>NC_138371.1:111900984-112003817 GCF_054177405.1 Leptonychotes weddellii
TACTGCCTATGTTCTCCTCTAGGATTTTGACGGATTCCTGTCTCACATTGAGGTCTTTCATCCATTTTGAGTTTATCTTTGTGTACGGTGTATGAGAATGGTCGAGTTTCATTCTTCTGTATATAGCTGTCCAATTTTCCCAGCACCATTTATTGAAGAGACTGTCTTTTTTCCATCGCATATTTTTTCCTGCTTTGTCAAAGATTATTTGACCATAGAGTTGAGGGTCCATATCTGCACTCTCTACTCTGTTCCATTGGTCTATATGTCTGTTTTTGTGCCAGTACCATGCTGTCTTGGTGATCATTGCTTTGTAATATAGCTTGAAATCAGGCAACGTGATGCCCCCAGCTTTGTTTTTCTTTTTCAACATTTCCTTGGTGATTCGGAGTCTTTTCTGATTCCATACAAGTTTTAGGATTGTTTGTTCCAACACACTGAAAAATGTCATTGGAATTTTGATCGGGATGGCATTGAAGGTATAGATTGCTCTGGATACAACAGACATTTTAACAATGTTTATTCTTCAGATCCATGAGCATGGAATGTTTTTCCATCTTTTTGTGTCTTCTTTGATTTCTTTCATGAGTGTTCTGTAGTTCCTAGAGTATAGATCCTTTACCTCTTTGGTTAGGTTTATTCCGAGGTATCTTATGGTTTTTGGTGCTATTGTAAATGGAATCATTTCACTAATTTCTCTTTCTACAGTTGCACTGTGTATAAGAAAGCAACTGATTTCTGTGCATTGATTTTGTATCCTCCCACATAACTGAATTGCTGTATGAGTTCTAGTAATATGGGGGTGGAGTCTTTTGGATTTTCCACATAAAGTATCATGTCATCTGCGAAGAGAGAGAGTTGACTTCTTTGCCAATTTGAATTCCTTTTCTTTCTTTTTGTTGTCTGATTGCTGTTGCTAGGGCTTCTAGTACTATGTTGAACAATAGTGGCGAGAGTGGGCATCCTTGATGTGTTCCAGATCTTAGGGGAGAGGCTCTCATCTTTTCCCCATTGAGGATGATATGCGCTGTGGGGTTTGCATAGATGGATTTTATGAACTTGAGGAATGTTCCCTCTATCCCTATACTCTGAAGAGTTTTAATCAGGAAAGAATGCTATATTTTGTCAAATGCTTTTTCTGCATCAATTGAGAGGACCATATGGTTCTTCTCTCTCCTCTTATTAACATGTTCTATCACATTGATTGATTTGTGATTTGTTATCCCTTGCATCCCTGGGATAAATCCCACTTGGTTGTGATGGATGATCTTTTTAATGTATTGTTGGATCCTATTAGCTAGGATTTTGTTGAGGATTTTGGAATCCATATTCATCAGGGATATTGGTCTCAAATTCTCCTTTTTGATGGGGTCTTTGCCTGGTTTGGGGATTAAGGTAATGCTGGCCTCATAGAATGAGTCTGGAAGCTTTCCTCCTGTTTCTATTTTTTTAAACAGCTTCAGGAGAATAGGTATTATTTCTTCTTTGAATGTTTGGTAGAATTCCCCAAGGAATCCATCAGGCCCTGGACTCTTGTTTTTTGGGAGGTTTTTGATCAAAGCTTCAATCTCGTTACTGGTTATTGGCCTATTCAGGTTATCAATTTCTTCCTGTATCAGTTTTGGGAGTTTCCAGGATTCCAGGAAGGTATCCATTTCTCCGAGGTTGCTCAATTTATAGGCATATAGTTGTTGATAATAATTTCTAATAATTGTTTCTATTTCCTTGGTGTTAGTTGTGATCTCTCCCCTTTCATTCATAATTTTATTAATTTGGGTCCTTTCTCTTTTCTTTTGGATAAGTCTGGCCAGTGGTTTATTGATCTTATTAATTCTTTCAAAGAACCAGCTTCTAGTTTCATTGATCTGATCTACTGTGTTTCTAATTCATTGATCTCTGCTCTAATCTTAATTATTTCTCTTCTAATGTGTGGCTTAGGCATCATTTGTTGCTTTTTCTCTAGTTCCTTAAGGTGTAAAGTTAGTTGGTGAATTCAGAATTTTTCTATTTTTTTTGAGTGAGGCTTGGATGGCTATGTATTTCCCCCTTAGGACTGCCTTTGTAGTATCCCATAGGTTTGGGACCGATGTGTTTTCATTCTCATTGGTTTCCATGAATTGTTTAAGTTCTTCTTTGATTTCCTGGTTGACCCTAACATTCTTGAGCACAGTGATCTTTAGCTTCCAAGTGTTTGAATTTCTTCCAAATTTTTTCTTGTGATTGAGTTCCAGTTTTAAAGCATTATGGTCTGAGAATATGCAGGGAATAATCTCAATCTTTTGGTATCGGTTGAGAACTGATTTGTGACCAGTTATGTGGTCTATTCTGGAGAAAGTTTCATGTGCACTCGAGAAGAAGGAGTATTCTGTTGTTTCAGGGTGGAATGTTCTGTATATACCTATGAGGTCCATCTGGTCCAGTGTGTTATTCAAAGCTCTTGTTTCTTTGTTGATTTTCTGCTTAGATGATCTGTCTGTTGCTGAGAGTGGAGTATTGAGGTCTCCTACAATTAACGTATTGTTATCAATATGACTCTTTATTTTGGTTAACAGTTGGCTTATGTAGATGGCTGCTCCAATGTTGGGGGCATAGATACCTACAATTGTTAGATCTCTTGTTGGATAGACCCTTTAAGAATGATATAGTGTCCTTCTGTGTCTCTCACTACAGTCTTTAGTTTAAAATCTAATTTGTCTGGTCTAAGAATTGCTACCCCAGCTTTCTTTTGAGGTCCGTTGGCATGGAAGATGGATCTCCATCCCTTCACTTTCAGTCTGGATGTACCTTTAGGTTCAAAATGAGTCTCTTGTAGACAGCATGTGGATGGGTCCTGTCTTTTTATCCAATCTGCAATGCTGTGCTGTTTTATGGGAGCATTTAGGACATTCACGTTGAGAGTGATTACTGAAAGATATGAATTTATTGTCATCATATTGCCTGTGAAGACCTTGTTTTTATAGATTGTCCCTGTAAATTTCTGTTCTATATCACTTTTGGGGTCTTTATCCTTTTATAGAACCCCCCCTTAATATTTCTTACAGGGGCAGCTTAGTGGTCACATATTCTTTCAGTTTCTGCCGGTCTTGGAAGCTCTGTATCTCTCCATCCATTCTAAATGAGAGCCATGCCGGATAAAATATTCTTGGCTGCATGTTCTTCTCGTTTAGTACCCTGAATATGTCTTACCAGCCCTTTCTGGCTTGCCAGGTCTCTGTGGATAGGTCTGATGCTATTCTGATGTTCCTCCCTCTGTACATAAGGAATCTCTTCCCCCAACTGCCCTTAAAATGGTTTCCTTGGTTCTAAGATTTGTGAGTTTTACTATTACATGCCAGGGCATTGGCCTGTTTTTCTTGATCTTGGGAGGGGTCCTCTCTGCCTCTAGGACATGAATGTTTGTTTCATTCCCCAGATTAGGGAAGTTCTCAGCTACGATTCGCCCAAATATATCTTCTAGTCCTCTTTCTCTCCAGCCCCTCAGGGATCCCAATAATTCTGACATTGGAACGTTTCATGGTGTCACTTATTTCTCTGATTCTATTTTCATGGATTTTGAGTTGTTTTTCCCTGGCCTCCTCTTTTTCCTTCTTGTCTATTAATTGGTCTTATAGATCACTAATTCGTTCTTCTGCCTCGCTTACCCCTAGCTGTTAGATTATTTAGATTAGATTGGATCTCATTGATAGCATTTTTAAGTTCTGCCAATTCAGCTTTCATTTCTGCCCTTAGAGACTCTATGTTGCCTCCATTCTCGCTATTGTCTTCACAATTGCTACCCTGAATTCCATCTCCGACATCTTGGTTTCTCTGTATCGATTTGTAAATCTGTGGTATAAGTCATAGTCTCAGTCTTTCCTCTTTTGGGGGTTCCTCCTTCTAGTCATTCTGTTGAGGGGTGGTTGAGGGAATGTATATAGTCCAAATTATTGACCACAACCCAAGCTAGATGAACCTGTTTCGTAGGGACCTTATGGTTGCTGGCCTCTTGTTCTCCCAGTCTGTCTTCTCAGGGAGGGACCTGCCACACTGTTACTCAGGCAACCCTGTTTGGGCAGAGTTGCCCTGCCCCATGTGGTAGGTGATGGGCTCAGTGAAAACGTTTTTTGGGGGCTTTTGTTCTCTGGTGGCTTTCCCTTGTGGCTTTCCGCATCTCTTCCAAGAGTCAGGGTACAAGAGATTGTTTCCAAGCTTCTGCCTCAGAGCAGAGAGATCGCAGTCTGTTCTTCAGTGAGCTCTCCAGACCACACTATCTCTGTTTCTGTCTGTGCTGCTATAAACTGCAGCATCCTGGGTTGTGCGTCCCTCAGCAACGCTCCCAGTCCTCACCTCCAGGTCTGGGCACGTCTCTGCCCTTTGTGATTTTAAAACTGCCAGCCACCCCCAGTTCCCACGCAGGGCCCACCACTCCAGTTTCAGTCCAGGGGGCTGCCCTAAAGTCCTTTCCCCATTGCTACTGGTCTGCGAGTCTGTGCCCAGTCCCCAGCGTGGGAGGCTATCACTCACCGGCAGTGTAAGCTCCTAACAGCTCGGCTCCCTCCACCTTCTGTTTATCCTCTGATATCTGCCCGCAGAATCACGACTCCCCACTTCATACCTCGAAACCAACTGCCTGCGATATTCTGTTTGTAGAGATCCAGATCTATCTTCTTACATCTCAGGCTGATTTCATGGGTGTTCAGAGTGGTCTGGTAGATATCCAGCTCAATTCCGGACTGGTTGGAATAGGGTCCCCTACTCCTCTGCCATCTTTTCCCTCTCCCCCTTTCTTTCTATTAAAATAGAGATTATCCTACTTTATGAAATCATCTGGGCTTTTTTTTTTTTTTTCCATACCTAGTTAGAATTTAAATGGAATCTTCTGTATTTTGAAAGGAACTGGCATGAAAACCTCTAAGCCCAGGACTCTTGCTTGTGCTTTCTTTGATAATGTTCTCAAACCCTTTCATCCTTACGCATCTATCAAGTTTTCCACTTGAATCAATTTTTAAGTTCTATGTGTTACAGAAAATGTTAACTAAACCACTCAGATTATTAGCCTGTATATTTGCTTTTGGCATTATTTTTCTTATGGTTTTGGAAAAAATCTGCCTGAAATAAAAAAATAGATGCGAAGAAACTGAATCTATTAGCAGAATTAAACATCCAATGGGAGGGTGTGTCCTCTATAGTAGAAACTTCTTGATGTGTCCTCCATAATAGAAACTAGCCTGGAGAATGATTTAGCTATTTTACCCAAGTGGAAATGTATCCAACATAGAGATGAAAGGTGCAGAAGGAAGTGGATCAGTGGAACCCAGGAAAAATTGGGAAGCTAAATTAAGGAGAAAGCATGCTTGTAAATCTTGATTGCCACTCCTCAAAGAAACAAGGTTTTGCTATTGACAGTTGAAGTAACTTCTATGGACACATTAGGCCACTGAGACGAAGTGACTGAAGTAACTAGCACACTTATCACTATGAGGTACCAAATTAGAAGTGGAAAGTACTGTGGTTGCATCCCCTTTCAGGACTAGTGATGCTTGCCCTCACTCCTGTCCAGTCAGCATTCTGCTCACTGCTCAACCTTGGCCTACAGCTTACATCATGTTCATTATTCTCCTTATCTTCATTGACATAAAATAAAGGTTTCCCCCTGGCCCATGAAGTTTAGAGCTATTCACTTGCTGAATGGTTTGACTCCACAGAACTCTGACACTTGCTCAGCTGTATTGAGCTTGGAGCTGTACTGAGAAAGGTTTTTGACAGCCAGTACAATTTTTCTCTCTTGTATAACATCCTGACAATTCTATCAAAGGAAGACATCAATTCAAACATAAGTCCCCTGCCCCATACACATACACACACACACTCACACACACACACACAAACACACACATTATAATTAATTGGCACTTGGTGAAGCCCTTTGCTCATTTGTTTTGTTTCATGTCATTATGTCTAATGAATTTACAGATGGAATACACACTCCAGAAACCTTTCAATCCTGTAGTGCACTTACATTGGTTCTGCAACAACTCCTTTCCCCACCAAAAAAATAAGTCATCGCCTTCCCCTTTGGCTTCAGTGGACTGGCTGGCCACGACCACTGGTAATTGATGATTCTCTAGTCCCTAACACTGGCAGCATTTCCAAATCTGGACTTTTTTTGGTCTAGTCTTTGAAGGCTTTCTTGTTTCACACTAGCTTGTCAGTGATATATCCTCCCATCTTTTGCTCACAGCTGCAGTGGAAATGTAACACTGTTCTTCCCTTTGGCTAAGTGTTTTCCTAAGGCCACAGGTGTAAGACTCTCCTTTGCTCATGAGGCTCAACACCATCAAAAAGCTGTTGTTTTACCCTTCGAGACCAAGGGATAGTTTTAAAAAATTGGCAATTTATGGGTCTTGTGATCACCACAATAAATGCCTATTAGTTTTTAAGCCCTCCACCATACCCTAAGAACTTTAAATGCTGACACTTGGAATCAAATCTTTGCCAGGGCTCTTTAAGAATTTCCTTAAAGATTCTGGGCTTGATTGTTTCCTCCACACTTCTTATCAATCAGCCTGATATTTTTTTTTTTTTGAGGCACTACCTATTTTAAAGAGTGTGCTGCTATAAACCTATATTAAATAGTTTCTCTCTGGAAATAACTTTTCTCTTCCTCTAGGTGCAAATAATGTGCCTGAGTTTTGGCTATTCTCATTCTTTACTCTTAATGAAAAAGTCCCTGTGACTGAGATTTTTAAAGTGTTCTCCTTGTGACAATGAAGCAAGACCAGGAGGAATAGCGTATATTTGAAAGAGCAAAGAGCATGAACTTTGACTCAAGTCCTTTATTTATCATTTACCAGGCAAGTGTCCTTGGGGAGTTTACATCCTGTCTCTAATCCTGCATTTCCATGACTGTAAAATGGGATTATGATAATAATATTTACCTTCCTTTTAAAAAAAATATAAAATGGATCACTCAAAAGTGTCTTATAAAGTGTAAAACATCAGAGGCTGTTAATAACTATTCTGCAGCTTCTGTTCTTGCAGAGGAGTATGGAAACATAACGTGCCTTTATTTGCCATATTCTGATCCTTGGAGGGAGTCGTGGCATGGCTTATGTCAGGCTACCAGACCACTGGTGTAACAGATCAGCTTGTGTTTTTATTCCTTCTTTAGCATGAGCCTATAGTCTTGCCTAGGGCATGGGTAATTTAGCCACAGAATGTGTGCTTATTAATTCTTTGTTATCCTTGGTTGGCTAAGTTCTAGTTTTCATCTCTAATTGTATTTGCTTTTTGTTTTCCTATTTTTTAATAAGGATGCTAGAAATTTAATTTAAAAAGATTAAAAAATAATCAGCATTTGGTTCTATGTATTTTATTTTCAGTTTTTTAATTTTTTAACTTTGAAATTTGAATTTCTTTTCTCCTGTTTTTTTTTAAATTTTTTACTTGAGCTGAATGTTTAATTAATTTTCCTGCAAAAGTCATATGGTGTTTCTCATACTAACAAATCAATAATCTTAAATTCACAATATACGTAGGACATTTATATTTGCTCATAATTGCTCTTTCCTGATAGAAACATAAGACATTACACATATAATAATATCTCTATTGTCTTATGAGAAATTTATGTCCACAATGATCTCTAGCAATGTCATTACTTAAATTTGTTCCCTGTGCAATGCTTTTTTTTAGTTTTTCTAGGAAAAAAAGAAAAATAGAAGAATATCTTAATAAGCCCCATCTCTCACACTTTTCCTTTATTCTGTGTTAAGTTCATTGTTTGCTGTTGAGTTGTATTCACTAGCCCATCAATGCCACTTAGAATGGCAAATCAAGTTCAAATATATATTTCCATTAAGAAAGGAAAAATGTGATAATTCTCATTGCTTATTAGTGGGGAAAATGTGATGGTTAGTGAATTTGGGTTAAATTTACATTGACTTTGTTACCACCAGATGAGTCAGATGAAAATGTTAATTCATTTGAATGAATTTGTACCAATACCTTTTAATTTAAAAAGTGTGAAATATGCCTTCTTGTATCATCTATATCATCATCAAGAAGCTCTGTTCCTCCACTAATTCAAAGAGATACATGCATCCCTATGTTTATTGCAGCATTCTTTACAATAACCAAGTTGTGGAAGCAACCCAAATGTTCATCAATAGATGAATGGATAAAGAGGTGGTGTATATATATATTACCTAGTCATAAAAAGAATGAAATCTTGCCATTCACAACAACATGGATGGACCTAGAGGGTATTATGCTAAGTGAAATAAGTCAGAGAAAGAGAAACGTTGAATGACTTCACTAATATGTGGGATCTAAAAAACAAATGAACAAACAAAACAGAAACAGAGTCATAAATACAGAGAACAAACTGGGGGTTACCAGAAGGGAGGGGGTTGGGGGGATGGGTGGAGGTACAAACCTCCAGTTATAAAATAAATGAGTCATAATAAAATAAAAGAGTCATGAGGGTTAAAAGTATAGCACAGGGAATATAGTCAATAAAAAAAATTTTTTTTAGGGGCACCTGGGTGGCTCAGTCGTTAGGCGTCTGCCTTCGGCTCAGGTCATGATCCCAGGGTCCTGGGATCGAGTCCCGCATCGGGCTCCTTGCTCGGCGGGGAGCCTGCTTCTCCCTCTGCCACTCCCTGCCACTCTGCCTACTTGTGATTCCTCTCTCTCTCTCTCTGTGTCAAATAAATAAATAAAAATAAAATTAAAAAAAAAATTTTTTTTAAATAGCTCTGCTCCTCAAGGGAGCAGGAAGCTGAATTTCTGAGTGTGTTGCTATGTCCTTAGCATATGTACACATACACACACAAGAAATGGGATAGCATCCTGCCCTAGTTTACCCAACATTTCACCACATTACACACTCTAGAATAATTTTACGTCCAGTGCATTTTCTAATATTTTTACAGAATCATTGAGTTGCCTCCCCCATCAGCTACTCTAGAACCTGAACCCACAAAGTATTGATATGCAGAGTTAAAAGATGTCTGTTTTATAAAGGATGGAAAGCTGCAAAGCAGAGGACCTTTGAATGGGTTCTTTCCATACTTTACTATGGACACACATCAAGACAGTTTTGCATACTCAAATAGCTATTATTTTTAGAACCTGGACTACTGTAAACATTTTTTCCCTCTGGACAGCATTCTGCATTTGCATCAAGAGTAACTGGCTCCTCTCTACCAGGGAGAACTTTCTGCAGCTGTTGCTGTCCAAGAGCACTACTTCTGGGTTGACTTCTGAGGGGCATAAACAGGCCCTCCAGACCCAAAATATTTCTCCCACTGACCTGCAAATATGCTTGGAGGCTTGAACTGAATGAACACCTTCTGGTAGCTGAAAAGAGCAACAAATTAGCAAGCTAGAATTAGCTGGCTGTAATTAATTTATCACTCCTTGCTCCCTGACAGAGGAAATGAGGCCCAGAATAGAAATATTTCCAGGGCAGAAGTTGGAGACATCTGGAGCTTGGAGCAACTTAAGGTCAGGCCTGAAAGCTGATTAACCGCTAAGTTACTAATCAAGTACTGCCCATCTACTGTGTGCTAGGCACTGTGCCCAGTGAAGGGGTTCCAATGTTAGGTGCCATCAGGGGCCACCATGGTAGCTTGGATGATGGAGGCAGATGATAGGGTCAGCCAGCCACTCTGAAAAGTGCGTGGGTTGAGGAGAGCACCCTGCATTTGTGTCTGTGGGCACATGGTCAGGCAGGCCTAGAACAATCACCTCTTCCAGTCAGCAAATGGTTTTCAGCTAGTGAACCACCAGCACACTCCCTAGCAGGTCCTCTCTGTGCTTGGCTAGCTCACTCACCCTTAACCAGAAACATCTACTGTGGCATATCAGAAGTGTAGCTTTCTTCCCTAGCTGCGGGTTATTCTCAGGAATGTCAGCTTGAAACGAATCTATCAGAAACACTTTCCAGACAGCTCACCAGAGAATGGTGCTTATTCTCCCCTAACCTTCAGAAAACAAAGCATTGTGATTTTACTTGATTTAAAAATAAATTCTAATGAAATACCTGATGCAAATGCAGAAGTACCTATTGGCAAAATCCACTCCATGCTTTGAAATGAATTCCAAAACACACTGGCATTTATCTTTGACTTGGAAATGGGGAAATTGCTTTCCTTTTTGTTCTTTAAAATTTATGTAACTATTACAGGGGGAAAATCGGAGGACATGAAGTACAGAAATTGAATTACCATCCAGCACACTATAGCTCCTTTTCCAGAAAGTCAAATGCCATTTGCCTTTGAGCTGATGAGCATCCTTTGGGATCCTTATAAAGACTTCCCCCACCCCCTTTCTTCCTCTTATATTGTTAAAATTAAATTTTCATCATTTAAGGAATTCTAGTTGTTTTCCTTTTATGCAGGCTATGCTACAATAGTAGTCAGAGTCTCTGAGAAATAAGTAGGTCACATGAATATGTTTCAAAGTAGGATTTGGTGCTCATAAAGAATCATTATGAAAATTACTGGGGAAAAAATATTCAGGCTTTTGGCGATGGTGGTGAAAACCAGAAAATGCCTAAAGTGGAACATGAGCCATTGGGCTTAGAAATTAGCAGGCCATTGGTGACTTCCCTAAGTATAATGAAAGTATTTACTTCTTTATAGGATCTTCTGAGCTATAAGTGCACTGATTGCAACTGGTATTTTTAAAAATGTGTACAGAAGGGACTTGGCTCATTATAGGCTAGGGCTATGAGGGATAAGATTCCCTGAAATTCAGTTTCTGTCCTCACATTGTTTAAAGTTCACTTTCTAGCCTGGCTACAGTATCAGATAACGGACAACATATGTCTCCTAAGATAGAGATTTTATTCACCCCTGGCTAAGGTGTATTACAGAGAAACAGATCTGGACACTAGTAAAAGGTGATAAAGACAGATTTTATTCAGTATTATTACAAAAAGGGAGAGAGGCTACAATAAAGCTGAGCTCAGCTCTAAATGCAGCAAAAACAGCTGGGAATTTATAGGCAACTAGCAGAGTGTGAGGGGGCAGTAGGTAGAAAATTCCTAAGAGGGAACATCAAGAGTAAGGGGATTCTTGCTAAACTGATCTAACAGAATTCTTGCTAAAGGCAGGCCAAGGACATCAAAGGTGGGGATGAGGAACTTGATCAGGTATCAAAAATGGAGGCACTCTCCCTAAACTAACTGCAAGATTCTTGCTAAAACTAGGTCTGGCAGGCCAAGAACAGAGCCCAAGGATGAGGCATGGTTTAAAAAAAGGGTTCAGAGGAGCCTGCCTAAGTTTGGTCAAGGTTAGAGTCTTTATTGGGTGGCAAATAAGTAACATCCCATTAGCCCACTCTAATCAGTTGATGGTGGTTGCCTAGCAACTCTTAAGAAGGATGTTGGTTTTTTCTCGGAGTTTGGAGTCAATTCGAGGTGCCCTGCTCTAGTGCAGCAGGAGGGTACATCTCACACACACACCATGTGACTGGGTGTCTGCTTCAAAAGAACATGAAATCCCTTCATTCTGAAAGTGGCCACTGCTCAAAGGCTGGTTCTTCTAGTCTAGTGGCTCTCAAACTTGAGTGAAATCAGAATCACCTTGAGGCTTATTATAACCCAGATGGCTGGGCCTGGCCCCAGAGTTTCTGGTTCAGGAGGTCTGGGATGTGGCCCAAGATTCTGCATTTCTGATAAGTTCCAGCTGATGAGGATAATGATGATGTTGTTGCTCTGGAGAACCAAGAGGCTCTTGAGAACCATTGTCCTAAGTACCTTTCTCTACCTCACCACCTGGGAATCAGCCCATGGGCATCCATCTCTCTCAAAATGTAACAACCCCAACCCAGTAATTTCCAGATGACAGAGAGCAGGTGTGCGTGGGCACAGGCATCATGGGGGGCGGGTAATTGGCAAGAGCAGACTTTGCCAAGAAACCACCCATTCCCTTTACTGTACAGGAATCAAAGAGTGAAACAGAAGTGGGTGGAAATCTCTATGCAGCTGAGGTGAGAACATGGACCAATTCCTCTTCAAGTATTTTGGAGAAATAAAGTAATATTTTAAAATTAGAAAATAAATAAAATATGTGCCAGATCAAAGCAGATGTTTTTGTCACATGTGTCTTGTGTGGAGTCAGTTGGCTCTACTGCCTGCAGGACTGAATTGGTTTCCTCCAGAACATCAGTTCTTTTGAAAAGGAGATGAGTTTAGAGCCTGAGCTCTATGACTGCTCAAATGGGAATTTTCCTGGCCTTCCCCCTCACATGCACCCTTTGGGCCTTTTATAATGTGAATCGTCATTATTATTCACAGAAATAACAGGGGGATAAGTTCAAGCTGTCTCAGTCAATCCCTCTGCCACATCTGTGGGGTTTTTAAGCTCATTTTGTTAAAACTTGTTGCCTTTCCTATCTTAGGGTAGATATTGAACTTAATGGTCTTAGGTGAAAATGTTTGTATTCTTCCCACTACATTTGATTATTAAGTATTAAAATCCTTGTCCTAGAGCAATTTCTACTAATATTTATTTAGTAACTAGATGTGAATACTGGATTTCACTTCATAACCTAAATGTTCATTGATTCATCCAGCAAATCTTTTTTTTTTAAGATTTTATTTACTTATTTGACAGAGAGAGAGAGAGGGCGAGAGAGGGAACACAAGCAGGGGGGAGAGAAAGAGGGAGAAGCAGGCTTCCCACTGAGCAGAGAGCCAGATGTGGGGCTCAATCCCAGGATTCTGGGATCATGACCTGAGTGGAAAGCAGACGCTTGACCGACTGAGCCACCCAGGCACCCCTCATCCAGCAAATCTTTAATATGAGCCCACTATGTTCCTGTGCAGGAGTTCAGTCCCAGGAAAGAAAGAGCCCCTGTGCTCACAGAGAAGAGAATGACAGGCAGTGATAAATTCTATAAAGAAAGAAATGAAGTAAAGACTGGCGAACAATAGACGAGGTGATATGTGAAGAGACACCTGAACGACGTGAGGGAAAGGTTCATGTGAAGAGCCCAGGCAAACATAAGCCATTTCCTTTGTTTCCTCTCCTTGCTTTAATGTAGATTTTATCTAGTCTACCATTTGATTAAGTCCTAAGTGTTCAAGGGTACCAGCCTAGAGTTCTCAACCCCACATCCCACTTTTCACTACCTCACCTCTGTCTTCTCTCTTCCACACAAGTGGTACATGGGATCTTCTTGGTAATGGAGTATGGTACCTCCCCCTGGATGGCCACCTTCCACTCTCAGTTTAACATTCTAGTCTTTTTCTCACTTTGCATTTTAACAGATGTGTTCCTATTCTATCCAGAATTTCTAGATATTTTGTACTGTGAGTTCTTTAAACAGTCCATGATATGGCTAGAAAAGGGATTCTATCTTCTTTAATCTTAACAACTGCCTTGTGGAGTATATATTTTATCCTCCCTATTTTATAGATGAAGTAACTGAGTGGCAGCTTGCCCAAGATCACACAGCTGGAAAGGGATAAAGTGGAACTAAACCCACATCAGAGAGCCTCAGAAGACTGCCCTCATCCTCATCAAACTACATTACCTTTCTACATATCTACTAAATTGGGTCTCTTCACAAAGACATCTTCATGGAATCCTAGGGGGATTTTACCTGTTTTATACAACACTGTGATCTAGGAGCAGAGAAGGATATTGTCTTAGCAGAATGAAGAGCAAAATCCTGGGAGTTAACCCTCTTTGATTTCCTCCTCTCAATGAAAAACACTCTTCGCTGCATACCTGGAATAAGAAAATCATCTAACCTAATTGTATATATTAAAACTTCACTCTAGATCTCATTAAGCTAGACACATACATTCATTAAATTTATGTAAGGATTTTACTTTATAAAAAGTTTTTAATTCTCAGTACAAGTCTAGTTAAACTGGCATTCTCTAAGGAGTATAACCTACCCGCTTTCCTTCCTCTGGCTCCTGGCATCTTAACTGCAATAGTTGGGTTGAATCTACTTAGCCCAAATATGTATCCACAAATACCATGGGGAGACTAAAATATTCATGGGACTTCATGAAGACAACCAAAGGACTGAGTCTGTATGTGTCACACTATGAAATGAGAACCATAGTTTGTTCTGTAGTTAACCTGCACATACTTGTGCTCTGCAAAGTATACACAGCATAAGGTGGATCCCCAGAGAAGCATGGTGAGGTGGAATGAACAGGGATTGGAGCTGATGGCCTGGATTGGAATTTGGCCTCTACCTTTTACTAGCACTGTGATCTTGAGCAAATCTCAGAAATGCTCACAGCCTCCAAGTCTAAAATGATGGATTTCTTAAGAGAGAATTATGGAAAACCTTGCATTTATATATATATATCTATATCTATAGATATATATATATAGTAAAATTGCCGTCTTCCTCCTTGTAAAATTGTATGCATCAGGCTCTCTTTTCCTGACAAACTGTAATGTCTGCTGTAAAAAGGCTGTGCTCCAGTGCATAAAATATTTAGATGGTAACAGGATTAATGAGCAGTTTCAACTTGGGATCATATATGAGTTTTTTTTTTCCCCCAGTGATCTTTACCAACTGTGTTGTGTTGAACACACTCTCTCCCACTGATATACTGCCTCAAGGGTACCTCTTCCAGAGTAGATGACTTCAGCATTACTTGGTTGTTCAAACAGTATCATTCTAGTTTCCATCATAAGTTAGCTCTATTCAAATTTTATTCTCATACACTCTAAGGGTTGGCTTCACAGGCATGTGACCCCTGTGGTCACACAGGGCCGTATATGGGCCTTCTCCTGTCACCATCTTGAAATTCTTAATACTTCTGAACAAGGGGCCCAGTGTTTTCATTTTGCATTGGGCCCAGAAATCATATCACCAGTCCTGCATATTCTGGGACTGTTTTTTGTCCTTTCAAAATGTGCATCAATAGGGGCGCCTGGGTGGCTCAGTTGGTTAGCGACTGTCTTCGGCTCAGGTCATGATCCTGCAGTCCCGGGATCGAGTCCCGCAGCGGGCTACCTGCTCAGTGGGGAGTCTGCTTCTCCCTCTCCCGCTCCCCCCTCTTGTGTTCTTTCTCTCTCTCTCAAATAAATAAATAAAATCTTTAAAAAAAAATGTGCATCAATATTATCAGACTTTACATATTAGTCTGTAATTTTCTTTTTTTCATTCGCCATTTCGTTTTCAAGGTGTATCTGTGTTGACTAGTATATTAATTAAGGACTACATTATTATTTAGTAAACTCTATTTGCCATGATTGTTATTTGTCTCCCTTCCTTCTTTCTTCTGTTACTTGATCTTTATTCTCTTTTTATTCATCACTGATTTGGAAATAATACATTTTATTTCTACTGTATTACTGATTATCCCTAAAATTTAACGCACATATTTTGAAAATGTCTGAAGGTGACCAGCACCTCAACCCCCATCCTGAACTTTAGAATATTTTGACTCCGATCTCCCCCTCTCCATCTTTCAGGTTTTGTTTTTTACATGTATCTGGGTTTAACCTTCAATATTATAGTACTTATGATAATGATATTAGAATTATATATAATAATTATTAGTATTAATAGTAAAAATTTACTTTGAATTATGTTTATCTTTTTTTGCTATACATTTTTTCTTTATGTCTTTGTTTATTCAACATTCTTCTACATATAGGTGAAGCATTTTTAGTAAGCATCTGTGAGTAGTAAACTCTCAATCTTTTCATTTTCCAAAATATTTTTATTTTTACTTTATTGCTGAGTGATATTTAATTGCTTATAGAATTTTAGTTTGACAATCATTTTTCACCAGCATTTTGAAATATTTTATCTTTCTGATAACCATGTGCTGCTTTTAACAAATAACTGTTTAAAACATCAACTGATGTTTCTTAGAAGGTGATCTTTTTCTTTATAATAGCATTAGTGATTTTGTCTTTGTCTTTCATGTTTTAAGTCTCACTGCTAGGTATTGACTTTATCCAGCTCACTGTGCTTTTACAAAAGGCCTCTGGTTTTTTTTCAGCTTAGTAAAAATTTCATCCATTAGTCTTCAAATATAACTTTCACCTATTTTCTGCATTCTCTCCTTTCAAAACTCTTCCAAAACATATATTAGAGCTTTTAGTTTTTAGCCCCATGTGTCCTTAATTCAGTTTTTCTTATCCTCTGTGCTGCATTTTTATCCTCGATACTGTCAATATATTTCATTCTTTATTTTTAAAACATTTTAGACATACTTATTTTAAATGCTCCTTGATATGGTTCTAGTATCTATTATCTTCAGTTCTTGAGAAGGCACATCTTCCAGCAATGTCCATTCTCCTGATTCTCTGTTTTGTTTTCTCATGTCACCTTGAAAATTTTTATTAGTATTATTTTTTACTGTGAGATCCTCTTCATTGGGTTATTTTTCATGGGAACCCCCTGTGTACTGGCTGCAACTTCCTTACAGAGTGGTTTTGGTTTGCCCATGTTGGGAGCCAAGGGGCTCCAACATGCAGTATGTCTCTTTTATGTTAAGTTCTTATCTGATGTCTCTCCACCATGAAGGATCATGAATTCAGACTTCTCACTTATGCATGGTGTGGGAGTAGGATTCAGACTTCTCATGAGTGGCTCATTCTCTCTCATCCACATGAGGGGAAGGCCAACTTCCTTTGACTTTCTCACCCGAGTTGCCCTTTGTGGATCCTGTTTTGGGCACATGTGCTGGAATCAAAACTCTGTCCCCACGTGTCTGGTCCTAAATATAGAACTAGTTCTTGGTAGCAATTTGGCTTCAGCTTCCACTCACCATTATGACCTGGAGTTTCCTGCTCATTTCTTAGTTCTGAGCAGAGTTATATATTAAACACTTTAAAAAATCATATTCAGCATTTCTATGTTCTAGAGGTTAATGAGATTTTTTTCCTCCTCTGCATCAGCTTCGTCTACTTTATTGACCTCAAAGACATGAAGTACTGGATCATTATCAATGTCCTCCCTAATGAGGTTTGCTTCATTTAATATAAGGTGCAAAAATCCTGCCAGTGGCTATAAATGAGCTACACATGACTTTTCTATTTGACTATCTCTGCTGCTTTCTCTCTCTTGTGTTCTGTCCACATCACCCCAACTGAGGGCCTTTTCTCATACATTTCTTTTGGTGGGGAGGATGATTTTCATTTTCAGTCTGTACTGGAAAGGATTCCCCACTGGGTCAAATACATTACCTTCCCTATTTAATATGCATATCTTTCCTGGTGGAAGCAGTTCGGAGTTTTTAATCTTTAGTTCTTTCACATCTAATATTGGGTAGATGACACTTTCACCTACATTATCTCATATGACCCTCTTAAAATCCAGCATAGCTATTATTATCTTAATTTTATAGCTGGGAAAAACTGGACTTCAGGGGATAGTTAACTTAGCTAAGGTTAGTAACTAACGAAGCTTCCCTTCTTCTGTTGTGGAGGAACCCTACCAGGAAATATGGCCCACATGGAGTTTACTAGCCCCTTACCTTCCCTACTATGGTAATGTGCAGATCTACAGGGCTACTCTTTTTTTTGTTGTTTTGGTTTTGTTTTTAAGATTTTATTTATTTATTTGACAGATAGAGACATAGCGAGAGAGGGAACACAAGCAGGGGGAGTGGGAGAGGGAGAAACAGGCTTCCCACTGAGCAGAGAGCCAGATGTGGGGCTCGATCCCAGGACCCTGGGACCATGACCTGAGCCGAAGGCAGACGCTAAACAACTGAGCCACCCAGGAACCCCCACAGGGCTGCTCTTGACCCAAGAACCTATACTTGCAAACCCACTCAAAAAATCCTCTGTCTGATCTTGCCCTTTGTTTTGTGTTTCTGAAGCAATGCCAGAATTCTTTGGAGATAATTATAATAATATATACAAAAATGATTCTGAGAGGTGCATTCATTTGCTCTCTGAAAAGCTGTATGTTTGCAGTTCTAAACTTCTTGCATTTATTATCTGAAATTTCTAAACTGTATCTTTTGTCACTGACTGCTACAAAATTATAGAAAATGGCTTTGTAACTCTGGAAAACAGTATGGAGGTTCCTCAAAAAGTTGAAGATAGAGCTACCATATGATCCAGCAATTGCACTACTGGGTATTTACCCCAAAGATACAAAAGTAGGGATCCGAAAGGGTACGTGCACCCTGATGTTTATAGCAGCAATGTCCACAATAGCCAAACTGTGGAAACAGCCAAGATGTCCATCGACAGATGAATGGATAAAGAAGATGTAGTGTATATATATACAATGGAATATTATGCAGTCATCAAAAGGAATGAAATCTTGCCATTTGCAACAACGTGGTTGGAACTGGAGGGTATTAGGAGCTTTTGGGGTCAACTCCCACCTCTTATTGGTGTCTTCAAGTTACCCTCTGTCTTCTCCTCTCCTTCCTTACTTTCTACACAGAAAAAGGAATTCAAAGGCACTTCACCCTCCTTGCATTTGTCTTGTGGCTTCAATATACGAAAACTGATCAAAAGTAGAAATTTCAGCTTTTCATAGCATGTAGCAGCAGGGGTTTTTACTTAAAGAAGATAGAAGAAAAGAGAACAGAAACACACAAAATTGACAGCTAAACCCACAGGGTCTAGAAACCTTCAACGTTTCATATCTAGAGTCTTTTATAAAGAGAAAGCCCAAGCTCTGAAGATTTTCACCTCTGGGTATTAATGTACAAAGATTTTTGACACCTCAGAGGGATTTGATGTATCATGGTTATGGGCAGGTTTCCTCAAGTTGTGTTTTGCCCAATATTCTGTTCAATAACGTTCTTCATATCAGTGATTTTAGCCAGAGCTGCACTTTAACATCTTGCAGACCTTGAAATCGCTCATTGCTATAGACTGACTGCTTGTGTCCAAATTCACTTATGGGAATTTAACCCCCAATGTGATGGTATTTGGAGGTGGGGCCTTTAAGAAGTGATTAGGTCATGAGGGTGGAGCCCTCATGAATGGGATTAGTGCCCTTAGAAAAGAAGCCCCATAAATCTCCCTTGCCTCTTTTGTCATGTGAGGATGCAGCACAAAAATGGCATCTATGCACCAGGAAGCAGGCTCTCACCAGATCCTCAGTAAACACCAAAACTGCTGGCATCTTGATCTGGGGCTTCCCAGCCTCCAGAACTGTGAGAAAAAAATTCTATCATTTATGAGCCACCCAGTCTGTGGTATTTTTGTTACAGCAGCCCAAATGGACTAACACACTCAACCTGCTCCTCTAGGGATTTCTAATCCTATAACAGCTGAAAACTTCACCTAAACACCACTGATTAGGTGAAGAAGGTTAATAGATGATGATCCTTAATTACTGTCTTGAGACAGAGGCTCAATAACATCTGCCTACTCACTGTCCTGAAAAATGTTTTTAGGGTAGAAGCATATTTAAGAGCTATGCTTATTCTGGATAGTAAGGGTGAGGGTGAGAGAGAGAGAGAGAGAGAGAGAGAGTGTGTGTGTGTGTTGCTTTACTCCCTAACACCTTCTATAAGCTTCTATTTCATTTTGTCAGTTCCAGAATATCTGCTCTCAAGAAAGGAAATTTGAGACACCTGATTTTTGTTCCACATTTATTGTCTTACTGTTAATCTCTGGTGCCTCTCCCTCTAAGTACTTACTAAAAACATCATGTAACATGTTTGGAAGAAGAATGTCAAAATCTGTACAGTATTGCTGAGAGAATAAAAAAATCCTCCAGAGAAAACATCTGACAAACACAAAAATATCTTAAGCCCCATTCACAACAAGAAAGATAATCCTTTGACAGCAAGCTAGGAAACCACTGAAAAAGAAATAGGATTTTGGATTCTGCCCAAGACAAACTGAATCAGAGAGATTTATTGTAAAGACATTTTACGGTTCTACATTAGAATAGAAGAAATGACCAGGTTGGGAGTGTTCTTTGTTTTTAGCAAATCAGTGAGGACATTCAGGAAGCAGTGGCTTGTTCTGATTTTTCAGTTGTCTTTTTAAGTATGTTTTTAATGGAGTCTCAGTACTTTACAGGACTTCTGGTGCTCCCATACAGGAAAGATGCACAGCATATAGGGCAGAATTCAAGCACAGTATGGATAAATATCTGGCTTCAGGTCAGTGAATCAGTGGCAGGGCCAGGTCCTGAGTCTACAAACTTTAAATTATTATGGTTTGATTGATTTACAGCCAGGGAGTTTAGCTTTGCCATTTCCAGAGACAGACTATTGATTTGTTAACTGATACTTCAGTAATTAATCAAGAAATAATTATTCATGAAGCACCTTTAATTTGTTCTTCACCATTTGGGAGCAAGTGGGCATAACCTTTGTCTGTCCTTGGACAGCTGATGCTAATCTGAGGCAATGCATTGTTTAGTATGTAATAGACACTAAGCAGTGAGCAAGCTTTGAAAGTCAATAATATCAATATAATTAATGTTGTAAAAACAAAACTTTCTTTCAGGCTCATAGATGAGGAAGATCTAGAAAAATAACCTATTTAGGAAGGTTTCAATCACAAATGAGTTTAAATGAATCAGTGGGAAATGGAGATGCATTCTTGGCCAAAGAACAAGTAAAATACATTGAGGCAAGATTGTATGTGGTAGTAAGACACGAGAAAAATGGCCAACTTTGGGGAAGTAAGACTGATAGAAAAGTGTAGGGCCATCCTACACTTCCTTCCTCATATACCTACACAAATCTCCACACATCCTATGCTTCAGCCACTTTTGACCACTGACCAATATCTTTATCCATTTATTTATTTATCTTTTCATTCAATTACCCAAGGAATACTTGTGGAATCCTCACCTTGTTCTAATACTCTAGCAGTCACTGAGGGTGCAAGGGTGAGTAAGGGATCATTATAATATATTGGTTGCAAGCATGGTATTTGTAGTCAAATAGACTTGGTTAAGGTCTAGCTCTGCTAATTACAACCTCAACAAATTATAATCTCTCAAAGCATCCATTTTATTGTCAGCAAATAAGAATACCTCAGTATGCTCCTAGCCTTATTTCTTTCTTATCGAATTTTTTTTATAGACTCTGGACCAAGATGATGACATAGAAACTCCTGATTTCCCTTCTTCAACACACATACTGAATGTACACCTATGATGGAGCAAGTCCCTCTGAGAGAAATCCAGAAACTAGATGAGGGACTCCTACACATCAGACAAATGAAAAAATACCATATCAAAATGGGCAGGAAAGGCTGAGACACACCCTTGCCATAAACTGCAGCCCTGGCACCATACAATCAGGAGAGAACCCTAAACTTCCAGCTTTTCCCTGAGGAACAAAGGGTTTATACTGTCTATCTATCCCCAACTTTTATGGCTCCCATCCAGGGGTGGGCCTCTTAACACCTAGCTCTGAAAGTCAATGGAGCTTGTGTTTAGGAGTTCCACAGGATTACAGCAAACAAGGGAGTAGTTCTTAATGAGTCCATGGGCACTCACTGTGGCTATACCCCCAGAGTTCAGTACAGAGGGAACAGGCAGAAAAGCCCATCTCCCCAGGCTTTACCTAGAGGAGTTTGCATACATTACAAGAGGCTGCCTTGAGGTTGATTTTCTAATTAGGACTCACTTATCTGCTGGCTAAAATCCCAGGATTCCAACACTGCTGGTGGGTATTTCCCCCACCTTCTACCTCTGGCTCACTCCAACAGTAAAACCAGATCACCAGCAACTCTCTGGAATGAGCTTGTCCACCCATCTGGTATTCTGCCTTCTGCAGCTGCTGCCAAGGGACAGGCTTCTGGAATGCCTAGCTCTGCTAGCCAAGTGGGGCATGCATTCATGAGTTCCATAGGACTATAGCAAACAAAGAAACAGTTATTAATGGGTACACATGTGAGCACTTGCCAGAGCTTTCCCCCAGGACTCAGAGAAGAAAGAGCAGGGAGAAATATTTGTATCTATTTCTCCCTGGAAGGAGTTTAACTGCATACTTGCCCAGCTGCTGCCTGAAGATCTGGCTTCTAATCTGCCTTTGGCTCGGGTCATGATCTCGGGGTCCTGGGATCAAGCCCTGCCCCACATTGGGCTCCCTCCTTGGCAGGGAGTCTGCTTCTCCCTCTCCCTCTCCCTCTTCCCCTTCCCCCTGCTCATACTCTCTCTCTCTCAAATAAATGAATAAAATCTTAAAAAAAAAAAAAGAAATGTTAAAGGGAATTCTTCAAGCTAAAAGATGCTAATTAGTAACATGAGAACATATAAAAGTATAAGACACACTGGTAAAGGTAAATATATGACAGATCCGAAGGGAGAAATAGACAGCAGTACAATAATAGTAGAGAACTTTAATACCCCACTTTCATCAATGGATAGATCATCCAGATAGTAAATCAGTAAGAAAATATTGGACTTAAATCATGTGTTAAGCCATATGGACCTAACAGATATATACAGAAAATTCTATGTAATAATAACAGAATACACATTCTTTTCAAAGGCACATGGAATATTCTATAGTATAGATCATATGTTACACCACAAAACAGATGTTAATAAATTAAACAACATTATAATCATTTCAATAATCTTTTCTGACCATAATGGTATGAAAGTAGACATCAATAACAGGTGGGAAACTGGAAAATTCTCACGTATGTGGAGGTTAAATCACATGCTCTGGATAATTAAGGAGTCAAAGAAGAACTTAAAATTTGAAATAAAAAAATATCTTGAGACAAAGGAAAATGGAAATGCAGAATAGTAAAATGTATGGAAGGTAACAAAAGCAGTTCTAAGAGGGAAGTTTATAGCAATAAACACTTACATTAGGAAAAAAGAAATATCTCAAATAAACAACCTAACATTATACCTTAAGTGATTAGAAAAAGAGGAACAACCTGATACCAAGTGCATAGAAGGAATGAAATAACAATGATCACACTGGAAATATGAAATGGAGACTAAAAAGACAACAAAAAAGATAAACAAAACTAAAAGCTGGTTTTTCATAAAGACAAAGTTGATAAATCTTTAGCTAGGCTACAAAAAAGAGAACACTTGAATAAAATCAGAAAGAAATAAAAGTGAGACATTATAACTGATACCACAGAAATAATAAGGATAAGAAAATATTATGAACAATTTATATCAACAAATTAGATAACCTAGAAGAAACAGATAAATTCCTATAAACATATAATCTACCAAGATCAAACCATGAGGAAATAGGAAATCCAAACAGATTAATTACTAGTAAGGAGATTGAATCAGTAATCAAATACCTTACAACAACAACAAAAAAGCCCAGGGCCAGATGGTTTACTGGTGAATTCTATCAAACATTTAAAGAAGAATACTGGGGCACCTGCGTGGTGAATTCTATCAAACATTTAAAGAATACTGGGGCATCTCGGGGTCCTGAGATCAAGCCCTGTGTTAGTCTCTGTGCTCAGTGCAGAGTCTGCTTGTCCTTCTCCTTCTGCTCCCCCCCCCACACACACTCTCTCTCTCTCTCTCAATCAAATATGTAAATAAGGTCTTTATAAAAATTTAATACCAATCCTTCTCAAACTCTTGCAAAAATTAGAAGAGAACACTTTCAAACTCATTTTATGAGACCAGCATTACCCTGACACTGAAGCCAGACAAGGACACTACAAGAAAAGAAAATTACAGGCCAATATCCTTGATGAATATAGATGTAAAAAACCTTAACAAAACATTAGCAAAGTGAATTCAACAGTAAAGTTAAAGAATCATACACTATTATCAAGTGGGATTTATTCCAGGGATGCAAGGATGGCTCAACATCCACAAATATGTCACTATGATAAACCACATTGACAAAATAAAGGGAAAAATTATACGATCACCTCAATAGATACAGTAAAAGCATTAGACAAAATTCAACATCCTTGTATGATAAAAACTCTCAACAAGTTGTTTATAGAAGGAATGTACATCAACAATAATAAAAGGCGGGGCGCCTGGGTGGCTCAGTTGGTTAAGCGACTGCCTTCGGCTCAGGTCATGATCCTGGAGTCCCGGGATCAAGTCCCGCATCAGGCTCCCTGCTCGGCACGGACTCTGCTTCTCCCTCTGACCCTCCCCCTCTCATGCTCTCTCTCTATCTCTCATTCTCGCTCTCAAATAAATAAATAAAATCTTTAAAAAAAACAAAAACAAAAAAAAAACAATAATAAAAGGCGTATATGACAAGTCCACAGCCAACATCATGCTCAACAGTGAAAATCTAAGTTTTTACTTTAACATCAGGAACAGGCCTAAACCCTAAAGATTTCACCAAAGAACTGTTGGAACTAATCAACGAATACGTAAAGTTGCAAAATTGACACACAAAAATCAGTTACTTTTCTATACATTAACAATGAACTGCTGGAAAGAAAAATTAAGAAAACAATCCTACTTACAATAGCATCAAAAACAATAAAATACTTAGGAATAAATTTCACCAAGGAAGTAAAAGATCTAAATACTGGTAACTATAAAACACTGATAAAAAAATTAAAGAGGACACAAATAAACAGAAAGGTATTCCATGTTCATGGATTTGAAGAATCAATATTGTTAAAATGTCCATTCTACCCAAAGTGATCTTCAGATTCAACACAATCCCTGTCAAAATTCCAACTGCATATTTCACAAAAATAGAAAAAACAATCCTAAAATTCATATGGTACTACAAACAACCTTGAATAGTCAAAGCAATCTTAAGAAAGAACAAACCTGGAGGCATCACACTTTCTGATTTCAAACATTACAAAGCTAGAGTAATCAAAACCAGTATGGTATTGGAATAAAAACAGACATATAGATCAATGGAACAGAATACATATCTGAGAAATAACTGCACACATAAATGGTCAATTAATTTTGGACAAAGGAGACAATATATAATGGGGAAAGGATACTGTCTTTAACGAATGGTGATTGAAAAACTAGATACCCACGTGTAGAATAATGAAATTGGACCCCTATTTTACACCATACACAAAAGTCACCTCAGTGTGGATTAAAGACTTGAACATAAAACATGAAACCATAAAACTCCTTGAAGAAAATATTAGGTAAGTTCCTTGACATTGGTCTTGGCAATAATTCCTTGATTTCACTCCAAAAGTAAAGGCAGCAAAAACAAAAATAAACAAGTGGGACTACAGCAAACAAAAAAGCTTCTGCACAGCAAAGGAAACCAACAAAATAAAAAGGCATACTATGAAATGGGAAAACATATTTTCAAACCACAAATCTAATAAGGAGCTAATACCCACAACATATAAGGAAAAATATAAACCCAATGGCAAAAAAAAATCAAATAATTAAAAAGTGGGCAAAAGATCTGAATAAACATTTTTCTAAAGACATACAAATGGCCAACAGTACATGAAAAGGTACTAAATGTCACTAGTCATCAGAGAAATACACATCAAAACCACAAGAGATACCACCTCACACCTGTCACAATATCTATTATCAAAAATGCCGGCAACAATGTGGAGCAAAAGGAACTGATGTACACTGTTTTATATAAACAGTGTAAACTGGTATAGCCACTATGAAAAAAAGTTTTGAGTCTACTTGAGAAATTAAAAATTGAACCACCATATGATCCAGCAATCCCACTTCTGGGTATATATTTTAAAAAAAGGAAGTCACTATCTTGAAGAGACATATTTACACTCCCATGTTCATTGGGTTCAATATTTAAAATAGCCAAGACATGGAAACCTAAGTGTCATCAATGGATGAATGGATAAGGAAAATGTGATCTATCTATCTATCTATCTATCTATCTATCTATCTATCTATCTATCACCTATCTATCTATCCATCCACACACCCATGTGGAATTGGATATTATTCAGCCTTTAAAAAGAAGGAAATCCTGCCACTTGCAACAACATGGATGGTTCTAGAGGGCATTATGCTAAGTGAAATAAGCCAGAAAGAGAAGGACAAATACTGCATGGCATCACTTGTATGTGGAATCTAAAATCAAACAAACAAAAAACAAAAACAGAACACATAGTAATGGAGAATAGAGAGGTGGCTGCCAGGGTTAATAATACTGTATTGTATAACTGAAATTTGCTAAGACAGTAGAACTTAAGTGTTCTCACCAAAAATAGAAAAAATAATAATAAAAGGTAAATATGTGAGGTGATGGATATGTTAATTCACCCAATGGTGGGAATCCTTTCAGAATGTATACATCTATCACATCATCATGTTGTACACTTTAAATATGACAGTTTTATTTGTCAAACCTCATTAAAGCTGAAAAAAAATTTTCTTTACAGAAATATTCCTCCCTCTTCCATGAAGTGTTGTTCTCATGCAGTAACCATTTGATGTGCATCTTCTAGCAGTACGTTGCAGATACAGTCCTGGATTCCCAGGACTTCCCTGATTCCCAACCACAACTTTGATGTTGAACTTTTCCTTTGATTCTGTGAATTACTCCACACCGTTTCCCCTAATCCCCAATTTTTCTTTTGGTATTTAACTATTGCTAATGAATGCTGATGAGGTCTATGAAGATTGAATGAGATATGCCACCTAAGGCATTTAGCATAATCAGTAGCATGTAAGTGTTTAGTAATATATACTATGCTTATAATTTTATTAAGATGGTCATAATCTCTGTTCTTACTATTCTGACTGTCCAGTGGGTGATGTAGGAAAGTAAATGGGGACACGGTGTGATCAAGTGCTAATCAAGTAGGGGATGCTCTGGGTGCACAGAGGGAAAAGGACTTTGCACAGAGGGAAAGGGACTTTACACAGGTTAGGGGCTCAGGGGACTGATCATGGAGAAGGGACACCTAAGTTAAAATGTAAAGGATGAACCAGAAAGGAGCCAGACTCAGAACTTGAGGGGAAAGAGTACTGAGGTAGCTAGGGATCAGCAAGAATCATTGGAGGCAAGGGAACAATGTATACAAAGATCTGGAGGGAAAGAAAGTGGAGTATCCTTATGGAAACAGTTGGTCTAGATAATACTGGAGAAGTAACCAGTAACAGAATACGCAGAGCTTCCTAAACCAGGTTAAGACATTCCAGCTCTATCCTAAGAGCAAGGAAGAATTATTGGAGTATTTAAAAAATATAAATGACATGATCATGGTCATGGTCATAAGCTTTAGAAACATCTTTCTGATGTGGAAGAAATAAAACTTGGATGAGAACCGCCAAAACCATCCATAACACTAGTTACACATATCTCTGATATATACACTGATATCCATATGTAGAAAGAGACAGAATAGGTAGTCAAAAATGAATTCAACAAAGAATTCACTCAGCATTAGTAGGCTGAAATTAATTACAGAAGAAATCATTCTTTTTATAGCTTGAGTGAAAAAAATATAATCTTGTACAGCAAATGTTGTAACATAAATGGTTAGACTATTAACCCTTGAACTCAGTTATAGCCCTTGGGGATATTAGTACATATAGGGTCATGTTCCATAAATGTAATAACCAAGAGAAGATACTGTATAATCCGTAATCTTGAGAATTTGGTCCCACTTGGCTGGCCTCCAGCAGCACTTCTGACTTATTATGCTCTCTTGGTAGCAGGAATGTAAATGTCACTTAACTTCTTTCTTATCATTCCTAGGAAAGCAATTTCAGCACAGCATTATCAATTCTTCATGTACTTATTCCCACATTACCTAATCCCTTTCTTTCCAAGGCCTTATGTCTTACACATTTGTAACTTACTGCTTCAATACCAGGGTAAGTCAAAATTTAAAGTGGATCTTTTTTGGTTCCATGTTGGCTACTCTACAGAGAACCAACTGAAGGCAGGCAAGACTGGGGGCAAGGACACCCATTTAAAGATGATGGTAATCTGAATTTGAGAGTGGGAATAGGAATGTGTTTGAGAAGTACTAGGAATGGACTCAGTAGAATGTGGTGATTTATTGGGTAAGGGTGCTGGGAAGAAGAGACCAGGGATCATACCTAGGTTCTGTCTCAGGTAACTGAGGAAGATGGTGACATTTTATGAATAGAAACACAGATGGGGAACAAATGTAGGGGATGATGGAGGTCTGTCTGACCATGCCGCATGTGAGTGCTTGTTACCATGTGCCAAATACTTCAGTTTCCCTCTCTGTGGACCCTTCCCCTGCTTCATGATGTAGGAGTGGCCATTTGGACCTTTTAGGCATAAAGCTTAAGACCCAGATGTTTTGCCATCAAATCTGGATCCCAGAAGGAAAACAATATAGAACCACAGCTTCCTCAAGATGAATATGTAGTGTGAACAAAAAATAAACCATTTTTTAAAAAATTGTAATCTATTAAGATCACTTGTTTCCTCATTATAAACTAGCCTATACTTAATGTTACAACTTCTCAGTGGCATTTGCATATAGGGTACCAACTCTCAGACGTGACATCAGAATAGAAGATATGTATCTGGGAATCGTCAGCATTTAGATACTAATCACATTCATTAGAGACAGTGATCTTTTCTAGAGAGTTTACATATAGAGTAGTAAGAGTCTGTAAAAGTGAAAAGATAAAACCAGGAAAAAGAGAAACTACCTTGGATATCTAAAAAAAGAAAATTTAACACAGGGAATTTGGTGCATAAATCATGGAAGAGCTAAAAAGCCAAACCACAGGACAATGATACCATCTAGGGATTAGCAATAGCAGGAAGCCACTACCACCTCTTGGCTGGAAAGACAAAGTGAGGCAGTGGTATGAGCAGAGTCCAGAGTTCAGGGTCACTGGCAGAAGCTGGAAACGTGGTGGGCCTGTCAGCAAGAACTAGAGCCACAGGGTGATGTCACTACCACTAGAGACAGATGGGAGGGGGAAAAAAGACCTGACTCTCCCTTCTTCAAACCCTCCAAACTACCGCCTCACCCCATGCTTCCCAGACTGCCTATAGGAGTCAGCCTCCCTATGATACAAAAACCACCTTGGTCTTCCCTTTACAATTTTGTAGCAGCAACCTCATTCCCCTTGAAAAGTGAGATCATTTACCAGAGCCAGTAAAGCAACTTCCCAACTGTGTATTGGTTCAAGAGCAGGAGAAGGCAAGTAGCCAAGTGACAGTCCTAATTCCAATTCACTGCTATCATTGTTGTTTTCCCTGGTAGAAACATTCCTTGCCTGGTTGCAGAAATAGAAAGCAAAAATTCAGAGTGTGCTATGAGGTATGATAGTAAGAGTGGCCATGTCCAGTTCCATTGCTTAGATCCAGGACCTATCTATTGTGGCCATGGGAGAAACAGCATCATATACTGGTTGCTGATTCAAGGCATTGACTGGGACCAAAAGTGAATTTTCACTAGCTCTGGGTTGACATAACCCTTAGGGACATAAAATGTCACTGTGGTGTTTAGGGACAGAAAGATCTAGGTTTAGGTACCAATTCTGCCACTTATGGAGATCTCAGATATCTTACTCAACTCTTCTGAGACTTATTTTACTCACGTGTTAAATGAGAATTTTAAAATGTCAACAGGATATTGCTTGGATCAACACATGGAAGCTGAAAATATCCAGGAAAAGGAACAAATCATGAGGTAGAGATAAAGAATTCAAGCCAGGTGCTCAGTGAACAAATGACATGATAGCAATGAGAGGAGGCGAGGGAAATATAGGTAAAGGGCATGAGCCTCAGAGAATCAGGGACATTACTTCTGTGTTTTTGCTAATGTTCTCCCCAGCATTCCAGCTTCCTTCACATACAGAAATGCATTTTCCTTCACATACAGAAATCCTGCTCATCTTTCAAAGATCAGCTCAAATGCTGCTTCCTCCATGAAGTTTTGTTCAATGGGAAACACCAACAACTCAAACCATATTTATCGAGGACTTGCCATGAGCAGAATCCTGTGCTAAAACTATAATGAGGCCAAACTATCAAGTGACAAGAAGACTTAGAGGAAACTTAAGTGCATATTGCTAAGTGGCAGAAGCCAGTCTGAAAAGGCTATGTACTATATGATTCTGACTACGTGACTTTCTGGAAAAGGCAAAACTGTGGTAACAGTAAAAATATCATTGGTTTCCAGGGATTAAGAAGAAGGGAGGAAGGGACAACTAGGTGGAACACAGCGGATTTTTAGGGCAACGAAACTGCAAAGGTAGATACATGCCATTATACATTTATCAAAATCTATAGAACTGCACAAAGGATAAGCCTTAATATAAACTACTGGCCTTCATTAATAATAATGTCTCAATATGGGCTCATCAATTGTAACAAATGGACAACACTAATGAAAGTTGTTAACAATGGGAAAAAGTGGTAATGGAGGAAGGGTACATGGCAGTTCTCTGACTTTTCTGCTAAATATTCCTATAAACCTAAAACTGCTCTAAAAAAAATTAAGTCCATTAATTCAAAAACTATAAAATGAGGTCTGCAATCTATTGCTCTAAAATCGAAAATCTTTCTGAGAGACGCCTTCCACAAAATAATTTGCAAGAGAGTGTGTGCTATACTTTTTAAAATTTTATTTTATTTTATTATGTTAGTCATCATACAGTACATCACTAGTTTTTGATGTAGTGTTCCATGATTCATTGTGTGTGCTATATTAACTCACGTAATATATTAACACACAATAATGATAAAAATTCAGGTAGAAAAGTACTCTAAGGACAAGTCCTTGATGGAAGGGGAGAACTTGGATAAGAAGAGAGGAATTTGGGGGCATTCTGAACTATACAGGCCATGTGATTAAAAATGGCACAAATGATAATACATCTGAATCCTCTTGAAAACTGTAGTTTGCTTTTTTTTCCCCCACAGGTAATTATAGTTTTTAATTACCTAGCCTTGGGAAAGAAGAGAAAAATGAATATCAAATTTGCTTTTGAACTGTAGGTAACAACCTTGTACTTGTTATTACTAAATTATTTGCAAGGGTAATTTAGTTCTTAGAGCTACCAGAATTTTTCTCCCTGAGAAACTGAAATAGTCAGGTAAGTCCCTAACTCTGCTGTAATATCTTAAGGGAAATGGCCCTGCTTTTGCTGTCAGGAATGGTGGGTACATGGAGGGGTGGGTAGGAACACTGGAAACACAGAGTCCCAGGCAAGGGTAGGACTAGACAGTGCATATCTTTAGCTGTTAAGATAATGTTCAACACTGGCTTTCCCTGGAACAACTATCTGGTCAAGGCACAGAATCAGCCAAAGCCGGATCTCAGGGGGTTCATTTATATTTTGTTCATCACTGTATTAATCTGCTAAAGCTGCCATAACAAAGTACCACAGACTAGGTAGCTCAAACAACAGAAATTTGTTTTCTCATAGTTATGGAGACTAGAAGTCCAAGATCAAGGTGTTGGCAGTGTTGTTTTTCCTAAGCTGCTCTCCTTGGCTTGTAGATGGATGGCCTTCTTCTTCCAATGTCTTTACATGGTCTTCCCTGTGTGTCTGTGTCCTAAAATATGTAAGGACACCAGACATACTGGATAAAGACCCACTCTAAATGTCTCATTTTAACTTAATTATCTTCTCAAAGAGCCTATATTCAAATACAGCTACATTCTGAAGGACTGAGGATTAGAACTTTCACATATGTATTTTGGGGGTTCACAATGCAATCCATAATAATCACCAACCATGTGTATTCTAAGACAAATGCTGACTGGGAGGACCTTCTGCTCTGGAACCAAGGGTAGGAAATTAGGAAATCATCAGTTATTGCTGTTACTTAACAACAGCAACCAAAATAATAATAGTTAATGTATATTGGACACTTAATGGTTGGCCAGGCATTAGGCTAAATGCTTTAAATGGGTTGGTGGTGTCTGACTCAAGAGCCCCTTATAACCTTCTTTGTGTACTTCACCAACAAATCAAGCTTCCTCCTTTTTCAAGAAGCAGGTACTTCGCAGAGATACATCTAGCCATGGATCTCTTGTGTTTCTGCACATCTTGTGAGCAGAGGCATCCCCCAATTTTGTTCTGAACTGTCTTTTCAAGGATGTTCACAGTGAGAAGTCCCTTGAAAGATAGTGACAGTGTCTCCCTCAGGAATAACAGCTAGCATAATTACTCTCCATTATAAAAGGTTTGGGTTCCTTAAACTCAGGGTTCCTCTTTTTTTTAAAGGGTTCCTCTCTTATAATACAACCTACCTTGACTGCTGATCTAACCTGGCCTCTATGTGTTGCCCTGTAGGACTAGCTTTTCTAAAACTGGTACTTATACTCTGGTTACTGTGACTACTGTGACTAACAAAGTTCTTTGTCTCTGACCCAGGAGTCTTGTGTCTTCTACCAGCATCCAGGAAATTATAGCAAACTAACATATTACATTACAAGTAGGGAAATGTATCAGACCCTTCACAGTTCTTGATTCTCATTTATTCTGGCCAAGTGAGTAGACTGGGGATGGTGGGGATAAGTCATTTCCACTGAATGGTTAAAAAAACTGAATGGTCAGTTTTGATGGAACAGAGGGTTCATGTCCACGTATGAAGGAAATTATGCTAGAACAGAAGGAGTCATGAGTCAGACTGTAGGAACCAGATTCCCTGCAGAACAGTTGGATATCTCTGGCAATTAATAGGAAGTCATGGAAAGATTCAGAGGGGGTGAGGGTAAATGGGATGATGAGTCAAAAAGGTGAATAGCTGTATTATTTTAGATAGATTGCACAGTGAAAAGCTTAAAGTATAGGAAGAATAGTTAAGAGAGATCTGTCTAGGCACAAGGTGATAAGAAATTGGACTAGAAAGATGAAAAGGAATTATAGACACAAAGAGAAAAGGGATGATGGCCAAAGAATAATGTTTATTGAGTCCCAGCAAGATAATGGCTTGTCGATTGACTAGAAGTGGGAGTTGCCCAGTTATAAGCAAGCTAGCAGGCACTGAGACGGTAGGTATTGAGGCAAGAGATGCTAGTAGGAATGGAGCTTCACAAAGGCAGCTTCTGACTAGTTGATTTAAGTCTCTCAATGTGAAGTCCTGGTTAGAAGCAAATTTTAAGTGACCAGTAAGGCAGACTGAGGTAAACCAGAGTGAATAGACAATGAAAAAGCCAATGACAGAGCCTACTAGGTGTGCTAGGAGGTAGTAGGTCTTACTGTTCTTACAGAATCTTATACCATATTTTATTCTATCTTTTATTTAGTTTAGTCCAGCTTTTATTATAGACAGCTTAAGTCCTTTCCAGGCAATTTTGCTCATGGGACAGCTCTCCTTTGGCCTCAGTTGATAGGGAAAAAAAAGGTTTGAGGATGACATCAAAGTCCCATATGTGTCTGATGAGAATGACTGTTAGTGGAAGAAATATGGACCTTGGAATAGGGGCCCATTTGTGGGGAGGAAGCAGTAGGATTTAGGACCTCAGATCTTCCATTCTACATTTCCCTCTCTTGTACTTTCACACCTGTCCATATTATCATCACTACCAAAACCTCTTATTCTCTTCCTGTGCTTGTTAAATGGCTAGTGATAGTGCCAAAGAATGAACAATGTTCTGAGTGATGTTTCAGATTTTCAAACCATCAGAAACATCTTCAGTTTATGCAATCCTAATCAGCAGCCGCAGTGAGAAAACAGAGAAGCTGCTATTTCAAATCTCAGAGATTAGACTGAGCTTTTTTATGGAGGATGTGGAACAAAAGAGCCGAATTTCTGACTGAAAATACTTTACAAACATAGTAAGTTTATCCTGAGATCAGTTATGTTTGGTGTGGTTAGTAATAAATACACTTAATGAACTATATCTCTTCCATGTTTTTTCACCTTTTGCAATTACCTAACCTTTTTTTCCAATGTTGTCCACACAAACATAAAGGTTTACACTTTCAGACAACATCTTGTCATACAGCTTCATGACATCATGGGTCTTTATCTCTTTTCACTGAATGGAAGGAAAGTGGGCACTTCAGACAGGATACAGCACAAATTCTTTGGAGACTATTTCTTCAGCTGATTCACCAGAACTCTTTGTTGAGTTTACTAGGCTTTAAGTTCAGCTGTCTAATCAGCACACAGAAGGATTTAAAACAGCACCCCCAAAGCAGAGTACTTTCAAAATTAAAGAGATTTCTCCTTAGTTGCTAACACTAAAATCTGATTCTCTTTGCATTGCCAGCATTTGGGGTTGGCTATTCTAGGGTCTTTTCTTCTCCATATAAACTTTAGAATCAGTTTGTTGATATCCACAAAATAACTTGCTGGAACTTTGATTGGGATTGCACTGGATCTATAGTGAGTGATACTCATCTCTGATTATATGCTTTTTTCAAAAAGGAGACTTAAATTTTTGTTTTCATATTATTTAGTTACAGCTTCTAGAATCTATATTTAACAGAGTCAAAGCTTTAAGCCAATAGTATTTATAATTATGTTACCAAAGACACCATTTACAGAGAGTTATGACTAAAAAGAGACATATGACCACCATATGATTATCTGAAACATACTGTGTATTATGGTAAGGACAACTAAGATAAGAAATTAAAGCCATAAAAGTTATGTAAAAAAAAAAAAAACAACTAAAGAACCTAAATTGAGTTTTATGGTTTAAAACTAAGGAGGCTGGGGCAAAGGAGAGACCTAGAGAAAATCTAGAATCTCATGCTTCTGCTAATAAGTTGGCAAAGCATATAGACGAGTGCCTGGAGGTTTTATTTATTTATTTTTTTATCAATAGACTTTATTTTTAGAGCAGTTTTAGGTTTACAAAAGAACTGAGTAGAAAGTACAGAGTTCCCATATATCTTCTCAGAACTGATGAGCCAATACTGACATATCATTATTAAGGCCCATAGTTTACACTGGGATTTACTCTTTGTGATGCATGGTCTATGAGTTTGGACAAATGTATAATATGTATCTGCCATTAGAGTGTCACACAGAATAGTTTCATTGTCCTAAAAATCCCTTCTATTTCACTTATTCATCCTTTTTCCCTGTCCCCCCACCAAACCCATGGCAACCATTGATCTTTTTACTGACTCTATGGTTTTGTATTTTCAGAACATCATACAGCTGGAATCATACAGAATGTAGCCTTTACAACTGGATTCTTTTACTTAGCAATATGCATTTAAGATTCTTCCATATCTTAGGGCACCTGGGTGGCTCAGACAGTTGAGCATCTGACTCTTGGTTTCAGCTCAGGTCATGATCTCAGGATCATGGGATCAAGTCCCTTGTTGGGCTCCCTGCTCAGCATGGAGTTGGCTAGAGATTCTCTCTCTCCCTCTACCCCTCCTCCCACTCGCACATGATCTCTCTCTCTCTCTCCCAAATAAATAAATCTTTAAAAAAAAAAAGATTCCTCCGTATCTTTTCATGTCTTGTTAACCCATTTCTTTTTATTGCCAAGTAATATTCCATTGTCTGGATGTACCACAGTTTATCCATTCACACACTACTAACATTTTGATTGCTTCCAAGTTTTGGCAATTATGAATAAAGCTGCTATAAATATCTGTGTGTAGGTTTTTGTGTGGACATAAGTTTTTATCTCTTTTGGGTAAATACCAAGGAGTGTGACTGCTGGATCATATGCTAAGTGTATATTTGGTTTTGTAAGAAGCTGCCAAACTGTCTTCCAAACTGACTATACCATTTCATATTCTTACCAGCAATGAATGAGAGTTCCTGTTGCTTTACAGCATTGCCAGCATTTGGGATTGACTATTATAGGTCTTTTGCTTCTCCATACAAACTTTAGAATCAGTTTGTTGATATCCACAAAATAACTTGCTGGAACTCTGATTGGGATTGCACTGGATCTATAAATCAAATTAGGAAGAATCAACATCATAACAATATTAAGTCTTCTAATCCATGAATGTGCACTATCACTCCATCTATTAAGTTCAACTGTTGGTGTTTAAAGTGATTATTCATTCCTCTGTAGACTTAACACTATGCAAAATTAAAAGGAATGTGGAGGTTTGTGTACTTTGCCATGGAGAGGTGTCCCAGACAAGCTTCTCAGGCAGTAGGGTTATCAGGACAGAGGGGAATAAAGTGTAGAGGAACAGGCAGGCAGAAGACCCAGGGGTATTTCCTTAGATGGGAGAAAAAGGGATTTGTAAAAATCCATCTGTCCTGCCTTCTATTAACTGGTAAACATGGAACACTTACAATGTCTTATAACCTCTTAAAAGGGGCTCAGGAACAGGGTGGGGCTGCCTTGTAGAATTGTATCTAACAATCAATAAAGCATGAGGACTCAGAAAAAAACAGTGATTATTCATATAGTCAGAGTTATATCTTTGTATTTGTTATGGTTTTCTAGTCATTGTCATTGTTTTTTAATGTTTTTGTATTCTATTCTTTTTCTGCCTTCTCTCATTTTAATTAGACATTTTATATGCTTCCATTTTCTCTCCTCTCCTAGATCAACTTAGAACAATAAAACTAAAATTTTATTTTACTTTCATTTATACCTTCTCTAATGCTATTCCTTTCTTTATGTATATCCAGGTTCCTATCCTTCTTTCTGAACTGTTCTTAACATTTCTAGCAAGGTTTACTGGCAATAAATTATTTGAATTTTTGTCTGTCTGAGAAAGTCTTTATTTCTCCTTCACTTTTGAAGGATAATTTCACAGGATTCAAAATTCTAGGTTGGTGGATTTTTTCTTTCACTTCTTTAAATATTACACTCCATTTTCTTCTTGCTTGCACGCTTTCTGAAGACTCAGTCTAATGTAATTCTTATCCTTGCTCCTCTACAGGTAAGGTGTTTTTTCCTATGGCTTCTTTCAAGATTTTCTCTTTGTGTTTGGTTTTCTGTAGTTTGAATACGACATGCCTATGTATAGAACATTTGGTCCTGTCTGGTGTTCTCTGAGATTCCCAAGTCTAGTTTCAGGCCTGTCATTGATTTTGGAAAATTCTCAGCCATTATTACTTCAAACATTTCCTCTGTTCTTTTTTTCTTTCCTTTCCTTCTGGTATTTCTATATATATACACACACATTTACACATATACATACACACACATATATAACATATATATGTGCTAAAATTTTGTAATTGTTCCACAGTTTTTGAATAGTCTGTTTCATCCTTTTCATTCTTTTTCCCCTTTGCATTTTAGTTTAGAAGTTTGACTGACATTTCTTCAAGCTCACTAATTCCTTCCTTGGCCATGTCCATTCTACTAATGGGACCATCAAAGGCATTCTTCATTTTCAGTACAGTGTTTTTTTATTTCTAGCAGTTGCTTTTGATTCATTCTTAGAGTTCTACATCTCTCTGCTTATATCACCCGTTTGTTCTTGCATGTTGTCTACTTTTTCCACTAGAGTCCTTAGTGTATTTATCGTAGTTTTAAATTCTTGATTCGATACTTCCAACATCTCTAGTATATCTAAGTATGGTTCTGGGGCTTGCTATGTCTCTTCAAGTTGTGGGATTTTTTTTTTGTTTTTTGTTTTTTTGTTTTGTCTTTTAGGATGCCTTGAAACTTTTTATTGACAAGCTGAACATGATACTGGGTATAAAGAATTGAGGTAAATGAGCCTTTAGTGTGAGGTTTTATGTTTAGGTAGGAGTTAGGCTGCGTTTACTGTCGCTACAGGTGTCAGAAGCTGAATTTCCCTCTGGTGCACTTGTTTTCATCTTCCCTGTTGTCTTTTAGTTTCCCTAGAGATTTCTTCTTAAATATGAAGCATGTGGTCCTCTCCATTGTAATCTCCTGTTATTACACAGGAGCCTACTGATGTGTTAATTAAGGTGTATGTGTATATGTGAAGGGGGTTAGTTCTATACTCTTAACAATTAGATTTCAGTTTTTTAGTGAGGCTGTGCCCCCGAGCGGTGGCCTTTATATGTGCTTCTCACTAACCACACTTCCTTGGGTGAGGTAACACTGGAGGATGTAAGAGTTGGGTATTTCCCTTCTCCTACATAGAAGGCTACAGTGGGCTACAGTTGGATATTTCCCTTTCCCCAAGTTAGTTAGGCTCTGATAAAAGAGATTCCCTTGAGAACAGGTCTTTAATGCTCTGTGTATATTTCAAAGTAGCTATTCTTCCCTTCACCCTACCAAAAGTAAGAGGAGATTTTTCTGTAATCTTTACTGTGAGAATATGGTAGGCCTCCTGGAGGTAAAATTCACAACTGTGTGGACTTTCCTATGTCTGGGCCCCTGGAGTTTTAAACTCTCAATCTTTCTACTCTGAGCCTCCAGCAATTTATCAATCAAAGGTTAAATTTTCCTATCTCAGTACCAGCTCCAGTGACGGTTTCTGCTCCTAGGCTTCTACTTAAGTTGTGATTCTCTGTATCAGCCTCTCTGTCCCTCCAATTTTGAGAGTAATGGTTGGCCCTGTAACCTCAATTCTCTAGTGGATCTAAGAAGAGTTTGTGATTTTCAGTTTCTTTAGCTATGTGTGTAGTTGGTGTGTGTGTGTGGTGGGTGTGCTGTATGTGTGTGTCATAAAAACTCAAGTGAAAATTTCCAAGTTCTTGGAAACCAGAAGTCTACCCATCCACTTATTTTCAAAGTAGCACTTCTTGAGAGATCACCTAAAGGAAGTCACTGCATGAAGACACATGGATGTCCCAAACTAAAAACCTATCAATCCTTTTAATAAGTATTTTAGAAATATTTGTTGAACATTTATATTTTCGGAGGTAGCTGCTATGAGGAATGTTTTATTTTTTTTCTTCTTTATAGTGTTTTTTCTTTGAGTAACAGTGAAACAAATTCACATTTGGCTAGTTACATCAGGACATCTGAGTTATCATACCAGTACCATATTTCTGATTTATTCCAAGAATGCTTTAATGCCCCTCATATACTGCTAATATGAGATTATGTCACTATTTTGTTTCTCACTACACTTAAATTTCAAATTCCTTACCATGCTTATAGGCCCTATATTATGTGGCTTTTCCCTATTCTTTTACCATCCTCCTCCCATACACATTACCACTCTCTCCTCTTTGCTCCTTCTACTCCAAGAAAACAAGCCAAGCTCATTCTCAACTTAAGACTTTTGCACTTATCATCTCCGCCTGGAATGCTCACCCCACCCCACCCCCACCCCGATCTTGCATGACTGGCACCTTCTCATAACTCATGTGTTAAGTCAATAGTCACCTCCCAGGGAAGGCTTCCCTGTCTGTCCTATCTGAAATACTCAGTTTCAGCATTGTTTCCCACTTCCCTTCCAGGTAAGCTCTACTCTTTTAGTCTGCTTTATTTTTGTCATAGCTCATAACACTATTGAAATTTACTTATTAATACCCTTATCAATTTTTTGCCTCACTAATACACTGCAAATAACTTGAGCAGCCTGAACTGTCTTCCTTCTAATCTAATTCTGTACCCCCGGTTTGCAGGCTTCATTTCCAGATACAGAGATAGAGAATACTGAGCTCACTAACCCTCTTTTCCTCCAAAATGCTTCTCATTGCCCAGTGGGGCTAAATCAGGAGCAGATACATCAAACACTGAATTAAAGAATTTGCCTCCCCTTTTTTCAAGGAAATTGGAGCAGCTACAAACTGTGGTGGCAATTGCCTTTTCAATATCCATCCTCTGCTCTTCCCTGCCAAAATAACTGCTTTGTTCAGGGAGATTACATGTCCATCACTAGATGACGGATAATGATTGCTCTGAGGCCAGTGTGACAATTCTATTTTCCACTTTCCCAGTGTCCTTTGTAGCCAAAGGTTATCATGACATAGTTCAAAGCAAGGAAATCTGTGCAGAAGTCTGCTAGTATTTCCGGGATGGCATTTGCATTCTGTTTACAGTGAAAACAGCCAGCAGGCATTGTTTTCCTCCTATATCCCCTCTCTGCCTTGCTGGAGCTGGAGCAGGTATTTAAATATCACTGAGGTAAACAAGCCCGCGGTCAGAAGCTCCCACACTGAGAGTGATGAAAATAAGGTGAAAAGAGCCTGAGGCTCTGATGGTGTCACTCAACAGCTGCACAAGTCAACAACCACCCACCCCCAGACCTGTCATATATAGATATAAATATATACATATATATATATGTATACACACACACAACGTATTCTTTTACTTTCAGCTCCACATGTTCATATTCATATCCATCGCTAATAGTGTATGATTCTTGGAAGCAAGGTACTGCAAGGTGGTTACTGGTTACAAGCCATAAAACATGGAAAATGACTGAATGAAGGAGATAGAGAAGTGGTGGGTGAGAACCCAAGCATTCCATGTTGGAAAGCAGTGACCCTCATTGTGCAGCAGCAAAACATCTGGCCAAACTATCAGCTGCTGAATCTTGGTACATAGACGTTTGCCAATCTAGACTAAAGTGTTAGGGAAAGTGTTAGGAAAATATAAGGTGGTATACAGCACTTTCTCTGATTCTTCAAATCACTTACCCCATTTATTCTAATTCAATTAATGAATAAAGCCTATGTAAAATTATATAAATTATAAATCATGAAATTAATTATTGCCAGATCAGAAACACTATTTTCTATTCTATGTAAATTCTAAAGTTTAACTTAGAAATCAGCTTATAAAGTAACATTGCCTCCAAGAATGGCTTAGATTAGTAAATTAGTGTTTTTAGTCATTAGGTAAACAGGTAATTACTTACCTGATTATTGATATCCAATAAGCATATTGATGCTAAGTTGTTACCAAAGATTGGGCAAGCAAAATATTAACTTCACAAGCAAAATTATAACTTCAGAAATAGGTGTCTTGGAGAGTAATTAATCCTTTTGGTACTCTGAGATCCATGAATGTGTCAAAAGATCCAAATCATCTCACTTGTCTGCTTCTTTGTTAACAAACATGTCTCAAAAATATACCTCTCGAGAGAGGTAGAGAAGACAGTTTTGATCTAGAACAATTTCCTTTACCTCTGGTATGTGGAGTACAGGCTAGGGGATTCTCAGCAACATGAGACAGTGCTGGGCTCATGGGTTACCTCAGTGACCCATAGTATAAGGATTGGAGAAACTGGGTACAGAGCATAACACAGGGGAATTGGGAGCTTTTTCCCAGAACATCTATATAGGCATGTCCACAGATAAATAAAAACCAAATGCGCTAAGGCTTACCAGTCTCAGGAACTTGAACACACAACCTTAACCCCAAAAGTCAACACAAGCCGAAACTCACCACATTTGTTCTGTTTTAATTGGTTGCTCTTAAGTAAGACAATTCAGTCTGTCCATGTTGTCCTTTTATTTGAACAAGGCTCTTACATACTGGACACTTATGACAATGGATAGGGTTACAAGGCTACTGTGCTCTTTTGTTATTTTAATTTTTTAATGGAGCAGTAATTTGAATCATGGGACAGGAGAAAGGTCAGAGACAGCCCTTAGGTAAGGCAAGGAAAGAAGTAATTCTGAACCAAAGCTGCTTGCAACTGCATACTTTTTATTTCAGTACATTTTACGGAAGATTGAATCAGTTATAGCCAAAGGATATTTTCCCTTGACCCTTTTAACAACTTCATCTGTCCTTTATCCATCTTAGCCATTAGCCAAGCAGAAACTTTTACCCATTTTCAGATTGAAACAGAAATCCTTGACTAGTGGGTAGGCCTTTTTTCTTGGCCAGGAAGTAAACCTGTATGTACTTCAGATCAGGCTGACTGCAGAAACAGAATGAAGACTGATGGCATGGTGCCAAGCAGATTATATAAACTGAGAATCCTGCTTCTGACAACTGGGATTCCAGTGGTTTATAGCAGTGTGAATCCTGTTACATTACTGATTGCCTCAGAGTCAAGAAAACACTTACGATGAGCAAAAAATACTGAAGAAGCCTCATGGAATCATTTTTAAAGGGAGGTGATTATGAGCACATTCCAGTATCTATTCAAGAAAAAGAATATCTGAGTGGACTTTGAACTGGAATTTTAAACTGAGTCTGAGTTTTCCATAAGCAGAGTTAGAAAATAGAAAGCAATGTGATATTGTATATTAAGACCTTACCATGTGGGTTTTTTCCCCTTTATTTTCTCTTTGTCCTATCAATTTCTAAAGAGTTGACTCTGAGTTTATGGCTTCCTTCAGGTGGTGGGGTAGGGTGGAGAATTAGGATTGCCTGACACACAGGTCCTCTCTTGGCTGTACTTCCAAAAGTCTATGGCCAAAAGGAGGAGAGGATTCATGCATATAGGAGAAGAAACATTTTGGAGAAGTAGAAGTGACTGTGGGGACCCCAACCCAAACTTAACAGATTCTCCATGAACTGAGAAAGAGAGAGATAGAGACATCTGTGAATCCACAGAGCAGAGGGGCTCTAGAATCTGCTTCTCAGTAACTTTCCTAGAAAGATGCTTCTACTCTGGAGGGAATGCTGCATGGCGTGTCTAGCAAAGTGGACCAGATAGCCCAGGGAGGTGCAGAAGTAACAAAGGGACACCATAGTCAGGAGGAAGAGAGTCTGAGAGCCACTGACCAATGACTAGAGTGTCGCTTGCCCCCAGGGCTTTGAAGCTGCATTGGAACGTCCTGCAACTGCAGGAACTGAAAGGAGAGAAGGAAACATTGGGAATACCTGGCATTAAGGGATTAAAAATTGAGTTGCATGAAAGAAAAATTTTGAAGTTATTTTCTCTCATTTCTAAGTTTTTCACTGAGTTTTATACCCACCAAACTGTTCCTTCCCAGTCAATCCCTGCAATCCCCAACCCCCATCCTGAGGTAACCACTATTTTGATTTCTAATGCCATAAGTTAGTTTTGACTTCTCTAGACTTTCCTACTAAATGGGATCATATACATGTTCTCCTTAATGTCTGGCATCTTCCTCACAGCATGTTTTTGAGTCTCGTCTATGTTGTTACAAGTTTAGAATTTAGTGGTTTTTATTGCTAAGTAGAATTCCATTGTATAATAAACAATTTGACCATTCTGTTGATGATCCTTTAGGTTGTTTCCTGTTTTTGGCTTTAGAGTGGATATAAAGATTTGTGTACATGTCTTTAAAAAAAATACAATTCTATATAAGTCATGTTTCAGAAAAGAAACCAAATGATGATGAAAACAAAATCTTAGAACTGAATTACATTGAGAGCATTACATAAAACTTGTGGGAATGCAATAAAAAAAGAGCCTTGAAGAAAACTGATAGCCTTACATGCTATAATTTGTCCTTTTTAGCCATAAAAGAAGGCCATAGCCTAAAAAATTAATGATTAATGATTTAGTCCCAACCATGAGGGAGTAACAAGTAAGTTATCTTTCTGATGTAAAGAACTATAAACCTGTACAAAATATATGAAGTAACTATTTTCAGGCTATGGATGATAGGCAGCACAAAGTTACAAATTTTGAGAAAAAGAAACACACAATGCTCACCATTCATGCTGGTTTTCTGTCTGGGGCACTTTTCAAACTGTAGCACAGAGAAGCGGTGTCCACACAGAAAGCAGTGTATAGTAGAAGACAGAGATGGAAACTCAGAGCTGCTAAGGTAGATGGAATTTGCAGGGAAGACCACTTCAAAAATAAAGAACTTCAGAAAACTGCATTGAAACCTCCTTGAGATCTAGACTAATACTCAGCAGAGTATGGGCTAAGTGAGACTCTGAGAGGCATGTTGAATGGCAAGTGGGGTGCTGAGTGGAGGGTGGAGGTTCCGGGGGTGACACAATGTAGGCAGACATTGGAATGCTGAGCTGGTAAATTTATATAGACAGTATGTGTTAGAATTTTCCTACAGATTTTTTTAAAGATTGATTTATGTTAGAGAGAAAGAGAGCAAGCAAGCACAAGTCAGGGGGCAGAGAGAGAGGAAGAGAATCCTCAAGCAGACTCCCTGCTGAGCATGGAGCACGCTGTGGGGCTTGCCCTAGGACCCCAAGATCATGACTTGAGCTGAAATCAAGAGTCAGATGCTCAACCGAGCCACCCAGATACCCCAGAATTTTCCTACATATTTATCAATTTATTGTCTACCATTCTGTCTTGCATTCCCAAATGTCCTTCTAGAATAATTTTCCTTCTTTTTGAAGTCAATAATTAAAAGTTCTTTTGACAGAAGTCTCTTGGGAGTAGGCTCTCCCATTTTCTAAATTTATAAATTTTTTACTTTACTTTTATCCCTGAATAACAATGTTGTGGAATGCTGAATTCTAGGCTGAATTATTTCCTCTCCACATTTTATAATTATTATTCCATTGGATTTTAAATTCCATTTCTGCTGTGGAGAAGTCTGCCCTCATTTACCATAGTCTGTCTGTCTCTGTGGACATTTGCAAGATCTTCCTGTACCTTTGGTATGTAGTTCCTCTGCATGTTTCTAGGAATAAACTTCTTTTTTAGTGTCCTGCTTGAGATACACTGTACTTCCTGTGTCTTCCGTTTTTTTTTTTAAGTTTTGCAAAATTTTCCATCATCGTTTAAAATATTTCCTCTTCTCAATTTTTTTCTCTTTTATTTTCCTGAGACACCAATCATTCATACATTAGATCTTTTCATTCAACCCTCCTTGTCTTTCAACCTCTCTTTCATACTTTCTTTCTTGATATCTCTCTTAAGTAAATGTTGTTTAAATTTTTCAGATATACCTTCTCTTTGGCTGTATATAATCTATTAAACTCATTCATTATGTTTTGACATCAACACATATTTTTCATTTCCAGAAATTCTGCTTCATGTTTTTTAAGTTTCTCTATGAATTCCTAACATTTCATTATTATAACTGTGTCCTCAAAATCTTTATACAACTATTCTGCATTCTATATCTGATTGCTCTGGTATCCACATATTTAAGACCCTAAATTGACTCTGTAAATTCCACTCCACAGTTTGTCACTTCAATAATGTGGCAATTACTGAGGTGCCTGGGTGGCTCAGTCAGTTAAGTGTCTGCCTTCAGCTCATGTCACAACCCTGGAATCCTAGGATCAAGCCCTGCATCAGGCTCCCTGCTCAGCAGGGAGTCTGCTTCTCCCTCTGCCCCTCACCCTGCTCATGCTATCTCTCTCTTGCTCTCTCAAATATAAATAAATAAATAAATAAATAAATAAATAAATAAATAAATAAATAAAATCTTTAAAAAATAATGTGGCAATTACTATTTCTAAGATCATGCTTGCTTTTAGTTCTTTAGGCCTAAGTGGAGGAACTTTAATCATATGGGAGGCTGTTTTTTCTGAAGGTAGTTCCCTGCCCTCTGGCTTCCCACTGTCCTAATGTCTTCATTGGGAGAGGACACAGTAATTCTTCTTCCAGGTGATCCACTGACATTCATTCAACAAATATTTTTTTTTAGCATCCCATTACATGCCTGGCACAGTTCTAGGTGCTTGGGATGTAACATAAGAAAAATACTATAGGTCAAATGTTAAGAAGCGCTTTGGAAAAAATTAAAGCAGTTTAGAAGGATAGGAAGTATCTTAGCAGATGCTAAGATACGTCTGTTATGTTGGAAGAACTACAAAGAGATCAACCTGTCTGAAAAGGAGAGAATAAGGGGGAAAGCAGTAGAAGATGAGGTTAGAGAGGAAGGGATATCAAATCCTTAGGGCTTCATAAGCCATTGTAAAAATTTTGGCTTTTATTTGCATAAGATGGGAAGGCACTGGAGGTTTTGAGCAGGACAGTGACATGATCTGACTTGGGATCTAACAGGATCACTCTGGAGTTGGGGTTAAGAACAAATGATAGGAAGAGAAAAGAGGTGGTGCAAGCAGGTCAGTTACAAGGTTATTGTGATTATCCAGGTGAGAGAACAATGGGATAGACCAGTGTGACAGCAGTGGAGCTTACAGGAAGCAATCAGATTTCAGATATAGTCTGAAGGCTGAGCCAACAAGATTTGCTGATGGATTAGATGTGAAATGGGCAGCGAAAAAAAAGGGCGGGGGGAGTCCATAGATAACTCTGAGAGACTGAACAATTGGCAGGATGGAGTTAACATTTATTGAAAAGGCAAAGGCTGACAGAGGAGCAGATATTGTAGGGGAGAAGGAGGAAAGATAAATTTTGAACATGGTAAGTTTGAGATATTTGTTAGACACCCAAATGGAGATGTCAAACAATTAGATATATGAATTTGAAGTTCAGGGAGAGGTCAGAGCTGCAGATATGAATTGGGAATCTTCAGCATATAATAGTATTTAAACCCATGGGACTAGATGGGTCATCTTGAGACTGAATGTAGCCAGAGGGGGGAAAAGAGATGTAAGGACCAAACTCTTGAACACCCCAATTTTAAGAGGCAGAGGGAATGAGCAGGAGTAGGTAAAGAAGACTGAGACTCAGCAGCCATAATAGTAAGGGGAAAACTGGGAGAAACACAGGAAACAAGTAGTTGAAATAGGAAAGAGTAATCAGCTGCTTCAAATGTGATTGGGAGGGCAAGTGTGATGAAGTCTGAGATTTAACCTCACTGAAGTGGGTTCAAGAGGGAATGGGAAAAGAACTGAATGAGTTTGGATGATTTTAAAAACTTGTTATGCTTGAAAGGGGATCAGAGAAATGAAGTGGTCTGGAGGGAAGGTGGGGTCAAGAGAAAGTTTTACTTTTTAACAGTTGCATTTTATATACTGATGAGAATGATCCTGTAGAGAAGGAGAGGCAAGAGAGAGAAGGAGAATTTCTGAAGTGATGACACTGAGTAGGAAAGAAAAGATTGGCTCTTGTGCAGAGGGAGGAACCATAGCTAGGAACATGGACAATTAATTCATAGTAGCAGAAGGGAGAATAGGGCATCTAGGTGCAGGTACTGGGATATGCAATGATGAAAACTTGTGGCAGTTTTCCCCTGATTTTTTTTAGAGTAAAGCAGCCTCAAGAAAAGAAAACCATTCCATTTTTCCAAGGCTTTGTGAAAGCAGGGAAGGGAATGCAGAGTTGTGAGCTGCTTGTTGGACTGCTGAAGACCTGTCCCAACACACACAAAGAGTTTCTCAGCAAGGGCTGATAGAGGTACTGGATTAAAGCATTTAAGGAAATCTCCAACCAATTCTTAGCTGATCACCAAGCTACCTGAGCAGAGACTTCAGTGGTCACATATGACAGAATAAAGACTTTAAATAATTAGTCCAGGAAGGTCAAAAACAAATAGCAACAACAACAACAAAAACCCCTATAAGGAGGAAATCTCATTTCCCAAATTGTCACATTAGATTACTGACAATGCCCAGTTTTCAACAAAAAATTACAGACATGCAAAGAAATGCAGGAAAGTAATGCACATACAGAGAACAACAACAACAAAAAAGCTGCCAATAAAAGCTGCCCCTGGGGAAGCTGGTGGTAGAATCACCAGAAAAAAATGTTAAATCAGCTATTATAAGTATGTTTGAAGACCTAAAGAAAGCCATCCTCAAAGAACTAAAGGACAGTGTGAGAATGATGTTTATTAAATATCAATAAATAAATAGAAATTTTAAAATAAAACCAAATAGAAGTTTCGGAGTTTGAAGTGAAAAATTCACTAGAGGGGCTCAACAGTACATTGAAATAGAAGAAAATAATCATAGAACTTGAAATTATCCAGTCTGAGGAATGGAATGAAGAAAGAATGGAGAAAAATAAACAGAGCCTCAGAGACCTGTGGGACATTATAAACCATACCAACATATGCATAATGGGAGTTCCAGAAGAGGAGGAAAGAGAGAAAGGGGAAGAAAGTATATTTGAAGAAATAATGGCTGAATGCTAGATTACCCCAAGGCCTCGTTTATTTTTCACCTTATCTTCTTGGAAATTTATATTCTTGCCCTAAAGGACCATTACAAGTTGCAGCCACCTGATCTGATTCCTACCTTTTGGCTTCCAGACTGCCTCACCAGTCAAAATAAAACAGAATAAAACAAAAGGGAAAAGAAAGCAGGCTTTGGAGTTATCTTCTAATTTGAATTCCAGCTCTATAATTTATTAACTAGGTGATCTGGGGCATTACTTGTCTTTTCCAGGCCTCAGTTTCTTCAGTTACTGAAATGCAGATAATGGTACCTTCTCCACAGGATTGTTGTGAGTTTAGAAATTATATAAAGTATCTGGCCCTTAATAAACACTAATTAACTTTCCTCCCTTGCCCCTTTCTTTTGGTTAGCTTATCAACCTAAGAGAGTGGTTTTAAAAAAGTGGCGAATTTCTTCAGGGTGAATTAAACTTTGTCAACTGAACTCAATATCTAAAAAATCTATCCTTACTCAGGTGGAAGTATGAGGAGAAAAACTGACACACTACATCTATAGATTTTAATAGGACTGGGGAGCCAGAGCCAGGGCATGATGCAGAGCTGAGAGCTAAGTAGAGGCTGAGACCAATAAGCTCAAGAGAACAGCTTGAATGATCCACTAAAATTGAAAGGGCTGAGTAGAAATGCCACCATGATGATAAAAGCAAGAACTGTGGTTTGAGCATAAAGGGGAAATGATCCAGGGCAAAGACCCAGAAGAGGTGACGTTGACTTTTTCCCCTTTTTCCTTTTTTTAAGTGCTAGGGACAGATAGTAATTTACTGACCTGAAAAAAGTGACCTCTACAGTTTTTCAATTTGGACTCAACTCCAAGAATTCCTGAATCCTCCACAGAACATATTACACGTTTTCTGATGCTCATACCATCACTCCTCATTCTGGGTCTGTATTCTACATCCATAAGGCTAGTGCTGCATCACACTCATTACAAAGGCCCAATGCCAAGGCTGGAGTCTGAGTCGCTGAGAACACATCTGATGTTATGTCACAGCCAGGTTGTGAGAGGTCTGAAGCCAAAGACCCCATTCCCTGTTTCCCATCTTCTCCTAGTTTTGCCCAGTAACTCACCTATGTAGCCAACTCTAAGGTCAATCCCAAGTAATTCAGTATGGCTTTTCCTCAACTTACAATGGGGTCACATCCCAGTAAACCCATCGTAAATTGAAAATATCATAAGCCAAAAATTCGTTTAATACATCTAACCTAGCTTAGCCCAGCCTACATTAAACATGTTCAGAACACTCACTTTAGCTTACAGTGGGCAAAATCATCTAACACAAAACTTATTTTATAATAAAGTACTGAACAGCTCATGTAATTTATTGAATACTGTACTGAAAGTGAAAATCACAGTGGCTGTCTGGGTATAGAATGGTTGTCAGTGTTGGTTGTTGACCCTCGTGATCACGGGCTGTTTGCTAAGGTTACCCCCTCCCAGGATCCTGAGAGAGTATAGTACCACATATCAGTAGCCTGGGAAAAGATCAAAATTAAAAATTAAAAGTATGGTTTTTACTGAATGCATATTGTTTCTGCACTACCGTGAAGCTTAAATATTGTAAGTCAAACCATTGTAAGTGAGGGACTATCTACATACCAGAAGCCTCAATCTCATTGCCTACAGACCTGTTGTTTTACTGTGTAAGAATGAAACTGCGATGTCTTTGAAGTCTATGATCACAGTGCATCATTAATCCCCACTCATCCATGCCATATAGATAGGTCCCTGATTTTTTGCCCTATAATTCATATTAGTTCCATCCAGGCTCTTCTCCACAGGTCTTCTCTTCTATTCCTGATATTCTTCCCATTCTCTGGTGAGGTGTCCGTTGGGAATAAACACATATCATACTTGGACTGCTTGCCTGCCTATCAGCAATACCTAAAGTGTGACCTACCCCACGAGCCAAATGTCTATCTGATCCAAGCTGGAGTTTGCCATAATGTGGTGGACATTGAGGATGGCCTCCCCAGCATTGCTTTCTGTTTTATATCGCAGTTTCCACTTCTTCCCCATGCAGGCCATGTGCTTTAGGAAAATCCAACTCCACTGCCCTAGCTCTGGGGCTCAGCTCCCTAAGGCAACATTTCTCAACCCTAACTGCATATTAGATGCATATTGGGAGACTTTTAAAAAATGCCTATTGCCTGGGCCCCTTGTACAGAAATTCTGACTTAATTGGTCTGGAGTTGGGCTCAGGCCAGGCATTAATTTTTAAAGTTTCTCAGATGATTCTAGTGGGCATCTATTATGAGTTGAACTGTGTCTGCAAAAAGTTTATTTGTTGAAGTCTTAACTATTAGTACCTCATAATGTTACCTTATTTGGAAATAGGGTCATTGCAGATGTAATTAATTAAAATTATTGGAATATTAGAATATGGTCGCCTCTTATCCAATATGACTGGTGTCCTTATATAAAGGGGAAATTTGGACTATGACACATATATAGAAAGAATGCCATGTGAAGATGAAAACAGAGATTAGGGTGATCAGGCAGAAGCCAAGGAACATCAAAGATTGCCAGAAACCACCAGAAGCTGGTGGGGGAGACCCAGAACAGATTCCCCCAGAAGGAACCTACCCCATTGCTGACACCTTGGTCTTGGACATCTAGCCTCTAGAATCATGAGACAATAAATTTCTGTTGTGTATGCCACCCAGTTTGTTGTACTTTGTTAGAGCAGTCCTTGCAAACTCATAGAGCAATCAAGACTAAAAACCACTGGTGGAACTTAGGACTCAGGGAGCCAGGTCTAAACCCAATAAAACATGACATTCCCCAGGCCACAGGGGCCACTCCAAAATTACATCATTGATATATGAGGGCAGATATGCCAAAGGCTTCTGTAAAAGATGTTACACTGATTTTAAAAGAGAGAGCCACCAGATGACTCTCTCCTTTCTTTCTAGATGCTATGGCATATTGGTATAAACTCTAGAACTGCTGCAGCTATGCTCTCACATGAGAGAAGTCAACTTAAGAACAAAACCAACACAAGAATGACAGAATCACGGAGAAATACAGCCAGAGCTGGCCATCAGGCCAGACTGGAAGCTTTGTCCTTTGTCTTCAGTTACGCAATTGATACATTTCCTTATTAAAATACTTTGAATTATCTTTTTTCTTGTGTCCTGATATTAATGCCTTATTATTCACTTTGAAATAAAGGTTTATTAAAATTTTTCATTTAGTACCAAAGGATGTAAAAGCCCGTTGTAGCCCAAACTCAGCTTCACATTTCCACATCCCAGAGGAAATTCCATTTATAATCTACTGTGGTGTATTATTCCAGGATTTTTCATCTTTCTACTTATACTAGCTTTATCTAATTCATTCTATCTCACTCTCCTTTTTCTCTAATGGAATCATTTATATATCTATATATGTGTGTGTAAATATGTGTGTATATAAAATAGATATATTTCTTTATAGTTCTAAATAGTTCAACTTTCTTTTTTCACTTAATAGCATTTTGGACACCCGCCCACAGAGATAAACTTCATTTTTAATTGTTGCATAGTTTTTCAAATTATAAATTAATAACTAGCTTTACTAGTCCTCAATTGATGGTCATTAAGATTATTGCTAGATTTTTGCTGTCATGAGCACCTTTGCACATATCAGTGTGTATTGCTGAGAATAAATCTGAAGGGTATATTTCTAGTGATGATGTGACAACCATAGCTAGATGTCCACCCAATGCCCACTCTCCCTTTCTTCTTTGCTAACCAAACCCCAATTTTGTGTGGGGTGACAAAGTGCCCTGCTTCCAATGCTCAGCTTCCTGAACTCTTTTGCACTTGGGTGGCAAGTGAAAAGTGACCAAGGAGACAAAGTCAGTGGTATATAAGGGGATGTGACAGATTTTTCCCTTCTGGCAAAGCTTACTATAGGGTGCAGGCCCAGCTGGACATGTCCCTTTTGTCCTTTGATCTTTATACTTTACTCTGGAATTTGTCTGGTATAGAAACACATATATTGTAATCATGAGGATGCAGGTCACACGCCAAGAACAGATGAATGCCTTATTCCTTAGGACAAAAATAAGCTCTATTTGGTTAAGTCACTAATCGGATTTGTTTGCATGCTACCAAATCAATCCCGATTGATACAAATGGAAATCCTAGGTCACATGGTACATACATTTTAGAGATATGGTCAAAATGCCTTCCAAAGGGTTGCCACGCTCCCTAGCATTGCACATAAGGCTTCTAGACTTACCTCACAAAGGTCAGCTTTTACAGCTGGGTAAATTTTACCAATCCCTACTATCATTGGACCTAGCTTTCTTCCCCCAGCACCAGTGTCCTGTGTGGCTATTGATCCAGCAAACCTTATGCTTGTGCTTGCTAAAGTTACAACATAAAGCAATTAACTGTTACGGCACAATCTGTCAATTAACAAATGCTTAAATGATGTTTCTGTCCACATTCTTGATCTCATAGGTAAAAGTGGTGGCTTTAAAACTGTGATATAAAATGCATGATGTTTAAAAATAAAATGTACTTGTGAAAGTACAAAAATGTTTCCATTCAATAATGGCTATAATCAAAGCAAGGGATTTCACATAAATTTGTATGATTAGGTTGGATAAACACAGTTCTTGATTTTGATTAATGACTTCTACAGTTCTGTTAATGACAACATCAGGGGAAAGGTCTGGGCCCAGCCTGCTGAACTACAATGGTGAGGACCATAAGTGTCAAAAGAGAACCTAGATTTAAAACCATAGCATTAAAACTGGAGGAGTAATCATGTTTTGGTTTATAAGGCTGGGGTTGAAAACTAAAAGATCAAGATTTGAGACAGAGTAAGGCTTCTCAAACATATAGTATATACAAATAACTTGAAGAAATTGTTAAAATGAAGATTCTGATTCAGTAGAAGTGGTTTGGGGTCTGAAAGTCTGCATTTCTAACAGGCTCCCATGCAATGCCTGATCCATAGCTAGGATCTTGAAATAAAGGCAAGGAGGTGATGCTCTCCCATCAGACATGTGCAAGGTGGGCACATTATAATTACCATAATAAGTGGCAAGGTCAGGGAGCCAGGGAGCTTGATCTGCAAAGAGATATAGTGATGGTTGGTATAAGACAGCATCCCTAGGAACAAAATATATGGGCAGCCAACAGAATATTGTTCCATCTATACCACCTAAATAAATCAAGGATGGATAATCAGAAGGCTGAGGGCAGTTGTCCCAAATAAAAAGTCACCTTCCTTTGCCAAGTTTCCAGACCTAAGCCATTTTTCAGACCTGGGACACACTGACCTAGAAGTGAGGCCTAAGAGGAAGGAACCGGCACCACTACAACAAGTAATAGCTCCCCCAGTCCTTCCCCAAAGGGCTTCGACCATTTCCTTGGGTAATCATGTGCTGTGGAAGGGAAGTGCCACAGGTATGTAAGAACCAGACATCTGAGAACTGTTGGAGCAAAATCTGAGTTGATATTGATACCCAGGAACTAACATCATCAAGGGCGTCTTCACAGAAGTAAGATTCATGTACACCAGGCAGTACACGGGATCAGCCCAGATCTAGTTCCACAGCAGGACCACTTGCCCAGCAGTCATATATCTAGTCTCTCAATGTACAATGGAATGGACATAGATGCAGTTGGCACACTTATTCCTTGGTGTGTTGGCAAGAGCTATGGTAGTTGGGAAAGCTGAGTGGAAGCCCCTGGAAATGTCCCTCCTCTAGCCCCGAAAGCAAATCACAGGGAAATGGCAAAAATTAGTGTAACCCTTAAAGACCTAAAAATGCAGAGATGGTGGTTTCCTTTATGTTTCTAATTCACAAAAGACTGGCCCCAACAAAGTCTGACAGATACTAGAGGGTGACCATGGACTACTGCCAACTCAAGGAAGTTTTAGCTTTTTTTTTTTTTTTTAAGATTTTATTTATTTATTTGAGAGAGAGAATGAGAGACAGAGAGCACAAGAGGGAAGCGGGTCAGAGGGAGAAGCAGACCCCCCGCTGAGCAGGGAGCCCAATGTGGGACTCGATCCCGGGACTCCAGGATCATGACCTGAGCCGAAGGCAGTCGCTTAACCAACTGAGCCACCCAGGCGCCCCGGAAGTTTTAGCTTTAACTGTAGCTGCTGCACCAGATATACCTGGGGGTACTACTCTGAACAATTAAACAAGTGACCAGATGGCTACTCATTCTGAGTGTGGCTCAGAAGAGAAAAGAATTCAGCAGTGGATCCAGGCTATTGTGGAAGCAGCTTGTCACCTGGGCCATACATCTGGGCAAACGCTAGAGTAACAGAGGAATCTGTGGAGGCAAAAGATGTCATGTGGGATTTAGGGCAAGCCACAGTGGGAGAATCACACTGTTGACCCCTAAGTTTCTGGAGATATTTGTGGCAGAGTATTATATACCAACTGAAACACAGATCTTGACGCACTTTTGGGCCTTAATAAAGACAGAGTACTTGGCATATGTCATCAAGCGACTCTGCAGCCACAGCTGCCCATCATAAGCTGGGTTCTCTCAGACCCACCAAATCAGGAGATCCAGTGGGTCCAGGAAGAATCCACTATTAAATGGCAGTGAGATGTGCAGGATCAGGCATGAGCAGAGCCAGAGGGCAAAAGTAGACTATAAAAGCAGGTGACCCAAACCTGTGTGTCATCCACCACTGTTATACTGGCACCTTTGTCTCAGCTCACACCTCTGATGACATGGGCTGGGGGCAGGGTATCCCTATAACCCATTAACCAAGGAGTAAGCAAACCAAGCCTAGTTCATGGGTAGGTTGGTACAGTATGTGGGTACAAGAATAGAAATGGATTTCTGTTGCACTAGCACCCCACTGGAAGGGGTCCTAATGATAGCATGAGAAGAAATTCTTCCAATGGGCTTCCAGGGCTATAAACAGCACATCTGGTCATTCACTGTGTGTATAAAGAAAGGTAGCCTGAAGAAAGGGTAAGTCAGGGTCATGAACAGTAGCAAATGGGCTGGTTGGTTGGTCAGGGGCTTAAAAGGAAAAGCACTGGAAGATCTGGACTAAGATCTTGGGTAAAGCAAGTGTATGGACCTATGGGAATGAACACCAAATGAAAGATCTTTGTATTTCAGGTTAATGCCCCTCAGACAATAATTATTCAGAACGGGCATTTGACACCCAAGTAGACAGAATGACTTAGCTACTTGACATAAGTCAGTCTCTGTCATTTTTCACTCTGGCACTGCAAGATGGAGTGGCTCTGGTAGGGGAGATGGATGTTATTTTTTTTAAAGTAATCTCTACATGTAACATGGGGCCTGAACTCACAACCCCGAGATCAAAAGTTGCATGCTCTACCAAGAGAATCAGCCAGGTACCCTGGGAGAAGGATGCTATGCATGAGTCAAACAACACGGCCTTCCACCAAGTAAGACTGACATGGCTACTGCCACTGTTGAATATCCAACCTACTCATAACAGGGACCAACAATGAGCCTGCAATAAGACACCATCCCTCAAAAAGTCCAACCAGCCGCCTAGTGGTAATTTGACTACATTGGATCCCTGTTACCTCTGAAGGGGTAGTGTTATGGGTTGATTTGTGTCTCTCAAAAGATATGTTGATGTCCTAATGACTGCTATCTCTGAGACCTTATTTGGAAGTAGGGTTTTGAAATGTAACCAAGTTAAGATGATGTCATTAGAGTGGGTCCTAATCCAGGTACACTTATAAGAAAAGACACACCCACACAGGAAGAACACTACATGAAGATGGAAGTATAGATTGTAGTTATGCAACTGTAAAACAGGGAACAAGGACTGAAGGAAACTACCAGAAGGCAGACAGAAGCAAGGCGTTCTCCCCAGAGTCTCAGTGGGAGCATGGCCCTGGTGACACTGTGATTTTAGACTTCTAGCCTCAGAACTGTGAGAGAATAAATTGCTGTTATTTTAAGCCATCCACTTTGTGATGCTTTTTTACAGGAGCCCTAGGAAACCAATATAGGCAGTACTTCATAGTGACTGACATTGACACTTATTCCAAGTATGAATTTGCCTTCCTTGCCCACCAGCCTCAGACAACATCATTATTTGAGGACTTAGAGTATTTTATCCACTGACACAAAAATCTCACATGACATTACACAGACCAAGGCATACAAGTCCTGGCAAGTTGCAGCAGTGGGCATGAGACCACAGAATTCACAGGTCCTTTCATACACCATACTATCTGGAGGCTTCCAGCCTAATAGGGTGATAGAAATTTCTTGAAGGTGCAGCTGAAGAGCCAATTTGGAAAGAATATCCTGTGTAGATGGTGTGCTATTATTCTCCAGGATACAGTAACATGGTAAATCATGCTGTGAAAATATACAGTACTGTGTCCTCAGTAGATGAATACATGGGTCCGGGAACCAAAATATGTAAGTAGAAACTGTCCTGTTATCATCACTCAGTGTCCCACCTGGGAATTTGTTCTTCCTATCCACATAGCTGTAGGCTTTATAGATCTAAAGTTTCTGGTTCCTAGAAGGGGAATGCTTCCTTCATGGGACACAGAAATGATCCAATTTACCTTTAAGTATGACTGCTGCTGAGTCACTTAGGCTTCCTGTACCAAAAGACCTGCAAGCAAAGAAGGGGGAGTAACCAACTGGCAGGAGTGATTATTCTGGTCATCAGAAGGAAAGAGAGGTCTTATTACACACTGGTTGCAGAAAAAAGATCTTTGACACTTAGGTGATCACTGCAGTAGCTCTTTGTATACCTTTGTTCAGTTCTGGTAGTAAATGAACAAGGACAATAACCATAACCTTAGAAGGACAAGGTGACCATGGGCTCAGACACCTCAGCATGAGGTTCTGGGCCACCTTACCAGGTAAGTTACCTACAATAGCAGAGATCCTAGTCAAGGGAAAGAAGAATCTGGAATAAGTAGTAGAGATGGGTGATGATGAGCATCAATTGTGGTCTTGAGATCAGTTTCAGCAAAAGGGGCTATACTTCATTCCAATAAACATCCTCTTGGAAATTTTCCCAGGAAAAGAAACTACCAGAATCCTGGGGGAGCTATTCCTAAATGCACTGAACTTATTATATGGAGCAAGTGGATCCAAGTAGTGCAAGAGCTAGACTGTAGTCCCTACTCTGATCATTCAGATGCAGCTGCATTACTGAATGAAGGTAGCCAATATCCAGTGATTGAGGATGTCCAATGTCCAGACCCCCTTGACTTGATTTTGGAATGGCTGAATCTTCTGCTGCAGCTGTACTGCAGTTCAGATTCTGCTGCTCAATCCTCCTTCCTGTGTCAGTGTTGTTCCAGAGAATACCTTCTAATCAACCCCTGAAGTCAAATCTCAGAGTCCCAGATAGGTTTCCCAGAGAAACACCCCGTCTCCATGACAGGAGAGGTCTTGGGTCATAGATACACAATCAGCTGACAGAACAAAGAATAATTTGACATTCTAGACCATGGACCTTGGCTAGCAATGCAGACACAGCATGGAAAGTTGGGTAGATCTGTGGATCAGATAGTTTAGATTAGATCTAAGGGATAGCATTTAAATAGCAGATTCTATACCTAAATTCAGCTATGGAACCCTCTCTCCAATATTCTCTTATGGCAAAGAAGAGTGGCAGAAATAATACCCATTCGGGAATTTCCAAAGATGACACAATAGGACAATATTTGATCTGATAGAACATCTGCCTGGGAGAGTGAGGCTGAACCTAGTAATATAGGAGTGTGAATAGTATATGAAATGCAGCTATTTGAATTGGGATGCTGAGAACAACTGAACTAGATACCTCTTTGTCAAATCCCGAAGTATTAGCTTTAGCAATGATAGATGGAATTTTCCTCTAAAGTTAGAAGGTGCTTATAAAATATGTACTTCAATTTCGGAGGCCATGGAGCATTGCAAGGTGAGGTGGGCTGTTCAATTGCACAAATATGGCTGTCACTGATATGTGCAACTTTGACCCTAGCTACAGCCATAGAACATAAAAGGAGAATCTGGAATAGCACCTAGGGAGCTGTTTGATATGAGTGAATCCACACAGACCATGGGGCTTGGCCATGGATCTTAGGGCAGAGCCTGCTTGACCCCACCTTAGTGTTAAGAATTCTTTTGATAGGAAAGATAGTGGTAAACTTGTAGCATGTGCTCCTCAGATTAAGAGAGATTTCTTCAAAAACCTATGCAATTGATTGTTCAATAGGGCTAAGCCTACCTGAGGCAGAGGGAGGACATATTAACCATGGCAAAAAAAAAAAAAAGAGCTCAGGAACATAGGCTGCAACAGCTCTCCCAAACCAGGCAAGAAACACAAAAGGAAAAGCAACTGGTTTAGTCTCTGTATCCATTAAGGTCCAGTCAGAAAAATAAAATTAATACCATATCACATAAAAGGGGCTGGTTTTATAAATATTGTGGGATTGAAAGAGCAAAAAAGCATGCTGAGGTCCCTCAGAGATAAATAACTATAAAAGTCTCTTCCAATGTTGGCTGAGGGAACTTAAATGGAGAGCAGGGTTCACCAGAAGCTAGGAGTTCAAGATGGGGCTCTTTAGGACTGGTGTTCAGACCTATGGGGTAAGGTTCAAACAACTGGTCCTCAGCCTGAGGAAGGATGCTCTATGACTGGTGTTCAAAGAATCTGAGGCTCTCATAAATATAGAGAACACATTGGGAGTTGCCTGAGGTAGGGGATGGAAAGTGGGCAAAATGGGTGAAAGGGATCAAAAGGTACAAATTTCCAGTTATAAAATGAACAAGTCATGGGGATATAATGTACCACATGGTAACTATCATTGATAATACCGTATTGCATATTTGAAAGTAGCTAGGACAGTGGATCTTAAAAATCCTCATCATAGGGCGCCTGGGTGGCTCAGTTGGTTAAGCGACTGCCTTCGGCTCGGGTCATGATCCCGGAGTCCTGGGATCGAGTCCCACATCGGGCTCCCTGCTTAGCAGGGAGTCTGCTTCTCCCTCTGCCCCTCCCCCCTCTCATGCTCTCTCTATCTCATTCTCTCTCTCAAATAAATAAAGTCTAAAAAAAAAAAATCCTCATCATAAGAAAAAAAAATCTGTGATTTTTTCCATACAAATTTAATTTAATGTTATTTTATTTTTATTTTATTTTGTTTCCATACAAATTTTATTATATTTTCAGATTCCACAAAAAGGTTGAGACTTTGAACTGAATCTATACAAATTTGGGGGGAAGGAGACCTCCTTAAAATATTAAACTTTCCAATGCATAAATATGGTTTATCTCTCCATTTTTATCTTTTTAATTTACTCTCAATAATATTTTAGACTTTTTCCCCTAGATTTTCAGATAGTTTTTGAATAATTGCCTATCTAATCTTTAAAAATGCTGGGTGTTTTTATTTTTTTCGTCTCTTTCTTCCTTCTTTTTTTAAAAAAATTATTATTATATAATAATTAAAAAATTACTTGGCATTTGTTCTATTTTTTGCTAGCTTCCATTTTATGGCCTTTCCATACCTCAAGGTGGAGAAATTCTGCCTCCCCTGGACTTCCTAAATCTCTCCTCAGAGAATGATTTAATACCTTCAGTAGTAACCTCTCTATTTTGCTACACACAATCAAACAGCATTAGGAAGACCCTAGGTGGAATCCTGGAATTCAATATTCTCTCCTGACTTCTATACTAGTTTTTCCCAAAGGCTAAATAATTTAACTTGGCTGCTTGATTGAAGACACATTATGGTAAAATAGCACTTTTCATTTAAAAGACAAGAACACACACTGTAAACAAAGAATAATTTCACTCCAAAGAATGCTCTTTTAATTTGGCCATGTGGTCAAAGGCTTTTTTTCCTGTGGAATCACTGTGGCTTGGTGTGACATGGAATGATTATATTTAGAAAGCATTTACTTTGGACAAGTATGCCAAATTTGTTCAGTTGCATACCATATGCTTTTCATTTTGCAATAATCTATTATGAGATTTCTATTTTCCCTGTTTTTCCTAGGTAGTCCTTCCTGAATGACAGCATGTTAAAAATTATAGGAGCTTTCTTTACTGGCTTATAAACCTTTTTGACTTGCTTTAAATATTGGCCTCCTAGTATTTATTAAAGCCTATGTCTTTAGATATTATTATCAAGTTATGTGTAGTGGCTTTTCCTTTGGAATTGTGTCATTATGTTTTTAGGCTCCATCTATTATTAAAAGCATTAAATACATATTTGGGAGTGGATTCCTGGACTTCTCCCATCTATACTAAATCCTCAACTTTTGTAATAAGTTTTGCTGATGATTCAGATGCAGCTGGGTCTGGACAAGCGTGGAAAAGAAGGAACAGCCTTTTCCCTACCCTTATATTTCTACTAGGGGTTTGACATAAGAGTTTTGGTTTGGGGAGGGGAGGGTTGGGACTGAGGACAGGCTTAAGAGACAGCCCTCTCACCAGCTAACACAGGACTGACCTATTGCTTCTAGAATCACATAGGCAAATTAGGAAACTTAATTTAGTCTTGCCAGATTGCAGGATATGATTTATAAAACTAGTGCTGTTAATAAGGATCGGAAAATCTACTAAATATAATCGTTCTCAACACTGTAGAATTACCTGAGAAGGTGCACAGTAAAATCATCTGGGAAGCTTTTAAAGGTCTCCACATCCAGGCTACACCCAAAACCAACTGAATCAGAATCCCTGAGTGGGACATCAGTATTTTTAAGTGTCCTCTGGAGATTTTAATGAGCAGTCAAGATTGAGAACTACCTGAATGTCAATCGTAAGGAACTAAAACATCTGACCTCAATTTTGGGAATTAGTAGCAAAAATGACTTGGCACGCAACAGCGCACAGTATGAACTGGCTATCTGAGGAACACAGATTCTAATATGAACAATGACCAAAAGGACAAAGTGGCTAGCATGCTTGGGGAGTGACATTGCAGATGTCCCTGTGGCTCCAGGGTTAGGGTTATTTATGAACCTGAAGGGATCCTTAGGCTTCAATACTCCAACCAGCTGTTTTTACAAATAAGAAAAACAAATGAAATCAGTGGTGCAGAAGGGTCTTTTTATTCTTAGGCCAGTGACTCTTCCACTGGCCCAGTTCATAGCAGCTCAGTGCTCACTTTGGGAACTCAAGGAGGTCACACACCCAGAATGGCTAGAATCAGTTCCCTTAACTTACTCCCAGAGAAAAACTTTGATACAGAGAGAATATGGGTCAGTTTTCATTCACATCTCTAGTTTATTTCCCAGTTAGAAAGTATTCACATCTTTGCTAATGATGAATACTCCCTTGGTCCTTAGTTTCTAGCCATTGCAAACAGAGTATCTAGGACCAGATTATATCCCACCTGGTCCTTGCAATCTTCCATCACAACTTAGGAGTGATTTCCCTTTTTCCTATCTCTTGTAAAATATACATCTCTCACTCTTTTGACCTTGATTATTTACTTTCCCATATTAATACCTATTTGTCCATATGTATATATACTTTTTCTTCTAATAAATTATTAGTATCTCAGAATCTCACACAAAGTTGTTACTCTTATAGGCTTCCAGATTTGTTGGATTCTATTTTAATATTCAATTAAATTTATATTCCCATTTTCATATTTTGTTGCAATGTGAGGGAAGAGGAAGATTTTACATTTATATAACAAACAAAACTTAAGCTCTAAATATGGATTTGTCACTGCCTTCCGAACCAACCAGAGTATTTCAACTTCTTTTAAAAAGTGAAAGTTCCAAGGGGGCCCTCATATTAAGCCACTGTCAGTGATGAGATAGCTGTGTCATCCTAATTGTTCATTTGCCACCCAAAATCTTTCTACCTGACATCTTTCCTTCCTGAAAAACTACCTTGATATCACTATGATGTCAATTATAGTGAAGCACTGTCTCAGCAATTTGTTTCTACTGTATAGCTTGGTGCATTGTTCTAGAGGGTTATGGATAAAGTGACCATATTTTCCACGTGAAAAGCCAGCCCAGGTTAACAAGCGACTACAATGCTGGTACTTATGGCTGCCATAGTCAAGCTTTTCTTTCCTACCCGCTCCCCCTCCCCCGTCCCTGAAGAGGAGGATTGAAATAACAGGATACCTCATTAAACATACTTGGCATCCTAATCTCTGAGACCCATATACCAGCTTAAAGACCAAATTCTATGTCTCAAAATACCTCTTTTGAAATGTTTTTTTTTCTTGTCAAAATTTATCTTGAAAAGGAATACTTCCTTAATTTTAGTTTCTTAAATTATCCTAGTTGCTTTAGAGTCTATTTAAATCTTCAGTTTCAAAACTCCAAATTTTAGACTGAGTGGAAATGAGTTCTTTTAAAACAAATATTAAGAATCATTATATTAATATCATTATATATGTTATAATTTTTATGTATTTACTAATTTGTGAAAAACAAAAATGAGCCACCATATTCATTAACATGCAGGCAATGGTATGCTGTTAAAGCTTTAATAACTGGCTTTCCAAATGAAAGTCTTGATTTGTAGAATCTGCCAATTTCTGTGGTGTAAATACTCCTATTACATCTGATTTTGAATAACCAAATGTCATCACTGAACACAGAGTTGGGAAAAGATGTGTAGAATTAGTGTTTGTATGCTCACTACAGTATATCACTACATATCTACACCTATTTTTTTCCTACATCTTCCTAATAGAAAGATTTTTTTTTTCATTATGTGGTTATCACATCAGTAACAAACATTTCAGAAATCATTTTGGCTATCTGGAGTCCTTCGTGGTTCCATATGAATTTTGGAATTGCTTTTTCAATTTCTGTAAAAAAAAATGTCATTGGGTTTTAATGGGGATAGCAATAAATCTGGATTGCTTTGGGTAGTATGGACATTTTAACAATATTAAGTCTTTCAATTCATGAACATGGGGATACTTTCCATATTTTTGCATCTTCTTTAATTTCCTTCATCAATGTTTTATAGTTTTCAGTGTACAAACCTTTCCTCCTTAGTTAAGTTTATTCCTAAGTATTTTATTCTTTTTGATGCCACTGTAAATGAGATTGTTTTCTTAATTTCCTTTTCAGGCAATTCATTGTTACTGTACAGAAACAACTAATTCCATAAGTTAGTTTTTTATCCTGCAATTTTACTGAGTTTGTTTATTTTAAGTTGTTTTGTGGAGTCTTCAGCATTTTCCCCATATGTGATTATGTCATCTGCAAACAGGGCCAATTTTTCTTACCTAATTGCTCTGGCTAGGACTTCTCATTCTGTGTTGAATAAAAGTGGTCACTGTGGGCATGCTTCCCTTGTCCCTGATAGAGAAAAACTTTCGTATGAAACTACAAAGAACTCTGAACAACCAAACACTCTTAAGAACAGCAAAGCTGGAGGTATCACACTTCCTGATTTCAAACTATATTACAAAGCTACAGTAATTCAAACACTATGGTCCTGGCATAAAGATAGACAGACCAATGGAACAGAATACAAACCCCAGAAATAAATGTACAACAAGGGTGTTAGAACTATACAATGGGGAAAGGATAGCTTCTTCAACAAGTGGTACTGGGAAACTGGATATCTACATGCAAAGAATAAAATCAGACCCTTATCATACACCATATATAAAAACCAACTGAATATAGAGTAAATGCTTAAACATAAGACCTGAAACCATAAAACTCCTAGAAGAAAACATAGGATAAAAGGTTTCTTGGTAATGATTTCATGGAGATGATACCAAAAGCACAGGTAACAAAAACACAAATAGACAAGTGGAACTACAGCAAAGGAAACAATAGTATGAAAAGGCAACCTATGGAATGGGAGAAAACTATTTATTTGCAAACTATTTATCTGATAAGGGATTAATTTCCAAACTATATCATGAACTCCTACAACTCAATAGCAAAATAACCAATAACCCAATTAAAAAATGGGCTAAGGACTTGAACTGACATTTCTCCAAAGACCTACAAATGGCCAAAAAAAGTATATTGCAGCACCATTCACAACAGTCAAGATGTGGAAAATACCTAAATGACCATCAATGGCTGAATGGATTAAAAATATGATAAAAAATGACATACACATAATGAAATATTATTCAGCCTTAAACAAAAAGGAAATCCTTCAATATATGACAACATAAAAGAAACTCAAGGTCATTATGCTAGTGAAATAAGCCAGTTACATAACGAAACACTGTATGATTCCACCTATATGGTATATCTAAAATAGTTATCCTCATAGAAACAGAGAGTAAAATGTGATTGCCAGGGGCCGGGGAAATGGGGGAGGGGGTTTACTAATCAGTGGGTATAAAATGCTAATTATACAAGATGAATAAGTTCCAGAGAACTGTCATATATGCCTATATTTTACAATACTGTATTGTAAACTTAAAAATCTGTTAAGGTGGTAGATCTTGTGTTAAATGTTCTTACCACAACAATAATTAAAAAGAGAAAGAAAGTCTTGCTCTGGCTCCATACTTACAAATCATGAAACTTGAGCTAATTTCTTAGTTTCTTAAAGCCTGTCTTTCCCTTTGTGTGTAAGGATGCTACAAAGATTAAATAAAATTAGATTATCTTTTAATAGTACTTTGTAAGCAGTGTGTCAAGAATAAGAAGAAGCTCAGAAATGGACTGGTAGAAGAGGAATCCAAATTTGGTTAAAACCCAAATTGTTCTTTGAAACAAACAGATCTTTTTTGTTTTAAAATGAGTTTTTGGAACTTCTCTCTATATACAATTCATTGTTCCATCGTATGGGTTTAGTTATTCTCAGTTTTTTTGTATTCATAAAGTTAAAGAACCTCATGAGTACCACTGTATAGATGGATATTTGGACTGAGGGACCCACCTAATTGTTTTTCTGGTGACAAGAATAGGAATGCATGGAGACAGGAGTGGACCCCTTTAGTGAAATTAATCATCACAAAACTTATTTCTGTTGGAATGTGCAACATGTTACCCCTCAATCTTCTATTTTTAACCCTACAAGTATTTTCTCTTACTTTCCCTTGCCTAGTCATAGATTTAAAAACCTATTTTCAGAATTTCTGTTTGAAAAATAAAATATGTACGTAGGGTGTGACATGGGTTTGAATATGATTTGGTGCTCAAGAAAAAAAGGAAAATATTCCTCTTTTCCTGTAGAGAAAATTACAGCATCTCAGATTTAAAAAGGCTATGTTTGCTCTTTCAGGTAGAACTTTCCTAGTTGCAAGGGACAGAAATTCAATCCAAAATAGCTTAAATCCAAAATGGCATTGTTGGCTCACATCACTAGGAAATTCATTCTGAGACTTCAGGCACAGATTGATGAAGGTGTCAAAAGATGCCATTGAGTCCCTTCCTCCCTCCCTCCTCCCCTTCTGCCCATCCCTCTCTCCTCTCCTCCCTCCCTCCTTCCCTCTCTACTTGTCACCCTCCCTCACTCTCTCTCTCTCCCCCTCTTTCTCCCCACCCCCATACACTTTCCTCTCTCTCTCTCTCTTTCTTCATTTCTCAGCTCTATTTCCCTCTGCTTGTCTTCACCCAAGTGGAGGCTAGGCTTTCTGACTACATAAAAAAGATGGTCATGAGAGCTCAATAGTCTTTGGAGGTAATGATCTTAGAAAAAAAGAGATATCCCCACCCCAGCATCAGAATCAATCCCAGAATTAGCCCTTTTGGATCAGATGTCCATTTACCTCCATGGGGGAAATCACTATGTCCATGGAGATAGAGAATTCTATTGACCAATCTGAGTTATGTGTCCACTCTGACCTGGTGATAGGGAGGTAGGACCCCTTTATAAAGTCCTCTAGAATCACATGGGATAAGGAAGCAGCAGCTCCCCCTATGATACAAAAGCAAGGATAACAAAAAAGCAAAGCATGATGTACAGTTACCTAACCTAGATATTCTGCAACATTGCAGATGGTCATCTAGTCCATGTTTAAATGGACTATCCAAATGGACTATCCATGTCCACATCCAAAGTTAAAGAACTCTGTCATCTGCTGCTGATGCTACTACTACTAATATCAATAATAATAATTTATTGAATTTTTAGAAGCTAAAATGCATTGGGTGGACATAGTCCTACACCACTTGTCATCATCAAGAATTCCACTTGGCATCCTCATGTTATTCTGCCCAAAGCCAGCAACTCCCACTACCACCTGCCTCAGCAAAATGGGAGCTCTGGACAGAGCCTGTTTCTCACATGGCTCACCTCCAAAAGGAAAACCTGCACAAGGCACTTGATTGTTAGACCCAACTCCAATGTTCACATCTTACTGGCAAGAAAGCCTGGGATTCTGAGTTCAGATTTGTGCATTAGGCAGACAGAACAAAGATGACGGGCACCAGGAATGACAAGTATCCGTTTGTCTAAGATCTATATACAGTCTTCTTATGTGCATCATAACTTCAACAGTTACTCCTCCTTAACATAATGCAAGGGTGCAAATCGAAATTCACTCACCCTATTTCCAAAAGGAAACAATCCAAGAGTCTCTCACTGTACCCAGCTCCAAATTCAGGAACTCTGGGCCAAGTCCATTTCTCACCCAGTTTTCTCACAATTCCATACTGGTACTCTGAAGCCTCTGAACTAAATTTGTAAAGTTCACTACGACAACACATCCTATGCATACCAGGGAAATGAAAGAGATAAAAATAAATTAGTTCAAAGACATTATCATTACATGATACAAGAAGGAAATAGGGTATATGTCATCATCCTCATTTCAGCAACTGGTTGCTAACGAGCAGTTTTATCACTTTTCTTTACCAACTTTTTCTACCATGGCCAGGCCCCAACTTGTCTGAGTTCTTTGCCTTGTAGAGGACTCCAAACCTTATTCCTAAGGCACCTGGGTCCTTGGTAATTCATTCTCTATGAGGTGCTATGGTTTTTCTTTGCAAAACCTGAGGTATTTTTTTTTTTCTTTAAAGATTTTATGAGAGAGACACAGCGAGAGAGGGAACACAAGCAGGGGGAATGGGAGAGGGAGAAGCAGGCTTCCCGCTGAGCAAGGACCCCGATGCGGGGCTTGATCCCAAGACCCTGGGATCATGACCTGAGCCGAAGGCAGACGCTTAACGACTGAGCCACCCAGGCGCCCCAACCTGAGGTATTTCTTTATCTCTATTACCTACTTAGATAAATCCATAATCCAACTCCCTATACAGAATAACACAGAATAACAAAGTGGAACAGGATTGTAATTACCCTATACCCAGCCTACATCAGATAAAATCAGAAGATCTGACTGAGGGCAAATGTTCAAGTTGCAGAAGGAAGATGCTCTATTCATGGTTATCTGGGCCTGTTTTTGGTTTTTCATTCATCTGGCTTCTGGGAAGTCAGTCCTCCAGTCATCTCTTCATCTTATGTACATTATTAACAAATAAACTCTTTATATGTTTACTAACGCACCTCTTTATTTTGAGACAAATCTTTTTTTTTTGGTAAATTGTCTTTTTGAAGTAAATTAGTAAAAAACCATGAACACCACAAAACAAAATAAAACTTTTTGGGTCATCTTTCTACCTTTACTATATGCTTAAACTAAGTTTTCCAAAAATCTGCTAAGGAAGAAATTACTGTCTGGGAATTTCTTGAAGGCTGTGTCTATTCGGCCTTTATCTGTGTCCACAGACTCAATCAGGAAAAATCTGGTCACAGAACTGTACTTCCTCTTATCAATAAACTGATGAAAGTATCAATTATATATTATCAAGTGTATGATAACATATGAAGCATATATGTGCTAGGAGAAACCTCAGAATGAAAAAGGAGAAATGGAAATGCATGCGATACTTTAACCAGACTTATTTTTTAACCATTAAAATCCTTTTATTATTTTGACTGGGCATAATGAATTTCAACAGAACCAAAAAAATAGGAATGTGGTGCTAGTCAATTCCAACTTAGAGTCTGATTCCATTTTAGAACTCTATTATCAGGGAAGTCTGTATGTCTCACCAATTATTTTCAGAAAAGGAAGTGGTAGAGAGCGATGTATTAGAAAATTAAAAGTAATGTAGATTCGCAATCCCTCTTCTGATGCCCTTGGAGTCATAAGTGCTTCAGTATTCAGAATTCAGCAGTGTTCTAAGGCAGCATGGGTAATTAAATACACTAATGTTTCTGTATAGCAGTATATGAATATTTACATAAAGTGGATGAATAAAGACTAAGTGTAGCCTCATGTCAGGTAAGGTCAAGTTTTGTGGCCAAATGAGTTCAGGTCAGATCAGGTTTTGCAGTCAAATGAGTTAAACAAAAGATTTTCCATTTTCAGAGCCTTTTTTACATTCTGGAAATGTAGTTAAGAGACTGAGAACCTATACTGAAAGGAGGAACTTTGTTTTTAAAGAGCTTTAGAATTTACATTTCTAACAAATATAAGCTAATGAGATGGTACCCGTCCCTGGACCAGACTTTGATAGCACATTCTCTTACAACAATATAAATTACTTCAAAATCAGTAATGAAAATATCTTTAAAAAGAAGCAAATAAAAGTATATGCCTAAAAGTTAAAAAAAAAAAAAGAGTTTTATATTGTCGTTGAGTGATTTTCTTTAGGGCCTTATACAGAATCTAAAATGATTGTTGCAACGATGTGGATGGAGCTAGAGTGTATTATGCTAAGCAAAATAAGTCAGAGAAAGACAAATACCATATGATTTCACTCATATGTAGAATCTAGGAAACAAAACAGATGAACATATGGGAAGGGAAAAAAAGAAAAAGAGAGAGAGAAGCAAATTATGAGACTCTTAACCATGGAGAATAAACTGAGGGTTGACGGAAGGAGGTGGGTACGGGATGGGCTAGATGGGGGATGGGCATTAAGGAGGGCACTTGTTCTGATGAGTACTGGGTGTTGTAAGTGATGAATCACTGAATTCTACTCCTGAAAGGAAAAGAAAAAGAAGAAAAGAAAAAAAAAAGGATTATAAAATGCTTGTGATTAACTTTCCTTACCAAAAACAAAAACCAAAAAACCTCTCAATCTTTAAGATCATCTATCCCATACAAATAATAATGTATAGAAAATTAGAGAGAACTATAGATTATGTCCATTTTCACCATGTCAAAATCAGTAAAATACCAATATGGTTCTTTTGGGATTTCAAGTATTTATAATTCGAAAGGAGATATGGCTGTATAAAAGTATGAAACGATGATGGTGTGTGTCTTGGGGGTGGGCAAGGAGGGGCAGATGTAAAGTAAATGTTCCCTCTCTTTAATTCTATCCCACAAATTAAGAAAGAAATTGACTTTCAGTTGCAGAAAATTAAAAGATTCTAACAACTCATTGCTAATATTTATAATTTCTTTCACTTATTTCCTTGCCCCCCCATTTCAGACAATCAAAAACTTATCACCTTATTCATACCCCTTCTCATTCTGAAATAAGTAGAAAAATGCTCCTACCTTTCCCCCCACTTTGAAGCAATAAGTTTGACTGTCGGAAAACTTCCATACAGGAAGTTAAGACACATCAGTCAATTTCATATATAACAACTGAAAGATCTAGATAAATCTCTCAAAGATATTTTCCTTTCAGCATAACTCAGCTCTCACACTGGGGAACTTTATAAAATATATATAAAGCAAAAAGCACACTGCTCCACAGTGAAACTTTGGCAACTGTTTCTAAGCAACTTGCTGAAGTGATGTGGGGCCACTTTGGGCATTTTTCCGAACCTCCAATATTTTTGCCAATACATCAGCATGACACTGAGCTAGAAAATAATGTCTAGAGTAGCTGTCTGATATTTCCTTTGAAAGAAAAATGTTTAAATCCCAAACTGAAAACTTGGAACATGATTTTTGGAAAGTAAATGTGTCAGTGTAGGAGACTTTAAAATATTTAAACCCCTCAGCTGGAAATGAGAAGTGGGGAAAAATAGACAAAGATAGGGAGACAAATATAGAGAGATGATCCTCCTAGCATTATTTACAGTAGCAAATTAAAGTAAACAGTTCAAACACATAAGGAGAAGCCTTCTAAAATCATTATATTCATTCCATGGAATATAATATAACCACTAAAGCCATCTATAAAAATTAAAATAACATGAAAACATACTTATAATGTTAGGCAGAAAAAAAACAGCATCCAAAATCCATAATAAAGTATCATTTTGGTCATCAAATTTTCCCTCACTCCTTGACCATTTCCATGAACAAACACGCTTGGTCTATTATTGACCAACTTGGAAAAAAAATCCCTTAACCCAAATATCCATCCTTGAGCCCATAAGTCATTTCTCTGCTCCCTTTTACAGTAAATTTTCTTGAACGATATCTATACTTGCTGTCTCTCCTGAACCTATTCCAATCAGGATTTGGCCCCTGCCTTTCCAAAAAATCTATGACTTCAATGTTGTCAAATCCATAGATTAATTCTCATTCCTCACACACTCACTCTCTCATCCCTCTCACACCAGCAGTATCTAACAGAAGTGGTAACTTTCTTCTCCTTGACTTACTTTTTCTTCTTGACTTCTAGAGCACTCCTTTGTCTCAATTCTCCCATTTTAATGGCCAACTCTTTTCACTCTTCTTTGCTCTGTTCTCTTCACTTTCTTGCCATCTAAACACTGGCGTGTCTCAGGGCTCAGCCCACAGACATCTTTCTAACACACTTTACATAGTTTAAAATCATCTGGTCTCATGACTTTAAATGTCATCTATGTGGTGATGACATTAGCCCAGTCTCTCCCCAATCTATGTGACATCTCTACATGTAGCTTCTGCTGTCCTCAACTAACTCTGACTCTCCCATAGTCTTCCCTACCTCAATAAATGGTTTCTAACTGTGCAGGCCAAAAATTTTGAATACATTTTGCCTCCTCTCTTTCTTGTACCCCATATCCACTTCATCAGCAGATGTGTTGAATGTTGCTTTTAAAAAACCCAAGAATCTTCCCACTCTCCTTACGTGCACCACGGCCTCCCAGGTCCAAGCCCATCACCCTGCATCTCACCTATTGTTTACCACAGCCTCCAACTGGGCTCCTCCCTCCCACACCCATTTCCCTTCCTCTCAAGCTCTCTTCTGTGGTCCCTTCTCAGAGGAGCCACCGCCATATCTATAAAAGTTTAAGTCAAATCATGTTTTCACTCCTCTGCACAAATTCTTAGAAATCTTTCCATCTTCACCCAATATTGTGGATCAACACTCAGCATTAATTCTAAATCCCCAAGTACACAGAGCTTAAAACTGCCTTGCAGTTGTTTTAGACACACATTAGATTCTGCCAGTTAAGATGAACACCTGGGTGGCTCAGTTGGTTAAGCGACTGCCTTCGGCTCAGGTCATGATCCTGGAGTCCCAGGATCGAGTCCCACGTCGGGCTCCCTGCTTTGCAGGGAGTCTGCTTCTCCCTCTGACCCTCCCCCCTCTCATGCTCTATCTCATTCTCTCTCTCAAATAAGTAAATAAAATATTAAAAAAAAAAAGATGAACATCGAAATGATACAGAGTCCATCTAACTGCTGCCTTGATTGCTGCTACTGGCAAGCACTGTCGTGAATGGCGTGGCTGTTTTTATTTAGTTTTGTTTTCTGCAGCAGCATCTCACTGGCCAGGAACCAGCTTGGATGTAAACAGGCAGTTGCAGAAACAGCAGCTTCCCCATCCCTGACCACAGTGCCAACTCTGTGCTCTAGAGGAGAGCAGATGCTGTAGGAGCTCCTGATTCTGGCAGAAGAGTAGCTTCCATGGCATGCTTTTGTGAGGGAGTTTTCTGCAAGGCATTCCCAGAGGTCCACTGAGAACCCATTCCTCCAGCCTTTCCAAAGATTTTGTAAGCATTAATTCACTGAATTATATCCTTTTCTCCTTCAGTTAGCCAGAGAGGTTTCCACTCTCTGATTCTAATACACCACCGCACCAGAAGCAATTCCCAAGTCCTTATTCTCACCCAGGAGACCCTGTACGTTCTAGAGCCCTGTTGCCTCTCTGGTCTAAAACCTACTTTCCTTCTTGCTCATTCTGCTCCAGAAACACAGGCAGAAAAATAAGCATACTGTTAAAAGAAAATAGGATAAAATAAAAGCACAGTTGCTCAACTGCATTCTTAGTCAGTGAGTGCTATCACAGATATATTTGCATTGCCCAGAACAATAAGGTGAAATACTAAATAGAACAGCATTCATATGCATTGCTGATCTTAAGAAAAGATTTTGAAAGTTTGCCTCTTCTCAGTGATTCTTTGAATTTATTCTAGCTTCTTAGAGTCCCTTTTTACCTGCTTAGTCTGATCAGTGTGGAATTCAGGATTATCATCTCCCTGGTAGGAACACTCTATATGACATCTGTTTCTTATTTTTGTTTTTCCCTCTGTGGGATATTCAGGTTATTTTCAATAAAAAGTAAAAACAAAAAAAAAGGGTTTTTTCTCACATGAATTATTGAGGCTTACATTCCTCATTTCACATTTATGTTGTTATTTATATTTAGAAGAATTTTACATTTAAGTTTATACAATTTTGACTCACTGGCTGATGCTTTCCCAAGGGCTAGTCTTATGTAGATTTTATAAATTCTGAATCTGTTATCTGTGTATTTACCTATGAATTTTACCATAGGTCAGCCAATCTGATTATTTTAGTAGCCTACCCTCTTAGGGTTAAAATTCCACAGCCAAAAATCTGTAAACATGCCCCAACAACTAAATATGCTGAGATCTGACATGATGGACAATTTAAAAATCTACATTCATTTATTCCCTTTTAGCTACCAAATTAACAGTGAACTCTAGGACCCTGAATCATAAACTATATTTACTTTGTTTCTTATAAATTCATGTTTAATCTCGAAGAAGGAAAACATACATTTATGCTTTAGTGACCTTTTTGATATCAGGATATTATCAAACCTCCTGAAAAACACTTTCAATTGGCTTGAATTAGTAGAGGATTCTGAGTCATCTTCCTCATTCAAAAACAGATGGATGCCTTTGTTCTCAAAGTTCAAATTTAAGAATTAGATTTGAAGTAGATGTTAGAAATATCTAGATTGCTAGATATTTATGTCTTGAGGCATAGGATTTCCTGATTAGTAAAAGGACTGAAATGAAAACTTGTTTGATAGGCCTCAGAGACCTATTTCCCCTGAGCTCACTGACTCTTAGAAGAACCCCTCCTGGACTATTGTGGTATGTCTAGTTCTTAAAGTGGGAGTGCTCCAGCAAGGGAGGAAGGAAGAGATCACTTCTAGCTTTGGAGATTCTGCCATAGTGTTGGTAGAGGACCCGGGAGGCAAAATACTTTTTGCAGAAAGCTGTAATATAAACTCAGTAAATGAACTTTTTCAATGAACTCAGTAAGTGGAATTTTTCAAATGACCTAGAAATAATTTTACTAGCAAAAAAGGGCTATTTTTCAGTTTTAAAAAACTGTCAAAAGAAATATGATTGACTATAATTTTTCCATTGATTCCATATTCATTTGGCAATATCCCTCATGATCACAGGTGCAAAAAATTCTAAACAAAATGTCAGCAAATCAAATTCAACAATATATTAAAAGAATAACATGTCATGACCAAGCAATATTTATCCTATGAATACAGGGTCGTATTTGAAGGTAACAATAATAACTATTGAATTTTAAGATTTACATGAGACAATAGACTTAAAGCATTTAGCATAGTATTTGAGTTTAATAAACCCTCAATAAATATTAGGTATGACAACTACTGATGGCCTACTTTATTTATTTATTTTTTAAAGATTTTATTCATTTATTTAAGTGAGAGAGAGAGCACAAGCAGGGGAGCAGCAGGCAGAGGGGAAGCAGGCTTCCCACCAAGCCGGGGGCCCGACGAGAGGCTCCATCCCAGAACCCTGGGATTATGACCTGAGCTGAAGGCAGCCGCTTAACTGACTGAGCCACCCAGGCGCCCCTCCCACTTTATTTTTGGAAGCACTATGAAATTAGATAATTTTCTGAGTGTGAGGAAACCAATACCTGAAAGAAATGATGGTTGAGATTAGCCATGGAGGGGCATGAGCAAAAGTACTAATTGTGATGCAACAGAAGGATAGATGGGCAAAGCCAGGGGCCTGCCTGACATGGGGATCCGAGGATTGTCATGGCACCAATGTCCATGGTTTTGTCATAACTTCTGGGTGTTTATATGTGGAGGGGTAAAAGGTAGATTTTAGATCCAGGGTTTATCTTGACCAGTGAGTGCCACAAATGATAGTAATGAAGGGAATTGAGAATGTTCACAAGGAAGTAAATAGGACAGATGATGCCCCGAGAGCCCTAGCTGGTAAGAGAAAGAAGGGAGCACATGGGACTGATAGGCTAGAGGAAAATGGAGGGATCAAGGAATTGCAACCTCTGTGACAGTGGAAGAGTAGTTACAGAAGGAGTCATAAAACAAGAGATGAAAAGGTGGAGGCTGTGGCCATAAAAAGAATGTGGCAGAAACCACCTTGTAACACTCCACCTCCCCCTTCAGTAAGGACTCCCTTTTGGGCCTGGCACACTGTCACTCACAGAAAGTCTACGTTTGCCAGACTCCAACTCAGGCTAAGTTCTAGCAGGAAGGTATAAGCAGAAAGGTTGAGTGGAACTTCTGGAAAGTCCCCTGGAAAGGAATAACATGAACACTTTCCCTTTTCCACCTTTTACCTCCTTCCTTCCATCCGGAATGCAGACATAACGTCTTCAGCACAAGAGGCCATCATGGCCCCTGAGGTAGCTCAGCTCCCTAAAGGCAGGCTAAAGATGGAAGATGGGCAAAGAGCAAGACAGGAGACCTTACCTAAGTCTCCCACCTCTGGATTTGTTTGTTTGTTTTATTTGGGTTTTTATGTGAGGGAGATATAAAGCATAATGTGGTTTTGTTTTGTTTTAGTTTAGTTTATTTAATCGACAGAGAGACAGACAGAGAGAGCACAAGCAGGGGGAGCAGCAGAGGGAGAGGGAGAAGTAGGCTCTCGGCTGAGCAGGGAGCCCAATGCGGGGCTCAATCCCAGGACCTTGGGATCATGACCTGAGCTGAAGGCAGACGCTTAGCTGACTGAGCCACCCAGGCGCCCCCCAATGAGGTTTGTTACTTTGGGATTTCTTGTTATTCCCAGCTGAACCTAAATCTAATGCATGTCATGTGATACCAAGTTTAAAGATTTCTCAAGTAAATCATTGTCAGGAGGTCTAGGCTGAGGCTGTGAGAATTACAAGAAGTGTAAGCAAACTGACTATTGACAAGTTTTAAATTATATTATATCAAAATCTATGCTTCTATAAGCTTTCATCAGTGGCCTTAATCCTTCCCTAACACAAACCGCCAAATAAAATGGGTTTATCGTTTTTTGCTCATTAGGAGGCAACAGGTGTGGCCCAAAGTCATCTTCTTTACAGGCTGAACATCCCCTGGTTTGTCAAGCTCTCTTTGTGTGGCAAAGGTTTGCCTTTCTGCACCCTCCTGGATACTTTCCTCTGAACATGGTCCAGTGTGTCCATTTCTTTTTTTAAGTACAAAGTCTGGACCTGAACAAGGGGCACAGGTGGTGGGTCTGAGCAGGCTATTGTCCACCTCACTCTAGATGACATGCTTCTGTGCTTCTATTAGTGCATTACTTTTTCCAGCAAAGACATTGCATTTCCCATTCATATGAAACTGCTTTGATGAGAATGTGTGCCTTTTATACCCAAGTTGCTACTACAGCCACATCTTGCCCAATCTCTACTTGTGTGGTTTTGATATTTCTCAAATGCAGGTGCACAGCCTTACATAGCTAACCCTGTTAAATTTCATCTTGTAATATGTGATTCACTGCTCCCGCCCATGGAGACTTCTAGGAATCTAATTCTGCCACCCACTGAATTCCCCATCATTAAGCCTTATGTTGTATGCCATTTTGATAAGTCTGCTCTCTGGTTCTTCACCTATACTGCTGATCAAAATGTTGAACAAGGCAATGTGTTCTTGGGTAAGGACTCTTCTCCAAGATGCCATTCATCAATTTATTCATCACAGTTTGGAAAGTGATTTGCAGTAAGTGATTGTTCTCAAGAATGCATTCAGGATTTTTTAGCCCAAGGAAAGGAAAGCTTAAGAAAGATTCCTAAAGTAATTTACTTGGCCACTCAAGGTTTTTTGGAGCTGGTGGGTATTATGGACTAAATGCTTGAATTTCTCCAAAATTCATATGTTGAAGCACTAACCCAAAAGGTGATAGTATTAGGAGAAAGGGCCTTTAGAAGGTAATTAGGTTTAGATGAGATCATGAGGGTGGAGCCCTATGATGGGATTAGTGCCCTTATAAAAAGAGGAAGAGCCAGGGCTTCCTCTCTTTGTCCTGTGAGGATATAGCAAAAAGGAATCTGTTTGCAAGTCAGGAAGAAGGCCTTCACCAAGAATCAAATCTTCTGGCACCTTGATCTGGGACTTCCCAGCTTCCAGAACTATGAGAAATAAATGTCCGTTGTTTAAGCCACCCAGTCTCTGGTATTTATGCTATTGACAGCTGTTAAGTGACAGTGGATTTCCAGCCAATGTCTTTCTCAAGGTGTCTACAGTTTACTACTATCAAAGCTATGACCTGTCAAGCTTAAGCTGGATCGCCTTTCCTCACAGTAATGATGTATGTGTTAAATCAGAATATTGAATTGCATGCCCAAATCCTGTAAGAGGCCACTGGAATATGTGCCTATACGGAGGAGGTAGTCACAAATGCTTAACCTATTTTAAGGCCTTACTTTGGAACTGGGCTGGTGATCACATGAATGTGCCCAGAATTTTTGCCTCTCTTTATAAGCCACATGGATTTGGATTCTTGTTCCTACTTTGTGTTTCTGCCAAGCCAGAGAACCCAAATGAGCCATGTTTTAAAGGGTGTGGAATTTCAATTTCATTAGGCTCTATGGGGGAAAAGTGTTTGAAATTTACCCAAATCGCCATCAGCTTTTAAAAGACCTTTCCCCCTTTTTGTTGGAGAGACCAGATGTCAATTTTTGTTCCCCAAATGATATATTCATAAAGAAGAACAGTTGCATTCTACTCAAGAAGTCTTGTCATTTAAAATGCTAAAACTATTCGACTCTCTTATTTTCCACATTGGTACAGCAGGGAACAAATTTATTTTCATACATTGAGTGCTTGAACTCAAAGTAATTCCAAACTGTGTATGTGATACCAATGGCAGGGTGGTGATTTTACCTTCTTCATTGGCTTTTAGGGGCATTCAGGCAAAAGAAGAAGGATAAGTGGACTGAAACCTAAGAGTCTGCTAAGAATATATTATCGGTCTGTGCTCTCACAAAACAGTTGAGGTTCTCAGGCACCCAGAAACTCATCCTCTGATGGTACCCCAACCCTGGGGCACTCAGGACAGGTGGAAAAGTGGCTCAAGGACAGAAGAAGTAGGCAGGAAATCCTCCAATCTGGGAGGACTCAGTATGGTCCGAGTTATGATACAAGGTCAAGGCTAGGCTAGGAGGCTAAACTATTAGTCCAGGGCTTCCTTCCATGTAACTGTCTCATATCATCCTCTCATGTTGAGATCTTCTCAGCTCATTGTGACTCATGCGGTCTCCCAACAAAGACTGGGTACCATTGTTCTTCCCACAGTGCTTGCCAAACCAGTCAGAGGCACATTTGCATTCTTTAATTCTTGCTAAACTGCTGTTATATATCAGGCACATAAATTTATAAACACGATCACATTTAACAAAAGCCCTCTGAGGTAGCTATGATACATTATTATTCACATGATACAGACACAGGATGTGAAGGTCATATTGGTTAATCAATCTTCTTAAGGTCACACAACCAGAAATACACAAGCCAGGATTTGGACCCAGGTCTGCCTGACCCCAAATCCTGGTTTATTTCACTATACATGCTGCTTCCACACTGAGTAGCAGGATTCTTCCATTTCAGTTTTGCTCATGGAAACTGGGGGGTCAGAGCAACCTTGAGAAGGAGACAGACAGCCTAAAATATCTGTCTGGCTCTGCCTAACACTTCTTTCTGACTCATGTATGCTTGCTTCTGAATCTTCTCACATAATTCAACTACTTCAAGGCCTGTAAGTTCTGAGCTTTGACCCTGACTGGACCTTGGGGGTGATCTTGCTCATGGGAAGACTATTTGCTCCACGTCAAGGTAAATATTATCATCGAGTTTTTTCTGGTATGCATACCACTTGTAGTATACAGACCACTGACTTGGTCACCAATTTGCTGGTCATAGGTAAGTGTCCCCACTCCCTTAGAGAATGCCAAAACCAAGGGAAATTGCAATCAATGTATAATGTGAGTAGAATGTTCAAATAGAGGCATTATATTAATTCACATATTTTTCATGGCATATCTGTATCTTGTTCTGAAGAACAAGGAGTTCTTTCTGATGGAAACATACAGACAGGCATTAATTACTGCAATTGGATTCCAGCAATAAAAGCAGCAAAGCCAAATGATGAAAAAGGTAGTAGCTCCAAGAGGCTCAGCTAAGCCAAGGGTTCTACCCACCAAGGAGACAGGTTCCCATCCAGTCTAAAAGCAGCCTGCCTGCCTTATAGTGGTTTGCTCTTCCTGTCAAATTTCCTTTGGCCTAGAATCACATTTTTCTGTCATTGTCAAAATCCATTTTAAATACTAACTGAATTAGGGATGCTCAAAAATCTTCTCAAAAAATTCCCTAAGATGAATACCAGAAGTTTCATGGAAGAAGATATTGTTATTGGTTGCATTCAGATAATTTCAGGGGCACCTGGGTGGCTCAGTCAGTGACATGTCTGATTTTGGCTCAGGTCCTGATCTCAGGGCCCTGGCATTGAGTCCTCACTCGGTGGGGAGACTTCCTGTCCCTCTCCCTCTTCCCCTCCCCCTGCCCCCCGCCGCTCATGTTCTCTTTCTCAAATAAATAAAATCTTTTTAAAAAAATGGTTTCAAAATTCAAAGTGGGAAATGTGAAAGGAAAACCTAAGATGAGTTTTAAATTTTAATCCTACAAAGCAGCTCTAGCACAATAAATCAGATGTTACAAGGTAACATTTCCATATCCTGATTGAAAATATGAATAAATTCAAATTTAGGAGTAGCATTAGCTTGCCAGGGCTGCTATAACAAAGTACTGCAAATTTAGTAACTTGAACAGAAATTTACTGTCTCACTGTCTCTGAAGGCTAGAAGTCTGAAATCAGGGTGTCAAGAGGGGTTAGTTCCTTAAGAGGGCTGTGAGGGAGGGATCTGTTCCAGGCCTTGCTCTTTGACTTGTAGGTGGACCTCTCTTCCCTATGGCTTCATGTAGTCTTCCCTCTTTGTACACCTTTGCACCCAAATTTCCCCCTTTTTAGGGCACTAGTCATATTAGACTAGAGTCTGTCCTAATGACTTCACTTTAACTTGATTACCTCTGTAAAGACCCTATCTCCAAACAAAGTCACATTTTGAGGTTAACTGGGGGTTAACACTTCACCATATGAGTTTGGTGGGGGGAAGGGGAGACATGCCATTCAATCCATAACAACCTTGTAATTTCTGCCTCTACATTTGAATTTAATTCCTTTATACTTTTGTTAATTTGATTTACCTTCCTTTTACATAATTAGATTTATGAGGAATTCATCTTTTATTCTTTTTTCAAAGAAATCTTGGATTTATTAATAGAGTTTACTATTTTCACAATTACTTCTACATTCATTTTATTATTGATTTATTCATGATTTTCTTATTAGTTTTTCTTCTTCATGTTTATGATAAAAACTTCCAAGGCTATGAATTTACTTCTGATTATAATTTAGACAATAAATACATGATTAAAACATGAGCTTAGGAATCAGACTACCTGGGTTTGGATTTTAACTCTGACACTCATCTCACAGGGTTATTGTGAAAATTAAATAAGATGTTTGAGCAGTTTCTAGTATATGATTAGTGTAATAATTAGAAATAATTAATTTGCCTGGAGTAGGAGTGGTAACAGTGGTAGTAGAATTAGCTATATAATCTTCAGCATATTATTTAGCCTCCCTGCACCTGCAAGTTTTCTCTTATGTAAAATTTAGATGTTAATAGTACTTATCTCAGCAGGTTTTTGCAAAGGTGAAATGATCTATTTCATATTGAGTCATCCAACATATACTTACTGAGTACCTACTATATGCCAAACACTACTCCGTATACTTGGGATATATTAGTGAACAAAACAGAAAAGATTACTGCTCATGTTAAGCTTCCATTCTAGCTGGGAAAGACAGAAATAAACAATAAAAATGATGAATGAAGAAATCATGTAACATATTAAAAAGTGACATAGGCTATGTAAAAAGAAAATAGAGTAGGGTAAAAGGAATGAGGAGTGACTGGTGGGAGAGGGGATTGTGATTTTAAATAGGGTGGTCAGAGAAGGCCTCATTGAAAGATGATACAGGGACAAGTCAGGGGGACCTGAGGCTGTGAAGATCTGGGAGCGTGCAATAACAAAATGTTTTGTTGACAACCCTCCTCCATGCTTTATTCTTGCCCACTGCACACCCTCTTGGCAGCTCTAAGAAACAAGAAGTATTTGGTTAAGCTGCAGAGGCTGACAAACTACAGCAGGCTGGTCCTCACCTATTTTTGCATGGCCCACGAGCTGAGAATGGTTTCACAGATGAATATTTCCAATCAATCTGATGATAGGGAACACTGACTTGTATCCCAACTAAGTAAAAACATTCCAAAAAGAATTTTACTCTCAGTAGTAGACCTGTATTACACTTGTACTCAATTTTTATTATTATATTTTGAATTTCATCAATTAAAAAAATGTGTTTCCCCTCCTGTTATATGAGTACCTACATGATATTTTTTATTTGGCCTCTTGACTCACAAAGCCTAAAATATTTACTATCTGGTCCTTCACAGAAAAAAGTTTGTCTACCCCCAAGTTAAAGCAGTCAGTTGTCTCAATTGCTACAACTGTTGTTCACCTTGTAATACTTTTTATCCCTGCAAGAACTCTAAGAACCATTCCTTGCAGTGATAAGAAGATGAGAAGTACAAACAATGAGCCAGCATTGGTCTATTCATCAGCAAATAGAAAAAAAAAAAGGAGTTGCTATACCTCAAAAATTCCCCAAATCAGATTTAACATACGTACTTATACTTTGACTCCACCTAGACTCCTGTCAACCACTACCTTCCGGGCAGTCTCCACCAGTCCATTCAGCAGCATGGCTGGCTTCCATGCTTTCATGAGGCTTGTTCATCCTCCTACGTGCATTACTGCATCACAATAATACAGATAGTGGTTTGGTGTCCCAAGTTACTTTGTTTGGCAGCTGGGCAGTCTTTCCTTGATAGAAGTAAAGCTAGTTAGTTTACATTGGTGCTGTATACAAGCCAAATTAATTTTCTAAGATCCAAATTATGTAAAGAGTCACATTATTGAGCTTCCTTTATATCTTACATATCAAGTAGCATTAAACTGACTCAATGCTTTTTCACTGTCATATAACTATCTACTGTTGTATATTCACATACAACTTAATTTCCTCCTCAGTGATATATTGTCCAACACATCTATGCTCATCAAGGCATCTTGCATTAAAGTCCAAGTAAGTAGAATTGTAATAGCTGAAGACTGGAGAGATATAAGTATTCTAGGCAGAGCATCACATGCATAAATGAACAGAGCTATAAGAGTATGTGCCACGCTGCCTGGAGTACAAATGTAAGTTTTGATTTGTTACCGAAGCATCAGCTTTGAGTTGGAGAATGGTCTATAAAATGAGGCTGAAGATAATAATATTATCCTAAGGAGTCTGGGTTTTCTTTTGATTGCAAAGGGAAAATGCTGAAAAATTTAATCAGGTTTATCTTTAAAAATATCAATTAACAACTGAATGGAGAATGGATCACAGCAGAGAACAGATACTAGAGCAAAGGCAAAGACGTAAGTTGGAGTCCAGAGTGTGTTGAAATAATCCTGACTAGAAATAGTGAGGGTATGACCTAAAGGCAACAGTGGGGAGGGGATGGATTAAAGATAAAATTTTCAAGGACATTATCAAGATAAGTGAAAAGGCAACCTACAGAATGAAAGAAAATATTTGCAAATTTTATGTCTGATAAGGTTAGAGTATTCCAGAATGTAGAAGGAACTTCTACAACCCAACCACAAAAAGATAAACAACACAATTAAGTGGGCAAGAAATCTGAATGGACATTTCTCAAAGATACACAAATGGTCAACAAGCATATGAAAAGACACTTGATATCATTAATCACTAAGGAAATTAAAATCAAAAACACGATGTGATACCACTGCACATGTGCTAAAATGTCTATAATTAAAAAAAAACAACCAATGTAGGTGAGGATATGGACAAACTGGAACCCTTATACGTTGCTGGTAGACATGTGAAATGGTGCAGCCACTGTAGAAAACAGTTTGATGGCTCCTCAAACACTTACGCATGGAATTACCATATAGCCCAGAAACTCAACTCCTCAGTATATCCCAAAGGATGGATAATAGGGACTTAGATACTTGTGCATCAATATTTGTTATAGCATTATTTGTTTACCTCAGCTGGGAACATCAGCACCACATGATTCAAATTCTTGCCACTCTGAACATGTCCACCTATGGTCACAAAAGAGCCCCAAGTATTGATTTGGGGGCTACAAATAAGTTTCAATGAGTAGGCAAATTCACAAGTACAAAATCTGTGAATAATGAGGACCAACTGCATATACAATGCAATATTATCAAGCCATCAAAAGGAATAAATTTCTGATACATTCTACAATAAGGATGAACCTTGAAAACATTATGCATAGTGAAAGGAACTAGACACAAAGGGACAAAAAGCTGATAAATCCATTTATGTGGAATTTCTATAATAAGCACACTTATAAAGACAGAAAGCAGATTAGAGGTACCAGGGTGTGGGGAGATAGGGGATTTGTTTCTTAATGAGTACAGAGTTTCTATTTGGGCTAATGAAAAAGTTTTGTAAATAGTGATGATGATGGCACACCACTAGAAATGTAGTCAAAGGCCATGAATTGTATGCTTAAAAATAGTTAAAATGGCAAAGTTTTGGTTATATATGTTTTACCAAAATGTAAACAAAAATTTAAAAGAGATACAGTACAGAAGGTACAGTAGTCAGTTGCCTTTGAGGGGCCAAAGGATTACCAGCTGACATACTTTTAGCTCTCGGTGGAAATAAGTAATGATATTCAAATAACATTACTTTATCACTATCATTATAATTATTACCTTCTTACCTGACTTCAGAGCTCATTACTCTTAACGTTATGATGCGATACATACAATAGGCTCTTGCTCATGTCACTGTGAGGGGTCCTAACCATGTCTGAATCATGGAAAAGATGCAGCAAATGATAGCAAATTCTTTATACAAAAGAGCAGGGACATAGATTAAGGTAGAAAAATCTGAGGTTTTATGTCCTGCCTAGTGAGGTATTAATAAAGCTGAGTAAGCAACTCACCTCTATCCACTAATGCTGCCAGCTTCTTGTTTTTCTACACATGATTACCTCCATGAAATTCTCCTCACTTTTGTATTGATTCAGTCCCCTGCATGGTTTCTAACTCCTTTCTGTTACTTTCTCAAGGTGGGGGCGGGGGGTGGTGGAGAAAATCAATTCAGAGTGGCTGGAAGACATTCAGCTTTATCTAAAAGTGATCGATGGCAATAAATTTCATTTTTGTTATTCTCTTGTTCCAAGAGGCTGAGCTTCAAGAAAGCTTTGCAGAAAACAAACAGATGGTGAAGAGAAACATAAGGTAATAGTTCCCTAAGGGGGAGGATGCGCTCAGGAGAGCTTTGTGGATCAGTCAAAGGCACGTTCAGAATGCAACTGGGGAAAATAAACTATGCATGAACAAGGAAAAAGATTAACAAAGAAGCTGAGGAACGTAGACTTCTGACCACTGTTCATGTAATATGCATATTTCAAAGGTGAGAATCAGTCATGAATGTTCAATAAAAACAATCTTGTTTGTTAAGTGTTCGTTGGATGGCCTGGTAACTGCCTTGTAATCTTAGAAGGTGGGTGCTGGGATTATCCTTTTTATATTAGATAGACAGGAAGATATTTTAGAGGAGAAGATTAGAAACATGTTGTATTTTGAATTTCTCATTTTTCCTTCTTTCATACATGCCAAGAAATGTATACTTTGCCATTAGATGATGAATCCTTTTAATTTTATATCATATGATGAAAAAAGTGATACATTTAGGTATTGAAATAAAATTCCTTAGTTTTCAATCCAAAGAGGAGAAAATAACCATCTTGGGCAAGTTAGAGAATTTCTCACTGGAAAATTAGGTGTCATATATGTCATGTGATACCTTTTTGATTTAAACCCTTCACTGGTACCAGGGCTAGCTCTGTCTACCACTGCTCATGAGCTGGACAGCATCAGAGAATGTTCCTTTCTGCAACGTGGCATCACAGAACCTTGTTGTGTATTCAGAAATACAGATTTCTTTTTGTACATGTTACTAAGTCAGACCCTGGAAAGTGTACCAGCTGAAATTATTAGGGTTGAGTATAATTTACTCTAAGATGGATAGGCTTTGCTTACTTCAGAGCCCTGTGAACAGGCACAGATGCCTGTGAACAAGGTATGGTTTGCTCTTTGGTGCCTTTGAAGGGTGAGAAACTTTCCTGAGGGAGAGATTGTATATTGAGCCTCCTGGGTGCTGTGTGTGTGAGCATTAGTGTATTTGGCAATATCCTGGCCAATTGCTACCTGTAAAATATTCCTAAAGCATATAGGAACCATATGCTCACATTTATTGAGCTCTTATGAGTACCAGGCACTGTTTTAGGCACTTTTACTTTATATTCCATTTTGTCCTCACAACTAAACTATGAGGTTACTATTACTATCCTCTTTCTACTAATGAGGAAACTGGGGCATGGACCAGGAGTGGGGCTTAGAAAAGAATAATTTTGTGCATTATCTTTGAGTACACGAGGAATTTAATTTTTTTATTTTGAGAGAGAGAAAGAGCACGTGCACTTGGGGGGATGGGGTGGGGGAGGGGCAGAGGGAGAGGAAGAATCCTAAGCAGGCTCCATGCTCAACATGGAGTCAGAAGCAGGGCTCAATCTCAGGACCTTGAGATCACGACCTGAGCCAAAACCAAGAGTCTGACACTTAACCAAATGAGCCACCCACAGGGAGTTTATTTTTAAAGTATGCTTGTAACATACAGAAATTAATGTCTTCTCAAACATTCAATCACTTCAAAAGAATCAAATTTGCAAAGAATCATAGGAAGCAATTAGCATGCCTTAAAAGTCATTTTCATTATGGTAAAGGGGCCACATGCAAACATATTTGGAAATAATTCAACTCATTCCATAGCTATATTCTTTCCTGCTTTCCTTTTTCCAGTCTGACTTCACTTTCATATTTTTGATTACATACTAATTATGCTGTGGGAATTTCAGGCCATAACATGGAATAATATCCAATTTTCCACCAAGAGAAGAAAAAATGTTACTAATTGCTAAATAGTCACATTTGCTTCTTACAAAATTATTCAATAATGAATTCAAGCCAAATACCTTGAAGAAAAAAAAAGAGGTAGAAAGTTTTCACTTGAATAATATTTTAGTAGTGGTATACATATCTTTTAGGCAGTATAAGCCAGTGTGCTACCCCTCCCTCATCCACTGCATGCTCCCACAGGAGGAAGGGGACAGCCATATGTCACCAGAACAAATTCTGAAGACCAGACTGAAGAGATGGAGCAGCCATGGCTTGGGTGGTTACTACAAGTGGCACTTTCAATTCATCTCTCCATCTCTGTGGTAGAACATTACTTCGTGGGCTCCCAGTAAACCATGCCTCCTGGTATTCACATCCTATGTAGTTCTCTATAGGCTTAAATATGTATCGAGTTTGGGCCAACAGGACAGTACCAAGTGTGAGATTTGACAAGCGCTTGCACACTGGGTCTTGAATTATTGGTTCATTCCATTATTCTTTTTTGTTTTTGTTTTTGAGAGACAGCTCTATGCTCAGAGTGGAGCCTGACCTGGGGCTCAATCTCACGACCCTGAGATCATGACGTGAGCCAAAATCAAGTGTCAGACACTAAACCGACTGAGCCACCCAGGTGCCCTGGTACATTCCTTTCTGAAACCCAACCACGATGTTGAGGAAGCCCAAGAAGTCACATGGAGACAACAAAAATGGGGAGGAAAACTGAGACCTCTGGTTGAAAGCTACAGCTGAACTCCTTTGGCCTGAACCAACTGCCACCTATATGAGTGAGGTCATTTGGGCCTTCCAGCCATTGCCAAACTGCTGTCAACATTGCATTCTGCAGAATAACCAGTTAACCCATAGAACCACGAGAAATAACAAATTATTAGTTTTTTAAGCCAGTGAGTTTTGGGGTGGTTTGTTATAAGTCAGTAGATAACTTAAGTAAGCCCTCTGCACTCTGTTAGTATAGACCATTGCTAATTCCCTTCCAGATTACTGTAATAACATTGGAAAGAAACTCCTTATGCCCAACCCACTCCAATGTATACTCCAAACTCTAACCAGAAGAATCCTTCCAAAAACCATTAATGGCTCCCCAGGGCCTTTAAGATAGTCTAGCCTATAACATAGAACATGAAGATGAGTATGATTCTTACTTATCTAGTTTAGTCTATCACTTCACTCCAGCTCTCACACTTTATGTCCAGTCATAGTGAACTGTGGGCCCTGCCCTAGCATGGGTCAGGTTCTCTAGTACTATCCTCTCCACTTCCACCTGACTATGCCAAATCCCCTCTGCACTTCAGGATCTCCCCAGGATCCTTCAGCACTTTGCTTATCTCCATCAAAGCACTTACCTACCATACTGTGATTGTCTCCTTTCTTATTTCTCTCCTTGTTAGACTGTAGACTATTTGAGGATATGGAATAACTATTTGCTGTGGTCTGAAAGTTTGTGTCATCCCAATATTCTTATGCTGAAATATTAATGCCCAATATGATGTTATTAAGAGGTGGGGCCTTTGGGCTCTGCCTCATGAATCAGATTAGTGCCCTTACAAAGAGAACCCAGAAAGCTTCCCAGGCCCCCTTCCATCATGTGCAGACACAGCAAGAAGACATTGGCTGTCAACAAGGAAGAGGGTCTACAATATAATGTAACCATACAAACGCCTTGATCTCAGGCTTCCAGCCTCCAGAACTGTGAGAAATAAATTTCTGTTGTTTATAAGCTACCCAGTCTCTGGTGTTTTGTTACAGTAGCCCAAACAGACTAGGAAAATATTTCACTTCTGTATCCAGCACTGGCTACAGAGGTTGGCACATTGTAGATGCTCAGGATGTGTTTGCTCAGTGGATAATATTTACTCCACTCTGCCATCATTCCAAGGTGACACTTGTTTATTTCTCTCAGGTTTATCCTCATTCCACCATCAGGGATAGATGGGGAAGCCACTGCTTGCAGAAGACTGATTTGATCAAGGTCACATCTTATATTCTAGAATAATGTCAAACCAGTTCCAGAAGTTCAGGCCAAGCCAAACCTGGAACCAAATGTGACAGTCCTTAACCTATGGGCTACAGGAGCTATGGATAAATACTGCCATCTCCTGTGATTTGGGTGGACAATTGTAAGGCACACTCAATAAATTCCCTCAGAAGATCCCCATGAGGACTGAGTCCCAGTTGACTGCAGCAGTGATGCACTCTAAGATGGGCTTTTCCTCCTTTACTGCTTCATTCTTCCCAGTTGCCTCAAACCTGTACCTGGGGATCTACCCAAGATAAACTACCTACACTTAAACCATTGTTTTGGGAGTCAACCAAGTTAAGACACCTCCTTAGCTGCTTTATTTTTCTTCTTGGCACTTATCATCCCTGATGTATTTTACATTTATTTATTTGTCTACCTCCTCTAAAATAGAAACTGCACAAGAGCCAAGATCATTTCTTTCAATAGTATATTACTAATGATTTGAATAATGCCTTAGTACCTAGTAGGTACCCAATAAATATTTTTTTAAATTAATCCATTAAGGGGTGCCTGGGTTGGCTCAGTCAGTTAAGCATCCACCTCCGGCTCAGGTCATGATCCCAGGGTCCTGGGATCAAGTCCCACATCTGGCTCCCTGCTCAGCTGGGATCCTGCTTCTCCTTCTCCCTCTGCCATTCCTCCACTTGTGCTCTCTGGCTCTCGCTATCCTCTGTCAAATAAATAAATAAAAGGTTTAAAAAATTAATTAATTAAACTATTGAGTCTTTGGCTATATTTTTGATTCCCTGGTTGCCAGGATGGGTGTGAATCAGACAAGTTCATCAGTAGACACATATACTTTGGTGGGGGATTGGAGTTCAGTGTGGATACGATACAAAGCTAGGCAGGTTTCAACCCTACCACCAGGATATATGATCTTTTGTAGACTGGAAGGCCCTTCCCACAGCAGGTAGCAGTAGACCAAGTAACCATGTACATCAGAGTTCAGACACAACTGCCTCACCTTATATTATGCCCAATTCAACTGGTATCACAAGACTGGATACTTAGGGTCAGCTATACTAAACCAAATTTGAGACAGTGGGGAGGAATACCTTGTAGCAGTAGGAAGGCATGGCACATACCAAGTTAGGCTTCCAGCTTCTTTTGTTGAAGGAGAAACAGGGCAGAGCTCACCATGACCATATTGGGGTTGGTTTCCAAAAGCATGAGGTAGAAACAAGGATTACTCTCCTGACAATGGGTGATACCAGAGAGCCAGATTAGTTAAGAATAATAATAGAAACTTTAGACCTGACTGCCAAGAAGACTAGGGATGAGCTCCAAATCAGGAAGGCCAAAAAGTGAAGAACTGACAGGATACAACCATGTAAAAACACATCAGAATCAAACAGGTGATAGGAAACCATCAATAAAACAAAAAAACAACCTACTGAATGGGAGAAGATATTTGCAAATAATATGTCTTATAAAGGGTTAATATCTAAAATATATAAAGAACTTATATAACCAAACCAAAACCAAACCAACACCAAAATATAAGCAATACCAAAAGAAGTCCAATTAAAAATGGACAGAGGACAAGAACATTTTTCCAAAGAAGACATACAACAACCCAACAGATACTTGAAAAAATTCTCAACATCCCTAATCATCAGGGAAATGCAAATAAAAACTACTTATACTTAAGGTGACAAAGATAAGAAATAAGTGTTGGTGAGAATGTGGAGAGAAAGGAATCCTCATGTACTGGTGGTGAGAAAGTAAATTGGTGAAGCCACTGTGGAGAAATAGTATGGAATTTCCTTTAAAAAATTAAAAATAGAAATATCACATAATCCAGTAATCACACTACTAGGTATTTACCCAAATGAAATGAAAACACTAATTCAAAAAGATACATGCACCCCTATGTTTATCCCAGCATTATTTACAATAGCCAAAATATGAAAGCAACACAAGTGTCCATCCACAGATGAATAAAGAAGGTGTAGTATATATATATACACGATGCAATATTAGTCATAAAAAGAAATGATGATGTAATGTATGGTGATTAACATAATAAAATAAAAGAAAAAAAATGAAATTTTTGCCATTTGCAACAACATGGATGGATCTAGAGGGCATTATGCTAAATGAAATGTCAGTTAGTGAAAGACAAATACCATATGATTTTACTCATGTGGAATTTAAGAAACAAAACAAATGAACAAATAAAAAAAAGAGACAGACAAAAAACCCCACATTCACAAGTAGGGAACAAACCTGTGCCTGCCAGAGAGGAAGTAGGTAAGGGGATGGGTGAAATAGGTAAAGGAGATTAAGAGTACACTTACGATGAACACTGAGTACTGTATGGAGTTGTTGAATCATTATACTATATAGCTGAAACTAATATAACACTCTATGTCAATTACACTTGAATAAAATAAAAGAATCAAACAGGTGGTGAATCTGAGCATTTGCCCTAAGTTCTGGTTGATAGTCTTCCCCTTTATCTACTGTCTGAAGGGCAAGAAGTAAATGGGATAACGTGGCTTCAAGTATAGGTATGGGTCAGTTGCTATCAGAGAGCTCGAATATACAATGAAAAAAACAATCAGGCTTATGGTCTCAGAAGTAAGAGATTTTAGAATCCAGAGGGTAAATTATTTGGAACTGGAGAAAATGTAGTTACTATAATTGTATTAGGGCACTGTTGGCAAAATATTTCATTAAATGCCGTGAAGGCTTATCTCTGCTAATTGCATGGTAAATCCTCTGTTTAGAGAGACCACCAAGCTAGTAACAATTCTGACACTTCATGATTAGGGACATTTAAAAATCACTTAAAGTGGTGTGTCCCAAAAACTGCCTGGAAAACTTATTAGAAATGCAAATCCCAGGGCCTTATCCAATAAGATTGGGAGTGAATAGGGAATGGTCACTTAATCCAACATCCCAGGCAATGTTGATACAGGACATTCAAGATCACTCTTGGGAAACAGTGACTTAATAGGATTTTCTGGCACAAGACCTTTTGAAATTCCTTGGCATTTATGAAGGCAAACACCTATTCATAATTCTATATTCCTCTATCTCCCAAACTCAACCATCGTTATCATGCAGCTGGAGTAGATGGTTTTACATTATACACTTTTCTTGCTGAAAATCTCACTTTTATTCCGGAATGCATCATGGAAAAGGGGATTAATTTCATTTCTGGCTTTATCAACTAAGAATAAAACATATGACACTCTAGCAACCTCAAACCTTTCTAGGAAAGGTATGGAAAACACAAAACACACACACACACATTAAAAGATCTTTCCGGAGAATTTTTATACTTTTAATCTAGGGAATCCTATAAAGACAAGGATTATTTTTGTGAATCAAACTCATGTCAACATGGGCAGCTAGATGCAAAGAGGTCAATAGACAATGCAAAATTAAGGCACTTTTGCAGAATCCTCTACCTTGGGTGCAAAGGGAAAAAGGAGGCTAGAGGTGTAAGGAGGGCTCCATCACTGTCACAAAGAGAAAGACCTGAGGCCCATGTGCCACTTGAAGTCAGCATTTCAAGGTGAAGGATACAGGCTGGTTGCTTGGCAACTGCATGTTCTTCCTTCCCCATACCCTTCAAGTGGCACGTGTTCTTTTGTGAGCTTCTTTCCCATCCTTTCTCCCGTCTACCAGACCAATCATTTAGAAATCTGTGCTCCACAGAAACTCTAATAATAGTAGGGCAAATATCACAACTTCTATAGTGATCTTTTTGTTCAGGGAAATAAAGTAGAAGTCTTTGTTCACTTATGTAAGGACAGCTACAGTAGAATTCATTCTTTAAATGAGTATTGTATTCAGTTCTGGCCACAATAGTTTATTTAAGAGGAATAGTGACAAACTAAAAGAGGAAGATGAGGAGTTCTTAAAAATATTTTAAATATGAGAAATATCTGAGAAAGCAAATATGGGAAAGGTCTGAGAAAATATCTATGTATATATATACTATACACATTTAGTCTTAAAATTTTTATTATGACATGCAATATTTTAAGAATTCTAAGAGGCACATCTTTTCACACTTTAACATCTCTGTGATCATTTAAATGACAGCAATTCATATTAAAAGGTAGTACAGCATCAGTATCATTGAAGCCTCTATGTGTCTCTTCTGGGTCACATTCTACTCTCTGACTCCTAGGGGTAGCCATTACCTTTATTTTTACATTTATCATGCCATTTTTTTTACTATAATCATATTTTATATGTATGTATATTTGCCTATATATTTTTGTTTTTATGCCTTTGAGACTTTATAATTGATATCATACTACAAATAGTCTTCTATAAGTTTCACTCAACATTGTTTTTGAAATTTGTCCATACTTTATATGGTTTAATCATTTTCACTACTGTTCAGTTTTCCATTATATGAATATATCAAATTTACCCATTTTCAAATGAGGACTTTTGGGTTGCTTCCAGTTTTTTTGCTACTATAAACAATACTGCAGTAAAAATTCTTGCGTATGTTAAAATCCATTGATTTATAGGAGACTTTTTATAGGTTCTGGACATAATGCCTTGTATTATGTGTGCTACAAAGGTCTTCTAGTTTATGGGTTGTCTTGTTTACTTCCTTTATAGTATCATTTTTATTAATGGGAGTTTCTCAATTCTTACACAAATATATGCTCTTTGATTTATGTTGTCTGTGTATATTTTTTTTCTTGTTTAAGAAAAGTTTCCCTACCCCCAAAGTCAGAAAGAAATCATCCAATGTTTTCTTTTAAGTGTTTACATTATTTACTTCTCAAATTTAAATTTTTAATCCAACTGAAATTAATTTTTGAGTTGTGTATGAGAAAGGACTCCAGTGTCACATTTTTCCAGGTGAATAACCAAGTGTCTAGCATATTTGTGAACAGCCTGACTTTCCTTCCCTGATCTGCCCTGCTGTACGGGCATGCATCTTATCCATATCTGCATAAATTTGTTCCTGACCCCTCCAATCTGCTCCATTATTCTCTCCTTGCTGCTATAACTTCATCATCACTGATGTTTCATAGAAAATCTTGATTCTGGAAGGGCAAGTTCCCCCAATTATCTATTTGAGAGAGTCTTGGCTATTCCTAGATTTTGCTTTTTCACACATATTTTATTTCATTTCATTTTTTTAATCTTTATTTTTAAATTTTTTGTTTCATATTCATTTTTTAAAATTTAAATTCAATTAATTAACATACAGTGTGTTATTAGTTTCAGAGGTAGAGGTCAGTGATTCATCAGTTGCTTATAATACCCAGTGCTCATTACATCACATGCCCTCCTTAATGCCCATCACGCAATTACCCCATCCCCCCACCCGGCTCCCCTCCATCAACCCTCAGTTTGTTTCCTATGATTAAGAGTCTCCTACGGTTTGTCTCCCTCTCTGATTTCATCTTGTTTTATTTTTTCCTCTCTTCCCCTATGATCCTCTGTTTTGTTTCTTAAATTCCACATATCAGTGAAATCATATAATTGTCTTTCTCTGATTAACTTATTTCACTTAGCATTATACCCTCTAGTTTCACCCACATCGTTGCAAATGGCAAGATTTCATTCTTTTTGATGGCTGAGTAATATTCCATACACACACACACACACACACACACCACATCTTTATCTATTCATCTGTCAATGGACATTTGGGCTCCTTCCATAGTTTGGCTATTGTGGACATTGCTGCTATAAACATTGGGGTGCAGGTGCCCCTTCAGAATACTGCAGTTGTATCTTTGGGGTAAATACCAAGTAGTACAATCGCTATGTTGTAAGGTAGTTCTATTTTTAACTTTTTGAGGAAACTCCATCCTGTTTCCCAGAGTTTCACACATATGTTAGAATCAACTCATTCAAATCCTCAAAAAAACTTCGGTAGGATTTTTATTATTTTTGAATCCATGGGTCTATTAGAATAAAAAGTGTCATTTTTGTGGTAGTAAATATTCCTATGCATGAACATAATATATTTTTTAATTTATTTAGATATTTTCACTATCTCTCAACAAAGTTCTATACGTATCTGCACAATGGTCCTGCATATTTTTCATGTGATTTATTTTAAGATGACTATTTTTGGCTTTAATGAATTATATCTTTTTAAAAATAATATTTTCTGTCTCTACTGTATAGAAGTGTAATTTTTGGTATATTGATATATATCTAGAAACCCTGCTAAAACCTCTTGTTAAATCTAATAATTTATTTGAAAGTCATTATGGATTTTCTATGTAGACAATCATAACTTCTACAAATAATGACATTTTATTTCTTTTTTCCAACCCTTATAACCTTAATTTCTTCTCATCTCGAATGCATTGGTTGGGATCACAATTCAATATTGAAAAGAAAACAATAAACATCCTTGACTTTTTCCTAATTATAAATGAAAATGTTTCTAAAACCTCAGCAGTAACAATAATGCTAGTGCTTATTTTGGGAGATATACTGCAGATGTAAAAAGTTCTTTTCTATTGCTAGTTTGCTAAGACTTTATCATGAAGTGGGCTAAGTTTTACTGAATGTTTTTATGCCTCTATTGAGATGACTGTATGGCTCTTCCATACAGTCATCCATAAGTAATTTTTAGTAATATATTATGTAATGTAGTAATATATTATGTAATATAGTATATATTATGTAAAATAGTAATATATTACTTCTATAAGTAATATATTAACATGCTGAATTTATAGGAGATTTTTCTACTTATAAATCAACATTGCAATTCCTGCAATAAACCTAAAATGATGTGCTATACACACACACAGCTAGATTGGACTTAATTTACCAATTCAGGAGTTGTTTTTTTTTTATTTTTTTTATTTTTTTTTTAAGATTTTATTTATTTATTTGAGAGAGAGAATGAGATAGAGAGAGAGAGCATGAGAAGGGGGAGGGTCAGAGCTCAGAGAAGCAGACTCCCCGTCGAGCAGGAAGCCCAATGCGGGACTCGATCCCGGGACTCCAGGATCATGACCTGAGCCGAAGGCAGTCGCTTAACCAACTGAGCCACCCAGGCACCCCAGGAGTTGTTTTTTTTTAAATCACCATTTATGAGTGAGATTTGTCTTCCATATTCCTTGTGTGGAATTTATAAAACCTTTTTACTAGCTTTATAAAATGTACCAGGAAGAACTGTGCAAATGGAAGGATCTTTTCCTTGAATGTGTGGTGTAACTTCCTTGTAAAGTCAAGTGACTTTGTGCCAGTGACTCTGCTTTAGGTCATCTGTCATATCTGATCCTCACAACATGAAGAAATAGAGACCCAAAAGAGATTAAACAACTGGCCCACAATCCCCCAGCTATTAAGTATTGGAGGGGAATGTGGTCTTAGATCACCTGACTCCAAAGACAACACCCCTGACCATTAGATACACAAGTGTTTTAAAATGACCACAGTGCTGGCAACATGCAGCCTGATTAGAGGCCACCAAGGCTGAATGCTGATTGTAAGGTTCTCGTATGAGGGACTCACATGGAATATGGAATGAGAAACAGAATTTTTAATTAGTGAAACCTAGACCCTGGCTACTGAACTGAAAACTTTCAAATATAATTTGTCTTGTGTCAAAATACCCTCTGATTTATACTGACATCTGTAGAGCAGGGCTTTAGATTTCATAGCCAACAGCTTCAAGAGCCTTCAAAGACATGGCAGGCATAACTTCCTTGTGGTCTGGAGGTTGTTGTGTGAGGCTGAGGGGCATGTTTTATGCTGCCTACGTTTCTATGACATGGGACCTCCCATTAAAAAGGTTTCCCCTTAGAGTTAATTCTACTTTAGATTTCAAAGTGGGGCTAAGGGGGTTTCAACTGAAGACTTTTTTCAATATAAACAGCAAAGTAATTTCCCAGACTTCTTGGCATAGTTTGGCTATGACTGATGTTGTTTTGACTAGGCATACAAATATTCCACTAAAGGGAAACCAGATCAAAAAATCCAGAAGATCACTTGAGAAACTATAACAAAGGTTGTGTCTCTAATCAAGGTAAGGATAGACACTCCCAGAGTACAATGAGATGGTTTTGCGTGGGGTGTGCTCATGTGAGGTCTTTAGAGAATGGGACAGAAGGTTAAGTTGGCTTGAATTATCTATTAGTTCCAGTCTCTTACACTGCTTTTGGAGCAGTATTGCAGAGAACAGCACCTTAGGAGGGAAGGACCTTAGGATCATTTTGTCTATTCTTCTTCTGTAGATGTGCAAAAGTAAAGGGCAAGGGTGAAGTCATTTCCACAGTCATGGATGCTCTTTTCACCCTTTTATATATTAAAATCTATCCAACTCAAATGATGTATAATTTCATACAAAATAAACAGAAATCTATGATTAAAACTAAAATAAAGTATCCACTGACTAGTAACAAGCCACAATTTAATTATTTTTAACTATCTGTATTGGCCATCATCTCTTATCATTGCCAGAAGATAATAAAGAAAGCCTCTCTCCCAGACACTTGAATAAGTACATATGATGAAAAAATAAGTAATGAAAGCAAAAACAACTCTTGTTCCACTTCTTAGAGATACAGAAACAGTAAAAGCTTTAACCTTTCTGCTCCAGCTTAGAAGAATAGTTGAAAACATGTTCTATTAATGGAAATAATGTGGGAAAGATATAGCTAATTGAATGGAAACTATGCATTTAATTTAAATGTGTCTGAGAGTTTTTCTTGTGGATCAAATTACACGTAGTTTTTTTTTTCCTTCTTTCTTGAACACTCATGTTTGACAAAGTTCCTTTATTCACCTTCCTATTTAGCTAAAACTCATTAGGTTCAGATTCTTCATTGAACTCCGGTTCATGTACTTGGGTCATCCTATAACAAGTAAAGGGCACCTTCTTGTTATGGTACTTTGGATATAGTACTTGCGTTTATCTAAATTGATAGATTAAATAAAGGATCAGTTGCTAAGTATCTCAGTGGTGCTGAGTTGCATCACTGGAACCTGAGAATCTTAAGAATTTATTCAGTTTTTAAAATCTACATAAACTAAGTCAGAGACTACTGTTTAGATCAATGGTTTCCTCGTTTGGGTTTCAGAGCTACATAATTAAAACAAATACAGGAGGAGAGACTTCCAGGATAAACATGGCTGGGTCAGTATCTTTTCTTTTCTCATCCTGGAAGTCATATGAAGGCCAACAGGGAGAAAGGGGGGGAAAACACAAACTTTGTGCTTAGGAAAACTAGGATACAATTATTATCTATACTTCAAAATATATGTGGGGATGCCAAATGAGCTTAGACTAGGCAAAAGCAATAAAATTTCGGAGAAAACCTAAAGATGGCTAGATGTCTCAGTTCCAAGAAAAATATACTTTCTGAAGATAAGAAGTCTCACTGTAATGTGCAAACCAATATAGATCATTTTTATTAATGGGAGTAAGAATTGGGATTAGCAGGAATGCTTGAACAAGTCTCCCTGGACACAATTTGGCTCAGAGAAGGAAAGGATAAAAGACCAAAGAATAACATGGAGGAACCATTTTAGCATAAAACAATTTGTGTGGTAGAGAAGGAGAAAGCATTTAGGATTTGAAGCCTGGAAGGCTGCACCACACGTACACACACAGACACACACACACCAAACTTCAGCAAAAATCCAGTCGAAGAAAAGTGTATTTGGATGAGTTATAAGAAAAAGTCACCAGCAAAGCACTGAATCAAAGAGAATATAAAATAAAAAATATGGAGGGAGAAAGAGAGAATTTAGGACAAACAAAATTACTCATTAAAAAATGTGGCCATGCAGCAAATAAAAATTGTGCCCAAATAATTCACTCTGAATTTAAAAGCATGTAATAAAGTAGTCACTTCAATGAAGAAAAACCACATTGAAGAAATATAGAAATTAAAAGGAGAGTAAGATATCAGGGCATGAAATTAAAGTACCAGAACTCACTCAGGAAACAAATAGGGAAAAAAATGAAAAGTGTCACAGAAATAAAAATGAAACTGGAATTAGAAGAGAGAAGTGACATTGAAAAAGGCACTAGTGACACATAGAATATATGAAAAGTGAACAATGTAAAATGGAAATAAAGAGATAAGAAAGATTACACATATACACACAATGATAGGGAAAGAAGACAAAGGTGATCTAATTTATTCACAATTGGAGTGCCTAAGGAAGAACTAAACAAATAATTAAAGGTATATATCAAGACAAAAATCTTGAAGTAATAGTAAATGTGAAATATATATACTATGTATACATAATTACATATATAATAATAAAAGGCACACTGTGTGTCAGAATAATTGCCTCTCAACATTCCGCACTGAGACACAAAATAAAGCAACAGACCCTATAGAGTAAAAGGCTCTTGAACTCTAAAAAAGAAAATATAATATAAAATACACTGGCAGAACTAAGACAAAACAAAATTCTAATAGCAACAAATAAAAACAAGTTTAACTATACACAAGATATGGCGCAGGAAGGTTGGAAATAAAACAGATGAATAAAGGAGAACTAGGCAAATGCAAGTTCATGATCAATCACAAACCAGGATTATAATCTTAAGAGCAAACAAGGTGAAATTCAGGTTTAAAATGAATCATTGAATACTACATCAAAAATTTACGATGTACTACATGCTAGCTAACTGAATATAATAAACTAACTAAATAAATAGAAAGAATTACACATTCTTTTCAAGTGTACACAGAACATTCTCCAGAATAGATCACATATTAGCCCACAAAACCAGCCTCAACAAGTACAAAAAAGACTGAGATCATACCATGCATATTTTCTGACCACAATGCTATGAAATTTGAAATAAAAAATCTGGGAAGACCAGAAATACATGGAGGTTAAACAATATGCTACTAAAGAATGAATGGGTCAATTAGGAAATCAAAGAAGAAATTTTAGAAGTACATGGAAACAAATGAAAATGAAAACAGGATGGTCCAAAACCTTTAGGATGCAGCAAAAGCGATCATAAGAGGAAGTATATAGCAATTAAGGCCTATCTCAAGAAGCAAGAAAAATCTCAAACAACCTAACCTTACACCTAAAGGAGCTAAAAAAAAGAACAACAAATGAAGCCTAGAGCCAGCAGAAGGAAGGAAATAACAAAGATTAGAGCAGAAATAAATTATACAAAACTAAAAACAAACAAAAAAACGACAATAGAACAGATCAATGAAACTAGGACCTGGTTCTTTGAAAAAATAAAATTGATAAACCTTTAGCCAGACTTACCAAAAAAGAAGAGAAAGGACCCAAATAAGTAAAATCACAAATGAGAGAGGAGAAATAACACCACAGACATACAAACAATTATCAGAGAATATTATGAAACACTATATGCCAACAAATTGGAGAACCTGAAAGAAATGGAATCATTCCTAGAAACATATAACTGAACCAAAAAGAAATAGAAAGAAAACTTGAACAGACTGAATCAGTATAAAAAATCTCCCAACAAACAAGTCCAGGGCCAGATGGCTTCACAGGAAAATTCTACCAAACATTTAAAGAAGTGCTAATATCTATTCTTCTCAAACTATTCCAAAAATAGAAATGGAAGGAAACTTCCAAATTCATTCTATGAGGCCAGCATTACCCTGATACCAAAACCAGATAAAGACTCCACTATTAAAAAAAAAAAAAAAAAAGAAAGAAAAAAGAAAAAAACAAGACTCTACTTAATAAGAGAACTACAGGCAATTTCCCTGATGAACGTGGATGCAAAAATTCTCAATAAAATACTAGCAAACTGAATCCAACAGTACATTAAAAGAACCGTTCATCACAATCAAGTGGGATTTATTCTTGGGTTTCAAGGGTAGTTCAATATTCACAAATTAATCAACATAATACACCACAATAATAAAAGAAAGGACAAAAACCATACGATCATTTCAATAGATGTAGAAAAAGCATTTGACAAAGCACAGCACCCATTCACAATAAAAACCCTTAACAAAGTAGGTTTAGAGGAAACACACCTCAACAGAATAAAGGCCATATATGAAAAACCCACAGCTAATACCATCCTCAATGGGGAAAAACTGAGAACTTTTCCTCTACAGTCAGGAACAAGATAGGGATGTCCACTCTAACCACTGTTATTTAACATACTACTGGAAGTCCTAGCCACAGCAATCAGACAACAGAAATAAATAAAAAGTCATCCAAATCAGTAAGGAAGAAGTAAAACTTTTACTATTTGCAGATGACATAATACTCTGTATAGAAAACCTGAAAGATTTCACCAAAAAAATGCTAGAACTGATATGCAAATACAGTAAAGTCACAGAATACAAAATCAATGTACAGAAATCTGTTGCATTTCTATACACCAATAATGAAGCAGCAAAAAGAGAAGTTAAGGAATCAATCTCATTTACAATTGCACCAAAAACCATAAAATGCCTAGGAATAAACCTAACCAAAGAGGTGAAAAACCTATACTCTGGAAACTATAAAACACTCATGAAAGAAATTGAAGAGGACACAAAGAAATGTAAAGATATTCTATGCTCATGGATTATAAGAACAAATATTGTTAAAATGTCTATACTACCCAAAGCAATCTACACATTTAATGCAGTCCCTATCAAAATACCACGAGCATTTTTCACAGAGCTAGAACAAACAATCCTAAAACTTGTTTGGAAGCATAAAACACCCCTCATAGTCAAAGCAATCTTGAAAAAGAAAACCAAAATTGGAGGCATCACAATTCTGGACTTCAAGTTATATTACAAAGCTGTAGTAATCAAAACAGTATGGTACTGGCACAAAAACAGACACATAGATCAATAGAGCAGGATAGAAAACCCAGAAAGGAACCCACAACTATATGGTCAATTAATCTTTGACAAAGCAGGGAAAAAGTCTCTTCAACAAATGGTGTTGGGAAAACTGGACAGCAACATGCAAAAGAATTAAACTGGACCACTTTCTTATACCACCCACAAAAATAAATTCAAAATGGATTAAAGACCTAAATGTGAAACATGAAACTCTTAAAATCCTAGAGGAGAACATAGGCAGTAACCGCTTTGCCATCAGCTGCAGCAACTTACCAGATATGTCTCCTGAGGCAAAGAAAAGAAGAGCAAAAATAAACTATTGGGGCTTCATCAAAATAAAAAGCTTTTGCACAGTGGAGGAAACAATCAACAAAACTAAAAGGCAACATATAGAATGGGAGAAGATATTTGCAAATGAAATATCTGATAAGGGTTAGTATCCAAAATATATAAAGAACTTATAAAACTCAACTCCAAAAAACCCAAATAATCCAATTTAAAAAGGACAGAAGTCAGGAATAGATATTTTCCCAATGAAGATATACAAATGCTCAATAGATGCATGAAAAGATGCTCAACATCACTCATCAACAGGGAATTACAAATCAAAACCACAATGAGATACCACCTCACACTGGTCAGAATGGCTAAAATCAACAACACAAGAAATAACAGGTGTTGGCGAGGATGTGGAGAAAGGGGAACCCTCTTACACTGTTGGTCAGAATGCAAACTGGTCCAGGCACTCTGGAAAAGAGTATGGTGGTTCCTCAAAAAGTTAAAAATAGAACTACCCTATGATCCAGCAATTGCACTACTAGGTATTCACCCAAAGAATACAAAAACATTAATTCAAAGGGATGCATGTATCCTAATGTTTATAGCAGCATTATCTACAATAGCCAAACTATGGAAACAGCCCAAGTGTCCATCAACTGATGAATGGGTAAAGAAGATGTGGTATATATATATACAATGGAATATTACTTAGCCATAAAAAGAGTAAAATCTTGCCAGTTGCATCAACATGGAGGGAGCTAAGTGAAATAAGTCAGAGAAAGACAAATACCATATGATTTTACTCATACGTGAAATTTAAGAAACAAAACAAACAAGCATAGGGAGAAAAAAAAAAGAAAGAGGGAGGCAAACCAGGAAACAGACTGTTAACTATAGAGAACAAATTGAGGATTACTAGAGGAGAGGTAGGTGGGTGGGGGGGGGGGGTTGTGAAATAGAGGATGGGAATTAAGAAGTACACTTGTTATGATGAGCACTGGGTGTTGTATGGAAGTGTTGAATCATTTAAATTCTACACCTGAAATCAATATTATACTGTATGTTAGCTAACTAGAATTTAAATAAAAATTTTTGAAAAGATGTATATGGTAATAGCCTTACTGTTAACTCATTGAACCTACACTGTGTGTAATGTGTCAAGTAATATCTTCATTCATTAAGATTTAAGTGTTTGTAAACTGATGTGTAAAAGCCTCTGGGAATAGACTGATGAAAACTGCACTGTGTACCAAAAAATAAATAAATAAATAAATAAAGAATTAAAAAAGATAACTATAATGCTAACGAAGACACAAGATTATGAATATACATGTATCAAATAATAAAGCAATAATGGTCATAATCAGAAAATCGGGAAGAGTAAGACCAACAATCCAAGAGAAAAATGGGCAAAGTATATAAAGTGTGTTAACAGAAAAGGAAATACAAATGACTCTTAAACATACGAAAATATGTACATTTTCATTCATAATAATATAAGTGCAACTTAAAACTGTACAGGCCAACAATTTTTCACCTATTAGGTCGGTAATAATCCAAAAGATTCACTGTTTGTGAAGCTGTGGGAAAATAGGTACTTTCATACATTGCTGGTAAGAGTGAAAATTGGTATAACCATCTTAATTCATTGCCTTGTGGAAGGCACTCCGGCAGCATCATTAAAACTACCTTTGATTCATCCTCAGACCTAGCAATTCAGCTTCTGGGAATTTGTCCTGTAGACATACTTGCATGAGGGTGAAATGATAAATACGTCCAATTATTCACTGTAGCTTTGTTTATAGTAGCAGAAGATTGGAAACAAGTCTTACATCCATTAATAGGAGACTGGTTAAATAAATAATAGTTTATTTATACTTGGAACTCTATGCTACTATTAAGAAAGAATGTGCCAATACCCCCCCAAAAAACCCACAGGATAATATGTTTATATGAAAAGAACAAGGGGCAGAACGGTAAAATATTATCTTTTGTCTAAAGACATTGGGAGAGGGGTAAAAAATTTATCTACATGCATAAAGAAACTACAAAAGTACCAAGATATCAGTAACAGATTTAAGTGGGGTGCCAGGGAGAACATTCACCTTTATTTTTTTTATTGTTTAACCATGTGAATTTATTATCCATGTAAAAATTAACTTACAATATGACAAAAATGAGGAAGAGATTGTAATAATCCTGCCATGTTTATATTTTTCCAAGTAATGACATTTTAAAAAAATTCCTGCCATCTACTGTAACTGTTACATCATGAAAGAAAGGACATCTTGAAACGAACAAAAAGCAACAAATAATTATCATTTTCAAAGAAAGTCTTTTAAATTGGTACACAGTTGTGGTCTGTTCCACACCTTGCTACAGACCAGCAAACACTTCATCACTACCTGGCACTGGCCATGAAGAAGCTGTGGAAACCATTAGACTAGCATTTTCAAAGGGACCATGGTAGTATTATTAGGGAGGCTGTGGGAAAAGAAGACATGACACAGCATAGTTAAAGGCACTGAGAGGAAATAAATAAATTCATTTCAAAAATGAAATAATACTTTTGTTGCAGGGCTGTTTTAAGTATTCAACAGAATAATGTAAATGTTCAATAATGGAAGGTGTTTTTATCAGTATTATACCATCTTCCCATTGGAGACATGTTTATATATTGCTTTACCATTTTCTTATATGCTGCCATTTCAGGAAAATGTATCCA
>NC_138371.1:112004317-112027111 GCF_054177405.1 Leptonychotes weddellii
CTTGGGATGGTGAGTTTGAGCCCCATGTTGGGGGTAGAGTTTACTTAATTAGAAAAAAAACTAAATAACTTGTCTGGGAATCTAATCTGCTCTGCATATTGCAAATGAGACAATTTCTAGAATGGCCACATGATGAGCTCTGAGGACTCATTCCCCAGCAAAACATCCATAACTGGTAAAAATTATTCTTTATAGTCTCTGAAAACTGTCCTAAGGTTATACCATAAATAAGGAAAGATTTATTCAAGAAAATGTATCACATCTTGGCAAGAAAGTGAGAAGTCTGTGGCACCTGAGACATGCCTGCTCCCTTCTTCTTCTCCTATAGCTCAATGTGATGACCCTGAGTGGCTGTGGTCAAGAAGACAAGACTCCCTCCCCACAAATCTCCAGTTAGGATGCTACTATATCCCCCAGGAGGAGGAGGCCCCCAGCACTTCTCATCATTTCTTAGTTTCATGTTGCTGAAGCTAAACTCCAAGTGAGAGCAGCTGAATGATCAGGACTGCCCTTCCCCTACCCGTCTCCACTTGTAGGGTGGAGGTACTACCCAAGGTGTGTTAGATTGAGACTACTGGGGCCCCAACTGCCCTGCCCCATCCTCCTCTGAGGGTGGAGGTTCCATGCTGGGCAAGGAAAGCTGAGAAAACCAGAGGCTGTGGTCCCTGCTTAGTATCTTTTTCATAAAGCACGGGTGTCACTCCATGGGAAGCAGGATGCTCCCTTTGAGCCCAGCTCTGGATCAGAGGCTCAGAGATTTTGCCTGGGGAAGAGACAGATCATAAGAATAGAGAGCTCTAAAGCTCCCCATAAGGAACTGTCTTTATTTGGAAGAAGTGTAAAGAAGAGCAAGCCTAAGTTTTCAGAAACAGTGGAAATTTTGGTGATAAACACTTAAGAGGAGGCTTGAACCTCCCCAAGAACAAGGAGCTAACCAGTAGAAGCCTGCTTCTTTACCAGAGAGAATCACAGAAAGCGATAGTTAAGAAAATCTCTCCTGGAGGGGTGCCTGGGTGGCTTAGTTGTTAAGCGTCTGCCTTCAGCTCAGGTCATGATCTCAGGGTCCTGGGATCGAGCCCCGCATCGGGCTCCCTGCTCCGCGGGAAGCCTGCTTCTCCCTCCCCCACTCCCCCTGCTTGTGTTCCCTCTTTCGCTGTGCCTCTCTCTGTCAAATAAATAAATAAAATCTTTAAAAAAAAAAAGAAAATCTCTCCTGGAGTCAGAGCAAACTTCAAAGACTAGATTCAAAAACTACCTCTTCAAGAGGCTCAAATTCAATTGGATAAGATGTTGGAACAACCAAGGTTGTAGGGCACTATAGTAGGGCAATCATCTGGTAGTCAGTGAAGCCTAACATCTGGTTGTGATACCAATAGATTTGGGCAGCCTCTGAAAAAGCCTCAAAGAAAAAGCCAGTAAAAAAGCACTGCTAAAATCATTGTCAACCTAGGATGACAGGGTACATGCCTAAGGCTGTGCCTTCTGAAGAATGATGTTAGAGGCTTCATAACTATTAATCAAATCAACAAAACAGCCCAGCCAAGTCATTAAACAAATTAACAAGCAAACAACAATAAACCCTTGGTAGGAACGTCAGTGTCCAGAGTTGCTACCTTATTATTACTATTATTTATTTGGATATAGTTGACACATAATGCTATATTAGTTTCAGGGATACTACATTACAACATAGTGATAATTATATTATTTTAAATGCCTAGTTTTCAACAGAAAACATTATAAAACATGCAAAGAAGCAAAGAATTATGACCAATGCACACGAAAAAAGCACAGGCAACAGAAACTCTGTCAGAAGGCATAGAGGTCAAATTTAAAAAAGACTTCAGTGCTCGCTTCGGCAGCACATATACTAAAAAAGACTTCAAAGTAACCATTATATTAAAAAAAAACCAAAAGAACAATGCTTAAAGAAGAAAAGAAAGGTATGGGTCACCAAGATTGTGAGGCAGGTCACTTCTGACCTTGTTCCCCTCATAAGAACAATTAATAACTACTCATGGACAAGACATCACTGAGAGAATCCTAGAACATGGGGGTGAGGCTGAAGCACCCCCTGCACCACAGACCAAGACAGTCCAAACTGGAAGAACAAGAGGATCAGCTACGTGGTGCCAGCATTGCCCCCTCCCCAGGCTTACATAGAACCAAGAGGTCTCCCCTGAGCCTGCAGTTCCTCCACTGGGAAAAGAGAACCTCGGATGGACATCCAGCTCCCCCAATGTTGTAGGTCACTTCTGGGAGCTCCCACTCCAGTCCTACCCCATGGGGATTGCAGGGGAATCATGGGGTTTGACCACCAAGAATCTGATTGTGACAGAGAAGGATGGAGGGCTTGCAACAACTAGCAAATTCCTACCTGTACCTCCCAAGTAGTAGTCCCAGTTGTGGATTTGCTCACCTGCACAGCCAAGAGAGTGGTGCAGTCTAACCAGGGAATATGGCAAGGCACAGGTCGGCCTGATTCAGGTCCTCAAAGAAAAAGCCTTACCAGCACTGAAGGCTGGCTTGCCCCTGATCGGACAGGAGATCTGAGTCATAGCACAGCACATTGCTGAATGTGGCTCCCAGCCCGGCCTGACCAGAGAGGCTGGCCAGAACACCTGGAAGCTATGCAGCCTACCAATGCTTGAGCAGAGTGTGTGGCGGGCAGAGCTCATTTTCTGCAGAGCAAAGCCAGTGACACCATTTGAAGAGGAAACTTGAAATGTGACTAGGCTTGAGTCAAAGAGCCTTTCCAGGCTTGGAGTCAGTTTCCCCACTCTGCTCAGACAGGGGAGCAGTAGCCTTGTACACTATGGAGTACAGCTCCTGGACCTGCCTGGCCAGAAAGCCTAGCCAGGACACCTGGAAGCTGCATTGCCCAGCAACACTCAAGCAGAGAATCTGGCAAGCAGAACTGATCATCTGCAAAGCAAAGTCAGTGGCATTGTTCAGCTGGAAGCAGGAAGCAGGAGCAGGAAGACTTGAGTCAAAGCAGGAGCATTGTTCAGCCGGAGCAGGAAGACTTGAGTCAAGACCACAAAGACCCTTGCCAGCCTTGGAACCAGTTGTCCTGCTTTGCCAGGGCAGGGGAACTAATTTGCAGCCCTGCTCAGAGTGAATACAGCCTTCAACATGGCTGACCATGAAACCAAACCAAAGCACACAGGAAGCTGTGTAGCCCATCCAATAGCCCTACAGACAGTGGCACTGGAATAGAGAGCACAGGCTTGTGGTTCTCCCTACATACAGAGCAAAACTGGTGGCCCTGTCTGTCCAAAGAATTCAGTGCACAGTCTTGCCTGATTTGGGTCCCCAAAATGAGTTGTGCAGGCCCAGGGCCCATTTGGCTGTCTCATCAGTACAGGGAAACTAACTCATAGCCCCACCTACTACTGAATATAATACTCAGTCCCAACCATCTTGTAAGGCTGAATTGGGAACCCAGGCAACTGCAGAGCCCATCCTACAGTTTTCCTTGGGCAAGAACCCAGATAGCTACACTATATCACTCACATTGGACTTTAAAAATGGTAAAAAAAAAAAAAAAAAAAAAGGGCACCTGGGTGGCTCAGTCGTTAAGCATCTGCCTTCGGCTAGGTCATGATCCCAGGGTCCTGGGATCAAGTCCCACATCGGGCTCCCTGCTCAGCGGGAAGCCTGCTTCTCCCTCTCCCACTCCCCCTGCTTGTGTTCCTGCTTTCGCTGTCTCTCTCTCTGTCAAATAAATAAATAAAATCTTTAAAAAAAAAATGGTAAAAAAAAAAAAAGACAAACAGGACAATGAAGGTCATTATATATGATAAAGCGATCAAACCATCAAGAAGATAAAACAATTGTATCTCCCAACATGGGAGCACCTAAATACATAAAGTAAAAGCTAATAGAGCTAAAAGGAGAAATAAAGAGCAATACAACAATTAAGGACTTCAATACCCTACTTTCAACAATGGATAGATCATCCACAGAAACAATAGGAAATAGTGGATTTAAACAACACTATAGACCAAAAGGTCCTAACAAACATATACAGAACATTTTATCCAATACCAGCAGAATACAAATTCTTCTCAAGTGCACATACAATATTTTCTAGGATAGACCATATGTTAGGACACAAAACAAGTCTTAGCAAATTCTAGATTGAAAGGATAGGAAGTATCTTCTCTGATCACAATGGTGTGAAACTAGAAATGAATAACAGGAATAAAACTGGAAAATTCATGAATACATGGAAATTAAACAAGAGTCTACTGGTCATCCAGTGGATCAAAGAAAAAATTAAAGGGAAAATAAAAAAGTATTTTGAGACAAAAATGGAAACACAACAAAACAAAATTTATGGCAACATAGCAAAAGCAGTTCTAAGAGGTAAGCTGACAGCAATAAATGCTAACATTAATAAACAAGAAAGATCTCAAATAAACAGCCTAATGCTAAACATCAAGGAAAAAGAAGAAAAACTGAAACCAAAGTTAGCAGAAGTAAGGAAATAATAAAGATTATAACAGAAAATAAATGAATAAATGAAATGAAAAGCAGAAAAACAATAGAAAAGGTTAACAAAACTAAAAGTTGGTTCTTTGAAAAGATAAACAAAACTGACATTTGGCTAGCCTAACCAAGAGGAAAAATAATGAGAAGACTCCAATGAACAAAATTATAAGTGAAAGACAAAAAAGACATTGCAACTAACACCATAGTAATATAAAGAATCATAATAGGCTACTATGAACAACTATACACCAACAAACTGGACAACCTAGAAGACATGGAACAATTTTTAGAAACATACAACCTACCAGGACTGAATGAGGAGAAAATAGAAAATCTGAACAGAACAAAGTTAGTAAGGAGACTAGATCAATAATTTAAAATCTTACAATGAAGAAAGCCCAAGACCAGATGGCTTCACTGGTAAATTTTACCAAACATTTAAAGAAGAATCAATACCAATCCTTCTCAAACTCTTTCAAAAAAGTTGAAGAGGATGGAACATTCCCAAACTCATTTTATGAGGCCAGCCTTACACTGATACTAAAGCCAGAAAAGGACATTACAAGAAAACTATAGGCCAATATTCATGAAGACTAAAAATGCAAAAATATACAATAAAATATTAGCAAATAGAATTCAGCAGCACTTTAAAAGCATCATCACATGATCAAGTAAGATTTATCTCTGGGATGCAAGGTTGTTTCAACATATGCAAATGAATAAATGTGATACATCACTTTAATAGAATGAAAAAAAATCATGTCATTATCTCAATAGACACATTGAAAGCATTTGCCAAAATTCAACATCCATTTATGATACAACTCCTTAAAAATTCAGCATAGAAAGAATGCACCCCAACATAGTAAATAACAACATATATGACAAGCCCCCAACTAACATCATACTTAATGATGAAAGGTTGAGGGCTTTTTCTCTAAGATCAGGAATAAGACAAGAGCACCCACTCTCACCACTCTTATTCAACAGAGTACTGAAAATTTTAGCCAGAGCAATCAGGTAAGACAAAGAAATAAAAGGCATCCAAATCAGAAAGGAAGAAATAAAATTGTCTCTATTTGAAGATGACAAAATTTTATAATAGAAAAACATTTGTTATAATAGACAATATTTTAAAGAATCCATCCAAAAACTGTTATATCCACACAACAAATTCAGTAAAGTTGTAGAACACAAAATTAACATGCAAAAATCAGTAGCATTTTTATAAACTAACAACAAATTATCTGAAAAAGAAATAAAACAACCCACTTCCGATAGCATCAAAACAATAAAATACTTAAGAATAAACTTAACCAATGTCATGCTATCCAAAACCATCTATAGATTCCATGCATTCCCATCAAGATGCCAATGGCATTTTTTTAGAATTAATAGAATTAGAAAAACAATCCTAAGATTTGTATGAAACCACAAAAGACCCTGAATACCTTAAGAAAACCTGAGAAAGCTGAACAAAGCAAGAGGTATCAAACTTCCTGACTTCAAGCTATATTATAAAACTATAATCAAAACAGCACGGTACTGGCATAAAAACAAATACATAAACCAATGAAACAGAATTGAGATCCCAGAAATAAGCCCATGCATATATAGTCAACTAATATTTGACAAGAGTCAAGGCTACTCAATGGAGAAAAGACAGCTTCTTCAATAAATGATGCTGAAAAAATATTCACATGTAAAGAAATGAAACCAGACACCTTGCTTACACCACTCACAAAAATTATCTCAAAATGGATTAAAGCCTTTAAATGCCAGATCAGAAACCATAAACTCCTAGAAGAAACCATAGGAAAAAAGCTCTTTGACATGGGTTTGCAATGTTTTTGGATACAACATCAAAAGCACAAGCAATAAAATTAATAATAAGTGGGACTACACCAAATTAAAAAGCTACTGTACAGCAATAGAAATAATCAACAAAATGAAAATAAAACCTATGGAATGGGAAAAATATTTGCAAACTATATTCTGATGAGAGGTTAATGTCCAAAATACACAAAGAACTCATACAACTCAACAGGGAAAAAAAAAGAAAAGAAAACAAGGGAAAAAAGAAAAAGAAAAAAGAAAAAAATGGGCAGAGTATCTGAATAGACATTATTTCTGAGAAAAAAAAATGGCCACAGGTACAAGGTGCTCAATATCACTCATCATAACGGAAATGTAAATCAAAATCACATAAGCTATCACTTCACACCTGTTAGAATGGCCATCACCAAAAAGGCAAGAGATAACACACACTGGTGGGGATATGGAAAATAGGAAACCTCCGTGCATTGTCAGGAGCATTGAAAATTGCTGCAGCCATTGTGGAAAACAGTATAGAGTCTCCTGATACTATAACTAGACCAAGACATTCACATGAAAACTACAGACCAATGTATCTTATGAATATAGATGAAGAAAAATCCTCAACAAAATACTAGCAAGCTGAATCCAGTAATATATAAAGAGGATTGCACACCATGACCAAGTGGGATTTATCCCAAGGATGCAAGGTTTGGTTAACATATGAAAATAAATTATTATAATACCTCACATCAACAGAATAAAGGACCCAAACCACACAATCATCTCAATAGATGCAGAAATGCATTTGACAAAATTCAGTACTCTTTCATGATAAATACACTCAACAAGTAGGAATAGAAGGGATCTTCTTAAACGTGATGAAAGGCATCTATAAAAAACCCACAGCTAACATCATGCTTAATGCTGAAACTGAATAGTTTTCTTTATGATCAGAAACAACACAAGGATGTTCCATGTTGCCACCTTCTTCAGATTGTACCAAAGATTCTAGCCAAGGCAATTAGGGAAGAAAATGAAATAAAAGGTATCCATATTTGAAAGAAAGATGTAAATCTATATTTGTAGATGATGAGATGTTATTTATGGAAATTCATAAAGAATTCATTAAAATTAGATTGATAAGTTCAGCAACATTAAAGGATACAAAATTAATATACATATTTTAAAAATTGTATTTCCATCCATTTGCAAGGAATAATAAAAAAATGAAGTTAAGAAAGCAAATCCATTTATAATAGCATCAAAAGAATAAAATACTTAGGGATAAATTTAACAAAAGAAGCACAAAATCTACTCTACTCTGATGGGTTGGGGACTTACTGAGCATGAATGAAATAGTAGTTGCTCAGAGTAACAGTTCACCTAAAATGATTCAAGGGTATCAATGTTGAACTACAGGGAACCCTTTGTTCCTTACCAAAAAAAGAGGTCCCATCTCAACTCTGTCTCTGGCTCCTTATCCTACTATCTGTGTGATTTTAGAAAAGTTTTGTAACCTTCTGTGCTGTCATTTCCTTATCTGCAAAACTGCTATAATAACAGTGTGTACTTCAAAGATCATTGTGAAGATTATATGAGATTGATTTTGTAAAACAGGGTGCTTAGCTTGTATTAAGGGCTTTCTCTGTGTTTATTATTATGCTTCAAGTTGAGAGAGTAGCCCTCACCAATGTACCACTTGACAAAAGTTATTTTATACCAATGATATCCAAATATAATTTCTAGCTTGCTTCTACCTCTGATCCGCTATAGTCTATTCTCAGTACAGAAGCCAGAGTTAACTTTTTAAAAACATAGATCAGATCATCTTAGTTCTCTGTTCCACCCTGCTGCAGCTTCCCCCTCCATTCAGAGTAAAGACCAAAGTCTTCAAAGGCCTACAGGCACCTGTACAAACTGTCCACTATCTTCTCACTGACCTCACCTTCCACCCTTCTACTCCTCACTCACACTGCTCCACCACAGTTACCTCCTTTCTTTGCCCACATCAGCATGCATACAATTAGGAGCCTTGCACCAGCGGTCCTCTCTGCCCTAGACATCCTCCTGGCTAATTCTATCACTTTCACTATCTGCTCAAGTATCACCTTCTCACCGAAGCCTCATCCTGACCAATAGCAGTCCATACCCTCTCCAGCATTCCTGGAAGGAATCCAGTGATAAGAAATCAAAATTAGATATCAGAGCCCACAAGAAGGAGGGGCCCTGGTAAATCACTTCAGACTTCTGGCACTCCAGAAGAGATGTTACCCAAAGAAAGGGCAAATCTGAAAAGGAAAATCCCTCTCAAACACTGAAGTTTAGCTTCACATAAGCTCAGTAGGGTATTCTGTCACAACTCCAACTGCCTGCCAGAAACAAAAGTAAACTCTGAAGAATATAACACCATGCAAAGCCTCAAATTACCTTAATGATTCTTTAGATTCAATCAAAATTCTTTACATTCAATAAATTACCATGCATACCAGAAAACATAAAGAAAGAAATAAAGGAGCAAAAACTAAAGGAAAAAAATATGGACAACAGAATAGATCCAAAAGTAATCAAGATATTGAAGTTATCTAATGTGGACTTGGAAATAACTGTGAAAAATATGTTCAAGAAAATAGATAACAAGATGGAAAATGTCTTCAGAGAATGTCAATATTTAATAAAGAATCAATGGCAAACTCTAGAACTAAAACAGTCAACAAACTAATTTAAAAGTGGATTGGACAGAGCAGAAGAGAGGCATAGTTGACTGGAACATATCTAAACCAAAGCATGGCGAGACAGAGAATAGAACCTAAGAGGTATGTGGGACATAAAAAAAATATAACATGAATCAAAGTCCCAAAAATAGAGGATAAAGAGAATGGGGAAAGAGGCAATGATCAAAGGCATTATGATTGAAAATTTTACAAAAGAGTTAAAGGATATCAAGTGACATATTAAAGAATCTCACTGAATCCTAAGCAGAAAAAAAAAATCAAATAAATGTGTATCTGTCAAAACTTTATTTTTAAAGATTTTTATTTATTTGACACAGAGAGAGATAGTGAGAGAGAGAGAGAGCACAAGCAGGGGGAGCAGCAGGCAGGCAGAGGGAGAGGGAGAAGCAGGCTCTCAGCTGAGCAAGGAGCCCAATGTGGGGCTCCATCCCAGGATCCTGGGATCATGACCTGAGCCGAAGGCAGCCACTTAACCAATTGAGCCACCCAGGTGCCCCATATCTGTCAAAACTTTTAAATGTACCTTCCCTTTGATTCAGCAATTCCACTTCTTTAAAGTATCTTACAGATATTATTGTATTTTACAGACATAGTTTGTGAAGGATGATATTCATTGCTACATTGTTAAATTTAAAATAATCTGACCAACAGTATTTTTCACAGAACCAGAATAAGAAATCCTAAAATTTGTGTGGAACCACAAAAGACCCTGAATAGCCAAAGCAATTTTGAGAAACAACAACAAAGCTAGAGTTAACACAATTCCAAATTTCAAACTATACTACAAAGCTGTAGTAATCAAAACAGTATGGTACTGGCATAAAAACAGACACACAGATCAATGGAACAGACTATATAACCCAGAAATAAGTCCATGATTTTTATGACAAAAGAGGTAATAATATATAATGGGGAAAAGACAATCTCTTCAATAATGGTGTTGGGGAAACTAGACAGCTACATGCAAAAGAATGAAACTGGACTTCTTACACCATACACAAAAATAAACTCAAAATGGACTAAAGACCTAAATGTGAGACCTGAAACCATAAAACTCCTCAAGAAAACATAGGCAGTTATTTCTTTGACAAAAATGCCTTCCCACCATATTTATGAATATGTCTCCTCAGCCAATGGAAACAAAAAATAATAATAAACTGTTGGGATTACCCCAAAATAAAACACTTTTGCACAGTGGAGGAAACCATCAACAAAATAAAAAGACAACCTGCTAAATGGAAGAAGATATTTGCAAATGACATATCTGATAAGGGGTTAATGTCCAAAATATATAAATAACTTAGACAACTCAACACCAAAATAATCATCATCATCATCTTATGAAAATAAAAAGGGCAGAGGACTTGAATAGACATGGTTCCAAAGAAGATATACAGATGCCCAAAAGGCACATTAAAAAATGCTCACCATCAGTAATCATCTGGGAAATGCAAATCAAAACCACAATAAGATTTCACTTTACAACCTGTTGGAATGATTAGTATCAAAAAGACAAAAAATAACTGTTGGTGAGGATGTGGAGAGAAAGGAACCCTCATGCACTGATGGTGGGAATGTAATTTGGTGCAGCCACTGTGGAAAACAGTATGGAGGTACCTCAAAAAATTAAAAATAGGAATACTATATGATCCATTAATTCCACTACTGGGTATTTACCCAAAGAAAATGAAAACATTAATTCAAAGATATATGTACCCTATGTTTATCACAGCATTATTTACAAGAGCCAAGATATGGAAGTAACCCAAGTGTCCATTGATAGATGAATGGATAAAGAATATGTGGTGTGTATGTATGTATGTATACACACATATACACACACAATGGAATATATCTCAGCCATAAAAAGAATGAGATCTTGCCAGTAGCAACAACACAGATGGACCTAAGAGGTATTATGCTAAGTGAAATAAACCAGATAGAGACAAATACCCTATGATTTTACTTATATGTGAAATCTAAAAAACAAAACAAATGAGCAAATAAAAAGCAGAAACAGACCCATAAATTCAGAGAACAAACTGATGGTTGCCAGCGGAGAGGGAGGGCAAGAGGATGGGCAAAATGGGTGAAGGGGAGTGGAAGGTATAGACTTCCACTTACGGAATAAACAATTCATGGGGATGAAAGGTACAGCATAGCGAACAGACTCAGTGGTATTTTAATACTGTTGTATGGTGACTAATGGTAGCTACACTTGTGGTGAGCATAGCAAACATATAGACTTGGTGAATCACTATGGTGTACATCTGAAACTAATGTAATATTATATGTCACCTATACTTCAATTAAAGAAATAAAACAGTCTGAATGACAATCAACTATAGGTAGCATTATAAATTATGATATATCTTCTCTCTCCTCCATCTCCAATTACACTAATTCTTTTCAGAGTTCTCTAATACACTGTCTAAATGTCTCTACTGGAAAATAAATCTTTTGTTCCTTTACTGATTCTCTTTATTCTTTTAGTGAATGAGCCACCCATACTGGACCATGCTCCCAATTTTGGATTTCGATGAAATACCACATACTATGTGACATACATCTGGTTTCCTGAATGGCTGAAGGGACCTGACGATATAACATAGAAGCACAAAGATAAGTTGAAGGTGAAGCTTGACTAATGGCAAACAGGTAACAGAAGGGAGATGGGCGGGTAACATCCCCTCCTTTCTTCTATTGTGGACTATGTTGAGACATGTTTCCTTCTTGAAATCTTTCTGGAGAAGTCCCCTGCATCAACTGAACTAAGCACCCAGCTTTGTCTCTGCTTTGCTTGTCCTGAAGCGTAGGTAGCATGACAAACATCACATCACATTATGCTGCCTACACCCTGCCTAGCCTCAATTTCCTCCTCCATCACCCTCATTGCCCTGGGTCTGTACCTCTCAAATAATGTGTTAGCTCTTAATTCTTGCATCCAGCTCTACTATCTAGAGAATCTGAGCTAAGGCAATATCAATTTTTTTATTCCATACAATAGAATACCACGAAGTCAACTAAAATGAAACAGTTCTATATGTACTGAAATGGAATCCATCGATAATCCATCCATAAATAAAGAAAGAAAGAAAGAAAAAAAAAGAAGAAAGGAAGGAAGGAAGAATAAAGCATGGTGAAGAACAGAAGAATTTCTCTTGGCAAAAAAAAAAATTCTTGTATGATTAAAATATCTTTTGAAGAATACACAAATAATAAATCACAATTATTTTCTCAAAGGTAGGTAATTGGGTAGTAGTTATTTTTCTTATATGCCATTACAAAACCTTTAAATTTTGTAGCTCTATTTGTATTATTCATTAAAATTACTTTTAAAAAAGAAATGAACTATTATCATGAAAAGAGATTTCACAAAATAAATAAGTGAGCGAGCAAGCAAGCAAAGTATTTTTATGTTTATACCCCAAGAATTTAAGATTCCTCATTCAACTAATAAGTGTGAGAGTGGTAAGCAGGACTGTGATTTTTAAACTAGGTCTTAAAAATCATGTTGAGGTTGCTGAAATTTATTCTATGTACAACTGGAAGCCATATTAGCCCACTGAGTGACTTCACATAGAGAAGAGAATTCTCACTTTGACTGTCTGGTAAAAAATGAATTAGCTGGGAAAAATATGGAAGCGGATCAATTAGAGGTTGTTGTAATAACCCAAGGTTGCATTAGGCTCTGACAAAAGTAGACGGGACAGGTAAACTGGGGGCTTTACATTTTATGTTTTTATGTAATTCTGTGAGCCATTGTGTGACTGTGAAAAATAGCAAATTATCTGGATCATATATCATACTTTTTGTCAAAACCATAACTCTATGCTCCTAACAATCATTTTAAATCATGACAGACAAGCCAGTCATATTTCACAAAGCATTTCTTCCCTTTTAGCTTATTATAATCTGTGTTACTGATTCTTAGGACCATTAGTTTCTCAGAATCACTCTACATTTACAACATAATTTGAAGAGCTAAATGCTCTCATATTTGGCCAAGATTCTATGGACTACTTCTGATCTCCTAAGAAATCACCATCATTAAGGGAAATATTGATTGACGTATATGCTATCTTAGAAGATATCTTAAAATACTCCAGTCAGAGACACTGAAATAAGATAAAACAGTATTTACATAAATCAATACTCTCAATACTCAAGCTTCTCAAGGATACACTGTCTGTTATGTCTTGCTTGCCTTTGGAAGTAAGTATCTTGATTTTCATTTTCCCCATTCTTTGGGCTGTACTTTAGTCTCTCAGTTCTCAAAAGAAGAAAAGCTTTATGGAAAAATTAAAAATTCTTAAAAGAAAACCTTTGAAAGCCATGTTTGCCTACATTTTAAAAAAGGTGGGAGGTTAACATGTATTGTAGACGATTATCCCCCAGTGATGTGACCAGTGAAAAAGAGGAATATGTTAAAGTATCTCCTAACAGTATTTTTAAATTTTTTAGGAAGAAATATACTTGCTCTTCAAGATATATTACCAAGGATTAGGCTAAGAAATATCTCCACATTTATATGAAGCTGGACAGGCAGTTCTATTTCTTTTTTTTTTTTTTAAGATTTTATTTATTTATTTGACAGGGAGAGACATAGTGAGAGAGAGAGAGCACAAGCAGGGGGAGTGGGAGAGGGAGAAGCAGGCTTCCCGCTGAGCAGGGAGCCCGATGCGGGGCTCGATCCCAGGACCCTGGGATCATGACCTGAGCCGAAGGCAGACGCTTAACGACTGAGCCACCCAGGCGCCCCAGGCAGTTCTATTTCTAACAACTTATAGACAAAGGCCTTAATCAGAAACACAACAAAGAGAAGTGACAAGAGACTAAAAAACAAAATATATTGACTTATGTCTATCAGATTAACACAGGTTCATGACTTAATATTTCTAATTTGGTAGGGGTTTTTTGGTAAATGTTTTGTGTGTGGTTTTCTTCTGAAAGATAAAAATGACATTTCCTTTATTTTTTGTTTTTTAGAAATTCATATTAGTTTACATTAGTCACTATAACAAATCAATCTCAAAATGTCTTTTGGCCCTAATATGGAAAAAGTTCACTTATGAGAATTTCCAAACAGAAATGTTATTCTTCTCCAAGCACTGATTTAGGGACCTGGGATCCTTTTATACAGTTGTGTGGTCATCTTTAACACATAACTTCCAAAACTGCTGTGCTTGTCTGCATCAAAGAGGTTGATAGGACAAGAGTATAGGGGAGGTATATAATATAAAAATATATATATTTATACATAAATATTATATACCATATATTATACATTATATATATCATACTATATATGTGTATATATACATATATACATTTTATACATCACATTTTCTTTATCCATTCATTCATTGATGGACACAAGTTGTTTCCATTTCTTGGCTTTGTGATAATGCTTGAATAAATATGTGGGTGTAGATAATTATTTCATTTCCTTCGAATTATGCATCCAGAAGTAGGATTGATGGGTCATATGGTAATTCAATTTTTAATTTTTTGAGGAACCTCTATACTGTTTTCCTTAGTGGCTGCACCAATTTACATTCCCACCAGTAGCACACAAGGATTCCCTTTTCTGCATTTCCTCACCGACACTTAATTATCTCATGTCTTTTTTCATGACAACCATTCTATAGAAGTGAGGTGATATCTCATTATGGTTTTGATTTGCATTCTCCTGATGATTAGTGATGCTGAGTACCTTTTCATGTATTAGTTTGGCCATATGCATGTCTTCTTTGGAAAAATATTGCTTCGGGTCGTCTGGCCATATTTTATTAAATTATTTGGGTGACTTTTTTTTGTTCATTTGCTTTGCAATTCAGTAGTATGAGTTACTTAGGTATTTTGGATATTAACTCCTTTTCAGATATATGGTTTACAAATATGTTCTCCCATTTTATAGGTTACCTCATTATTCTGTTGATTGTTTCTTTTGCTGTGCAGAAGCATTTTAATTTGATGTAGTGTCACTTGTTTATTTTTGTTTTGCTGCTTGTACTTTTGGTATTATATCCAAAAAAATTGTTGCCAAGACCCACATCAAGAAATTTTTCCATATATTTTCTTCTAGAAGTTTTAGGGTTTCAGGTATTACATTTAAGTCTCTAATTCAAGTTAATTTTTTTATTATGTTCAGTTAGCCAACATATAGTACATCATTAGTTTTTGAGGTAGTGTTCAATGATTCACTATATGTGTATAAGACCCAGTGCTCATCACAACACGTGCCCTCCTTAATGCCCATTACCCAGCTACCCCATCCCCCCAACCCCCTCCCTTCTGTAACCCTCAATTTGTTTCCCAGAGTCCAGAGTCTCTCATGGTTTGTCTCCCTCTCTAATTTCTTCCCAGTTTTCCCTCCCTTCCCCTGTGGTCCTCTGTGCTATTCCTTATGTTCCACATATGATAACTGTCTTTCTCTGCTTGACTTATGTCACTTAGCATAATCTCCTCCAGTTCCATCCATAATGATGCAAATGGTAGGTATTCATCCTTTCTGATAGCTGAGTAATATTCCATTGTATATATGAACCACATCTTCTTTATCCATTCCTCTGTCGATGGACATCTGGGATCTTTCCACAGTTTGGCTATTGTGGACATTGCTGCTATGAATACTGGGGTCCATGTGCCCCTTCTTTTCACTACATCTGTATCTTTGGGGTAAATGCCAAGTAGTGCAATTGCTGGGTTGTAGGGTAGCTCTATTTTTAAAGTCTTGAGGAACCTCCATACTGTTTTCTAGAGTGGCTGTACCAGCTTGCATTCCCACCAACAGTGTAAAAGGGCTCCCCTTTCTCCACATCCTCGCCAACATTTGTTGTTTCCTGTCTTGTTAATTTTTGCCATTCTAACTGGTATAAGGTGGTATCTCATTGTGGTTTTGATTTGTATTTCCCTGATGGCTAGTGATGTGGAATATTTTTTCATGTGTCTGTTAGCCATTTAGATGTCTTCTTTAGAGAAGTGTCTGCTCATGTCTTCTGCCCATTTCTTGACTGGATTATTTGTGTTGAGTTTGAAAAGTTCTTTATAGATCTTGGATACCAGCCCTTTACCTGATATGTCATTTGCAAATATCGTCTCCCATTCCGTGGGTTGCCTCTTAGTTTTGTTGACTGCTTCCTTTGCTGTGCAGAAGCTTTTTATCCCAATGAAGTCCTAGAAGTTCATTTTTGCTTTTTAGAGACATGTCTTGAAAGAAGTTTCTGTGGTCGTTGTCAAAGAGGTTATTGCTCATATTCTACTTTAGGATTTTGATGGATTCCTGTCTCACATTGAGGTCTTTCATCCATTTTGAGTTTATCTTTGTGTAGGGTGTATTTATGAGTGATGTAAGATAGACAACCAATTTCATTCTTTTTTTTTTCTCTAACTGGAAAATTTCAAATGTTGTCTTTGAGTTCATGGATTCTTTCTCTGTATGATCAAGTCTGTTGCTGAAGGTCCCTACTGAATTTTTTAGTTCTATCATTGTATTCTTCAGCTCCAGGCTTTATTGTTTGGTTATATTTTATGGTTTCTATTTCTTTATTAAATTCATTTTGTTCATGAATTGATTTCCATTTTGTTTAGTTATCTATATGTATTTTCTTGCATTTCATTTAGTTTCTTTAAGATGATTATTTTGAATTCTTTGTCAGGCAAACACTAAGTCTCCATTTCTTTGAAGGTGGTTACACATGCTTTATTAGTTTCCTTTGGTGGTGTCATATTTGTCTGATTCTTCATGATTCATGTAGCCCTGTGCTGGTGTCAATACATTTGAGAGAAAACTTCTCTTCTGGTCTTTACAGACTAGTTTCAATAAATAAACACCTTTTCCTGTCTGTTCCCCAGGGTTATAAGATTACATCTAGGATTGTAGTTATGCTGGGTTGGATCTGATTATAAGGCTATTACTGGGTCTGCAGTAGAGTCTGTAGTTAGCAGGTTTGTTACTAGTGGCTCAAGTGGGCATACATCCTGTCTGGCCTCTGGGTGAATGGACTGCTCCTACTAGCTTGTTTAGTGGGGTGCTGCTGGGACAAGGGCCCATTTCAGGATCCACAGTTGGATCTTCAGACAGCCTATTTTCAGGTGCATGGCAGGTATGGCTCCTGCCAGATCCCTGGGAGAGCAGTTGTCTAGTCACCAGATGGGTTCCTGGTGGGCAGGACTGGCACAGAACTTGCTGAGAGAGGCCAGAATCAAGTACCAAATCAATTTCAGGTTCCCATATCAATCTTCAAGATTGAGGTCCACAGACCTGGCTCTGGAAGCACATCTCGGTGTGTCTCCCACATGGTCTCTAGGTGGGATAGACTGGCCCCTGACCATTACTGGAAGGGCTGGAGCTAAGTGAAGGGCCCTTTTAGGATCTCCTGAGGCAAAGATGTAAGTGTCTCCTGCCTGGTCCCTGTGCCAGAAAGACTTCTTGTGGACTGTAGCTGAGAAAGCCTAGAATCAAGTATAGTCCTTGTTCAGGACTTCCAGTGGTGCAGATGAGGGTGTCTCCCACTGGTGACCTGCGCCAGGAGGGAACCATGGACTGTGACTGAGAGGTGTTGGAGCCAAATATAAGGCCCTTTCAGGATCTCTAAGAACACAGGAATGTTTCCTACTAACTCCCAGGGCTGGCAGGTCTAGTGATAGACTATAGCTGTAATATGATTGGAGCTAAGTACAGGACCCTTCAAGATATCCATGGGTGCAGCCAGAAGTATCTCCTGCAGGGTCTCTGTGGTTGGGAGGCACTGGAGCCCAACATAGGGCCTTTTCAAAATCTCTGGGGTTGCAGATAAGAGTGTCACCTAGTGGGACCCTGGATCCTCAGGACTGCTAGCAGACTGTGACTGTGAAGGAGTTGGAGCTGCATATAGGGCCCTCTCAGGTCTCTGGGGATGCAGATAATAGTGTCTCCTGCAGGGTCCCTGTTCCAGAAAGACTATTTGTACAGTATGGTTGGGACAGGCAGGAGCCGAGTTACAGAACCCTTTTAGAATGTACACTCTGGGGGTGCCTGGGTGGCTCAGTTCGTTAAGCGTCTGCCTTCAGCTCAGGTCATGATCCCAGGGTCCTGGGATTGAGCCCCACATCAGGCTCCCTGCTCAGTGGGAAGCCTGCTTCTCCCTCTCCCACTCCCCCTGCTTATATTCCCTCTCTCACTCTCTCTGTCAAAATAAATAAATAAAATCTAAAAAAAAAAAAAAAATGTACAGTCTGACTGAGTTTGGTAGGCTTATTATCTCCAGAGGTTTCTGGACTGTAGCCAAGAGGGGCTTAATGTTGATTCATGGGCCACTTCAGGGTCCACAGTCAGGACAAAGGTCTGGAAATCTTTTACTAAACACACAGGTAGGTGTGACTTCTCCTTAGTCCCCTGGCATATAGCACTAGCAACAGACTCAAAGCCAAATAGCCCTATAGCTGCGTTCTCAGGGGAATGGAGCTGTCTCCATTTCAGTAGCCTGGACCAGTCAGTGAATAAGCTGACTTAGGTGTGAGCCTGCTTTCTTTTTTTTTTTTTATTTTTATTTTTTTTATTTTTTTTGAGCCTGCTTTCTTAAAACAGCTCTTGGTCTTGACCTGCACTAGGGTTTCACAGTCTCCTACTTAGACCCCAAGTTCCAGCAAAGCCACTTTTGTCTGTGGATGAATGCCAAATTATTGTTGCTGAGCAGAGAGACATACAAGCCACACCTTAATCTGGCTATTTTACTGATGTCACTCAGTCTTTTTTTTTTTTCTTTAAATAAATGTGTTTATTGTTCTTTAATAGAAAAGGAGTCATCATGTGTAGTGTTGAAGAAGAGAATAAAAATGAACAACAATGATCTTCTCTTTGCCAGTGGATAACATTTTAAAAAGTCATTGAGAGATGTGGCATAATCTTCAAGAATAGATAAGCAAGTTATGTCATGAAATATGTCTTATGTGCTTCAACAAATCAAGTTTGAAAATAATTCTCACAGTTGATAACTTTATGCCAGTACATGTTAAGGATACCAGCTCATACTGCTAATGTTGAGTGTGTTTTCTCAGTAAAGAATGCTGAATGGGCAAAAGGATCAAATAATTTTTTATATAAACACTATACCAGTTATGTTACAATGTAAATGGAACATATATGGCTACTGCAAGGATTTTATAAGCAAATTCTGCAAAACAAGGAACTGTTAAGCAGAGCTAAATTGGGGCAATATAATTAAAGAAAGAAGTATAGAATTCAGATATGTGTAATTTATTTTGGATGAACAATAACTTTTCAGTATTAGTGTGTCCTGAATAATAGTTTTCTTTAGCTCAATATACATATGCATAGGCAATTAAAAATAATTCAAATTTAACTGAGAATCCTGTTTTTTTTTTTTGTTTGTTAAATTTGGCAATCCTACCTAATAACAAGTATTCACTCCCACAATTTATCTTTACCACTCTAAGGATTCCCCAGTGTTTATGTTGTCAATCCTCCAAAAGCTAGTATGGTATAGTGGTTAAAAGCAAGTATGGGAACCAAACTATTTGGGTTCAAATCCTGATTTTTCAGATGTCTCAACTTTCTTTTTACTTAACCTACCACATTCTCTATTCCTAAAGTAGAGATGAAAATTGTTTCTACCTCAGAGGATTGACAGGTGAGTTAACACCTGGAACATGCATTATTCATAGTATGCACCACACAAAGCATACTATTCAACATTCTTCAGTCTAGAGTCAAGGCTGTAAGTCCTACAAATACAGAGATTTTGCTTATCTGTATTTTGTATCCTCCACAATACTATACATATAGTTGATAGTCAAGAATAATCTCTGAAGGAATCAGTGAGCAAGATGTAACAATTAACTGTGGCCCCTAAATTCTCTTCTGGATGCAATTCATAACACAGCCTGGATGGAATTCATAGAATCACCATGTGAGCAGTATTGTCAGTGCTAGGAAAATCCAAGTAAAAGGAAAAACATATTATGTATGGGTCCTTAGGAGAGTCCTATGTAAATAAGGGTGCCTGAAGTTAATTTGCCTTCAGGACACAGTGAGTGCTGTTTTAGGTGAATAAAACAATCAAGAATGAGGAAAAACACTGGAAAGAGCTTCCAGAGTTTTGGGGGCTCAGCCAAGTGCAAAAAGTTTAACCAGGAACTACTCAACAAAGGTTAACTTCCCAGGCTGTTCACTCTGGTTCACAATGAAATCCTTGTTTGTAGTCCATCGAATCCAAATGGACTGAAAAGGGACATACAGGAAGGGAAAGGTCCTGATTCACTGAATAGCCTAGAGCAGAGGTTCTCAAATTTTTTGTGCATTAGAATCACCTTGAACGTTTGTTAAAATGAAGATTCCTCAGGCTTCACCCCAGCTTCTCTTCTGATTCTGTGGGTCTGGGACGGGGCTTGAGAATTTGCATTTCTAACAAGTTCCCAGGTAGATGCTGATGCTGCTAGCCAAATGACCACACACGTGGAACTACTGGCCTAGGGGAAGAAGAGTGGAAGGCACAGAATCCCACAGAGATAAACAGTTTTCCTTTCCTCTTAGCTATCCATTCCTAACTTATTTAGAATCCTATTCACAAGGAGAAGGTGCCCATTAAGGGCTATTTGAGGCAAGATTTTGCCTCTGCATTAAGCTTTTAAATGAGATTTCTCCACAGGTAAACCAGCTAATTTCACACGCTGCAGAAAGGATGAAAGGATGCTATGGGAAGCAGCATCTTAAGTTCAAATCTTCTGTAAATGGAGAGAGGAAATTTAAACTTAAAGCACCATATGTGGTAAATCAAGAACTGAAAAATGACCTGTGTGGCTTTGCCAAGCCAAAATGACTCCTGGTTTTCCCTCCCTACCCATGAAACGGTGAGCACAGCAACTAGAACCATTCATTCTCTGCCAAGAAGCTGTGCTGACAGCCCACAAGGGGAGACTTCAGTCAGGCCCAACTCTGCACCTCAACCTCCTGAGAGGGGGCCCCTCCCATGACCTCTGTCACCTCTTTGCCTCCAAATCCAACCCATCTTTCAGTACTCCAACTCAGGCCCTGCCCTCTTTCCTTTTCACTGAAAGCCAAGAGCAGTGAGAATCTAGACCAAGTACATCAGCAATTAAGTACATGCTTTTTTTTTTTTTTAGCAGATTATTTTTATTTATTTATTTATTTTTTTTTTAAGTACATGCTTTTCTGAAAATATTCTCAGTTGTATATTTTTGTAGTCCACATTACACCAAACACAACATTCTTTTAGCAAGTAACATCTCCATCTTTTTCATTCTTAGTAAATTCAAAACCTGTAATGTTAACTTACGCATTATTTTTCTAATAAACATGAAGATACCTAAGTCTGACTTACATATATGTAGATATTCTGCTGAAAAATGAGACTTCTTACACCTGCGTAGAACAGAACAAGGACTAGAAAACCTGTGCCAAGTGAGCCTGTGCTAGTTAAATCCTTTTAAATCTTCATTCCAGGAAATTCTTGCCCAGGAAGATAAAGCTATAAAATAATAATTGACATGGTTCTTGCCCAGGAAGATAAAGCTATAAAATAATAATTGACATGGTTCTTTGTTTCAACAAACTCCTGAAAGCCAATTTGTCCTGGGCAAACAGTTCACTTGGCAAATAACAGTGAGTTAATCAAGATTCACTTCAAGGCTCTACCACTGCCATGTACACCAATCCCAAACTATAACGTCTTCAACTCTGCCCATTCCATTTCCCCCACCGTGAATGACCCACCCTAAACCACATGGGCCAGACCCCCAATCTGATAAATATCCTCCCCTAATTTCTCTCTTCTGACAGGGATATCAGGTTGGTCATCTTTCTTACTGCAGTAGGTCTAATAAATGCACCTTAACATAAGCAACATTTTCTGCTCGTCTTTTGGAAGTCAAACATGGATACTATCCATATAGTATATACACTATCCAAAAGACTCATGTTATTCAAACACCAAGAGATCACTATTTTCCTCAACACACAATCTTTCTTCTCTTCTTATATTAAAATGGAATTTTAGGTGACTGAGTTAAAAGCCCAACAATATGAGTATCATCCAGTGGTCTTCAAACATTTTATAAGGATTTTGTAACTATGTATAACTTCATAAAATTTTAAATTGGTATCTAAATTTTCACAAGTTGCAAAGAATATAATTTCAAGCATCTTTTAAATGTTGACATTTCAAAATTAAGCTGTTACTTGGCAGGGATGTCCACTATCACCACTGCTATTCAACATAGTATTAGAAGTCCTAGCCACAGCAATCAGACAACAAAAAGAAATAAAAGGCATCCAAATCAGCAAAGAAGTCAAACTCTCACTGTTTGCAGATGATATGATACTTTATGTGGAAAACCCAAAAAACCCAACCCCAAAACTGCTAGGAATTCCTCATACAGGAATTCAGTGAAGTGGCAGGATATAAAATTAATGCACAGAAATCAGTGGCATTCCTATACACCAACAACAAGACAGAAGAAAGAGAAATTAAGGAGTCGATCCCATTTACAATTGCATCCAAAACCATAAGATACCTAGGAATAAATCTAACCAAAGAGGCAAAGGATCTGTACTCAGAAAACCACAAAATACTCATGAAAGAAATTGAGGAAGACACAAAGAAATGGAAAAACGTTCCATGCTCATGAATTGGAAAAACAAATATTGTGACGATGTCAAAGCTACCTAGAGCAATCTACACATTCAATGCAATGCAAACCCTATCAAAATACCATCCACTTTTTT
>NC_138371.1:112027611-112068169 GCF_054177405.1 Leptonychotes weddellii
TGAGATAGGGTTTAATATCAATTATATTCCTATTTTTCACATTCTATAGCTATAAGCTCCAAAGAAACCCTGTTACTTACTTACGTACATACATTCATAGGAGTGGAAGGTGGTTTTTGTTTTTAAATAGCTATAACAATTATTTTCATTCCTTCTAAAAATATGCCAAAATTCATATAGTGACAAAGCATGAAATATTATTTTTTCAAGAGTTGATTTTTCAGAATGTTGATAATTTTTGAAGCTGGGTGATGGGTGTGTGGGAATTCATTATAAAGGTCTCACTACCTTTGTGTATGATTGAAAATCTCCACAAAATTATGTTTTAAAAATTACTTTTATAATCTACCAGTTGATAACTTCATTAGGTTCCCCTTAAATTTTGTTGAAAGTGAAGAATTAGAAACCTATGACTTGCAAAGTGATTCATTACTTAGTCATTAGAATCATTTATTTTCCCAAGACAAAAATCAATATTTTCAATTATCATATTGTTTGGCATTCTTACAATTTTTTACGCATCAGGGAAATGCATCATGTTAAAATTTGAGCAGGTGAAAGATATGTTTCTTTTGTAAATTTGGAGAAGGGTAATTGTGAAAGGAAGAGAGATAAAAGCTACCTCTCACCACAAGGTTGTTCTGGGCAGAAATTTAGGGAACACCACATGAAGAAAATTGAAGATCTTATCAATTTCCTTAAAACTCTCTTTCCCAAGAGGGGCTTTAAGTAGACCTAGGACTTTACATAATAATTTGAAAGCTGGTGGTCTAAGCCACATTTCTCTCCCCATCACCTACTTCCACCTATCCATATCTATTTGTATCTGCATAGCAGCTTTGCTTTTGTAACTAGAGGGGTACTGGGGTGTTTTATTTGAGTGGAAGTCCTGGTGTCTATCCCAAACCAGCCACCTCAACTAGGTTTGAGCCCTTATGATTGAAGAGATAAAGGATAAAAACTTTTCATGATACTTGGTGAAATGCCAGTTAATGGGTGAGCAAAGAAGGGTAGAAGCTAATGGGGTACAGTTGATTTAAAGGCTTTGTGAGATCCTGAGTCCAACAGAGCTTCTAGATGCTGATGGTAAAACAGATCAGAGAAAAAGAGTTGGAACCCATGTCTAGAGTAGGTAGCTTTGGGAACAACTAGACATGGCACCTTTAGCAGAAACACTGTGAGTTTTAACCTAGGTAATAAGAGGGGCATAGAAACTTAAGCTATTATCATTTTGTCATTTGGTTCATTTTGTAATCACAGGTTATTGATGCCTGGAATTAGAATTATTCTAGGAAAATGAGTTTTATCAAAAGTGGTAATATGTTTCAGCATTCTCTAAAAATCTAAGATTCCCCAGAGGGCTTAGCACCATCACGGGAAGGCATCTACTTCTCCTTAAACAAGGGCAATTCCAGTTTGTTTTGTTTTTTTTTTTTTAGTTTTGTATATTGAGACTTGACCTACAGTTTCATTTGGAAGAAACGTTAGTTCTACTTCTACTTATTTTATAGGAAAGTCCATCAGTTTTGGAAGTAAGACTTCCACGTCTAACCCTGGAGAAGTTATCAAAACTCTTTTGACCCTTGGTTATCTGTAAAATGGGAACAATAATACATTCTATTTAGTGTTATTATCTACAGCTACTTTTTAAAATTTAATAAATCTTAAGAGCAGTGTATTTAAAATGTTCCCTATTAGGTATGAGTTAGCAGTTGTGAAACTACTTTATATGTATTTGGGTTAAACAATTAAGTACATTCATTGTAGGTAATGAGAATTCAATTTCTCACTCTCAGAAAAAAAATGATAAAGCCTGTGGAGGCATCAGCATCAACACATAGTTTAACAGATTTTGGATAAAGAGATGGATGCAGGGATGGATGGATGGATGGATGGACAGAAGGATAGACTGTATCTAATACTAACATTGGTTAGTATTCATGCATTTATTCCACTGCTCTATCTGCTGAGACAGTCAAGAAGCAGGGATACCCCAGGAGCACTGAGCACATCTAGTGCCCAGATCTTGATTTCTACATATAATTCTTCAATAAAAAGAACTGGGGTGCCTCAGGTAAGTGGTTGATTCCAGGGCTGGGGCAAGGAAAATATATAAGGAGCTTGGAGAATTTTGTGGTGCCAGACATTAAGAAAGTACTAAGAAAAGAAAATTTGTGTAGGAAGGTGGGGCATGTAAAAGGAATACATAGTCCAACCAGAAAGAGCTCCCTCAAGGGCCAAAGCTGGAAAATTTTGAGGAATAATATAAATAATGATAGTCCTGGATTAAAACCCAAAGAATAAAATAAATATGCATGAATTCAAATGGACATAAATAACTGGATAAATGAATAAAAGGGGGAGAAAAGAAAATTCTTCTTTAAAGAAGCATTCCAATTATATGTAGAAGGAATAATGAAAATAGAAAATCATCATTAGACACCATAGAAATAATTACTGTAGGTAAAATCCGCTAATAGATGTTGAAATTAGTGGGTAAAGGTTTAAGAAGAAACAGGATATTTGCATAGTTTTAGAGAATCACCTCTCAAGTATTTAATTACAATGGGAAAAGTAGTCATTGTGCAGTGGAGAAACCTGGCAGACACTATCTTAAACAACACATTGTGAGGGCATTTGAAAAATGGAGTGGGGTGTTTTTTAATTTTTTGTAAGTAGTGGGTAGGTAGGTATTGTCAAGATTCAATGAAAAAGACTAAGGATGCTACATGCCCTGCAGGGAGTAGAATAGTCATACATGATGAATTCTACTGCATTCTGCACAACTTTCAGATGTGAAATCATGTAGATGGGGCATTGTACATAGAATGGATGTGAAAAGCCATTTTATGATCTTTAAGTATCTAAACTAACTGTTCTACACAGAAGCACAACATATTTTTAGCATGGTGTTAAAAATTCATTGAATTCAACTGCCATATAGATCAAGGAAAGACTGTACTTTGTTTTGCTTAAGAAAGAGTTGTTCATTTCAGAAAATAACTGATGGCCATGTTTGAGTCACTTCTAAAAAATATTGTTCTAAAGTCATAGTCATTCTATGCTTACATGCAAGCAACATGAGAACCTGAAGTCTTCTAGTATAGTGATACATGAACATTTACATAGTGAAATACATAATATCTGATTAGAAATTACCGGTCTTCACTTTGTATTATATTACAATTAAGTTAGTATATTGACTTAGATGAAAACACATGTAGCTGGCAGATTATAACATCTTCAGTTCAGGATGTAAAAAGGATGTAAAACTTTTTTTTAAAAGTAATTTAATCAACAAATGGTCCTGGAACAAGTGGATATCTAACATGCAATACTTTGGTTTGGACCTCTCCCTCATACTATATACATAAATTAACTCAAAATAGATCAACACCTAAATAAAACAGTGAAAACCATAAAAATCTTAAAAGGAAGCATTGGGGTCAGTCTTCATGACCTTGAATGTGGCAATGGATTTTTAGATATGTAACCAAAAGAATGAACAATGAAAGAAAAAAAATAAATTGGACTTATTAAAATTAAAACCTTTTGTGCATCAAAGGACATGATCAGGAAAGTAAAAAAAAAAAAAAAGAACCTACAGAATGGGAGAAAATATTTGTAAATCATATGTCTGTTATGGCTATAGTATTTAGAATATTAAAAAAAAAACCTCTCATGACTCAACAATAAAAAGACAACTGCATTAAAAATGGTCAAAGGATGTGAATAGACATTTCTTCAAAAAAGACATACAAGTGGCCATGGAAAGATGCTCAATATCATATTCACCAGGAAAATGCAAATCAAAACAGTAAGATATAATTCACACCTATTTAGATGGTTATAATTCTTCCCATTTTTATTGCAAAATATACAGAACATAAAATTTACCATCTGAACTATTTTTAAATGTACAGTTCAGTGGTATTAAATACATTCATAATGTTGTGCTACCAACAGCACCATCCACCTCCAAAACTCTTTTTCATCCTCCAAAACTGAAACTATTACCTGTTAAACAATAATATTCCCAATTCCCTCAGCATTCACAACCACCATTCTACTTCCTGCTTCTAGGAATTTGACCACTCTAGGCATCTCAAATTAGTAGAATCATATGGCATTTGTCTTTTTGTGATTGGCTTATTTCACTTAGTAAACGTTCTAAAAGTTCACCCATGCTGTAGTATGTGTCAGAACTTCCTTCTTTTATAAATACTGAATAATATCTCATTATAAGTATGTAGCACATCTTGCTTATTCTCTCATCCACAGGTGGACACTTGAGGTGCTTCCATGTTTTAGCTATCTTTAATAATGCTTCTACGAACACAGGTATACAAACATCTATTCAAGACACTATGTTCAATTGTGGAGGGTATATACCCAGTGGAATTGCTAGATCATATGGTAATTCTATTTTTTATTTTTTTGAAAATTAAACTGTTTCCACAGCAGTTACACCATTTTACATTCCCACCAACAGTGCATAGGGCTCCAATTTTTCCACATCTTCACCAGCACTTGTTATTTTTCTGTTTTTTTCCTTGATAGTAACCATTCTAATGTGTGTGAGGTGGTGTCTCATGGTGGATTTCTTCTGGAAGAATAACTGACATGTAATACTAGTATTAGTTTCAGGTGTACAACATAGTGATTTGATATTTATAAACATTACAAAATGGTCACAACAATAATTCCAGTTACTACCTGTCACCATACAGTTGTTACAATATAATTGGCTATATACCATATTCTATACGTTATACATTATATCCCTGTCTATTTTACAACTGGAAGATTGTACCTCTTAATCCCCTTCACCTATTTTGTCCAACACCCCCCACCTCTCCTCTGCAACAGTTTATTCTCTGTATCTATGAGTCTGTCCCTGTTTTATTGTCTTAGTTCTGTTTTTTCTTTTAGATTCCATATAATCTTTTAGATTCCATACCATTCCTATGGTATTTGTCTTTCTCTAACTTAGTTCACTTAGCATAATACCCTGTAGGTCTTTTTTCTTATTAAAATAACAAGATTTCACTCTTTTTATAGCTGTGTAATAGCCCATTGTATGTCTGGAGATAGATTCTATCAATCTACCTATTTATCTATCTACACACCACTTCTTTCTTATCCATTCATCCATCAAAAGGACATAAATTGGGCTGCTTCCATGTATTTGCTATTGCAAATAATGTTGCAATGAACACAGGAATGCATAGGTCTTTTCAAATTAGTACTTTCAGTTTTTTTCCAAAGAATACCTAGAAGTGGAATTGCTGAATCATATGGTGGTTATAGTTTTAACTTTTTGAGGAATCTCCATACTGTCTTTCATAGTGGCTTTACAATTTACATTCCCACCAACAGTGCATGGAGGTTCCCTTTCCTTCACATCCTCACCAACACTTTTTTTTTTTTTTATAATAGCCACTTTGACAGGTGTGAGGTGTTATTTCACTATAGTTTTGATTTGAATTGCCCTGATGGTTAGTGATGTTGAGCATCTTCTCATGTGCTTCTATGTCTACTTTGGAAAAATACCTATTCAACAGTTCCCTGCCCATTTTTTAATTGGACTGTTTGGGATTTTTTTTTTATATTGAGTTCTATGAGTTTTTACAGATTTTGGATAGTAACCCTTTATCTGATATGTCATTTGTGAATATCCTCTCCTATTTAGTAGGATGCCTTTTAATTTTTTTATGGTTTCCTTTTGTGGTTCAAAGCTTTTTAGTTTGATGTAGTCCCACTTGTTCATTTTTGGTTTTGTTGTCCTTGCCTGAGGAAACAAATTCGAAAGAAAATACTGCTAAGACTGATGTCAAGGAGCTTACTGCCTGTTTTCTTCTAGGGGTTTTACTGTTTCAGGTCTTATATTTAAATCTTTAGTCCATTTTGAGTTTAATTTAATATATATAAAAAAGTACACCAGTTTCACTCTTTGGCATATGGCTGCCCATTTTCTACCACTATTTCCTGAAGAGATTAATTAGTAATTAAAATTTCCCAACAAACAAATTTCCAGGACCAGATGGCTTACAGGTGAATTCTGTCAAGCACTTAGAGAAGAGTTACTACCTGCCCTTCTCCAGGTATTTAAAAAATTGGAGAGAAAATAATGCTTCAAAAAATTGAAAAGAAAAAAAATGCTTCCAAGCTCATTCTATGAGGCCAGTATTACCCTGATAACTAAACCAAAGACATTACAGAACAAGAAAATTACAAGCCAACATTCCTGATGAACACAGATGCAAAAATCCTCAACAAAATATTAGCAAATCCAATTTAACAATACAGTAAAAGGATCATACACCATGACCAAGTGGAATTTACTCAGGGATGCAAGGATAGTTCAATGCCCACAAATCAACTTGATATACCACATTAACAAAGGAGGAGTAAAAATCATATGATTAACTCAATAGATGCAGAAAAAGCATTTGACAAAATTCAACATTCATTTATGATTAAAACTTGATGTGCATTTCCCTAATGATTAATGATGCTGAACATCTTTACATGTGCTTATTGCTATTTGTATATCTTTTCTGGAGAAATGTCAATTGAAGTTTGTTGGAAGGACTATCCTTTCCCCATTGAATGGTCTTAGCACCCTTTTCAAAAATCATTTGACCATTAATGCAAGAGTTTATTTCTGAATTCTTTACTGCTGCATTTGTCATATGCCTGTCATTGAGATTTTTATAAAGGCTAATTGAATCTGCAAATCACTTTGGGTAGTATTGACATCTTAATAATACTAAGTCTTTTAACCCACAAACATGTGATGTGTTTTCACTTATTAATGTTTTAATTTATACAGCAATGTTTTGTAGTTTTTATTGTACAAGTCTCATCTTGGTTAATTCCTAAGTATTCTATACTTGCTGATACTATTATAAATAGAATGTTTTCTTAATTTCCTTTTGGATTGTTCACTGTTAGTTCAAGGAAATGAAACTGATTTTCTGTATGCTTAATTTGTATTCTACCTCTTTCCTGGATTTGTTTATTAGTTCTAACAGGGATTGGTCTGTGTGTGTAGAATCTTTAGGGTTTTCTGTATATAAGATGATAACATCTGCAAAGAGATAACTTTACTTCTTCCTTTCCAACTTGGGTGCCTTTCATTTCTTTTCCTTGCATAATTGTTCTAGTTAGAACTTCCAGTACTACGTTGAATAAAAGTGGTAAATGTGGACATCCTTGTTCCTGATCTTAGAGGAAAAGCTTTCAATCTTTTACCATTGAGTATTATGTTTGCTGTGAGTTTTTCATATATGGTTTTTATTATGTGGAGATAGTTTTCTTCTATTTTTTTAATCATAAAAGGGAGATGGATTTTGTCAAATGCTTTCTCTTCATCAATCCTCTTATTAGTTATAGGTCTATTTAGATTTTCTATTTCTTTGTGATTCAGTCTTGGAAGGTTTTATGTTTCTAGGAATTTGTCCATTTCATTTGGGTTATCCAATTTGTTGGCATACAATTGCTCAAAGTACTCTCTTCTAATCCTTTCTGTTTCTGTAGAATGGGTATTAATACCCTTGCTTTAATTTCTGGTAATAGTAGTATGAGTATTCTTTCTAAAAATTTTTTAATTGAAGTATAGTTGACACACAATGTTACATTAGTTTCAGGTGTACAACATGGTGATTCAGCAAGTATTTACATTATGCTATGCTCACCACATGTGTAGCTACCATCTGTCACCATACAGCACTACTATAATACCATCAACTACGTTCCCCATGCTGTGTCTTTTATTCCTGTAACCTACTCATTCTATAACTGGAATCCTCTATTGCCCACTTTATGCATTGTGCCCTGTATTTCCCCTTTATGCATTTTGCCCTTCTATCTTCTTTTCTTAGTTCATCTAGCTAAAGATTTGTCAATTTGTTGATCTTTTCAAAGATCAATCAACTTTTGGGTTCACTGATTTTCTCTATCATTTTTATATTATCTATCTTTGCTCTAATCATTAGCATTTACCTCCTTCTGCTAATATTGGATTTAGCTTACTTTTTCTTTTTCTAGGTCCTCAAGTTGTAAAATTACGTTGTTGATTTGGTATTTTTTTTAATGTAAACATTTATAGCTTTCAATTTCCCTCAGTATTGCTTTTAAAGCATCTCATAAGTTTTGATACAGCATATCTAAGTATTTTCTAATTTTCCTTCTTTGATCCATTGGTTTTTTAGTGTAATATCCACAAATTTATGATTTTTTTGCTTTTGTTTTGCTTTCGTTACTGATTTCTGACTTTATCCTATTGTGGTCAAAAATACTTTATATATCTATTAAAACCTATTGAGATTTAATTTGTGACCTAATATATGGCTTGTCCTGGAGAACATCCCATATGCACTTGAGGGAATATGTATTGTGTTGTTAGTGTCCTGTATATGTCTGTTAGATCTAGTTGGTTTATTGTGTTAAGTCCTCTATTTCCTTATTTATTTTCTGTCTGGTTTTATTGATTATTGAGAGTGGAATAATAACATCTCCAACTATTATTGTAGAACTGTATATTTCTGCCTTCAGGTGTATAAATGTTTATAATTATTAAATCTTATTGAACTATTTAATATATAATTTACTTCTTTGTCTATCGTAAACTTTTTTCTATTTAAAGTGTATATAGTCTTAGTATAACCATCCCTGCTCTCTTTTGCTTTTTATTTGCAGGGAATCTTTTTCCATCCTTTCACTTTAACCTACTTGTGTCTTTGAATCTAAAGTGAGTCTCATAGAGAGGTTATAGTTGGATTTTTTTAATTCATTCTACCTATCTCTGTCTTTTGATTGGAGAGTTCAATCCATTTACATTTAAAATAATTACTATTGGAGGGACTGCCATTTTGCTATTTGTTTTACTTGTGTTCTTTTTGTTTTTCTATTCCTCATTTTCTGCATTTCTGTCTTCTTTTAGTTGATTTTTTGCAGTTAAACATTTTAATTCCCTTATTTCCTTTTTTGTATATTCTATAGATATTTTATCTTTGGTTATCATGGTGATTACATTTAATATTCTAAATTTTTAACACTCTAATTTGAATTTATCTCTTCACAATTTCTTGCAGGACAGGTCTACTGTTAAAACTCCCTCAGCTTTTATTTATCTGGGATTATCTTAATGTCTTCCTCACTTTTAAAGGACAGTTTTGCCAGATGTGGTATTCTTGGCTGATAGGGTTTTTTTTGTTTGTTTGTTTTCTTTTGGCACTTTGAATATATTAGCCTCTTACTTTCCAAAGTTTCTGATAAAAAATATGCTGGTACTCTTATTGAAGAGCCTTTGTATGTAATGGGTTGCATCTCTTGTTGCTTTGAAGATTACTTCTTTGTCTTTGACTTTTGATAATTTGATTGTAATGTTTCTTGGTGAGGATGCCTTTGAGTTCATCCTACTTAGAGTTCATTGAGCTTCTTTGAAATTGATATTCATGTCTTTCACCAAATTTGGAAAGTTTTCATTCATTATTTCTTCAAATAATCCATCTGCCCCTTACTCTCCTTCTTTTTTCTTGGACTTCCATAATGTGTATACTGATCCAGGTCCATAGGCTCAGTTCACATTTCTTCAATTTTTTTTGTTTGTTTTTCAGACTGTCTAATTTCAATTGTCTTATCTTCAAGTTTTCTGATTCTTCTGTACACTCAAGTCTACTTTTAATCCCTCTAACAAATTTATTTCAGTTATTTTTCTTTTCAGCTCCAGAACTTTTTAGTTTCTTTTAATTTCCTTTTGGATTTTCTCTTTATTGATATTTCCATTTTGTTCATATATTATTTTCTTTATTTTCTCCACTTCTTCCTTCTAGTTCTTTGAGCAGCTTCAAGACAGTTGTTTTAAAGCTTTGTAGTATTAGTAGGTCCCCCATGTGGTCTTTATCCAGGATAGTTTCTGTTGACTTGTTTTTTCTCCCTCTGGATGAGCCATATTTTCCTGCTTCTCTGTATGCCTTTTGATTTTGTTGAAAACTGGACATTTGAATCTTACAGTAACTGGAAATCAGATTCTCCCCCTTTCCCAGGGTTTGCAAAAGTTTCTTTGTTTTTGTTTGTTGAATGCTATAGGCTATGTCTATGGTATGGATCAGCCTGAGGTGAAAACTTAAGGTCTTCTCTAGTCTTTTTTGAGACTGTGTTTTTGCCTGGGCATGTGCAGTGACTTTCCAAATTTCCCCATATATTCAGTTGCTTTAGAATATTCTAGTTCTTGCATGTCTGGTTCCCAAAATTGGAAAAAGAGAAAAATAAAGGAGAGATAACATGTCAGCTCTTTAAGTCCACTAAGAATCACTTTAACTGGAGAAGTAGAGAGGTTTGCAATAATGAGTATATACAGTAATTGGCTGACTGCCTCTTTGTAGCTTGACACACAAGCTGTTATTGAAGAGCTATTGAAGCAGCAGTTAGTTTTCAGAACAAAAACCTTGATATTTGGAGGACAGTGTGCTTATTGACCCCCTCCCTGGTTCCTGCAAGCTGTATGCAAGTTACTCCTGGAATATGTGCACGGCTGCCTGCCACAGGCATGGGTAGTGGGGTTTGGCAGCCACCACCAAGTTAAGAGCTGAAACTGAGTGATATTAACTCTAATTTAGTGTCAAAGCCTTCTCCTAGAAGTTGTAAGCCTTCAATAGACTCTAGAATTCCAAAATAGTTACATCAAACAGATGTTACCAGTGCAATTGTTGTCTAGGTAGGGAGATATATTCCTAGTGCTTTCTACTTTACCCTCTTCCCAGAATCTTTATTCAGGGAGACTATACTTTTTTAAAAGATTTTATTTATTTATTTGACAGAGAGAGAGAGTGAGAGCGAGAACACAAGCAGGGGGAGCAGCAGCAGAGGGAGAGGGAGAAGAAGGCTGCCTGCTGACTGGGAAGCCAAAAGCAGGGCTCAATCCCAGGACCCCAGAATCATGACCCGAGCCAAAGGCAGATGCTTAACCAACTGAGCCACACACATGCCCCTGGAGTGACTAAACTTTTTAAAAAACAGAAAATAATAAGTTTTGAGGAGGATATACATTGAGGATATACCTCATACATTGCTGGTTAGAATGTAAAATGGTGTAGCCTCTATGGAAAACTGTTTGATGGTTCCTCAAAAAGTTGAACATAGAATTATCATATGGCACAGCAATTCCACCCCTAGGTATATACTTAAAAGAACTGAAAACAGGTACTTGGGCAAATATTTCTATACAAATGGTTATAGTAGCAGTATTCACAATAGTTAAAGGTAGAAACAACCCAAATATCCAACAACAGATGAATAAGTAAATTGTGGTATATACATATGATGGACTATTATTCAGCCATTAAAAAAAATAAAGTAATGATAGATGCTACAATATGAACACTGAAAAAAAAATATGCCAAGTTAAAGAAGACAGAAAGAAAAGATCACATATCATATAATTTCAGTACTTTTTAAAGGTTTTTTATTTTTTTTTTTCAAGGAGGGGAGAGAGAGAGCATGCGTGCGCACGCACAAGCCGAGGGAGGGGCAGATGGAGAAGCAGACTCCACTGCTGAGCAGGGAGCCTGATGCAGCGCTTGATCCCCAGGGATCATGACCCGAGCAGAAGGCAGATGTTTAACCAACTGAGCCACCCAGGCGCCCTAATTCCAGTTTTATGAAATATTCAGAATATGTAAGTTCATAGAGAAAGGAAGCACATAGGTGGTTTCTAGGGATGAGAGGAGGGGACAATGAGTAATGACTGCCTACTGGGTATGAGGTTTTCATATCGGGTGATAAAAATATTTTGAAAGTAGATAAAGATAGTAACACAATGCAAGTGTCACTGAATTATTCACTTTAAAATGGTTAATTTTATGTTACATAAATTTTACCTCAATTATAAAAAGTAGGAGATTTAATGGGTTTTAGAACCATTGTTCTAGCAAATATCCTGATTAATAACTAAATATATTACTGATATTTTTAATCTGAAAGAAATACTATCTTATAGATTTTCTGAAGGATATTCAATTAAGCACTTTATTTATCATGGCTAACAATATATCTCCTTCAAGTTAAATATATCTCCTTTAAATTAAAAGGACTTGAGAGTCCTGCAGAACAGCGTTCTCTCACACTGCAGGGGAAGTTCCTCTCCCCTTCTTCCTGCTTCCATTAGCTGTCTATTCAGCACTGGTGTTGCAGCTCACTGTGCATTCATGCACTGGGTGTTCACAGCCCAGCAAACAAACACACCAAGACTCGGCTCCATTTGTTACCATCACTGGTTCAATTTACTGTCTCCATGGAAAACCTAATCACCAAACAGGTAACAGAAAAAATAATTGTTATTTGGCCAACTAGAAATGAAATCTGGAAGTAAAGTGCTAATTCTTGTGCTAATTAGTGTACAAGGAAAATATCCTCACATAATAAATAAATAAACTCTGGGCGCCTGGGTGGCTCAGTTGGTTAAGCAACTGCCTTCAGCTCAGGTCATGATCCTGGAGTCCCAGGATCAAGTCCTGCATCAGGCTCCCCGCTCAGTGAGGAGCCTGCTTCTCCCTCTGACCCTCCCCCCTCTCATGTACTCTCGCTCATTCTCGCTCTCAAATAAATAAATAAATCTTTAAATAAATAAATAAACAAACAAACTCTGTTAACTGATCATTTTTATCATAGCTGGCACAAAACATGGTCCTTATAGATGATTATGCCTCCTCAGTCTGGGTTGTAAGGACCACTAAAATAGGCTACAATACTTGGCTTCCCTACATTGATTAGACAGGACCTTCAAATGACCTCCTCATACTCTGATGCCAGGCAGGGTATTAAACAGATGCTGTAAACGACACACACTGATACCAGTCCTGGAAAAATCACTCTCCATATCTCACCATTGTCTCACCATAAACCTGGTCCCCAGTCCCTCTAGTGCAGAGGAGAGTAACTGATGAGAGGAATGGATCTCACAAACACATGGTAGAGGATTATGAAACAACAGGTGGGCTGACTGCTGTGGATGTGCCTACATGTTCAGAAGAGCCAAGCCAATCAGTCATCATCTTTGATGGTCACATATGCCAAATCTCTGATGGGGCATGCATCACTTCCAGCCAGCACATGGTCCACAGTTGAAATGACTAAAACTAATGGCAAAAATGACTTTCATTATTTTCTAAATATATCAAAAGGCTGGAAACATTGTTCTTTTACATCTCTTCTCCCAGTCATCAGCTTTCCTTGACACCTAAAAGAGGTGGAGGTACCCCACACAACTTTCAGCTGCTTATTTCAGATTAGAATAGAAAGGGAATATGTCTTCTCATGGCCCCCTCTCTCAAATCCCAAGCTCCAGAAAGAGGGCTTCTGTGTCCTCCTCCTCTCCACAAACGCGCGGTGACAGAGGGCCTTCATGAGAGAATTAGCATATGGATGATGTAATGGAGTGAGTCAAGGCAAAGAGGGTAATTGTCTAAGGTTTTAGAAACCTGCTCTGCCTCCAGACTCTCTGCATCTGTATGGAGGACCCTCCCCTTTGCACCATTCCTGGCTGCCAGCAAATGTGAGCCTCACTAAGCTGCACAACTAGATGAGAGCAGAGAGGGCAGACTGGGTTGAAGGTCACTGAATTGTCAATAACTGTGAATATTTCAGATTTGTACTAAACTCATTAAGCTATAAAGCATCACTGTTATGTTTAAATTTGATATGGAAGTACAACTCAATGAGAAATCCCCAGTGTCTGTATTTTTTCCTCCTGGAGCCTCTGACCTGAGTCTTGCTTCAGAACCTGATCCAGAGAGTGGGAGCATCTCACCAGAGTAAGCTTTTTTCCCAGCCCCAGGGAAGATGAACACTTCTTTCCCTTCTCCAAGGGTCATTGCTTCATTATAAATTTCCAGGAGTCTGTTAGCCACTCATTTTTATCAATACATCAAGTAAAACAAATTCTGAGCAATGATGGGGACTAAATAGCCATATTGTAGTAAGAGATATTTTGATGGAAAGAATCAAATTAAACACCATTAAAATTTCACATTTTTTTTAAATATTCAAGATATACCTAAAAGAGAAATAATGTGATTCAAAGCACATTAGGCAAGTATTATAAATATAATCCTTAATACTATTGAAAATAGCCAGGCTGGGATGATAAAATGAATAAAGGATGAGTAAGAGTTCCCAAGAAAGCCAAAGGGCACTCATTGATCTGCAATGGAAATTCTAAGATTGCTGAATCTTTTTACACATGAAGAAACAGATTTAGAAAGATGAAGTGACTGCCTGGTATCAACTATATCTCATAGATGCATAATCTCATCCTAGTTAATAATATAGATAGCTGATGCATTTTCACATTTGCCTTCTTGCATATTCCCTAAGAGAACCTCCTTTATGACTGGCATTTTACAGGTTTTATGTTCTTCTGTAGTCCAAACCTGTTAAGTAGCTACTGGTATTCCTACTGCATAAATGATCTTGAGCAAAATTAAATAATCTGCTTGTTTCTCAGCTATTAGTGGGGGAGTTGATAGTCTGACCCAGCTCTCTTCCCTAAACCTTATGTTCTTTCTAACCAGCAAGTCTGCAGTTAACTGCTTCGTGTCCAGATATTGATGTCCAAATTAACTAGGAACCTTGCATATGACTGTGGATCATCTCACCTTCAGATGGTGGAATGAAACTTCTGACCAAATGCACCCTAACTATACTCCAACTTTCTCCATGGGTAAATGAACCAGGCATTCCAGAAGTGGAATTTGCTGAGAACCACAGCTATCAATCCAGCTTCCCTGAATGTGAAAGAGTACATGGTCTAGTCAATCATTCTACAACTATTTATGGTGGGGAGTTGGTGCCACAGAGAGTTCCCTGAGAGAGCCAGAGATGGATTTAGCCTTCGAACACTACAGCTGGAAGAGATTTGAGAGATGATTCAGCCATTAAAGTTGTTCTCTAATGAGGCCATGAGGGATTCTGGCCCATTCACTCCACCACATTCCCACTCTTACTCTCAGAGATGTTTTTAAAATTTATTCCCAGAGTTAACACGCAGTCCCAAAAGCCACAGTCTTTTGTAAAATGTACACTCTTCAGAGAACATTCATTTCCTGGTATCTAAGAGAAATATTTATGTTCCCAAGGAGGCACAAATATAACCTCTGGAAACATTTTCAGAAGAATTTAAACACTGGGAACAACATAAATATCTGCCAATAGAATTGTTACATGAATTATTAAATAGCCATACTATGGAATATTATTTATTAGCTTAAAAGAATGAGGTGGATCTGTATAGTTATTCAAAAAGATTTCCAAAATATATTAAGTAAAAATGTGAGTTATTATACACACACATAGTATGATCCCCTCTACACAAACCAAACCAAAATGAAGCCTATATATTTGTGTATGTACATTTAATATTCAACATTAAAAGTGATTTGAAATGATGCCCACCAGACTGTCACAAGTAATTATTTCTAAGGAAGGTAGTGGGAATGACTGGGGCGGGGGGGAGGGGGGGGGAGATGATTTTCCTCTTTAATTTCTATTATATATTATTTGACCTTTAAAAACAATTTGAATGTATTAGTATATGTACTGTGTGAATTTGTTCAGAATAGTTTTTTTTTTTTAACCCAAGTGTTACCTTTTTAAAATGCAAGGAATTACTGAAGGAAAAAAGACACAGTAGATCTAGATGCCAGATGAGTATACCAATCACCACTATGTAACTCTAAATGAGTTATTTTAATATGTGAAAGCAAATCTCTCAAAGGTTATTAAGTGTGTTAAATGAGCAACAGAACAAGAACGAGATAGAATTAAATGCACCCTTCCTTTTAAGTAAAGGTATGGAAATACCAAAGGATAAGAAAGGGAAGATAATATACAAGTTAAAAATCTAGTGGTTTGGGGGATTTTCCTCCATATTATTTTAGTCTCATTGCATGAAATGGAACATATGTTTAGAAGCAGCTGCATTCTCAACATGGGTCTGGTGTTGGTCCAAACCCAGAAATAGACCCTTAAATTCAGGTCAGTATCACCTGGGCTTTAGATTGCTGTGGCAGTAATAACTCTTGGCCTTTTTACTTAATTAAATCATGTAAATGAAAGGATCCACTGAAGGCACCAAATGCCTTGGGTTAAATTAATTTTGGAAACTACACAATAATGATAACAGCAAGATCTACGTCTTGTTGAGAGCCATCCATGTGCTGGGTCTGAACTGAAATGTTTGACATAAGTTAACTAATTTAGTCCTTGTGACACCACTGTGAAGAGAAGGTAATCACACTTATTTTATTGAATCAGCAATCCAAGAGGTTAGAAGTTGAAGAGATCTGAGATATATAAGTTGCTTTTTAAAAAAAATCTAGTACAGATAAGGAAAACAAGCCCTAGAGAGACTAATTTGTCCTAAGCTAGATGGAAACAGAACCCAGGCCTTCTGACCCTTAACTCTTTCATTCCATGATTACCACTTCAAAGATTAGCAGATGCTCTGTCCTCTACCACCTCTCTCACAAAGTGGAGTCAGGCCCCATGGGGAAAATCTATTTTTCCTTGAATAGTTTAGCTAGAACAGGAGTACTGATATAACCAAGCCAAGCCTTTGTCAATAAACACAACTCCTAAATCATCGCCTAATTGATCACAATTCTGTAGCACAGAGCACACAACTCATCCACCTTCCCTCCAACTACTTCTTTCAGGAAATAATAAAATTATTTTTGTGCACCCTGAAAATGACTCTTTCATGTTCCTGAACAATGATGATTATTTATTCTTATGAACAGATAACAGCTTACCAAAATACTGATTTGTTGCATCAGATTATACATCTACTAATCAGAAGGTTTCCATCTCAGTAATCGGCAATGGGGTTTTGTCATCCCTGCCATCACCACTGCATGTGCTGGCCTAGCATGAATCCTGAATACACCCAGCACTGTGTCAGCATCGGTGTCTCTGTGAGTCAGTCATTAGGGCACTATGGTAAAGATGAGCTTGGGTCATGACTGTTGGGGGTTAGTTTATGATGAGGTGGAAAAAGATGGGAACGGAGAAATGAGAAATAGGGTGTGTGCTAACAAGACGGCTGTGTCACACAAGGGTCTTAGGTAAAAACTACATTTTGGCAGAATAGGAATGAGAGTCACTGGGAAGGCTGAAAAACAAAACCTGTAAAATGGGTAGGAGAAAGGGATGTTAAACGATAGCCAGAGGACAGCTAAAAGCCCCCTACAAAGTGAATCTTGTGAGGACTCTCATGTCACCATCACCAAACACTGGCTGCTGAAGTTTGTACCCTCCCTGCTGCCCCTGCTACATTTCATCTTGTACACTGGATGGTGCCACCACACTTTTCCCACTGCCCGGCTGCCCACACCTGCCCCAGAATGGACTCCATATAGCTACTCTTTATTGGATCACAAGCTCCCAATTTGCAGGAAAGTTGCTTCTGATTAGTGGTGTCTAGCAGGACACCACCTCTCCCTAGCAGGAAGAGTCAGGGTCATAAAGTACATGGCACTTAGCTTATATAGTGGGAAGTAGGCTCTTCCTCTGGGCAGTGGGGAATTCTGGGGATTTCCCAAATATAGGAAGGGAGTATAGATGATGGATACTAAATCTCCATGTAGTACTCTCTTTGGATGCTCAACATAATATAGAGATTTATATTTGAAGGAAAATAAGGAAGCAAGAAATGCTTTCTGTTTCAATCACGTAACTGTCTTCCCAGCCACTAAAAATGAGATTATCCTCATCTCCAAAGTAGGACAACCTAAAGTATAATTAATAAATTTAGATCCAAATCCTGGAACTCTGGATGATTTCCATTTTCCCACTAATTTTGTCATGTTGCCATCCCAATGTTTTATACTGTATGGATTAAACCATAAAGTTAAAATCATCAGCACACCCTTTATAAACTAGTAAGAGAAGGGGAATTGAAATAAGAAGATAGGTAATTCAAATATATGAATATATGTGCTTCAATAAGAAAAAATATGTGGATGCTACAATCCTCATTTCTGCACTAATCACGGGTCATATTTGTAGAATGACATTTCTATTTTACTTCTTCCATTTCCCCCATTGTGTTTAACCAAGATCCCAACTAGTTGGGGTTCTTTATAATGTATAATGACTTCATTATGGAAGGAATCTGAGCCCTGGGTATTCCATCTAGATTTGGTTGCTGTCAAAAATTCATTAATTCTTATTACCTGACTTGGCTAATAGGAGGTAACATGGTAGTCACCTGGGGTTCCATTCAAAAGCCTCTCTATGCCATTAAGAGTATAAACCCATTTCCTCTTGACAATCAGAACCAGTCACTTCAACCAACACCAAAATCCTAATCTCTTTTTTGTTAATTTGTTAATTGGCATGAAAAACCAAATTAATCAGATGACTGCCTCAATTTCTAATTCAGTGGAGCTATTGTGTTCTCTCATGGAAATACCCTTAAAACCAAAGAGAATAAGGCTATTGAGCCCATGTAAAGCTTTTATCTCTGCCATCATGTTCTCGAGCTCATTGAGAAAGTACTAGAAAGATTAGGGAATGTAGTTGAATGACATTCACAAAGCCAGACATTTTGCCTCCCTGAATAAGAGAATCCTCCAAAATTAAGGGTTTGGGAGAACACAAATTCTTATACTTTGGCCCTTTTCAAAAAACGCCATCTTCATAATTCTTCCCCAAATATCCTTGTCACGAGGCCTCCATTTTTTTTTCCATGTTCCTATCTCCCAAAAGAACCATTAGCAATAATCAGTGATTGATTATAGATCCTTAACTAATCTCTGCTTCCAGGCAAAATACTTTAATGTATTATACACTGGGAGGATTTTCACTTCTTACTTTGTTTCAGTATCACCTCAGTTGAGTCTAAGTTCATATATCATGCAGGGTTTTCTATAATTAAGGCTAAATTTCTTTTCAGTCAGCTGGTTAAAGAGAATTCTCAGTGAGGCTAAAACAGTGGATTGATGAGGGAGTGCAAGTTCCTTTTTGGGACTGAAGGATGAGAGTCATCGTACCTGTTTGTGATGTTATTACAGGGTTCTCAATAATAACTGGTTTTCCCTTTGCTCAAGATATTCAGGGCCTTTGTTTTTGTTTTGTTTTGTTTTTTAAGATTTCTTTATTTTAGAGAGAGAGAGTGAGAGAGAACTGTGGGGGGAGGGAGAGGGAGAGAGAAACCCAAGCAGACTCAGCACTGAGCACAGAGCCCAACGTGGGGCTTGATCTCATGACCCTGAGATCTCAACCCAAGCAGACACCAACAGTCAGAAGCCCAAACGACTGTGTCACCCAGGTGCCTCTATTCAGGGCCTTTGAAATGACTCTATGGGGGAACTAGGTGAAGAGTTAGGACTATCATGGTGGTTCAAGTCAGGTCTCTGGGCACCAGATCAGGTGGTGTTTGAAGTATACAAACCCATTTTTTCAGTTTGTGAACTACCTCATCTCATTGGTTCCAGAGACCTCCAGGTCACTGAAGGGCCACTAAGACAAACTAACATGCTTGAGCTATCACATTAAATAAAATCTAAAATTACATTCTGTTCCCTAAGTCTATCTCCAAATACATTTACAACATATTCCTCACATTTTAGCATGTGTATAGGTATATAAATCTTCTCCTCCAGGGTTAGATTTTGTACTAGACTCTCTGCTATGCCAACATATACCTCTAGTTATTGGTATGGAGGTAAGAGCATGATACACAGTGACTTTGCCTTTCAGGGTATCATTACTCTTCAAAAAGGTAGATACAGCTTTAATGAATGGGTGAAACTGGGTTCTTGGCTGATAAGGGAAGATCAGCTGAGGTTGAGGTAATCCAGTCTCATGACCCCCTCCTTTATCTTATGTTCCAGGGCTTGTCCTCACTCTCTCAATCAACACTTTTACATAAGTGACCTGAATAGGTCAGCTTTGTAATATTGTCAAATTCTATAGGTTTTATTTATTTTTTCAGCCCAATGGCTATAAGAATTGAGAGGGTTTGTTGTTATTGTTGTTGCTGTGGTTTTGGTTTTGGTTTTTAGCATAATCAGAAAGTCCCCGATTTTAAATCAAAGATAGATGAGCATTGAGAAACAAGTCTACCATTCTCCTTCTTAAGCTATTGGGAGGCAGAATAGAACTCTAATCCACAATCTGTAGCAACCAATCTGGAAAGTCAAGTGACAACCTCTGAGGCAATTGGACTAAGGCAGCCTGGACTTGATCAATAACTGACAGCTTCCCCTTTGCCCTCAGTTGGTACTCTATTCCCTATAAATGCTGGTGATGTTTGGGTTTTAGGGGGGGTCTATTTCTGGATTTTTCTCTTTATTAAGTTTTTTATTTAAATTCTAATACTGGTGATGTTTTAATTAGTTTTTTGGTCACTGAGTGTATAACAGTTAGATTCCCATCCCCAAATACTGACTGGATTTTCACTGCCTTCAGCTCCAACCAGGTCAGATAATCTCAGATTGCCTGACTATCTTTAAAGTCTGTTTGCCTGGGGCACCTGAGGGGCTCAGTCAGTTAAGCATCCACTTCAGCTCAGGTCATGATCTCGGGGTCCTGGGATCAAGTCCCACGTTGAGCCCCCTGCTCAGCACAGAGTCTGCTTCTCCTTCTCCCTCTGCCCCTCCCCCCATGCAAGCATGCACTCTCTAATAAATAAAATCCCTTTTTAAAAACAGTCAATTTGCCAGCAATAATTTATGTGTTTGCCAAGTTTCATCTTCTCCCAAAACAACACTACTCAGTGAGGAAACCATTCCTGCTACCACCGGCACCATCAGCAATGGACACAAAATGCCATAGCTTTATCACTGCCTCCAGCAACTGTGGAAACACAATGTGTGACTGTTGCTTTTTCCTGTCCCAGAAAGGACTCTCTGCAGCTCCTGCCTCTTCATCTGTGTAGCTCTTGATTTAAAATCTATGGCTGATGCCTGAAGAGTGAATCAGTACTCTGCACATGCTCATGCTCAAACTATGAGAGAAAAGAAAATCCATAGCTGGAATTTTCAGCTTCCATAGGGTTAGAGTACATTTGCTTTCCACACAGACTTATAAGGTAGGAAATTTTCAAACCTAAGAGTTCAAATGCCAGATACATGAAAAAAGATGATACATGTATATTATGGGGGGAAGGTGGAGGGGATTTCTTGTGTGGGGGAAGCCAAGGATCACATGAACCAGATTTGGAACCAAGTCCCATCAATATCCAGTAACACGAGGCTCTATACACCAACAATGCTACCCTTAGGAAGAGAAAGAAATAGATGTACAATTACTGTTTTTTTTTTTTTAAAGAGTATGTATTTTTACTGAACCATGGTTATGGTTTAAGTTACATCATTCAGAGTTTTCCCACGTTGTTCATCATTTGATGACAAAAATGGAACATTCTGGCCCTTTTGCTCTTTTTTAAAAATTTTTCAGAAGAGGGATATACATTTGATTTCAAGTGATTGATCCTGCATTTCTCTTCTTGTGTATTTTTGCTCTTGTTTCTTCTGTTATTTCTGCAAGTAGGGCCTACTTTTAAAATGCCTTGTTTCCACATTTTTTATAAAACTTCCTACTGTTTCTGTTTCAGTAATGAGAAAAGTCAATTTTCTCCTAAGGGATGTAAAATTATCATTGCCGCTGGGTCAGAGGGCCTGCCTTTCATTTTTCTCACTGACGGGCAGTGCTCCTCATAAAGAAATCTTCCTCAGACATCTCTATTTCAGAACAAAGGACATGTGGGGAACAACTTACTCAAAGTATTTCTTCAAAGAAAAAAATACATTGACTTCCTAGTTTCACATCTCATACTTCCAGGTTTTCCTTTAGTGCCATAAGCTTTGCCCTTGCAACTATCTATGTGTACATCCAATTTCTTTATTATAATACCTTGCATTTATATAATGCTCTATATCATCACAATTTCACAGATAAAGCAGCAGAGATCCAATGAAATTAAATAACTTGCTCTAAACCTTGCAAACAGCATGTGGCAGAATCAAGATTCAAGTCCAGGTTTTCTGGCTCCACAGCTCTGTGCTTCCTAGTCTACACAGGCCTGACATATATACCTGCTCAGATGTTTGTTGGAAACGAAATGAACTCAGCAATTAGATCAAAATGCATCAAAATATTTTATGTTCTCTAGATAACCTCTGGTTATATAAGCCTGGGTAATTTAAATTCATTGATTAAAATTTGCTATTGATACTGAACTAAATGATAAACATCCAGATTTCCTGAAAATTCTAATTCACTGGCAGCCCAGGTAATTTTTATTATTCAGAGAAGTTTCAGAAATACTCTTTTTAGCGAACCAATGACCAGGAAAACATGGAGCTTTGGTCCAATGAGAATAGGGTTGGATGTCATGAGAGACTCAGTGCATATTTTGAGCCATTTCATCTGGGTCCTGATGAAAAGTGAAAATGTCAGTCAACTGGCAGGATGATCTTTTCCCTATACAGCAGTCGTTCCTATCTTTGTTGACTTGTAACACTCCAAAAAATGGGATGACTTTTCTTACATTTCATCTGTATCTGTTGGTATTCTAGGGACATGGCCTAAGTCCTATAAAACTATTATGCTTGTAGCACTTCTAGTGCTGCTAGCTCTGCACAGTGCACATATCAGAGGTTGTATTGGTTTCCTAGGGCTGCCACTAAGCAATCCTAAGTGCCATAAACCAGGTGGCGAATAAAAACGGGAATTTATTCTCTCACATTCTGGAGGCCAGAGGTCCAAAATCAAGGCATCCGCTCTCTCTCTGAAGGCTGTAGAGTAGGTTTCTTCCATGTCTCTTGTAGCTTCTGGTGGTTGCCAGCAAGCCGTAGCTTTGTGGCTTGTGGATGCAGAACGCCAGTCTCTGCCTCTGTCTTCATACGGCCTCTCCCCGGTGTGTCCAAATTTCCCTCTTATTACAAGAACACCTCATCTTAACTTGATTACATCTGCAAAAACTCTATTTCTAAATAAGATGATATTCGGAGGTCCTGGGTGGACATGAATTTGGGAGGTGGGGGGGACACCGTCCCACCCAGTACAGGAGTTAAGTAATACTTGTTCAGAGAAGGCATAAAATGTCAAGGTCTCATGCTGTGGTCTGTGCTGAGAAGGAAATGCAGGAAATTACTTTGTGGAATGACCCCTCCTTCTGTGTTTGAGTTACAAACTGAACTGGTATCATTCACTTCAAATACAGAATGTAAGCATCTCTTCCCACACAATTCTTTTGTGTTCTTCCTTCACAGTGTTACCACTATTTCTGATCAAGCATTTCTACAATCTAGTTAACTAGATGTACACTTACAGTTTTAACAATTTTCCCTACCACGCTCTTCATATTTCTTTATACTCTTGGAAGTGGTGCTTTTTTCCAGATAGGCAAGCTTTCCAGAAATCCAGTAAGACTTTTCAATTGCCGAGAACTGGATAATGAATACAATTCCTGGGGAACCCCTCCCCAGGGCTATTGCTAAAAGAATTCAACTTATAAGATAAATCCCCCTCTATCACCTCTTTCCCAAAGACACTATTCATATGAAATCTGGTTCAAAATGAGTTCACAGGCATAGTCAGAAGAAGAAAAAGACACAAAGTTGTCAGTAGAGGGACATGTTACTCTGTTTAGTCGAGGATTAGAAAGTGTGTTGTGCATGTGTCTGCATGCACACACATGTGATTGAGACCAGGTCATGTTCACTCCCAAGATTCAGACATGTATGAGCTTCTCTGGCAGGAGAACCTCTGCAAATGCTTCTGTCAGAGTGATTGAGGATTCTCCTGAGAAAGGGGGCCAAGCCCAGTCAGACAAGCCTTTGGTGTTGGGGACAAAGGTGATTCAGAGTACAAGATCTACCCCTGCCACTGGTCTGGGCTCTTCTCTGAATTGTGACAGAGGCAGAGAGTAGTAAGAAGATTAGATAGAACAACATAAAAAACTGTTTCCCCAAAGCCCCTGAATCTTAATCAGTTTGGGCTACTATAAGAGAATACTATAGACTGGTATTGTAAATGACAGAAATTTATTTCTCACAGTTCTAGATCAGGGTGCCAGCATGGTCAGGTTCTAGTGAGAGCTCTCTTCCGGGTTGCAGACTGCTATGCTGTATACAGTTTACATCCTCACCTGGGGGGAAGAGGGTGAGAGAGCTCTCTGGAGTCCTCTAAGGACACTAATCGCATTCATGAGGGCTCCACCCTCATGACCTAATCACCTCCCAAAGGCCCCACTTTCAGGTAACATCATATTGTGATTAGGCTTCAACATATGAATGGTGGGGGGGAGTGACACAAACATACCCTGTAAGGTATGAGAGCATACACAGAACACTGGTTTGGATGCAACTTCCTAAAGCAGAAAACAATAAAGAAAGAGGCTCTGGTATATCAGCAGCACCTGTGAGAGACCTACCAAAATGGTGTGTCTTTGTTTGTCTCACTTACTCATGTATTTACCTACTTGTCTCCTGTGTATCAGTTAGAAAGCAACTGATAGCAAAAAAAACTAATGGCCTGAATGTCTGACACATGGTATCTATCAAACCATCCTTAAATGAGAGCTAATAAGTGCCACTCAAAATATGATTTGCAGACAAGTGACAGTTCATGAGCTGTCTGTTACGAGTCCACCATAAGATAATCACACAAATCAAGGGTGTCCAGGTGCTTTGAGTGCAAGTTGACTGTGTGGCAATGTCAGAGCACAAGATCCATTGATTTGTCTCATGGAACAGAGTGAAGACCAAAAGTATTCATCCTCAAAGAATTAGGAAGAAAGTGGCCATTCACCACTCATGTTATCAGAAGCACTGACAGAAGCCACAGGTCATTAGCTGGAGGAATGTGGATACACAGTTCATACTGTGGTTCAGAGCTCTTTCCAGTCTTTTCCACTGCTACCCACTGATTTTGACTATGTGTCCTCCTGCTTATCCCCTGAGAGTCACAAAATGACTTCTATACCTGGAGGCATCACATCTTCACACCAAAATCCCCACAAAGGAAGGAAGGGATGAACAAAAGACTTCTACTTCCTAAGGCTCTCTTTTTGCATTTAGGAAGAAAATCCTCCTTGGAATACTTCTGGAAAATGTTCCCTTGTATTGCTCAGCTGCAGAAGACACGGGGATACTGAGTTTCTAGCAAAGAGAAATGGGATTACCGTGATTGTGTTAGGCTAATTATAATATAGCCCCTGAATCTGACAGAGGGTCTGTCCTTCCCTGAGATCAAAGGACTTCCTTCTACTATTGAACTACTTCTCATGCTATTTGAGAGGATGAGGAAATGGTTGTTGAATGACAATAAACAATTTCTGGGAAACTCCATTATGATGTGGGCTCCATGAGAGTAAGCACTGCTAATCCCCAGTGCTCAGCAGATGCCTGGTATATTCTAGATTGCCTTGGATGAGCTCCACAGTAAACTGGACACAGCTGAGGAAAGAATCAGTGAGCTTGTATATGGGTCAATACAGACTTCCCCCAAACTGAAAATCTAAAAGAAAATAGTAAGAAGAACAAAAACAAAAAGTGCAATATGATGGGCATATCAGATGAAGACTTAGGAAAAAGAGAACAATCCCTATCAAAATACCAATAGCAACTTTCACAGAACTAAAACAAATAATCCTAAAATGTGTATGGAACCACAGAAGACCTCTAATAGCCAAAGCAACCTCAAGAAGGAAGAACAGAACTGGAAGTTATCACAATCCCAGATTTTAAGATACACTACAAATCTGTAGTAACCACGGAAGTATGGTAGTGACACAAAAATAGACACACAGATCAATGGAACAAAATCGCCCACAAATAAACTCACGCTTATTTGCAAAAAGAGTTTGCAATGAAGGAAACCATCAACAAAACAAAAAGGCAACCTTTTGAATGGGAAAAGATATTTTCAAATAATATATTCAATAAGGAGTTAATATCCAAAATAAATGAAGAACTAATCCAACTCAACACCCCCCCCTCAAAAAAAAAAAAAAAACACCAATCTGATTTTTAAATATGGTCAGGGGACCTAAATAGACAATTTCCCAAAGAAGACACACAGATGGTCAACAAACATATGAAAAGATGCTTAACATTACTAATCATCAGGGAAATGCAAATCAAAACCACAATCAGATATTACCTCACACTTGTCCAAATGACTTGTATAAAAACCGCAAGAAATAGCAAGCATTAGCGAGCATGTAGAGAAAAGGGAACCCTCATGCACTGTTGGTAAAAATGTAAATCGGTGCAGCCACTATGGAAAACAGAGAGGAGATTAAAAATAGAAAGATCATGAGCCAGTAATTTCATTTTTGGGTATTTACCCAAAGAAAACAAAAACACTAATTTGAAAAGATACATGCACCCCTTTGTTTATTGCAGCATTATTTACAATAGCCAAGATATGTAAGCAATCCAAGTGTCTGTCAATAGATGAATGGATAAAAAAGAAGTGGTGTACACACAGCCACACACACTGGAATATTACTCAGGCCATAAAAAAATAATGAAAAGTTGCCATTTGCAACAACATGGATGGACCTAGAGGGTTTTATGGTAAGTGAAGTAAGTCAGGCAGAGAAAGACAAATACCCATGATTTCACTTATATATGGAATCTAAAAAACAAACAAAACAAACAAAACAGAAGCATACTCATAAATGCAGAGAAGAAAATGGTGGTTGCCAAAGGGGAGGGAGATGAGTGAAACAGGTGAAGGGAGTTAAAAGGTACAAAATTCCAGTTATAAAATAAATAAGCCACAGGGATGAAAAGTACAACATTCGCAATATAGTCAATAACATTGTAATAACTTTGTATGGTGACAGATGATACACTTACCATAGTAATAGATTTCATAATGTATATAGTTGCTTAATCACTATGTTGTACACCTGAAGCTAATAATATTGTATGTCAAGTAATACTTCCATTGACAAAGCGAAAAGAGAGCAAAAACATATTTAAAGAAATAAAAGTTGAGAACTATTCAAAATTTATGACAAGCAGTAAACCACAGATCCAGGAAGCTCAGAGTAATCACACACACAGAACATAAAGCCGCGCACCTAGACTTACACTACTCAAAATGCAGAAAACCAAAGACAAAGGGACAATCTTTCAAGAACCCTGGAGCTGGTGGGGGCGGGGTGGAGGACTTACCTGGAGAGAAGCAATGGTAAGAATTACAGTGGCCTTCCCTGGAAACCGTGCAAGTGTTTTTCTTTCTTTCCCAGGGAGGATGTGGGAAGTCTGGAGAGGGCCAACTTGGTCCGGCTGTGTGGAGCGCAGGGTTCCCAGCAAGGCAAACCCCGCCCAGCTGGAGCCAGCAGTTTGTGCTATGTGGCTTCTGGTGTGTGTGGGGGGGGTAAATTTGGAGGGATAGGGAGAGAATGGTGGTGCAGAGGACGCAGAATCAGGCCCAGGGTGCCGCAGCTGCAGCCACTCTTGCTGGAGGAAGCCTGATCTCGCGGGATCTCAGGGCAGCGGGAGTCCTGGGATGACAGGCACCTGGGTGCCCTGGGTGCTAGAGATCCCTGGCCTCACACTCTTCCACAAGGACTTTGGCCCAGGACACCCATCAAACAAAGCTTCGTCCCTCCCTGCCCACAGGGCGCCTCACTCCATGGGCCTGGCCAGGTGCAGAGGAACACACCGGCCCACGGCCGGACCCGGGATGCAAACAGCATCTCAGGCAACAAATCCGTCGCCTTCCAGGAGGCATAAGGCCCCAGGGCGGACATACTGTCCTCCAGTGGGGAACCCCGGGGCCCCAGTCCCACCTGCCGAGGTCCAAGCTGCGGCAACCCAAACCCACCACCCCATTGCACTGCCTCGGGGCCGGTTGTTCCTCCTAGCAGCTGCAAGGTGTCCCAGGAGATTTATAATGTGGAATCCTGGATGGGGTCCAGCAACAGAAATGACATTCGGAAAAAGCTGTTTTTATCTGAACTTTAGTTAATAACACTGTATCAATATTGATTCATTATTGTGACAGATGTACCACATGAATGTCAGATGTTAATAAGAGAAGCTGGGCATGGGGTATATGGGAACTCTATTATTTTTGCAGTAATTCTGTAAATCTAAAACTGTTCTAAAATAAAAGAAGAAAGATACTGTTAGGTGTAGCAGCTGAGGGTTCCTTGCCAACTCCACAGACCACTGGCAGTAGCTGGTAGCCCCACATGCAGCCTGTGTAGAAGATTTCTCCCTGATTTTTAAATGAGTTGCAAAAGTAACGGATCACAGGGCGCCTGGGTGGCTCAGTTGGTTAAGCGACTGCCTTCCGCTCAGGTCATGATCCTGGAGTCCCGGGATCGAGTCCCGCATCGGGCTCCCTGCTCAGCAGGAAGTCTGCTTCTCCCTCTGACCCTCCTCCCTCTCATGCTCTCTGTCTCTCATTCTCTCTCTCAAATAAATAAATAAAATCTTAAAAAAAAAAAAAAGTAATGGATCACAGTAATAGATGTTCCTTATATGAATATCAAACTTTCTCTAAGCATTTTTTAACAATTGACTTTTAGTGTTATTTCACATGTGTTTTAACGTGTGGCTTAAACATGTATTTCAGGGCTGTGCCATTCCATTAGGTGTGTCATACATGTCTCAAGAGGAAACTTCTCATGTTGCCTGGGTGACTCAGTCATTAAGCGTCTGCCTTCAGCTCAGGTCATGATCCCAGGGTCCTGGGATCGAGCCCCGCATCGGGCTCCCTGCTCCGTGGGGATCCTGCTTCTCCCTCTCCCACTCCCCCTGCTTGTGTTCCCTCTCTCCCTGTCTCTCTCTCTGTCAAATAAATAAATAAAATCTTAAAAAAAAAAAAAAAGAGGAAACTTCTCAGTGAGAGCCACCATTAGAAAATTCTGTCGCATGCCTGTTCTCCCCTTACAGAGTGTTCCTAGAGGCTTGAATATCGGCTGAATTTTACCTCATGATTTTTTAACTCCTAATTTCTTATGCAACTTCTAGATTTCTCTTAATAAATGACAAATGGCTTGGCATTGGATATCACACATCTTTCTCTTTCTCTTTTTCTTTTTTAAACATATTTAATAAGTAAAGAACTATCTTTCATTTCTTACCTACTAATGGAAACATGACAACTCAACCAACTTTCAAATACAAAGATACTGCTCTATATTTCTTCATTTTTTTTCTCTGTCTCCCATTTTCAGGTATTTGTGACAACAATGATGCCTACTTAGAGAATGACAATAGATTGGAGTCACCCGAAAAGCGCACGTGTTAAATGATATATAAATTCACTATTTCAAGTCTTCCTGATGAAAATTAAATACTTGGATAACCTTCAAAATATCTAATTTAAACAATTTCAGGCATCAAAAATATTTAGGCACACCCACCTAACGCTCTATTTAACAGCGCCAGTATTAAGGAATATGGATTTCTGGATTGCATAAATCAACTCAGCAACAATAGTCACTAACTCTCAACCTAGAGATAACATATATGTGGTTCCATGTGATAGAACTTGCATCTTCTTTTAAAATGACACCAACAAGTGATCTATGTTGTTTATCTGATTATTGAAAATTTCCAAATCTCCATTTGTGGAGCAGGAGTGCCTGAGGTTGCAATCTGTCTCACTAACTTCCCTGATCAAAACCATACACCCAATAGCCCTCCCGGAGATCATTTGACAAACTGATCTATGCTGTTTTGCCATTACTCATTGCAAAGACATTTTCATTTTAATGACAGCTCTTGGAAATATTCCAGAGAAATGAGTCTAATGGCAGGAAATCCATGAAGATTGTCTACGGAGGTGTTTTGGAGCAGGTTGACCTTTTAGAAGGTTTCAAAGTTTCTATCTTGTCCTGACTAGATGTAGGGTTGAAAGATTTGTGATATATATACATCTTATCTTTCTTTCCTATGGAGATTTCATTGTCTGTAACTGGACGAAATGAAAACGTGAATTCTTATGATTACAGAGCCAGAGGCAAATGGTCTTGAGCAACACTATCCAATATAAATATAAGCTATGTATGAAATTTAAAATTCTCTAGGAGTCACACTAAAAAATGTAAAACAAAAGAGGTGAAATTAATTTGATAATACTTTATTCAGCCCAATATATCCACAGTATTATTTTAACATATAAATATTTAAACATTACCAAGATATTTTAATTCTTTTTCCTATTGTCTTTGAAATCTGTATGTGTTTTACACATACAATACATCTTAATTTGGACTGGCCATATTTCAAATACTCAATAACCGTGTATGTCTAGCGGCTACCACCTTGGACATTGTAATATAGATACAGTGGTGATTAAGAGGAGGGAGCTGGGCTTCAGATGGCTTAAGAGTTGGAGCCAGCATAATATAATGAGAAAAAGGTGGATTTGGGTTACCAATATTCAAGTTCCAGCATCCCTAATTAAGTAAGAACCTTTAGAAAAATTGCCTTAAATGTCTCTAAGTCTGTTTGCGGGTTTGTCAAGTATAAATAATGTTATTTCATGGAGTTATAGATAAGATCAAATGAGATTATGTGCATAAATCTTTGGCCACACTGTAGATATTCATCAAATCTTATCTTGAATCCTTTAGAGGGAATATATCCTGTATATATATACCTAGGAGGTAGAGGAAAACTGACAATAAGGAAATAAAGATGTTGTCGTATGTTGGGAAGCGGTAAGTGCTATAGGAAAAATAAAACCAAGGAAAGTAAGAGGAACCAGGTATGGAGATGATCTGGCATACTTTTAAAATGATCAGGCTAATTGAGGAAGACACACCTGGGCAAAGACTTAAAGGAGGTAGAAGAGTTGACCATTAGATTTCTGAAGGACACGCGTGCAGGCAGGTTGTCGAGCTGGGACAAACACCCTGAGATAGATTATGCCTGGTGTGTTTGAGGGAGAGCAGTATGGCTGGAGTGCAGAGAGTGAGGGTAAAGTGATAGGAGTGATAGGATCTTTCTGAAGTCAGAAAGATCCTGAATATGTGGGTCCTAGTAAGCCATTGGAAGGATTCAGGTTTTCACTTGGACTGAGACAGAAGCTGCTGCAATATTTTAAGCAGGGACTAACACTTTCTCACATCCACTTTAAAAGCATCACACTGACATCTGGGTTGAGAACAGGCTGTGGGCGGTGAGGGTGGGAGCAAGAGGTGCTAGGAGTAAGAGAAGAAACACAGAGATAGGTCAGGGCTACTGCAGTCATGGAGGAGAAATGGTGGTGGCTTGGACCAGGAAGGTAGAGTGGAGGTAGAAGTGTTGAGAAGTGGTGAATCTCCAGATCTGTACTGAAGGCAGGACCAACGCTACTTCCCAATCAGTTGAGTGTGGGATAGAGAGAAGGATCAAGGATGATACCAGCATGTTTAGAATAAGAAGTTATGTGTCTGTCATTAACTTAAATAAGAAGACTGAAGATGAAGCAGATTGGGGGAAAAGCAGGAGTTCCATTTTGGACATATTGGGTCTGAGATGTGCCCCCTATTCCATTGTGGCTCCCAGAACAAAAGCCACAGGTGAGAGTTTGTGAGATATCTCTCTGGGGGAACCATTAAGCCACTGAAAGGAAAACACCTGGGGGTCCAGGAGTGGGAGATATCCCATCAAGATGTCAAATCACTTCACTGAGAAGCTCATCAATAGAAAGTCATCGGTCAATTCTGAAGCCCATACTTTTTTCCCATTTTAACAACTTGGATATTTAGATGCATCTTAGAATAGTAAGCATTGTACAATCACCACTGGCCATGGGACAGTCATGAGGTGCACATGCAAGGCAGATTTTTTTTTTTTCCTGGTAACAGTACAACTCCACAACTGTAAGCCCTTATTGACTATTGATGTAACTAAAAATTATGACCTAACTATGTACATGAGACCTGAATCCTTGTGTTCTATTAATTGGAAGTCAGTAATAATATCCAATAGCAAAAAAAAAAAAAAAAAAACCAAAACCAAAAAAACCCCCAAACATCAAAAAGCAGTAGAAACATTTTCATTATAAACCATGTGGAATCATATATTTTTCTATAGATCTTCTATAAATAAAAAATAAGTTATAAAAATAGGATTTGATATAACACTATAAATGCTTATGTTTTGAGTCTTTCTAGAGACCTGTCCTTCCAAAAGCCATCTTCCACACCACCTCTAGAAGAATTTCCTAAAATTTGCTTACATTTTGAGTATTTCCAGAGACCTGTTTTGAAAATTTTGCACAAAGTTTTCACATCTTTTAAGTAATGCAGCAAAGCCAGCATGCAAGGCATGGGGCTATCATGGGAACTAGAGCTAGAACTAGAGAAAGAGAAACTCCAGGATTCCAGGAGACCCAACAGGAAGTGAACCAATATATAGCTAGACTCCCTCTGGGAAGCAGGTGGAAGAGACAATACTATAATTGTTACTGACATGAAGAAAGATACTGTTAGGTGTAGCAGCTGAGGGTTCCTTGCCAACTCCACAGACCACCGGCAGTAGCTGGTAGCCCCACATGCAGCCTGTGTAGAATCTTCTGGATCTAGTGGAGTTGACCATCAATCTTCAAGTGATCAAAACTCAGTGTTCAGATGGAGCTGGGTTTGGGCCAGGGATTCATACGCTTTTTTTTTTTTTTTAATAACCAGAATAAGACAAGGTGAGGAAGATAGGTTTCTAATTCCATTGTTCTATAAATCAGAAACCTGTAATTGTTCAATATGGGATACAATCTTTTCAAAAGGAGAAATTAGAGGCTAAAATAGCCTAAAAATGCCAAGTTGATCTGATGTTAGATCAAGGGAAGAATGTACATTTATAATAAAAGTGCAATCTGAGTTTCCCCATGATGAAGATAAAAAGTACAAGTTGCTGATGTCATTGAAGAGGAAAATGTGTATAAAAATACATAAAGAGGCAAATTTAAAAAGAGAGAGAAATGTGTTTTTGTTTCATCAAGTATCCCAAAAGCCAAGATAATCTGAAAAACAAACCATAAAAGATGTAATCCGCTATGTGTCCCTCAAGAGAGAACGTACAGAAATGTGTTTCCAACTACAAAATATCTTTTCCATAAGAATAACAATGTAACCACAAATCTTTAGAGTATGCATAAATGAATAAACAAAGGAATGGGTAAATACAGAACTGTTCAATAAAGCATAAGGAGAAGTTAGAAAAATGAGAAAAAGTAATGAAAAACTTAAGTGCATAGTGCTTGATATAGCAGTGAGGAAAAAAAAAAAAGAAAATCCCCTGCTCTCAGAAGACTGTATCCTATAGAATCAAGAAAAAAACAAACCCAAATGCAGCAAACCAAAATCACAAAACTTCTAGACTGTGTAAATGCCAAAAATGGTTGGGTACTTTTGTTTTGTTTGTTCTTTTTTTTGATGGGGGTGGGATGGGTATTATTACTGCTGGTGTCCCTCCAATTAAGGAAACTTTGTAAACAAACGTCCTTTCTTATGGAACCAATTAATTTGGAGGTAGCTGTATTCCAAGAATATTACCCCAAAAATTCATCTTTTAATTAGCAAACTTTTCTAGAGCCTTTTTTTTTTTTTTAAACCCAGCTATTCCACCAAGTGAGAAATAACTGAATTGGGTGAAATGGCTGAAATGCAAGTGGCTTCTCTACCACTTTGGGGGGTGAAAAATATAAAGCTGAGTTCATTTTTTAGCGGGCGACAATAGTTGAATGCAATGACCATGCTCCATAGTGTCACCTAGTGGTCTTGAGGGACAGGATCCAGAACCCAGGCAAATAAATACTAGATAAGATGTACATTGGCTTCAGAAGCCTGCCATTCCAGAAAAAGCCTTCCCTTTTGATTGGAGGAAGGGTTGGACAAGATGAATAGCTGACCCCAGAGCTCTGTGGTGAGGCTGAAACTCTCAAATGACCCCTACACTATGTGTTTCATAGGACTGACCTGAGTTATTTTTACAAGCCTAAAACCAAGGCTTTGAAATTGGGTTTCCACATATCTGATGTGAAACCCCTCAGTTTGGCATTTTTGAGATTTCTGTCTGAGAACCAGATAGAGAAAATATCAGACAAAAGTATGGTTTTATGCAGGCATCATTTCCAAGTATACAAATCACCTCGTTCTCATGTTACACTCTCACTATGTCTCCTATATTGGTTTGCAAGGTCACGGCCTTGATTGCAAGGTCACGGGCCTCACTGACATGAAAATGCTATTTAGTTCAAGAACACCACCCTTTGTTTCCAGAATCATTGTGACTGACTTACCTGCCTACAGCCTTATCCCCCACATTGCTGCCAGTGTACCTTCTAGAGCATAAATGTGATTGTCTTGTTCCCTTCCTTAAACCCTTTACGGAGTTCTCTTTGCCCTCTACATAAAGTTCAAATTCCTTAAGGGACATGCAGGGACCCTCAAGACTCAACCCTACTCAGCTCCCAGGTAGAATCAACCATTCCTCCTCACTCTCCAAGTGAGGGCCCTGGGCACACCTGGGCGCTGATTCCTGCTGCCCTCATGCTGCAACACACTTCCGCACCCCCTCTTTACCTATGCTATTCCTCTGTCCTTCCCCAAATTCAAGCTTAAGTTAGGGGCCTCTCTCTCACTCCCCTAGAGTATTCCATATGATCCATAATGTAATAGTTAATACTCTGCTTGATCATTACTCCTCCAGTAAATTACTAACTGCTGGAGTACCTTATATCGCTATATCCCAGGTCCTGGAAGAGTGCCAGAGACATAGTTAATCTCGATAAATATTTAAATGAAAAAAGGCATGAGTAATTGAATCAGTGGCCTGCTTTCTGTCCCCTAGTACCTCCAGGCAATCAACTTAGTTCGAAATATAAATGTGACATAATGGTTAATGGGACTTAACTGTGGTTATTAAACCACAGAACCAGAAAATAATGACAGTGAGTCACATTCTAAAGAGAGCGCATAACAATGAAAGCCAGGGCATTCCCACCCCAGCTCCGATGACAACTGATCACCACCGACTTCCAGCCCCACCCCACAAGTCTTCTCTGAGAAGAAGTGTTGGCAGGGGAGGAAAGTGGACATCATTGACCTTATGGGGACGGTGGTGTTCATGTGGGATTTACTCTCCACCCCCTCCAAAATCAAGTGAAGGAGGAGAGTACAAAAGACCTATGTGCATCTATGAGCAGTGCGAGCAAGAAAGGAAGCTTGACTCTTGTTCTCCAGCTGGATGCTGCCTGAGTGTGGTGAAGGAGTCCTTGGGAAAGCCTGGAGTGTCCTCTGGAATAGGAATGTAAAAACATGGAAACTTGTGTGTGCTTCTCAGATGGATTCCTAAAGACCCAGGCTTGACGATGGAGCCCATATTAGTAAGCAAAAAAGGGCTGTAGCATCATATGCCTGAAAAGAAAAGGACAGGATGGGACACCCTCACTCCAATTTGTCATGTCCTTTGACGCTGTGAAAGAGCTTGAAGTAGAGGACAAGCTGCAGAAAGTATGGAGAAGTCAAGATGAGGTATGCCCTGCCGGACAGGGCAATTAAATGTCTCTCTCTGAAGGGATCCTCAGCAACAGAGAGATACTCAACACTATGTGTTCTGTCTACAGAGACTACCGTATTGGCAGAGGACAACCGAGAGAAGAGGCCTAACATAACAGGTTGCTTCTCACTCATGCTGTATTTCCAAGGCACGTTGGCAGGGGGCTGTTCTCACAGTGATCACTTAAAGACCTAGGCTGAGGGATGCTTCACCTGGGCATGTACTTCTTCTACCACTATAGGAAGGAAGGAAATGCAGAAAATGATGCACCAGCTCTTAATACCTCTGCCCAAATGTGATATATGTCATTTTGCTTAAATTTTATTGGCCAAACACAAGTCATATTGCCACCCTAACTTGAAAGGCTGTGGGGAGTGATTTCCTGCCATGTCCTCATTAAAAGGACTGGAAGCTTCTTTTTTTTTAATTTTTATTTATTTATTTTTAACTTTTTAACTTTTTTTATTTTATTAAAAAGGACATCAGGCTCTCCCCTCAGCCGGGAGCTTGCTTCTCTCTCTCCCTCTGCCTGCCACTCCCCTTGCTTGTGCGCGCTCTCTCTCTGTCAAATAAATAAATAAAATCTTAAAAAAAAAAAAAAGGACTAGAAGATTCTTAAACAGCCTTAGTAATTTACCACATTGGGGGTAGAAGAGAAGAGGGTTAAGATGAAACTCAAATTCAGCTTAAACTTGAAATATTGAACCGGAGTAGATAATCATAACTGAAAGTGATCAAAAAGATCTAGAATCTGACAAAGGAACAAGTAAGGGATCACAACAGATGAGTCAGAAGAGCATAGCTGGAAGTAATGTTTAGAGAAAAGAAAACTGCTTCATGTTTAGAACCACTCGGCAGAGACTCTTCATTAAATTGGCCACACGTATATTCTCACTTTCTGTCCGGAAGAATGTTCTAGAGTGAAACTACAAAAGTAGTGAATAAATTCCACTTCGAATGCATCCTTTGACAGTTTCTTCCTCTACAGAATGTTTATCCTGCTCATACCTGACCATGCCTGTTTGAATTAAGGAATATGTGACAGAGGTATAGAAAAAAGTTGGGAGGGGATTTTTAATTCTGAAATTTCTTGAGAAGAAAAGTATCTTCCAGTAAAAATATTACATTGGCATGTGGAAGAATTCCTTAAAAATTAGCCCTGAAGTTCTAAATCAGGACATGAAGTTCCCAAATATCTAAGGAAATTATCTCATGTTAGAAAATTCCAATTTGGAATTATTTTCACTACACTGTAAACACGAAATTCATTCCAATTCCTTTGAGTTTAACTTGAAGAAAGTCATTTATTTTGATAAATTGATTCAAATATGGACTCCTTCCAAATTGACTTTATGAAGACATTCATAGTTTAGATAATATTTCACTTTTCACAGTGAAAAACACCGCTTGATACTTGGAAAGTGTCCCAACACTGCCCTTGATAGATAATGTTGATTTCCATTTGCTGAAATTGGTTTCTTTTGCTTTACTTCCTATCAAATACTGGCAAGGAAAGAATTTTTAGTATCATGGATGATCTAAGGAAATAATAATTTAATATATTTAGTGTTGAATTAATAAGAGAAATTTTTATTTTCACTTGCATCAAAGAAAAGAAAGGAAATTTAAAAGGTTGTGTAATAAAATGTGATATAGAGTTTTATTTTAGATGTTATAGCAAATATTTGGAGGCAATAAATTTTTACCTTGTGTGTCTAGTATTTGAACTACTAACAACTCTATTAGCAGATGGAAACTTTCAGTGTGTCAAACCTGTGAACCTCCTCTCCAAAGAAACTTTATAGAGCATTTTTCATATTTATATGAAACAGAGACATAGTGGGCTTTGTAAATGTCTTGAGTAGACTCTATAAATATGTTCATGGAAGATAAACTGGTTCATACAGGATGATACTTCTGCCATTAACGTCTGGATTTCTGTGCTTGTAGCATTCTAAAGATATTTTATGATATCTGAAAAAAAACCTCATATTTTGTGCAACTCCCAAGATACCTAACTCAGGGAGATCCAGAGGGTGGAGTGAAAATATACTTTCCATTATACCTACTGCAATATTGAGAATAAATTACACACAGGCATACCTCACTTTATTGTGCTTTGTTTTATTGCACCTTTTCTTTTACAAAAAAAGCAGATATTGGGTTGTTTTGTTTTTTGTTTTATAAATTGAAGGTTTGTGACAACCCTGCATAGAGCAAGTCTATGGGTATCATTTTTCCAGCAGCATATGCTCACTTCTTGTCTCTGGGTTACATTTTGTTAATTCTCTCAATATTTCAAACTGTTTCATTATTATTGTATTTCTTATGGTGATCAATGATCTTTGATGTTACTATTGTAATTGTTTTGGGGTGCCATGAACCACACCCATACAAGATGGCAAACTTAATTGGTAAATGTATGTATTCAGGCTGCTCTATCCACCAACCATTCCCTGTCTCTCCTTCTCCTCAGGCCTTCCTATTCCCTGAGACACAATAATACTGAAATTAGGCCAATTAATAAACCCACAGTGACCTCTAAGTGTCCAAGTGAAAGGAAGAGTCACATGTGTTTCACTTTAAACCAAAAACTAGAAATGAGTAAGCTTACTGAGGCAGACATGTCAAAAGTCAAGACAGGTCAAAAGCAAGGCCTCTTATGCCAAGCAGCCAAGTGGTGAGTCCAAAGAAAAAGTTCTTGAAGGAAAATAAAGGTACTACTCTAGTGAACATGCCAATTTTAAGAAAGTGAAACAGCCTTACTGGTGATACACAGAAAATTTGAGTGGCCTGGGTAGATCAAAAACAACCACCGCATTCCCTTAAGCCAAAGCTTAATCCAGAGCAAGGCCTTAACTCTTCAATTCTGTGAGGACTGAGAGAGGTGAAGAAGCTGGAGAAGAAAAGTTTGAAGCTGGCAGAGGTTGGTTCATGAGGTTTAAGGAAAGAAACTGTCTCCATAACATAAAGCACAAGATGAAGCAGCAAGGGCTGGTGGAGAAGCTGTGGCAAGTTACCCAGAAGGTCCAGTTACGATAGAAATGAAGGTAGCTACACTCAACAGATTTTCTATGTAGATGAAACAGCCTTCTATTGGAAGAAGATGCCATCGAGGACTTTCATAGCTAGAGAGAAGTCAGTACCTGGCTTCAAAGCTTCAAAGGCCAGGCTGACTGTCCTGTCAGGGGCTAACGCAGCTGGTGACTACGTTAAATCCAGTTCTCATTTACCATTCTAAGAAGTCTAAGGCCCTTCAGAATTATGCTAAATGTACTCTGCCTATGCTCTATAAATGGAACAACAAAGCCTGGATGACAGCACATCTGTTTACAACATGGTTTACTGAATTGTGGAAACCCGCTGTTGAGACCTGCTCAGAAAAATGATTTCTTTCAAAATATTACTTCTCATTGACAATGCCCCTGGTCACCCAAGAGCTCTGATGGAGATGTACTATGAGATTAATGTTCTTTTCATGTCTGCCAACACAACATGCATTCTACAGCCCATAAATCAAGGAGTAATTTCTATATTAATGACTTATTCTCTATGAAATACATTTTATAAACCTATAGCTGCCATAAAGAATGATTCTTCTGGTGGATCTGGGCAAAGCAAACTGAAAACCTTCTGGAAAGGAGTCACCATTCTAGATGTCATCATGAACATTCATGATTCAAGGGAAGAGGTCAAAATATCCACATCACAGGAGTTTGGAAGAGGTTGATTCCCATCCTCATGGATGACTTTGAGGGGTTCAAGACTTCAGTGGAGGCAGTCAATACAGAGGTGGTGGAAATAGTAAGAGAACTAGAATTAAAAGTGGAGCCTGAAGATGTGACCAAGTTGCTGTAATCTCATGATAAAACTTGAACAGATGAGGAACTGTTTCTCATGGATGAGCAAAGAAAGTAGTTGCTTGAGATGGAAACTTCCCTGGTGAAGATGCTGTGAAGATTGTTGAAATGACCACAAAGGATTTAGAATATTACATAAACTTAGCTGATAAAGCAACTGCAGGATTTGAGAGGATTGGCTCCACAATTTTGAAAGAAGTTCTACTGTGGGTAAAATGCTATCAAACAGCATCACAAGCTACAGAGAAATTGTTCATGAAAGGAAGAGTCATTCCATGTAGCAAACTTCAGTGTTGTCTTATTTAAAGAAATAGCCACAGTCACCCAAACGTTCATCAACCACCACCCTGATCAGTCAGCAGCCATCAACACTGAGGCAAGAACCTCCCCCAGCAAAAAGATTATGACTCACTGAAACCTAAGATGGTGGTTAGCATTTTTTGGCAATAATTTTTTTAACTCTCACTTTTTTTATTGAACTATAATTAATAGACAATGTTATATTAGTTTCAGATGTGCAACATATTGATTCAATAGTTCTATACATTACTCACTGCTCACCATGATAAATGTAGTCACCATCTGTCACAACGCAATGTTATTACATTATTAACTCTATTCCCAATGCTGCTTTTCATCTCCATGACTTATTTATTTTATAACTAGAAGTTTATACCTCTTATTCACCTTTATCTATTTCACCCATCCCCCCACCCACTTCCCCTCTAGCAATAAAATATTTTTTAATTAAGTTATGTACATTTTTTTAGACTTCATGTTATTTCACACTTAATAGACTACAGTATAGTGTAAACATAACTTTTTTAGGCACTGGGAAATCAAGAAAATTTTTGACTCACTTAATTGTGGTATTTGCTTTATTGTGGTGGTCTGGATCTAAGCCCACAATATCACCAAGGTATGCTTGTATATATATTCAATATATAAAAGTATGTTCTTCATGTTCAGATTTCACTTGGAACCGAAGTATTTACTAAGTGGGAATGGAAATATGGAATCAGGAGGCTTCTATTCTTTGTTTTCTTTCAGTTTTTTTACAAGATTTATTTATTTATTTTTAGAGACAGAGAGAGCACAAGCAGGAGGGGCAGAGGGAGAAGGAATCTCAAGCAGACTCCGTGTTGAGCATGGAGCCCAACACAGGGCTCT
>NC_138371.1:112068669-112084370 GCF_054177405.1 Leptonychotes weddellii
GACCCCAGAAAAATATACACTAAACAAATCAGAAGAGACCTGAAACTGGGGGGAAAGAAAGGGAAAGAAAGAAAAAAGAAAAAGAAAAAAATAAAAACAAACAAAAACAAAAAAACAGAATATGATCAAATATGATCAGGCTGGTGCATAGATCAGTGCCACACACTAGATTTTGGGCGTATTTTGGTCTGTTAGAAGAAAGTGCCTCCCAAAATCTTAAAGAAAGAAAAACTTATATATGTATAAAAATAAGGGTAAATACGATGAAGGGATTGAATATGACTGCAATGATTTAAATTATAAAAGATTTTATAAAAGAAATTGATAAGAAGTTCGTTGAAAAAAGAAAGAAGAGGATTTTTAAAAAAAGAAAAAAGGGACAGAATGTGATCAGGCAGGAGACTAGAACAAAGCCATACACTAGAGATTTAGGGTATATTTTGGTCTGTTAGAAGAAACTGTATCCAAAAATTTTAGAGCGAGAACAGCTTATGTATATATACCAAAAATAAGGTTAATTACTATGAAGGGATAGAATATGACTCTAAAAATGAAAAATAAAAAAGATTTTTTAAAAAAGGGATTGATAAGATATTGGTTGAAAAGGGGAAAAAGAAAAATTTAAAAAAAAATTAACTTTGAATGACTAAATACTCATGGGAAAAAAGCCATGAGTTCTCTGTGCAGTATTCCTCTAGCGCTGGAGTTCTGCTGTTCTCATTGATTGGTAAAGTTGGTCTTGGCTGGCTGTTCTCACTGATCTTATGGGGGAGGGGCCTGTTGCCGTGGTTCCCAAATGTCTTTGCTGGAGGCGGAATTGCCCCGCCCTTGCCTGGTCTGGGCTAAGTAATCTGCTCGGGTTTGCTCTTGGGAGCTTTTGTTCCCTGCAAGCTTTCGGTACAGTTTGGAGGACGAGAGTGAAAATGGTGGCCTCCCAATCTCCACCCCGGCGGAGCCGAGAACTTGTGGCCCTGCTCCTCAGTGAGCCCCCAGAGAAAAGCCGTCAGTCACTCCCGTCTCCCCGGTCTCTGGCTGCACTCTGTGCTCACCTGGCCTGTGACCGAGCGTTTCTATCTCTGGCACCTGACCCCATGTGGAGTCTCCAAACCCAGCAGATCCCTGCAGTGCCCTCCCACGCTGCTGGTCACCGGGAGAGGAAGGGGGGTCTCCCCGGATCTGCCACTTGTTGGGTCCCTGCTGGAGGAGCAGTGGCCCGACTATGCCCCAGATCATGGTCTATGGCAACCCCGAGCTGAGATCCCACTCCTTGGCTCCATCTCTGCAGCTGGCTTCCCTGCTCCGTTACCTGGGAGCTCTGCCACACTCAGGCACCCCTGGTCTTTGTGTGACCCCCGAGGGTCCTGAGACCACACTGTCCCATGAGGGTTCCACCCCCCCACTTAGCCACTGGAGCAACGTCCCTCAGTGGAGCTGACTTCTGAAAGTTCCAATTTTGTGCTCTGCTGCTATATCACTTGCCAGAAGTGGCCATCGGAGGCCCCCTCCCCCACCATCTATCCTCCCAAATATCGCCTCGGATTCACTTCTCTGCACGTCCTACCTTCCAGAAAGTGGTCGCTTTTCTGTTCAGAGAGTTGTTGATATTCTTTTCTTTGATCTCCTGTTGAGCTCGTAGGTGTTCAGAATGGTTTGATCCCTATCTAGCTGAATTCCTGGGACCAGACGAAATTTAGGTTTCCTACTCCTCTGCCATCTTGCTCCTCCCCCAGATATTTTGCTTTTAAGAAAAAGAATCCTGTTATCAAATAATCTGGGGAATGATGGGTTAACAAAGTTAAACTGGTCTCATTTCCACATTCAGAACATTAAACTTGCTAATAAGAAATTTTCTTCTATTAGGAGTGTAGCATGCTGTAAAGGGAGGCGCCTGATGCCATATCAGTAAATAATCCTCTCATGCACATACAACTCCCAGGATGAGTAATAAGACACGGAGAGTTTTGGGGCTCCTGGGTGGCTCAGTTGGTTGGGCGACTGCCTTCGGCTCAGGTCATGGTCCTGGGGTCCCGGGATCGAGTCCCGCATCGGGCTCCCTGCTCGGCGGGGAGCCTGCTTCTGCCTCTGACCCTCCTCCCTCTCATGCTCTCTGTCTCTCTCTCTCTCTCTCATTCTCTCTCTCAAATAAATAAATAAAATCTTAAAAAAAAAAACTTAAAAAAAAAAAAGACACGGAGAGTTTTGGTCAGAGCAAATCTTTCTGCACCAAGTATGTAGATACTACACCAAACCCAGATTTGTTATGAGAAGTGGCGAGGGCAGATCTGGAACCAGTTCAAAAAAGTTCAATTTAAGCCATTTACATTTCAATTTAAAGAACTGCCTACAAATTAAAGGCAAGTAAAAATGGAAAGGATTTTCCAATAGGCAGTGGGGTTTAGTCATAGAAAATATTCACTCAGAGGCAATCAGGAATTACAGGAACCAGGTACTCCAGGAGGTGGGATGTGGTTTTGGTTGAGGAGACTCTACTTCTCACTGCATGTACCTTGTGAAGGGCAGGAGCTTACTCAGGGAGGGGCTTCATGGCAGGACTCTGTCAGTCAGTCATTTTTCAGGGGAATGCGAGTTGGTAACCACAAAGGTAGGGACAGTGCTCTTCTGTATGGCCTTGAGGCCTAGGCTGAATACAGGCCAGGGAAAGGAGGAGCACTCTTCCTGAGGCCTCAGCCGTACCTACCTCTACCACCATGGAGACCCAGCCCAGCCTAGTCCCATGTACTCTCCACAGGACAAAGTTCATAAATAAGGCAGCAGAGTTTAGAGATGAAGAACGTGGCCTTTAGAGTCAGACCACCTCAGTGGGACTCTTTCTAGATGGATAAAATGTGAATATGTGATAGAAAACACCTTAGTATTTCTATAGGTGACAAAAGAGAGATGGTATATTATACATATATTTCTGGATTATATGTTATACATTTACTCTTGGATTTAACAGATTCTATATTACATTATTTAATGTTTTCCATTTGCCATAATTAGTGGCAAAATCTGTTCAATATACATTTTAAAATGTAGCTTTCTCTTATACTTGCATCTTTTATGTGTTTGCTATAAATTCCAATTTACATAATCAGAAATCAAACTGAATTCATCATCATTATAAAACATGGAAAAAAAATCAAACCAAACAGCCTTAGGGATATTGTTCAACTGGGTTATAAGAAATGACCCACAATAATTTCACAGAGAACTTTCACTTTATCCAAATTTTATTTTTGCTAAGTGAGTCAAATTACAACTCTGTGTCTCTTGGTAGCTTGGGACTTTCTTCTTTATGGTCTCCAGGCAAAACCTCTGTTTGATCTGCCTGGAATGAAACTCCTTCCCCAGCTGTCAAAAATACACTTGAGTTATTGGTATATATTTTTTTTTAAAGATTTTTATTTATTTGACAGAGAGAGATACAGCGAGAGAGGGAACACAAGCAGGGGGAGTGGAAAGGGAGAAGCAGGCCTCCTGCCGAGCAGGGAGCCCGATGCGGGGCTCGATCCCAGGACCCTGAGATCATGACCTGAGCCGAAGGCAGACACCCAACGACTGAGCCACCCAGGTGCCCCGAGTTATTGGTATATTTTTCACTTATCATTCGCTACCAGCCCTGGAGTATCTTGATTGCTTTGTTCTCCAAATGTTTGCCATTGCCAGTGGGGACACATTAAGCATATTGTAACATAATTAACATTGAATGTTTTTCAGAAAGTTAAGAGGGTGTTTTGTTTATTTTTTTAACTCTGTATTTGTAGCCCTTCCCACACTATTCCACAACATCCAAATGAAAATGAAAAAGTACAGGCACCAGTGGAACATCTGGTATCCCTGTGTTGCTGGTGCCCAGACCATCCAGTTGTTCCAACATACATCTGAAAGTCACACCATCACACATGAGCTCATTCTCCACTTTGTTGCTGTCATCTGTAGCACCCACACCACTCCCTCTCATTCAGAGTGATGACTTGATCAACTGAGCTTTCTTCACTTCCCCACCACTTCTCCTGTCCTTGTTCTTAACAACTTGAGCATCCACATGGATAACTGGTTCAGCATCTTGATCTCTCAAATCCTGGGGCTCTTTGCTTCTAATGACCTGTTACTTCCTCCACCCCAGCAGCTATTCTGGAATTTTAAAAACACCCTCTCTTTGAGAACTACATTTCTTCCTTCCAGCTCACCTACCCTGAGTGCTGCTTCCAAGATCCCCAGACTTACCAAAGCTTTGACCTGACCATTTCCTACTATCACCCTTCCCTTTATGCTTGTGTCCCTTCTTGCTCAGCATAAATTCCATAGACCGCCATTATAAACTTAACCCCCTCATTCTTCCCTTCCTCACTTAACTGGCCTTATAAAGCTGAAAAACTATGCAAGCCCTGTTATCCACGCACAAGTCCCACTATCCACCTGCTCCCTGCCTGCACTCAACCAGCTCAACAATGCCACAAATACACAATCAAACATACTTCTCCTTAAGTTCATAGTGACAATCTCAAATGAGCACATTTTTAATGTTTGCTTGTCCACTCTCCAAAAAAGCAATTTCCTATCATCTTTCTGTTCAACACTGCCCAACACACACACATACACATACACACATACACACACACACACACACACACACCATTCTCTCTTTGTGATCTTTGCTTTCTCCAGTGATCTCGCTTCATATGTTACTAAAAGAAATAGAGACAATCAGATCAGTACAGAATTTGATTCACTTTACCTGGTCTAACCTAGGTTAAGAACTTTGTTAATGGGTAAAATGATGGATCAAGATAGATAATATGTTTTAAAAAGTATAGTTACATTTTTGCTTAGCTGAGTTTGCAAATTTAGAACATTATATCTTTAAAAAAAGCAGGCTATTCCACTTGTGATGAGCACTGAGTGTTGTATGTAAATGATGAATCACTAAATTCTGTACCTAAAACTAATATTATACTGTATGCTAACTAATTGGAATTTGAATAAAAATTTGGAGGAAAAAAAGCAGGCCACTTAACAGTGTCTTTTAAATCTTCATCAAAATATTTTTTTTAAATATTACTACATGATAGTATAGTTAGGTGTGTTCCTATCTGATTAAGTTTTAAAATCCAGGCTTATTTGAGGATCAGTGGCAACTAAAGATGATCTGTAGGGTAATGGAGCTCTGTTTTTGGAACTGTCTCTTTGATGAAGGTATACAGAAGCTAGAAAGTTGGAGAAAAACTAATATGTTGGATGGAAAGATGTTTGAGAAGATTTAACATGCTAAAACAATAGGTTGAAACAAACAAGACAAAATTTAATAAAGATAAATATAAAATTCTTCATTTAGATTTAAAAACAAATTTGTGATAGAGTACAGGATGGACAACACTGAATTGACAGAAAGAAATGTACAGACTAGTCTTGCATTAACATAAGATTTATGTTCATTACAAAGAAAGCAATGGACTCACCATCCTAGGCACAGGCCAGACCTCAGCTGAAGTACTGGATTTAATTCCAGGGATTTTATTTCAGGAAAGAGATGTAACATCTACAGCTCATCAAATGGAGTGAAGGCAGGATAGAGGGGAATGGAGACCTTGTTGTGTGTGAACACCTCCCTGAGGAGCTATGGGGCAGATCCTGCAGTGACTGAAAGACAAATCTGCGGCTGTTTGGCACAGTTGAGTATGGCGTCCTTCATGAGTGGGTTCGAATCCCAGGTCTGCTAATGACACACCTTGTAGACTGGAGCAAGTTGACTCACCTCTCCCAGCCTCAGTAGCTTCATTTACAAAAAGTTTTGAGATAAACTTATTAACAACCACCTCACTAAAATGGTATAAAAACAAAATGACGTCATCCATTTGAAGCAATTAGCCCATCCCGGGCACATAATCAATGCTAAATAATAAATATTTGTTACTGGGCAAGAGCAGAGCTGCAGAGATGGGGAAGAAAAACGGATTGTTACTACAGAGCCCAAAGTTGGTACTTTCAAAGTTCAATACGTGCTATGTTCAGAGAATATTTCTCTGTTTTACTCAATTAATTTGGGAGTTTTGTCTATTTGTTTGTTTAATCCAGAAGATTTTAGGTCCTGGTTAGGGAGAAAGTTGAAAAGAACCGTATGTTTTTTCTACATGTGGACCAGAGGGCAAAGGGAGAGAACAGTCTGCGCACATCAGGTGTCATGGTAACCAACTATAAGGGGATGGCAAACACAGGGGAACATTGTCAGGATCATGACTCAAGCCCCACATTGGGCTCCCCCTGCTGGGTGGGTAAGTCTGCTTCTCCCTCTCCCTCTGCCTGTCGTTCTGCCTATTTGTGCTCTCCTTCTGTCAAATAAATAAACAAAATCTTAAAAAAAAAAAAAAAGAACCAAAGAGTATATTTATTGCCAATAAAAATGTGAACCACATTTCTATTCACCTTTCCATAGGCTAGTGTGACCTCAGAAAGCAAGGGTTATAAAAGCATTTTTCTTTACATCCACATTAATAAAAGCATATTCTTATTCAAATAATTAGCCTCTGTAAAAAGTGAATGAGAGAAAGAAAATGCTTTTATTTTATTTTATTTTATTTTATTTTATTATGTCATATTAGTCACCATACAGTACATCATTAGTTTTTGATATAGTGTTTCATGATTCATTGTTTGCGTATAACACCCAGGGCTCCATGCAGTACGTGCCCTCCTTAATACCCATCATCGGGCTAACCCATCCCCCCATCTCCCTCCTCTCTAAAACCCTCAGTTTGTTTCTCGGAGTCCATAGTCTCTCATAGTTCGTCTCCCCCTCCGATTTCCCCCCCTCATTTTTCCCTTCCTTCTCCTAATGTCCTCCATGCTATTCCTTACGTTCCGCAAATAAGTGAAACCATATGATAATTGACTTTCTCTGTTTGACTTATTTCACTTAGCATAATCTCCTCCAGTCCCGTCCATGTTGATGTAAAAGTTGGGTATTCATCCTTTCTGATGGCTGAATAATATTCCATTGTATATATGGACCACATCTTCTTTATCCATTCATCTGTTGAAGGGTGTCTCAGCTCTTTCCACAGTTTGGCTATTGTGGACATTGCTGCTATGAACATCAGGGTGCATGTGGCCCTTCTTTTCACTACATCTATGTCTTTGGGGTAAATACCCAGGAGTGCAATTGCTGAGTCATAGGGTAGCTCTATTTTTAATTTTTTGAGGAACCTTTTCTCTGGTATTTAGGGAAAGCATTCTGTCCCTCATTAAAGACCCATTGTAAAAAACAAACAAACAAACAAACAAAAAACAGCAACAAAAAAAGGACCCATGATCTAGAAAACCAAATTCTGTTTTTTGACACCATCCATGTAAGCAAGTTTTCACTTCTGTCTTATTGATCACCTCCTCACTTTTAATATCCTGGTCTCCAAAATTAAAGAAAACCTAAAAATACCATCTGCGTTCTTAAGACCTATTGTTTTCTTCCTGGTACTTCAAAGTTACTGGAGCTATTTTGCAGGTTTGTTCAGTTTCTATGAATTATTACCACATGAATCAGCAGAAGCAAAGAGCAGAAAAGTTATATAAGGAAGAAGTTTGCTGTATTTTAGCAGGCTCTCTGCTGGATAGCAGCTAATAAAGCACAAAACCAGCTGGTAGCCCTCTGCCTAGATGCATCATGATGGGTGTAAGGTGACCTCTCCTGAATACACTAGAATTCATTAGCCACCACTTGGAGTTGGTGTTAAAGCTCCTCCCATGATCTGGTGCACATGAAACCTTATTTTTCTGCAGCCTGCTTATCCCTCTATAGATGCACATTTAACCCTTTGACAGAAATCCAATGCCAGTCATAGAGATTAACAGCATAAAATTTCTTCACTTTCATCTTCAAGTTCTTAACACGACAAACCCCTTTATTCTGATTTATTTTATATTTATAAAATACATTTAAATATTTACATTTATATTTATTTTATTTATTTTGACTCCCCATTGATTCTTTATAATCTCTCTTTGTATATCACTCTTGAATCATTTTTTTACTTCAAGTTTTTATTTAAATTCCAGTTAGTTAACATGCAGCACAATATCAGTTTCTGGAGTTGAATTCAGTGATTCATCACTTACATATAACACTCAGTGCTCATCACAAGTGCTCTCTTTAATACCCATCACCCACTTAACACATCCCCCACCCACCTCTCTCCATCAATCCTCAGTTTGTTCTCTATAGTTAAGAGTCTGTTTTATGGTTTGCCTCTCTTTTTTTCCCCCATGTTCATCTATTTTCTTTCTTAAATTCCATGTATGAATGAAATCATAAGGTATTTGCTTTTCTCAGACTTATTCTGCTTAGCATAATACACTCTAGCTCCACCCACATTGTTGCAAATGGCAAGATTTCATTAATTCTTTTTTTATGGATGAGTAATATTCCATTGTATATATATACCACTCCTTCTTTATCCATTCATCTATTGATGGACATTTGGGCTCTTTCCATAGTTTGGCTATTGTTGATAATGCTGCTATAAACACCAGGGTGCACGTATCCCTTCGAATTTGTATTTTTGTATCCTTTGGGTAAATACCTAATAGTGCAATTGCTAGGTCATAGGGCAGTTCTATTTTTAACTTTTTGAGGAACCTCCACACTGTTTTCCAGAGTGGCTGCACCAGTTTGCATTCCTACCAACAGTGTAAGAGGGGTCCCCTTTCTCCACATCCTCATCCAAAATCATTTTTTTTCTACAAAGAGGATTTCACCTTTCATCAAATGGTAGCTACTGCATGTATATTGAGGAGGACATGAGAAATGCTGGCAAAAGTATTTATTACTAATTTGTATTAGCTATGCAGCTGCTCAGATTTTTTAAGGAAATATAAAGTACACAACCTTGAATTGCATTTTCTGAGAGTCTACCTGTTTTCATCTAGATTTAATAACCAGAAAGATATAGTAACTCTTTCAAAGACACCAGTAAGGATTTGAGTTTCGTAGAATATATTTCTAGAACTAGATAATTCTCAGATTATCCAGAATAAGATTCAAAACTAAAAAACACATGTCTAATATTTAAAGCAGATGTTTGTTTTGTCTAGGATTCAGAAGTTGACTATCTATGGTATTTTATATGGGTGAGGATGAGATACTAATCGCCAAAATAAGCCAGAGATAAATAAACACAATTATGCAAAATTTCTTCTAATATATTTAAAATGAGACTTGAGTTTCTGCTTTGTAGCTTGAAGCCATATATGAAATAATCTTTTGAAAGATTTATTGATCCTTCTGGGAGAAAGTAATTTTCCCCAGAAACTAAGAAATAGTATCTTTTGTTTATTGTGAAGAGAGCATCTGTTAATTATTATTTTTCTCCCTTAATTCAGAAATCTTTTAATGAACAAAAAGAGGGCAATTACCAATAAGAGAAACATTAAGACAACAGATAAATGAGCAAAGAGCCTGACCAGAAAACACACAAAGGAGAAAATATGGCTAGAGAAATGGGGAGGGAAAAATAGTGGTTAGAAGTTATTGGTATAATTACTCAAGGAGAAAACTGCATTTTGTTTAGCAAAACATAGATGGGCCTCTGTGGGTTGTGAAAGACAGCTGCAGGCCGAGGCCGGGGGGAATTGAGAAGGGGCTGGGGGGCCTCTGAAAGCACAGGGCCAAGAGCCCAGGGTGGCGAGGAGAGAAGGGAGTTTGACAAGGTGTCGTCTAGAAAAGGTGGGCTGCAAGATGCTATGGAAGCTGGCATCTAGGAGGAAAGGGATCAGTGAAATCCCAGGAGCAGGAACAGCTGTGTGCTTTTGATGCAGGAAAGAGGTTAGGGTTCGAAGCCAACAGCCAAGAAAGAATTCTTGAGACACCTTTGGTGCAAAAAGGTGGTTTTATTAAAGCTCGGGGACAGGACCCATGGGTAGAAAGAGCAGCACTGGGGCCATGAGGAGTGGCCCATTGTATACTTTCAAGTTGGGAGGGGGTTAGGGATAGCATAAGTCTCCAAGGAATTTTGGAAGCAAAGTTTCTAGGACCTGGAGGGGGCTAGCTATTGTTGGGAAAAGTCATTTATTACTGTCTAGTAAAACCTGAGTCATAAGACCCTTTAAGTGTATATTGGTGGGTCATATGTTTGGGTGATGATTGCCAACATATATCTTGGGGGGGGGGAGCGGTAGAGAAAAAGGAAGTTTCCAAAGGAATTTTTATGTTAAAGTAGACTTACAGGATCCTGGGGGTCAGGCTAAGATTGCCTTTTGCCCTTAGCTAAGTATTAACATCAAAGCAGTTGAGTTTCTAGAAGAATGCCACTTTGCCTGTTTCAAGAACTTGTCAGTGGGCTCTAAGTAGTAACAAAACTTAATTTTTCTTTTGCCTTTGTTTCCCACATCACTTTTACAAATAAAGATGTCTACTATTTAATTTTCAGGGTTTTGCCATGCTAAGAGGTTTTGTTTATTTATAAGTTCCACTCCTCTTTTGCTGTCCCTGGCATAAAGAGTGTTTGAGGGAAATGAAGAATAGGGGACAGCGTGATCACAGAAGGTAAGAAAGGACAGAGGCTGAGAATTCTCTCCCTTCAGAAAATTGGAACAAGAAGTGACTGGAAGAAAAATAAGACCCTCAAATTTCCAGACGTGTCATAGCACACAGTGGGTTTCCGCCACCCAAGGGAATTGAAGCTATTTTAATTAAATATAATGAGAACAAGGTGAAACCAGCAAACAGGAGAACTTGCTAACATTCCTGCAGCTAATGTGACACATTCTTTCTTAAAAGAATAAAAGACACACAAATTAAAATAAGCAGCAGGTACTACTTTAGCTACCAGATTGGGGAGGAAAAATGGTAATGATGAGCTAGTCTTGCCATTTTGTATCTTCATATATCATTGACAGCCCTGTAAACTGTATCGACCCTTTAGAAAAGCAATTTAGCAATTATACACCAAGAGTCATAAATATGTCAATATGCATAGGCCAGTAATCACACTGTGGAATCAGATTTTAAGATTATCCAAATATGAAAATGGCATCATTGTTATTTAAACAAGTTAATGATTGGAAATGATATATTTTAAGGTAACTGTTTGAGCCAACTGATTTGCCTTGCTTTTCTACCAAATCCCACTAAAATTGCCAAAGGGGTGATTTTTTTTTTAAGAGAAAATCCTGTATCCATTCTGAAAAATTAGGGACATTACTATAAACAAGGAAATAATCCTGAATAATTTCCAGACTGTATAGTGAGTGCTAGCCAGAACAGATGGCTCATATTTGGACATAAGCAGAGGAGGAACCCCACCTAAGAAATGAGTGGACGAGGGTCCCTGAAAGATCCCCGGAAAACCTCAAAGGCCAAGGAAGGCCAGGCCATCAGTTGGCCTTGGAGGTGCAGAGGTGACAGGAGACAGTGAAGACCTGCCTAACTGCACCAGTTCCCTACCTAGCGCCCTGGTGCCACTTCTGCCCTGTTCTTCACTGATAAAGTCGGCAGTGGGCTCCTGATGGGGGTAGTCATGCTAATTAGAGAGAATGAGGGTAGTGCCCTGTTCACACAGGGCTGCATTACCCATGTGGGGGCGTGGCAGCCACATGCCACCATGCCCAGCAGGGACATTCTGCCCCACGGCAGCATTGATAGACCCTCCTCTCCGCCCCTCCTCACTCTACACACACCTTCCACAGGTCACTAGGTCAAGTCAGACCCCACTCCCTTGGACCTGAAGGCCCTGCAGGCTGGGAACAGCCCTTGCACAGCTGTGCTGGCCACAGAGCTGTTGGTCCAGAACGGCACTTCAGCCGGCAGGTTATACTTTTGACACCTGTCTTCTTGATCATTCCACCCTCACACCTCACGGCCACCTGGGAACTGTACTGTGGCCAAACAGAACTTTAGAAAACATAAATATTCCCCTCTCCACTATTTGGCAGTCAGCTGAAAATTTTAACACACAATCGCCAAAACAAACAAAACAAAACAAAAAAAACCTTCCTCAAATCCTGATGTTGTACAAACACACGTCTCCCCTTCGTCTGAAATTGAATAAAAGAAAATCCCTAGATAAAGAACAATATTCTGTTAAAGGATAAATAACAATATTCTGTTGACGAAGAATGTGGACATGTGTCAATGGTTTCCTTTAGCTCATTTTACAGTAAGGTGTAAAAAAATGGGGGAGGCCAGGGAAGAATCCAAAGTGCAGACACAGACAGAATCAGGAGGTGAATTGAACAGACAATTAGACACAAAGTGGGCCTCCTGCACGGGGGAGCCACAGCACGACCCTCTAGGACTTAGCTTCTATCTCTCTGGGGTTGGAAATTGCTACACCAATGAAGCGCACAGGCCCCCACGGAGTCCAACAACCTGTGAGTCCTCTACACCAGGGATCTGCGAATGCGTTTTGTAAAATATTTCTGTAGCGCTTTTGAGGGTCGTAAGGTCTCTGTCTCGACTACTCGACTCTTCCCAGGTCTGTGACTGGGGCAGGCTGACGCAGGGCCCCCTCCTCAGGAGGACCCCACGCTTGGGGTCTAATGCTCTGTGATCCCAGTCTCAACATTTTCAACAATTTCATCTTTGAGTTTGTGTTTTACAAACAGAGTCCAAGGGGACAGTGGGACATGAGCTGAGGACTTAGGACTTGGTGTTGCCCCTTGCCAGCTCCCCACCTCCTGCCCCTTTCAGCCAAAATAAGCAAGATGGTGGCTGATTCCAAGCTGGAGTTGACTGCAAGTGTCTCTAGCCGTTTTCTCCCCCTCTACTCCGTTCTGTTTGCACTTGTTTTTCTTTTCTGGAAGCAGTCTGTAATTCTCACATTAACCCCATCCAACCTCTGTTATATTTGCTACAATTTTTTTTCAAGTTTGGTTTTTCTGAGACTTGATTTGTATGTGCGCTGAGTGTGTATGCATGCGTGTTTGTAACAACATCGACTTCAGTTTTTAAAGGATGACTTTCATCGATGTTTTCCTTGTGTCTTATGTCATCACTTTGAACTAAGAAGATCACTCTAGGCTTTCTAGTCTGTTCTACTATGCAGTTTGCATCTTCCTTCAGCAGCAGCATGTGGGTTTCATGCCTGCGGTAGAGGGGTGAAGAGATGTCCCAAGGAATCAGGCCGATCCCGGCTTCACAGCTGATTGTCTGTTTGGTCTTCAATGAGTTAGTATTTAACCACTTGAATTCTGTCACTCCTCCTATAAAATATGGATAATAATGGTGCCTATTTCACAGCATTACTGCAAAGATTAGATAAAATAATGTGCGGAAGGTGGTTACCATAATGCCAACACATTAAGAGTGCTCAACAAATGTTCGATCATCGCCATCGTTAGCTTTCTTTAAAATGGATTTTGAAACTGGGTGGTTCGCTTCATAATTCATCTCTTTCAAGTAGCTTTTGCATATTTATTTTTTAATGATTCACAATCCATTATAAAGTTCTAAAAATTTACTTTTTATTTTAATTATGTAAACCCTCTAAGATAATAGGATCATTATCCTTAAAAACCTCAGTGTTTCTACTGGAGGATGTCATAGGGCTCTCCATTTATTCAACTCTTCCAACTATCAGGAAAGTATTTTCATTTTCTTCATATTGGTGACTAGACTCTATGCAGGAGGGACATTAGTCAAGGAGATGCCTCTGGTCCATGTGAGGGGCAAGATTTAGCATCATACTAGGGTCAGAGGAAAGATGCAACCATGAGGAATGAATTTGAGGGTCTGGGGCATGCAAACTCTGAGAAAAGATTCATAACTATGGACTAAATGTTTGTGTGCCTCTGCCATGTGAGGATACAAGGTGAAGACAGCTATCAGCAAACAAGGTAGTGGGCTCTCATCAGACACCTTGATCTTGGACTTCCCAGCCTCCTGAACCATGAGAAATAAATGCTGTTGTTTAAGCCACCCCATCTGTGGTGTTCTGTTATAGCCGCCCAAGCAGGGTAAGGCATTCATCTTGCTTCTATCTGAAGTTGCTCTATTCTCCCAGTCTTTAGTGCATTCCCATCAGATGTTAGTTAGGCCCTCAATTGTGCTTTAGCCCATGTGTGGGCAGAGCAGTGTAGCCTAGCCTAGGGAAGCCTCCAAATGAGGGTAGGAGTGACTCTGTGAAAAGACTAGGGCTGGGCAAGCCCAGAGACAGGCCAATGATTTGGTACCTATCAGGATGGGTTGCTGGAAACATGTAAACACACCTTTTCCCTCCTACTCTGCCTCTCAGTTCATTTGCAGATATCACAAGACAGGAGTAGAAACCTACAACAGACACCAGAGACATTTTAAGTTAAAGATTACACTTTTGTCCATGTGTTCTGTCCTTTCCTTTGCTTCTTTCCCTTCCTGAATGACCTGAAGCATGGAAGGTCTCCCACTGGTTTCATTCTGGAGATGTGAAGGGTTGCGTAGCACCCCACAAGAGAGAAACATTGAGAACTGGCTGTTTACTTGCTCTGAGTTCAAAGAGGAACAGGAGGAAAGAGAGAGAGTCTGCTTCCATTCTGTATTGTAGAGGCTATCTGGAGAGAAAAATGAGGATCTCCAATGTAGGCACTCAGTCAACTTTCTGATAAATGAAGACAAAACAATCTCATCATGGTGTAAAAAACGGCTGACTCCTGCCTGCTTCAAGATAAGAAGAATGCTGGTGTGGCTGGGGCCTCCCCTCAGGCCAAGACCACATGTTTAAGTTCATGAAGCTTCTTCCCCTTCTCTGACTTCCTGACTACACCCTGTGAGATCTGGAGGTCTCAGATTTTATCCAATTCTCAACAAGCCCCATGAAGACACCTCTAAGGCTAAGCCAGGTCTACACCACCCACTCATCTCAAACCTATGGTCAAATGGAGGTTGTGGCTCACACACTTGAGTAAACAGCTCTCCTCCTGGCAATATTGCCACACACATCCCACTGTGAAGTTTGTATGCATCTACTCATTGCTCTGCTCTCCTGCCTTCACAGAGGGAACTGCTGCCTCAGAAAAGAGAACTCCCAGCCAGGGTCCAGACAGCTCCCTGCCCAAGCCCAACTTACCTTTTCCCATCATTGTGTCTCTTCATGAACAAGTACTGTGCTGAAGGGCAGAATCTATAGCTCACTCTCTGCAGTGGGTGCAAGGTCAGTGACCAAGGCTACAAAGTGCCATCCCCCATCATCCATCCAACAGTTCAGCAAGGGGGATTCCCAATCTGACACCTGCTGGTTCTTTCCTCTGTATTCTCCCAAGCTCGGGCCTGTGCCCAAACTCAGGATCTGTAGCTGATCTTAGAAGGATCAAGGAATCTCAAGCACCAAAGAGCAGAAGATGTAATCCGGGGTAGGGAGAAGGAGCCCCCTTGTCCAAGAAACTGAAGCCCAATTTCTAGGGCTCTCTTACTCATGAACTGACTACGTGAATATATCCTTCCAAACCAAATATTCACATTAATACAGAACCTGGGAAAAGGATCTTCTTCCACATTCTTTAGGGCCTCCTGGTACTACTGCAGTCCTTATGGGCCTGTTCTGAGTGGCTACCTTGCCCATCAGGCTGATAATTAATGTAGTCAATGCAGGGCCTGCCACAATTCTTAAGGAATGTGAACTACAAAATCTGACAGAGACTGCTGGCAAGGCCAAAGCCCTAGAGGCTAGCTTGATGTCCTGGGGATGTCAGAAGGGCTTGTCCCCCTTAACCACTATTCCAGCCAAGGAAAGCCC
>NC_138371.1:112084470-112095783 GCF_054177405.1 Leptonychotes weddellii
TTTTTTTAAAGATTTTATTTATTTATTTGAGACAGAGAGAATGAGAGAGACAGAGAGCACATGAGAGGGGGGAGGGTCAGAGGGAGGAGCAGACTCCCTGCAGAGCAGGGAGCCCGATGCGGGACTCGATCCCGGGACTCCAGGATCATGACCTGAGCCGAAGGCAGTCGCTTAACCAACTGAGCCACCCAGGCGCCCAGAAAATAAATGAATCTTAACCTCTGCCTCCTAGCACACTCAAAAATCAATTCCAAGTTGATTGAATATTAGAATGTAAAAGAAGTATGTCTTCATGACCTTGGAGTAAGCATAGATTTTGTAAATAGTATGCAGAAATTGCTAACCATAAAAGAATAAAACACAATAAATTAAACTATACTGAAGTTAAGAACTCCTATTTGTCTAAGAAAATCATTGTGGGAGCAGGGAGGTTTGGCCACAGACTGATAGAGGATGTCCACAATGCTTAGTCTAGAAAGGAAACTAAGTTCTGAGTATATTGAAAGTTCCTGCAGATAGCAGGAAGTCTATCAATTTCTTATTGTCACTGTAACAAGTTGCCATACTTAGTGACTTAAAATAAATGTATATATTATGTTATAGTTCTGGAGGTCAGAAGTCCTAAGTCAGTTTCTCTGGGCTAATATCAAGGTGTTCTCCTGCATTCCTCTGAAGAATCTAGAGGAGAATATATTTTTTTTGTATTTTCCAGCTTACAGAGGCTACCTGCATTCCTTGGTTCATGGGCATATTCCTCCATCTGAACAGCCAGCAGTGTAGCACCTCAGATTATTTCTCTCACCTCTGCTTCTATTGTGGTATCTTCTTGTTCTAACTTTGATCCTCCTGCCTCACTCTTACAGCACCCATGTGATTACATTAGGCCCAACTGGATAACCAGGATAAATTCCCCATCTCAAGAACCTTTTCCCATCTGCAAAGTCTCTTTTCCCATGTAAGGTAGCATACTCACAGCTTCTGAGGATCAGGGCATGGACATCTTTAGCAGCCATTATTCAGCTTACCATAGGAGAATATACACCTGGAGGAGAGGCCATCAGGAGAGCTGGATGAGTGGTTGTGGGATAGGATATCCAAATGGCTAATAAATAAGTGAAGAAGTTATCAAGGAGGTGCAGATTGAAGAGGTCACCAGGCAGCAAGACTGCCCAGCAACCAGAATAGCTAAAATCAAACAGACAGATGACAGTAGGTATTGGCAAGAATGTAGAGCAGCTACGGCAGCGGTGCTATTGGGATAGTCAATGGATTGGAACAGTCAATATGGAAAACCCTTTGTCAGCATCTGCTGGATTGGGACACACATGTACCCTGTGGCTTAGCAATTCCTTTCCTAATATATACCCAACCAAATGCACACATATGCTTGCCCAAAGACCCACCTGCTGGTGTTCATAGAATGACTACTTGCAGTGGCCACAGAGATGTTCATCTATAATGGGTGATGGATGGCTCTTGATAGTGTCTTACGGTAAAAAAACAATGAAGAATGAATAAAGTTTAGTTGCAGCCCTCAGCACGGATAAATTTTACAGATGCAGTGTTGAGTGAGGAAGGCTATTCCCAGGGGAATATGAGCAGGATTCCATGTGTATGGAGTAAAAGAACAGGCAAAACTAATGTATGGTTTTGGAAGTCAGAATGGTGGTTGCCCTAGAGGCAGTGAGCTGGGATAGGAGGAAGACAGAGGACAGGGAGGGTTCTGGTGCAGTGTTCTGTTTCATAATCTGTGCACAGATCACATGAGTGTATCCACTATGTAAAAATATATTCAGCTGTGCAATTATGATTTTCATACTTTTTTACATGTTATACTTTAATAGTAATGTTTATAAAAATAAAATAAAATAAAACCAACTTTGGGAGAACTTTTCTTTTCCACTGCAACATACATAGTTACAAGCCTTTGCTCCCTGACTACAAAGGTCTGGAGAAGTTGAACAGCTGTCTTCTGTCTTCCCAACTTCCAATTAGTCAAAGATCCCCAAGCACTCAGGGCTTCAAATCATTGTATCTGGCTTTTATTTAATCAATAAATTAATGAGAAGAGAAGCCAAAGCTCTACATGGTATGTTAGACCTGAGATAATGACTGATCCAATTCAGGAGAATTTACAACTGCCTCTATGTTTTTAGACTCCCCCATTTGTGAACAGATTCAATTCTGTCCCTAAGGAGTGATAATGTGGCCAATCATATACCTCAGGTGATCCAGATTACAGTGCCTTCGTTTCATCATTAGCCTGGACTTCTATGTTACCAAGCAATCCAGATGTTTTTTTCCATATTTTGGATTAAAAATTGTAATATTTTCTATATACATAATCATAATGGATTCCATTTCAGACAAAAAAAAATTATGGACCAGCCCCTGCAAGGTAGTTGGAGCTTTTCTTGCCCAGAAAGAAAAATGCCTTAATGCCTTAAAGTCATAAAATCCCTCTGGGGCAACAAAATCATCTTGGCTCTGTTTTCTGGACTTACTTCTACTTTCCAAAATTCTTTCTTCAAATCTATATCTATGATCACCTTAGCAGATCCTGATCATCCTTCCAGTTAAGTTCTCAACATGGAGAAGCCATATGGTTTATTAAGAGCATGTGTTCCCTGCTGTCATCACTAAATGTGTTGGCTGCTCTGGACTAGGCACCCAAGCCACAAGCAAGTGCCCAAACTCTCCAACTAGAGTAGTTATTCCCAGCATGCCAACTTTCTCTCTTAATATTCTCAGACTTCTTCATTTGCTCATGAAATCACTCACTCAGTCCCTCCACAAATAATTTATTGAGAGTCTACTGTAGCCCAGTACGTAGTAGGCCCTGGGGACAGGTAATAAAAAAAAAAAAAAAAAACAGTCACAGCCTTGGCCTTGTGGAGCTTACATTCTAGAGAGAGAAAATAGACAACAAACAGATAAATACATGATATGATTACAGGTGGAGGCAGGACTAGGAAGAGGTTAAGCAGAGTGAGTGGAGGTAGCAGGGTGGAGTTTGATATTTTGGCCAACCTAGTCAGAAGGGCCTCTCTGAGCACGGACCTGAGTGAGGTGAGCTTCAGCCCTACCAATATCTGGGAAAAGAGCATTCCATGTAGAGGAAGAACCTGTGGAAAGTCTGAGGGAGGAAGAAGTTTGACATACCCAGATTTGCCTCCCAGTATCCAGCCCACCTCAACTGGTTCCAAGTTTTACCCGCTGAAATAACAGGTAGTCACATGCCCTTTATCCTCATCTCGGCAATTTGCTCCCCAAAGTGGATTTTTCTTTTGACCTGGTGTTACCATTTCCAGAACCAGGTCATCTGAGAAGTATGGCTGGAAACGCCAGCAAAGATCCCTTCATCAGTGCCTGCTGATCTTTCCTTTGATGATGGGCTTTAACACTCAGCAGGTGGAGCTATATAAATCTATCCTTTGAAGAGCCACTAATAATAACAAGCTCCTTCTGGATTGCAGCTTTAGGTACCTAATGGTCATGCCTTGAGAACCAGGAACCTGTAAAAGGGTTAAACACAGACCCCAGTCTGAGCCTGGATGCTGGTCTGCCTCCCTCAAGCAACTTGACCTCTGTGTGCCTCAGTGTCCTCATCTATAAAAGGGTAAGAGTGAGAAGACATACAAATGGCTAACAGACACATGAAAAAATGCTCCACATTACTCGGCATCAGGGAAATACAAATCAAAACCAAGATGAGATACCACTTCACACCAGGCAGAATGGCTGAAAGTAACAACTCAGGAAATAACGGATGTTGGTGAGGATATGGAGAAAGGGGAACCTTCTTACACTGTTGGTGGGAATTCAAATGGGTGCAGCCACTCTGGAAAACAGTATGAAGTTTCCTCAAAAAGTTAAAAATAGAGCTACCCTATGACCCAGGAATTGCACTACTAGGTATTTACCCAAAGGATACAAAAATAGAGATTCAAAGGGGCACATGCACCCCCATGTTTATAGCAGCAATGTCCACAATAGCCAAACTATGGAAAGAGCCCAGATGTCAATCAACAAATGAATGAATAAAGAAGAAGTGGTATATATATATAATATAAAATATATAATGGAATATTACTCAACCATCAAAAAGAATGAAATCTTACCATTTGCAATGACATGGGTGGAACTAGAGGGTATTATGCTAAGCGAAATAAGTCAATCAGAGAAAGAAAATCATCATATGATTTCACTCATGTGGAATTTAAGAAACAAAACAGATGAACATGGGGAAAGGAAGGAAAAATAAAATAAGAAGAAAAAAACAGAGAGGGAGGCAAATCATAAGAGACTCATAACTATAGGAAATAAACTAAGGGTTGCTGGAGGGGAGGTGGATTAGGGGATGGGCTAATTGAGTGATGGGCATTAAGGAGGACACTTAATGTAATGAGCACTGGGTGTTATATGCAACTGATGACTCACTAAATTCTACTCCTGAAACTAATAATGCACCATATGTTAACTAAATTGAATTTAAATAAAAAATTAAAACAAAAACAAAAGGTAATAGTGATAGTAACTACCTCCTAGGGTTGTTGTAGAGATTAATTAATATAAATGCTTAAAATTATACCTGGCACATAAGAGCTTCACAAATGTTAGTTTTTTTATAACTATCATTCCCCTGTCCTATCTTCTACAATGCTTCTAGATATATCTTTTTTTAATAACAGTTTTAAGATTATCAAAGTATTGCAAGCTCATTGTAAAAAAAAAATTGGAAAATACAAAAACATTTAATAGAAGAAAATTAAAATAGTTGATAATTTCATTACCCATTGGGATTATAATTTCAGTCATTTTCTTTCCAGTTTTCCTTCCTTGCACATCCATGGTCTTACTTTATAAAAAAAAAAAAAATTGGTGTTATACTATCTAAACATATTTACCTTTCTTTTTCCACTTAACATGCACTGTATTTTCCATATCCATAATTATTCTTTTTTTAACATGATTTTTAATAGTTGTATAACATTCCTTCTTACATATTTATAATAGTATTTACTTCATGGGGGTTAGGGTTAGGGTAAAAGTAGTAGTAAAAAGTGGTTAGAACAGCACCATTTTTATATAGAAAGAGCCAAAAAAATAGCTAAAAATAATAATGGTAATGATGCTGAAAATGTGGTTACATTTGGGGCAATTTAAAATATTTCCAGTTATAACCAGACATTTTCTGGTTGAGCAGGACAGACAACATCCCTCATCACTCAGTGTTTTGTTTTGTTTTGGTTTTTTGTACACATGATTTTGGTTGTGTGAATGGATAGCAGGGAGAAGGTTAATTTGAGTAGGGACTTGAGGGAAGGGAAGGGTTAGAGGAGGAAGGGTGGCAAGGTGTCTGTTGCTACACATGAGCTGAGTTTGAGCCTCTGAAATTTAAAGAAGTAATTGTAGAACCATTTCCATGAGAGATGGCATGAGGTTCCTAGGGGTGTGAAGCTGCAAACTGATTGCATGTTTTCCACCATAAGAGGCTCTGAGCACAGATACAGTTACTCTGAAAACAGGTGTCCACATGTGGCACATTGTTCTGGGAGCTTTCTTTTCTTGGCCTCTCTGTGCAACCCAGCTCTGCTCAGAGTCCCTGATGTTTACTACATCTGGAGCCTTAGCCTCCCTAGCAAACCATCGGTGTCCTCACAATGGCTTCTCCAGCTGTGGCTACTCTGAGCATCCCAAATGACATCTCAGGTAATTGAAGTTAAAACCATGGGAGCCAGAGGAAAAGAGAGCAAGGATGTATTTCCTCTGGAACAAATGTGGGCCACTCAGGAGAGAAAGCCAATTGGAAGCCATTTTAAATATTGCCTAAGAGGACAGCCAGGAGGAGTGGGCCATCCAGTTCTCAGCAGCCAGTGGAGCAACCCCAAGTAGCCAGAGAAGACTGCATGCTACTATGGCCAAGAGTTGCTGATGCAAACCTCTGAAGGTCACCAAAGAGTCACCTTTGCCCATTTACCACCACACCCAGATAATCAGCTTTAAACATCCACCAAAGAGAGAACCAAAGCCTGATTAAATGAGTACAAATCAAGTAAGAGCTTTCCTGCTTGTCACCTTTCTTCCGCAGGCTCCACTTAGGCCCCAGAGGGACTAGAGAGAACACCAAGGACCAGACACCTGTGCAAAAAGAAAGAGAATCTCTAGATAATGGAAAAGAGAAGAGGTTGGTGATGCTCCTGATGTTGAATACAAAATGTGGCATGACAGTGTGTGCTGTCTCTCTTTGCAACTGTTATGAACCGAATTGTGTCCCTCATTCCAAAATCATTCATATATTAAAGTCCTAGCCCCCCAGTGCCTCAGAATGTGACCGTATTTGGAGATAGGGTCTTTAAAGAGATAATTAAGATTAAATGAAATCCTTAGAATGGACCCTAATACAATATGCCTGGTGTTCTTATAAGAAGAGGAAATTAGGACATAGACATGTACAGAAGGAAGACCATGTGAGGACACAGGAAGAAGATGGCCATCTACAAGCCAAGAAAGAAGCCTCAGAAGAAACCAACCCTGTTGACACCTTGATCTCAGACTTCTACTCTCCAGAATTGTGAGAAAATAAATTTCTAGTTTTTAAGCCATCCAGTCTGTGGCTAGCAGCCCTAGCAAACCAATTCAGCTGCCCATCATCATTTAGATTTGGGGAAATGGTTTATGTCTTTGAAGATCTGCTTTGTAAGCCAATCTTAATATCCTACAATGTTCTGGAACTTCATTTGTAAATAAGTCTTCTAAATGCTGGCTGCATTTTTCCCCCAAAGTCAATTGAAAAATCTTTACTCAAAGGGTGAAACAAATGAAGTGCCAAAAATTCCAGCTTTTGAAGATTCTAGTGAATTGCATTTACTGAAAACAAATTTTCTGGCTTTTCCCCTATTACAGACAAGGAAAAACAAACAAATTAAAGAAGAGACTCAATCATGCACAAGATTTAATTTTGAAAGTTTATAACCCAGTTTGGGAACATCTTGACTTGTGGGGATAATCTTTTGATGGAGCTCCTTTATATTTAATTGGATAACATTTATATACTTTATCAGGATTAAATGAAATTGAAGAGGCCTATAATTTTTTTTTTTTCAGCCTCTAAAAACAATTGGCAGAACAATAAGAATTATAGAGGCAACTTATTTAATGAGATTTGACTTTTAAATTTATGATAAAGAAAGATACCTCAATGGAGACCAAAAGATAATACCTATGAGGACATATGGGCTAAACTATACATTTCAATATTAAAAGTAAGTTTGAATCAAATATATCTTTCATCTGGCAAAATTTTCTCTGAGCTTGCCACTTAGCATGTTTCTTTGTTTCCTTACAATTTAACGCTTAGATGTTTACAAACAAATCCACCAATTTTAAAGTCCCAAGTTTGGGATCCTGCTTCTAAATGAGCTGTTTGTTTTCCCAGAAAGGTGTACAAGGGTATCTGTGAAAAACACACTGTGTTTTCCTTCTCTCAAACTCACAATACTCCTTATACCAGATGTATGTTCCCCACACACCAACCACCAAGTTTCTCATACCAACTGGGTAGCCTACAATTCAATTCATTTCTGACTTTAACCAGAGTTAACCCAGATCCCATAAGTTAAGGGCTTAATCCCATATGACTACTACCTATTTTAGATACCAATCACCAATAGTAGGTCCCCAGGTTACCCACAATTTCTGTCCAACTTGGCTACAGATCAGAGCTTCCCATAACCCTCTCCTCAGGTTCAGTAATTTGCTAAAGCTAATCACAGAACTCAGGAAAATAGTTCACTTATTATTGCCAACTTATTACAAAGGATGTTTGAACAGATACAATTGAACAGCCAGATGTAAGGGATACATAGGGTGAGGTCTGGAAGAGTCCTGAACACAGGGGCTTCTGTTCTGGTACAGTTGGATTGTGCCACCCTCCCAGCCTGTGAATGTGTTCATCCACAGGGAAGCCTCTCTGAACCCTGCACTTTAGGGACTCTTATGAAGCTTTCATCATGTAGGCATGATCAGTTATTAACTCAATTTCCAGCCCCTCTCCCTTCTCCTGAGAACAAGAGGAGGGGCCAAAAAGTCCAAGCTTCTAATCATAACTTGGTCTTTTTGGTGACCAGCCCCCATCCAGGAGCCCACTGAAAGTCACTTTATTAGAACAAAAGACACTCCTATCAATCCAGGAAATTACAAGTGCTTGAGGAGCTCTATGCTAAGAACCAGAGTCGAAAACCAAGTATTACCAGGAACCAGAGGCAGAGACCAATATATATTTATTTCTTATTATTTCACAAACGGTTTGTCCTGATCTCATTTTCACTAGTGCCTGCCTGTTATGGGCTGCAGTGTGTCCTCCAAAACTCATATGCTAAAGCCCTAACCCTCAGTACCTCAGGATATGATTATATTTGGAGATAGAGTCTTGAAAGACATAATTAAGTTAAAAAGAGGACATTCTGGTGGGCCCTAATCCAGTATGATTGGTGTCCTTAAAGAGAGGACATGAGGACACACACACACACACAGAGGGAAAACCATGTGAAGACAAAGGGAGAAGACAGCCATCTACAGGCTAAGGAGAGAAGCCTCAGAAGACACCAACACTGCCCACAGCTTGATCTCAGATTTCTAAACTCCAGAACTGTGAGAAAATAAATGTCTGTTTTTTAAGCCACCCTGTCTGTGGTATTTTGTTATGGCAGCCCTGGCAAGCTGACACACTACCATAGTGTCTCAAATAGTTTTGTTCCCAGCCAATGGCTTTAAACCCAAAGTCTGAGATTCTATAGGCATTGGTTGGTAAGTTGTTTTCTTCTATTGTGCTCTGGGTCAAGTTGAGCAGGTACAGAGAGCTTTCCTGAAAGCTACACATGGTGTCTTTTTTCTAACAAGAGATGTCTGCCTTCTGCTTACACCCAGACCAGCCAATTGCTCTCAAGAGTTGATATTCTTACTAAGAACATTGCACCAAGCTCCCAGGTGTTGGTGTTGTTTATGTATAGCTTGTTTTTTACTTGGTAAATGAAACCAAAGCCCTCTCTCTTTCCTCACAAGCATGTAACACTTCCCTTGGAAGGATCTTCATTGTTACCTCTTTAAATTTTTCTTGCTCCATGGCATAATTGTCCTGGAGTAGGGGGGGTGGGGTGGATCTTGGTTTTCTTGGTATTTTAATTTTCTTGTTTTGTTTTGTTTTATGGTGAGTTATGATTTTAAGAAGGATCCTCTACCTCTGCTTCTCCTGTCTGGCTGGAAACTCCCAGGAGTTTTCTCCTGGCTGCTCTCCTGGTGTCCTGTCTTCAGATGTCACACTGGGCAAGACTGGGCCACATTCCTTCTTCTTCCAGGCCAGCACACTCCCCTCTGTCCTCACACTGCTCTGGGCCTGGCTCCTTGCGTCCTGGGCTCTGGATGCTGCCCGTGTCCCATAGCACTTCCTCTATTCCCCATGCTGGAGCATTCTGCTTCTGCAGTTTCCTGAGAAGCCCTTTGCTCTGTGCCCCACCAGTTAATCTCATTCATTGGAATCACTGGTACCTGGTGGAGGGAACCCTCTCTTGGCTTCACTTCTATAGTTACTTGGAGATCCACTGGCACCCCACCTTGCTAATGCCTCTCTGTTCTTCATTTGGGCACAGCCAATCTCCACATGTTCACTGAGTACATGAGCAGATGGTTTTCTGTCTCACTGCCCATCAAAGGTTGAGAACAGGAAGTCTCCCGGACCTCCACACCCCTCTGTCTCCCGAACTACTCTCCTGGCTATTTTTCCCTCATCAGATTCTCCAGGGATTTGTTCCAATTGCTTCCCTCTTTCCAGATACCCTGATTTTCCCTCTATATCCCTCCTCAGGACCAAACTGTAAAGTGGGATTCAGATGTCTTAATTCCTCCTTCTTGTATTGTTCCTTTATATACTTTTCCTGTTCACCCTTCCGTTTCAAAGAACTTCTTTTTGTTTCACATTTATTTCACAACTAATCACACAGGAAAGTGAAGACTTTGGGGAAGAACAGTAATTAATTATAATAAATGCCATAATATATGTAAGATTCCTTGCCCTTTTGTGTCCCTCCCCCAGAACCCCACATCAGGTGGTACTAGGGAAGATCCATATGACCTCTGCCCCAAGGAGCCTACCAGCAACCTCCCTTCCTGCTGTAGAATGAAGATAGAGGTAATCATATCTGTTATGCTTGACACTGAGGGATGATGGGTGGATCAAAAGAGAATATGTATTTGAGAGTGATTTGTAAACTATAACCATAAAAACCTCTATTCAAATATAATGAACTGGTATTTGGTTTCCAAAACAGGATTAACTACTGGGAGGAAAATGTGTTGACATTCCTTGTCCACATGATTCTGGCAGTCATTTTCCTCATTAAAAATGATAAAGTTGGCTTTCTGCTTCAACTTGAATTGCAATGGGTTTGGACAGTGTTGTTCCATTTCCCAGGGCATGTTTGGTCTAGGTTGTTTTAGCCACACAAGTTTTGGGTTTCCTTTCGAGCTGACAGACCAAACAGATGTCATCACACACAACTGGGAAATAATTATAAAATGTGTATCTTTAGAATAGGACAAGTGCATTGGACAAGGAGCTGAAAGATACATGGTCAGTGGTGAAATGACCTTGAGCAAGCCATCTGAACTCCGTCAGCCCAAATTTCTCACCCATAAAAAACTCGGTGAATCATACCAACCCTGCCTATTTCAGAGTAGTCATAAAGATTAAAGGAGGTCTGTAAAAACACTTTGCAAACTATGAAGTCCACTAAGGAAATTGAAGCAGTCATCAAAAATCTCCCAAAAAACAAAAGCCCAGGGCCAGATGGCTTCCCACGGGAATTCTACCAAACATTTCAAGAAGAATTAATACCTATTCTTCTGAAACTGTTCCAAAAAATAAAAACAGAAGGAAAACTTCCAAACTCATTTTATGAGGCCACAATTACCTTGATCCCCAAACCAGACAAAGACCCCATCAAAAAGGAGAAGTACAGTCCAATATCCTTAATGAACATGGATGCAAAAATTCTCACCAAAATACTAGCCAATAGGATCCAACAGTACATTAAAAGGATTATTCACCACGACCAAGTGGGATTTATCCCTGGGCTGCAAGTTTGGTTCAACATCCGCAAATCAATCAATGTGATACAATACATTAATGAAAAAAAGAACAAGAACCATATGATCCTCTCAATAGATGCAGAAAAGCATTTGACAAAGTACAGCATCCTTTCTTGATCAAAACTCTTCAGAGTATAAGGATAGAGGGTACATACCTCATTATCATAA
>NC_138371.1:112096283-112165051 GCF_054177405.1 Leptonychotes weddellii
AAAAAAATAAAAAAATAAAAAAGAAAGAAAGAAAGAAAGAAAAGTCATTCCAAATTATGTAAGAGCACAGGTTGCTTTTTAAATTTACATAAATATTTGCGATAGATTCTTAGGCCACAGCTAAACAAAAGGAAAAGGTAGACATTATGCTATTATCTTTTCTCTTCGGGCTATGATCACCCTTGAGTGCCTAAGGGATGAATGATATTGACTAACTTAAGCTACAGGCATTAACTGGTAAGTAAAAATAACTTACCTCCTTATAACTTTGTACATGTATTTTATCATCAATTTATTCACTGGGTATCCTTGTTAACCAGCCTCAAGCCACCTCCTCTCAACAAAAGTTTTTTGTGGACTAATTATGGACAATATGACAAACCAAAAATATGGGCTTCTATGGGAAATTAAAAGCATGAAGTGCCCAGATTGCTACTTGGTAACTACCAGTTGCTACTTACTCAAATGATTTGCTAACCTTGGAAACGGGGCCTGAACAATATTTTGAAGTGAGCAGTATTTGACTGCCCCCTAATGGACAAGTTCAAAGCTCAGCTTGGATGTTTCTTTTTCTAAGTAATGTCACTTCTAATTGGTTGCAGTGACTTGAGAAAAGGTTTTCCAACCAAATTTTAATTTCACACAATTACATCATGCTGCTGGGAGCTGTGAAAATCAATTATACTGCAGGCCAGTCATACAGAGAGACTAATGCGGCACCACTAATGAAAAAGAAACTCACCAGCTTGAGGGCTGAAAAGAGCCCACTGTGAGCGAAGAGGGAAAATATCAGAAACCCAGAAGAGAAAGCTATTTGAGATGTGTTCTCTCTAAAGGCACTAAGTAAATACACGCTGCAACAGACGTTTATTCATTTGTTCATCTTATAAATATGACCAGATATATTAAGAGTTTTAAGGACTCTTAGTTGAACTATAAATAAATACAATCAGATATATTAAGAGTTTTAAGAACTCTTACTTGAACTAACAAAATTGGCTGTCACCTGGATTTTAGAGACAAAATTGGTATGCCTTCAATAAGTTATTTTTGAAAAATGGCACACTTTTATCCTGTAAAATTGTGGCCTGAATAAAATTCAATTAACTAAGAATAGTTTTTGTGCACATAATTATATAATGATAAATGCACAGTGTTTTCTGGAATATATATACTATATATATATAGTGTTTAAGAACCCAAAGTAGCTTGGTTTACTTGCTTGGTAAATATATAACTTAATATTCATCGGGAAAAAAAATTAAAGTGCTTGTTTTACATGAGACGTAGTAGTGGAATTATCTGAAAATAAAAAATATACCTGTCTTCTATGCTTTATTCACACCCATCAATTTCTCACCCCATACTACCAGTCATTGAGTATGTACGGGAAAAAAATGAAGTTTGCAATAATTTCAACGTTGTTAAATACCTCAGAAAAGTATCTTCAAATCAAAATAAAATGATTTCATGCTCCTGTGACTAAATAAACTTTTGAACATGGTAAAATTAGAAAGGAATTGCAGTTGAGGAATTGGCTTTATTGATAAAACGGTAGACCTCTTGTCTTATGTCGCTCCTACTCTCCACTGTTCTGGCTTCTGTCCTTACGTCTGTTCTTGTTTACGCCTCTCTCTTTTCCCTGGAGCCCCCTCCCTCTAGCCTCCCCACCCCCGCACCCCCACCAGTGTTCCTTTCTTAGATTCGCCTCCCACCACATTTACCCCCTCTTCTCCTCACCTCTGCGCACATCTGTCTCAGATGCCCACCTGGCCTCTCTTGCTGTCGTTTCTCCATCTCAACCTCTCCTTGTGGTCTCTTCCAGGCTTCCCGGCCTCTAAAACCTCTTCTCTCTAGTCTTCCTGCCTCCACTTTTCAACTCTCTTGCTCTTTGAGCTCTTACCTTCTCCAGCTCAAGCTTCCCGCTTTTCATATCTCGTGCTCCCTGATTCCCATTCCTACTTCTCCACTTTGATTGTTAGCATCCACCTGGTTGTTTCCCCCTTGGAATCCAACTGCCCTTCTATTTCCTCCTTCCTCAAGCATGCTTCACCTCTAATCGCCTCCTGTGACTCTTGAGCTTCCTCTCCGGGTCTTCATGTACCTGTTGTCCCCCTTTGAGGCCCTGGTCTCCTTGCTGTTATTTGTGGCTAGCCAGCCCCAGTGGCTCCTGGCCTGGTCAGCAGTCCTCATTTCTGTGGTTCAGATTGCTAGAACATGTGTCCAAACACAAGCAAACTCGTACTATGTCTCCTTATCACTTCAACCCCAACATGCACTGGTTTTGTAGGTCCATGGTGATTTCTTGACAATTCTGAAATCCAAAGAGCTCTGAAAACTGAGAGTATGAACTCTTTTGCCTACAAAATATGGTCAGAATTGACCAGAAGCAACTTAGAGTCTTCATTTATAATTTTACTGTAAAACTTCACACATTATGATATAGATAAATATTAATGTGCTTGATTATGTGATTTTGCCCCACACCCAGCAGGGAATGTTATGTCATTTATAGCATATGCATCATATTAACTTTCTAGAATAAAGCAAATTATAAATTCTGAAATACATTTCTCCAATGGGTTTCTTTTAAGGTGTTATAGATCTACACTAGCCATCACTCTATTCAGGTTACCACTGTCCCATGCCACATTACTCTCCCCAGGGCTATATGACTCTTTTCTTTCCCCAGGGAAGTTCTGTGTTCTTAGAATAAAGTGTTCAATGAGAAAGAGAGAGAGATCATTTTAACTATTTCTTCCTTTCTATAATTCCAGTTTATTTTTTACTCAATCTGCTCAAATTAAAAAAAAAATATTGGTGATGATATTTTCCATTCCAATAATTCCAACTGTATTTAAATCTGTCTGTTCTGGTTTTATAAACTTCCATTCTTATCTCATGATACTATTCCTTCCATTATTTCTTTGAGAATTTTAATCATACAGATTTAAACTGCTTTTTAAAGCACTATCATCTAATTCCTCAGGTATGAATTTTCCCTTTTCTGGAGCCCTGGACATTTTCATAAAGTCGAAGGGACTTTCCTCCTGCACGTCTCTCCCTAGTAGGGCTCCCATAATTGCCTCGACATAGCCTACTGAAGTGTTCAGATCTGAGCTGTCATTTATGTTCGAATCTCGGGGATTTTACCAGTTCCAAATCTCATGTTCAGTTTGCAAATCACCACTGCTGCTTTCACTGCTGGCATGGGCAGGGCGATATCAAATTCATAACCTTGGGTAGTCAGGCAGAGCTATTTCATCCTCCATTCATCATCAGGAGCTCAGTCCCAATGTGCGTGCTTCCTGTAGGTCCACGCACCTGCTGGCCCGGCCGCATTCAACCCATTTCGGAGAGAGGCTTGGAGCCCAGTCCTAGTGCTCATCCAGTCCCACCTAGGGGGCTAGTTCCTCTCACACCGGTGGCTTTTTCTCTATTCATATTTGTGGAGAGTTCTTTCTGCTAAGAGCTTAATGTTTTAATGAAGAAACATAGTAGCAATCTTTTTTGTGTCTATGGAAAATGGAGCATATTCAGAACTTGCTCACAACAGATCATCTTGATGCAGAAGCTCGGAAAAGAAGGTGGTTTTCATTCTTCAGATTTTGCTTTATCAGAAATTGGACACTGATGGGCACACAAACCAGAGATTTGGAGTAGTGAAGTGAAGTGCCATACGAATGTAAGGGATCAGGGTAGGGGAGGCAGCAGAGCGGCAAGTATGTTAGACTTAGGGTTAGCAAAACTGTGTTCAAGCCACTGCCTTATCCTTCACCAGCCTTTGGCCTTCAGCACACCAAATAATCTCTTAGCCTCGGCCATAATATTGGTGTAACTGCTGGGTTTCTAGGAACCACTTGTGATGATGTTAAAGGAATAGATTCTAGGACTCCGTCCCCAGTAGATTCAATAGGTCTAGGCTAGAGCACAGGACTCTGCACAGTACAGAAGCAAGCCAGGTGATCTGATAAACTTGTCCTATGGATCACACCTCTGGAAACACTGGTATTACAGTTAGCACATCAAAATATAAGTAGGCTTTTTTTCCTAGAAGAAATGCTAATTCCTTCCTATATTCTTTGTGCATATCAGGATGTTAATTGCGTTCACGGCATTATTTAACATATTAATTCTTCTTGAATTTTTTTTAATTTTGAGGATTATAAGAACAAATTAAATATTTAGCAAAGAAATAGCTGAACCCACATTGTCTAATGATCAGTATACAGCCTCCTAGTGGACAGTATGATCCAGAAAAGAATAATTAATGTGCACGTTTAACTATAAGGTAGTCTCTACCACTCCCTTTTTTGGAAGAAACTGTTAACCCATGACAAAATGGCTAGGGAGGCGTCTCTTCTGATTTAGAGTGAGATCCTCTTTTTCATTTGTCATGTCGTTTTAATTATCCACTTTTTTGCTTGATTATGGTCCAGCCAGTGGACTCGACTAGATGAGTCATTTGCCTGTAGCAGGACAAGAGTGCTAATTCAAGCACTCCCCTCATTCCTCTTCCCTCCCTCGCCCTCCCCTCTCCTTGCCCTCCCCCTACCCACCTCTCTGTCTCTTTCTTATTCACCCTTTTGTCTGAGATTTTCAGGCTCAACCACATAGGCTAAAAATAATGTATCTTAGGCTAAAAATAGTGTATCTATTATTGTAGATATTTCTACTCTTAATTTTCTTTCATGTAAATTCATGAAATATAAGAAATTCAAAAGATATTGATTCACTTCCATTCTTCTTTTGAGGGCCACTGCAAAAATATTCCCTCAAAAGTCTTAAATTCTGTCTGAGAGTGAGATAAGAGAGTCTTTAGGTAAACTTACTTATAGTCAGGAAAGGGATAATACTCCATGCTGAGTGTTGGTGAAAAATTCTGTTCCCTTGTTCAGAAACTATTCCTTTATGGCTGTTTCCTACTTCCCACTTATAAATGCCACTCTTACTGTAACTAATGCTAAAATTATCTACTTGGAAAAACCTCACTAGGAACACAGGGTTTTGCAAAGGCGATGTGATTTGTGTCCATTGTATGAGTGAATTGCAAGAGTTTTGTAAAAAGCAAAGCATGAGGAAAATATTTATACTGATTCCCAGACATAGAGCATATACTATAAGTCAGTGTGGGCCACCTTACCTCAACGTACATAGAATCTTCCTGGAAATTAGGAGAGACCTAACCACCTTTCCCCTTCAATGGTAGATAACTTCAAGCAAAAATGCCAACATATGGGGCACCTGGGTGGCTCAGTTGGTTAAGCATCTGCCTTCAGCTCACATCATGATCCCAGCGTCCTGGGATCCAGCCCTGCAGCATCCTGGGAGCACCGTGCATCAGGCTGCCTGCTCAGCAGGGAGTCTGCTTCTCCCTTTCCCTCTGTACTCTCCCTGCTCATTCTCTCTCTCAAATAAATAAATAAATCTTTTTAAAAAAATGCCAATATAAGAAATAACTATAGTATTGATAGTAGATAAGTGAGAAAAGAGAAATGAACATAAAGCTCCTATCTGCACCTAACCCACATTGACGTCATATCTGACACATGTACACTCAAGTTGGACCTATGCTTCTGACATGGATTATCATGAAGTACCCGTGTACTCCCCACTTCCACATATAGCATTTTAGGTATATGTAGTCCAATTATGGAAACACAGCTACCCCTGAATATGTTACTTAAGTTTAGATAACAATTTTGAGGCATATAGTAAGTGCTAAAAACTGAAAACTTCACGAGGCATTGGGAGAATTGAAATTGGTAGAATAAGTTCCCTTTCATCAGTGGGGCATAATACACCATAGGAAAAAGAAGAAATATCTATAATAAAATGTCATAAATACTACAATAGAGATATGTGTAAGATGCCTTGATGAGGAGAAAGTTCACACTTTTTTTTTAAGATTTTATTTATTTGTCAGAGAAAGAGAGCACAAGCTGGGAAGCAGGAAGAGCAGGCAGAGGGAGAAGCAGGCTCCCCACTGAGCAGGGAGTCCGATGCTGGGCTCAATCCCAGGACCCCGGGATCATAACCTGAGCTGAAGGCAGATGCATAATCCACTGAGCCACCCAGACAACCCGAGAAAGTTCCTACTCTAGAGAGATTCTGGAGGGGATCAGTAAAGTTCTCACAGAAATGACTTTTGAAATGGGTATAAAGACTATGGACTCTGGGAAACCATCTGAGGGTTTCAGAGGGGAGGGAGTGGGAGGATGGGGTAGCCCGGTGATGGGTATTAAGGAGGGCACATGTTGTGATGAGCACTGGGTGTTAGACGCAAATAATGAATCATGGAACACTACCTCAAAAACTAATGATGTAATGTATGGTGACTAACATAACATAATAATTAAAAAAAAAAGAATGATGAAGTGAAAAAGGAGAAAAATTGCATTTTGGATATTGTGCATTTTGGCACAAGCTAAAGCCTCAAAATCTTATTCCCGTAGACATAGGGCTGCCAGAATACACAACAATTATAAAAAGTAAAGAACTCTCTGCTGCCTGTGTTTGATCAGACATCACCTTGAATGACTTAATTTGTTCATTTTCAATACTATACTATATGCCACTGATGAACACACCACAATTTTTATCTATTTTATTTTTCAAGGACATTTGGGTTGTTTCCAGTTTGAGGCTGTTATGAAGAATGCTTCAGTGAATATTCTTGTCTGAGTCTCTGGGTATGCACGTGCATGCATTTCTCTGGGTACATGCCGCCAATTAAAGCTGCTGACTCATCAGGTTTTCAAGGCTTTGTGTCTAACGGATAATGACAGGTGGTTTCCCAAAGCCGTTGCTCCAAGGAACACCCCACAAGTGCATGAGAGTTTGCATAGCCTCACATCCTCGCCAAATAGTGTAGGATTGGTGGTTTTTTAAATTATAGCCATACTGGTAATATGTAGTGATAGCCTGTAGTTTTAATTTGCATTTCCCTGCATACTAATTAGATTTAATACTTTTTCAAATGTTTTTGGCCATTTGTGTATCCATTTTTGTTATGTGTCTGTTTAGTTTCCTGTCCGTTTTCTATTTACTGTTCATCTTTTCCTCATTAATTTGTAGGACCTCCCTTTCACCCCCTCCATACACACTCTCACTACACACACTCACACACTCACACTCACATACACTCACACATACATACATTCTAATTACAAACTTTCTGACATATCTTCTACTCTGTAGCTTGCCTTTACACTTTCTTAATGGTGTATTTTTTTTCATTTTTTGCAACAGAAGTTCTTAATTTTAATATAGTCTAATTCAGCTCTCTTTTCCTTTATGATTAACGTTTTTATTTTCTGGGTGTTTTTTTTTTTTTTTTGTATTCTCCTTAAAATCTCTAGCCCAAAGTCATAAAGACTTTTCCCACATTATCTTCCAGAACGTCGATTGGATTACCTTTAATATTTAAATATAATCCACCTAGAAGTACCTACCCCCCACCACTGCTCTGCAGTGCCACTGGGTCATAAATCAAACGTTCACATCTGTCTGTCTCTTTCAGAACTTTCTATTCCATTGGATTTGTCTGTTGTTCACCCTTTCCCCCCAGTATTACACTGCATAAATTATTGTGACCACATGATAAGTCTTAGTTTACAGATAAGTTCTCTTGCCTTGTTCTCCTTCTTCCAGACTGACCTGGCTCTTACTGAGCTTCTAGAAATATATGCCTTTTAGAAACAACTTATCCATTTCTATGCATATATACATAAACACTCCTGGATTTTTATTGTCATTTCTTTGAACCTGTAGGTCAATTGGGGGAAGAATTAACTTCTTTAAAATATTAAGTCTCCATTTATTTGCGTCTTTAATGTCACTCAATAATTTTATATACTTTACATAAATGTCTTGCAGATTTCTGTTAGATTTATTCCTAAATATAGAACACGTTGATGCTGTAATCAAAGGTATTTTTTAAACATTTTATTAACTAATTCTTTGTTGCTGACATACAGAAATGACATTGATTTTCAGAAACCTTGCTAAATTCACTAGTACTAGTAATTTTTTTATGTTCATAATCATATCATTCATAAGTAATGACAGTTTTATTTCTTTTCTTTCAATATTTAAACCATTGATTTATTTGCCTTGTCTCACTACATTTGCTAAAGTCCTCCAGGACAATGTTGAATAGATATAGAAATAGTGGGCATTGCTGTCCTGTTCCCAATCTCAAAAGGAAAGCCTTCAAAGATCCACCATTAAGCAGATTATGTACTATCAGTTTTTACAGATATCCTTTATTAAATCAAGTTACCTTCTATTTTTACTTTGCATAGTTATTTTAAAGTCAGAATTTGATAGATCCATCTCTGGAGCCCCTGTCATAAGCAAAGTTAATGACGAATGACAGACTGGGTGAAAATATTTGTGAGTTATAGACCAGAAGGTTAAGCTCTCTAAAGAATTCTGGTAAACTTGCCAGATTCGATTTTCTCACTCCTAGTTCCAAACACTGTGTTCCGGGCCACTGCCATCAGGAATGAAAGTTTCACCAGTCCAGGAGCATAAATAAGTTAGTTTTTTCCATAAAGCTAAGTGTATTCTTTTTAAAGGATTGTCTTTTTTTCCTGTGGATATGTTTTGTGTAATTTTTAATGATAAAATACTATTTTTCTAATAAATCATTATTGTAATACATGGTAACTTAGGGTTTTAAATTTTTTTCTTACTTGAAAAACTAAATATTAGTAACTTGTTGCAGATCCCTCTTAATTCTTTAATTGACTTTATGGTCTGAGAAATCTCTGACCATATGTTTAACAGTGATCTTAAGGGTGTTGACAAAGACAAAGGAGCCAATACATTAAGGAGATATAGAGGAGAGGACCTTTAGAGAATATGGAGGAGGAAGTAAACCAGGGCAGTGAGACATCACAAAGCCATGGGAAAAAAGGTTTCAGCCCAGTGGCTGTGGTTGGCTGTGTCAAATGCTACAGAGAACTAAGTAAGATGAAAACTATAAAATACCTACTGCATCTAGTAACAAAGAGGACATTAATGATTCTGATGGGAGATAGCAGCAAGGCCAAGACCAAATGCTGTGGGTTGAAGACAGAAAGGTTGGTGAGTAAGTGGAGATATTGACTTGTATGATTTTTCTGAGAAATTTAATTTTTTTTTATTGGTATTAATGGGAATATTCTTTAATTCTGAGAAATTTAATTTTGACTAGAGAAGTGGGTCTCAGTTCTACTGTGGATACAGTAGGATCTGGGTTGATGGGTTGATTGGTTGTTTGCTTGCTTGATTGGTTTGTTTGTTTGTTTGTTTTGAAGATGAGAGCTGGTTGAATAAGATTAACATGAGTTTAAAAACCAGTGGAGAGACAGGGATATTAAAATATAGGAGAAAAAGATAATAATTAACGGAGAGAGATTCTGAGAACATGAGGTGAAGTGGAATATAAAACATAGATGGACAACTTCAGCATGGGCAGGGAAGAAGAACATCGTCTTTGTGCATCATCAAAGAAGCACCCAGGGCCTCAGCCTAGGAATGTGTGGCTTCTATGTGGCTCGACGCCAGCTGTCTATGTGAATGGTGCCCCATGCTTGTGTGAGGTACATCCTGCCCAGGCACATGCAGCAGTCTTGTATGTAGGTAAATCTGTAAGTCAATGGAACTAGAATTTGGGAGAATTACCGCCAAGAGGAAGAAAACCCAGTGAAAGTCCCTTGACACTAAGCAGTGAGCAGACGGGATGAATTAGAAGAGTGAGGGAAGGGAAAAGGGAAGCACCTTCTCTCCTTTCCACATTTCCCATGCCAAGCTTCCATCAGGCTTCACTTCCACAAGCACTCTTTCCATGTTCTTATTCCTTCATCCACCACGGTGATCATTCTCTGAGTCCATTGTGTTCAGGCAGGTTTTAAGAAGAAGATAGTCTCTCAAACTCATGCAGAACAAGATTGGTATTTAAATACTAAAAGACAATATTTTAACTTAAAAGAATTCATCCCTAAAGGTGAAGTTTAAGCAGTTTATTGGTGAGTAGCAGAGATGTTTTTGGAAGAGAAGTCTTCCTGGTGCCCTTATATCTTTATAACGCATCAAGGGCCACAGCATTCAATTCATGAGCCACATAAATGCACCCAGCCAAGGGAAACGTGGGGCTGAGATCCATCCCTATTGACGATGATATTGACAATTTGAAGTTCTCTTGTTTTCTAATTTAAACCAACATTTCTCTGTTCCACGTGGTTTGTCATCATTTCCCCAAATCTGTTTGTTCAAACATTGGACAATCATCTGCAGAGAGAGATGGGGTGATAGTTTCCACAGAACATCTGTGAATAGGATCCCAAGGGACTTTCACCAGCCTGAGATGGTTGGTTTGTCCCAGAAGAACATGACAGAGAATAGGGGTTTAGAGAAATTCTGTTAAGGCAGCAATCTTTGAAATGAAAAGGAGGTGGGTAAATGTATGAATAAAACTAGATCTGGATCCTATACATCCTGGTTGATACGGTCACACAATACTGTCAGGGAAGGGAGGACCAAACAGAGGCATAAAAGCATAAGATTTCTAAGTTTAAAAAAAACAACAAATAAGAAACCAATTTCTCTCCACTCACCTTAACATTAAAGTTTTTTAGAAAGACTTTAATAGTTATCTCCACACAAACAATAAATCATCCATCCCACAAAGGTGGGCTTTTATGATGCTCAGACTCTTCCTAGAAATAGGAGAGCTTCTAGAAGGTGGATTCAGTGAATGAGCTCGATTCACTTTTGCTTCTCATCGTGAATGGAATTGCTGCTCCTCTTAGACATCCTAGCACCTGAGCTCCGGGTGGGACTGGGCATTGTCTACCCTGTTGACCTAGCACATAGAAGGCACTCAGTTAACATTTCTGCATGTGAAATAAATGTTTCTTCCCGTGCTGCTCTTTAAAGAGTAAGCTGGCTCTTTCGTCAATGGCAGAGGCTTCATCTGCATCTGAATTGAACTCCACTAGGAGTGGCGCATTCTGGGAAATGGCCTCGTTGGCCAGGATCCTCTATGGTCCCCCTGGGACGGTAGAGCTGTCATCTCTGGTGTTAGTGTGGAAAGAATCTCAGCCAGAACACCAGGTTGAAGGGAAAAGGGCTGTCTTCAGCTTCAGGCAGGACTAGTACTGGCAAAGAATCAGAGAAAAAAAAGAGGGACTTGCACATCTCCGTGGATTCTTAAACTGAGGACCTAAAAAAGCATCTTCACCTGTTGTTTCCTAGGAACACGAGGAAGGTGTTGGCAGGCAGCAAAAAATGTTCTTGGGCAGCAGTCCAGTTGGCCTCAAAAGGCTCTCAAGGAGTCATTTAAAAAGCTCTTTGCACAGACATGTCCAGAATATTGACCAGATGAGAGAAGAAGCACTCACTGAGCAATTTTCTCTCACATGTTCGAACCTCCTCTCAGCTGTGTGTTTGGCAGGGGTCCCGTAGAAATCACTGCAGAAGCTATCAACATAGCTTTTATGCAGGCATCCTCCATTTTAATAATCCCCAAGTTTCAATAAAAACTATCTCTTTACACTTCCACAGATGGCAGGAAGACTAGACGGCAGAATATGCTTTCTACAGACGGCTATTGATTCTTTTTCAGTATGTGCCAACTACAGCAGGAATTCTTAATTATTTTTTAAATTGTATAATGATCAGGAAAAAAATAATAAATGGAATATTTAGAAAACTAAACAATATTTTTGTTATTAAAATAAAATATAAGCTTGCAATTTTGGGAAGTTTAAATTTTGAAAAGAGCTCTTCCTTCAATTCTTTTTATTCCTAAATGACCCATTAATTCATTTGTTCATTAAAAAAATTACTGAGCACCAAGTAAGTACCAGGCACTTGGACAATAGGGATTTAGGATACAGAGGGGAAGGCTCTGCATCTAGGGAATAGATTTCACTTATTTATTTTCCTTCCACATAAAATTTATACCTTGAGCATGTCTTCAGGAAGATGCCATTCTTGAGTGCAAAATGGGGAATTAAGAGAAACGCAATTGATAAGTTCTGTTTGTACATGGTCAGTCTTTCCCTTTCCCTTCCCTCACGGTAACTTGCTAGATGTATTCCATTTTTCTTTCAGGGACAAGGAAATAAAGTTGATCCCTCTTGTCTGTGACAACTGATTACTTATCTTGCTCTGAATCTGCATCTGTGAGATGGACATTTAGTTGGGTCCAGCCTGCAAGGAACTCAAGTTTGCCTTCATGGTAAACCCCACAAGGGAACACAATATATTGCCTTCAAATTGTCTTACACAGCCTCAGCTTTCTATTTCAAAATTGTCTTTAATCAAATGTTTAATCACCTCTACTAGATCATTAGGAAAATATTGTTATTATGAGGTTGTAAGGGCATTTTCATTGCTTTTTTTTTTTTTTATCATTTACAACTCCCTGTTAGCTTTCAAAGTAATTTGAGGCTGCTTAAAATAGAAACCATATATGTCATATGGCTTTTCAAATAGAAAAACATGAGGAAGTAGGGGAAGCTTTATTATAGTCCCTGTTATTTCTTTCTTAGAAATCACATAAAAAAAATTCTACAACGCTAAGGCACAGCAAGCTTTCATTCTACATTAGAGGTTCCTTCTTAAAGTCCTATTTTCTTGCCCTGTGTTGAAATTGCCCTCATACCAACATTAACTGAGGGTTTACCATGTACCAGGCACTCTCCAGTACTTCACAAGCATTAGTTTATCTAGCTCCTGAAACACATCCATAAGGGGGATAGTACATGAACTTTATTTTAAATATGAGGGAACTAAATCTGGAGCTTAAGTAGCTTGCTTAAAGTCTAATGGCAGAGAGAATTCCAATGTAGGTAAGTCTGATGGTCTCCAGAATACTTCATCATTAATGAATACTTATAAATAATGGGTCCTATACCATTAGTGGATCATGAGGTCAACTTAGTAGCTTGTGATCCCATATGTGAATTAGATAGACTAGCAATGATCAGAGTACATCCCACAAAGTAAAAAGCAAGTTATATTTCAAGAAATTTTGTTTTCAGCGTGTATCTGTTTGTATGCTGAATTGTGATACAAAATATATGTCTGTGAGTTACTGTCATAAAAAACTTTCAAAGCTGCTTCACTAAGATATATTGATTCTCACTCATTCATGTTCCAAGTACAGGAGGACTACTAGTTTTTTATAAATCTGCCCTCTACAGAAATGTTTACGAGGAAGGAGAGATTTAAAAATCTATGACTCGGGCGCCTGGGTGGCTCAGTTGGTTAAGCGACTGCCTTCGGCTCAGGTCGTGATCCTGGAGTCCCGGGATCATGTCCCACATCAGGCTCCCTGCTCAGCGGGGGGGTCTGCTTCTCCCTCTCGTGCTCTCTGTCTCTCATTCTCTCTCTCTCAAATAAATAAAATCTTAAAAAAAAAAAAATCTATGACTCAGTACGCCTCTCCCTGTGTGAATAGGCTTAACAAGCCAACTCCCAGAGCCACACAGCAGAATTTCCCTAAAATAGTCAGACCTGCTGGTCGTATGCCAAGTTGCTAATAGTAAATCACTCATCTACCACTGCAACAATAGCAGACCAAATATTTTTTGTTTGGGTAAGAACAAAAATCCAATGGGTACAAAAGCATCCCAGGGCTACCCTCTCCATCTGGGGAAGATGTAGCAGCAGCAGCTTCTGAAGTAGAGTGTGCATTGGTACGTCCAGCTGTCCCCAAGGAGGACCAGGCTCTGTGTGTATGTGTGTGTGTGTGTGTGTTGATGTATTTATTAAAGGGAAGTGAAAATTAGACAAAATGAGCAAAGACAATACAAAATATAATGTATTTTCTAAGATGTTAAACTATTTTTTATGAACTTCCTACCTATGAAAGACAATTTAGTTCTCATATCCTCTCTCCCCATATACGTATTGAATCAACCCCTGACCCCAAGGGCCCGCTGTTAACTACTGTGATATGAAGATATCAATTAAAGCAGGAAGCTGCATTTCAAGGGGCATAAGTTCTCTGTGAGGACAGATTAAAAATAGTCTCCTTGTGCAGGGAACATAAGAGAAGACAAAAGCTGAATAGTGGCTAGGTTGAATGAGAATATGATAAAAGGAATAAAAAGGAATATAATTAACTTTGACAAAATTACTCTGTGGATAGGATGACCAAAAACATTCCGGAAATTTAGATGTAAGAGACATTCTTTCAATTTCGAAAGAATACTTTCCAGAAAACAAAGAGATGCTCTTCGTAAATACTCTAGTACAATTGTGGAAGTCATGTATTTTTTTAAAGGAATGCAAGATGAAACTTCACAGAAATTGACTGAAGGAGAGTGTACACTCAGGCACTAATTGAAGGGAGCAAGGGGCATTAGCAAGGGGCTCCTAACCATGTCACTGAAGGTTGGCATCAAGGCCAGGAGTTCCCTTGGATTGGTGATATAATGTTCTATAATATAGCAGGATAGAGAACAACCCTTCTGTGACTTTCCAAACTGATGACTGCATTTAACTTCCTTACACCTGAAACATAAGAGAAAATATCACCCATACACAGACTGGTTGAAGGAATAACAGAGATAAACCACTTGTGCAAATCGCCTGGGACACAGTAAGCTCAATGAGTGTTAGGTGTTCTTACTATTATCTCTCCTTATTCAAATGTGGTTCTACCATGAGAGACGATGGACTCTGAAAAACAAACTGAGGGTTCTAGAGGGGAGGCGGGTGGGAGGATGGGTTAGCCTGGTGGTGGGTTTTGAGGAGGGCACATTCTGCATGGAGCACTGGGTGTTATGCACAAACAATGAATCATGGAACACTTCATCTAAAACTAATGATGTAATGTATGGGGATTAACATAAGAATAAAAAAAACAAAAAACAAATGTGGTTCTAGATTTCTCTCTAATTCACACTTGAACTGTCCTTTTGCATATGTATTTTTATTATGTCACCTCAAATCCTTCTCATAAAGGGTCAATAAGTAAATAAATCCATCTATTTAATTCTGTTAGCTCATGGCTTTACCTTTCTGTTTCCAAGAATGGACAGTTTTTTGATTTCACACAAAAGTAAGACAATTACTTTGGTTTTGTTTACTATTGCCTTCCTGAAATTAGTTCAAAATGAACCTTGATCCCATTGTTGGTATAGCTGGTGTTAGATATGACCGTGATTGTTTAGAATGTTATAATTAAGAATATTATTCAAAGAAATTGTGTGCTATGAATGACACCAAACTCAACTCATAGAGTTCTTATGAAAATTAAAAGGGATGCCATGAAAAAGTTTAGCCATATTAACACTTTCTTTCTATTACAAGAGATTTCTGTCCCCTCTTTCACATAGATTTTCTACTGACTGAGGGCAGTACTCCTTTTTGCCAAAAAGGATACTTTCCCTGTGGGAATCTTACCAAGTGCTTACCCCGTGCTTTTCACTGTGATGGTGTGGATGACTGCGGGAATGGGGCTGACGAGGACAACTGTGGTGAGTCCCCCCACTCAGCTCCAAATGCCCACCTCCCCTTGTGAATGCCCTCAAACTGTGCTTGAACCAAATAATAATTATCATGAAAGGGAAGAGATGATTTGGTATTCTATAGGGAATCCTATTATAACACAAATAATTTCTCCCAATTAATTTGTGATGATGACCAGAATTTTCACAGGTAGGAGTTGCTTAAACCAGAAATATAAAATTGATAAAAACTGAAGTCATATTTTGAAATCTACTTGGATGCCCATATTCTAATTTTAAATGTCTTCCTATGACTACCTCTTTTTGGCTTGGTAATTTGGTTCAGCTGCAGGAATACATTTCATAAAGTGTGAATGGGCTCTGCCTAGAGAACTGATTCATTGAACAGACCTATGTTGTGCCAGGGGCTCTTCAACTCACCCACCCACAGTAGGCTCAAAGGAGAGGAGGTCTTATCCTCATGGAGTTCATGTGGGCCATGTGAACAAGGAGGACAAGAAACCTGTACATAAAAAAATAAAATGTATTTAAGTATTAATATTTATTTAAATACTAAATATTGCAGAAAGTGATAAATGCCAGAAAGAATAGAAAACAAGATGATGGGATAGAAAGTGACCTGAAGGGGGGGTTATTTTAAAGATGCAACCAGAGAAAACCTCTCTGAGATAATAACATTTGAATTGAGAACCAAACCATGAAAAACCGTAGAGGAACAGAGTTGCAGGCAAAAGAAACAGCAAGTGTAAAAGCCCTGAGGCTCAATGAAATAAGAAAATGTGTTTGTGGGACAGAAAACCAGAATGGCTTGATCGGAGTGAACAAGGATATAGAAGGTGAGGAGGTAAGCAGAGGCCAGATCACCAAAACTCTTACAGGCCATTTCAGGTCTGTATGTTTGGAGTGTATATATTGTCTAATATAACATGTATATTTTTACTTGAAGAAGCTGATGCCAAGTTGACATGTCTAGCTAATGAGCGAGTAGCCCTAAAACACAGATCTCCTGAATCTGAAAGAATCCTATTTGTGTTCTACCACACTGAACTGCCATTCCTTGGCTCTGCCCAACTAGCAATCAAAGTGAGACAACATCGTCCAGGAATGCCAGGCATCTGTCTCTAGAATCTGCTTTTCTGCCCCTGTTATTCATGCATGCTTCCCTCTCACAGAAACTTCTGCCCTCACCTCCTGTGGATCATTCATGCACATTCTTTGGGATTCAGTTCAGGTCCCCTTTTCACCTGAGAAGCTTGGCTTCCCTGGCCCCAATTCCCTGTCCTAAAGCTCTCTCACCAGTCTAAGATAAGCACCTTTTCTCTCTGTTTCCACAGCATCACAGCTGTACCTATATGGTTGTACTAAGGGCTGCCTTGTCTTTTCACTGTACTTCTTCCACTAGACGCGAACTTCTTGAGAAGAGTTCTTTGTGTCTTATTTGCTTTGGTGTCACCAGAGCTAAGACAGTAGAGTACATCGTAGGTGCCCATTCACTGCTCAGTGATGAGGGCAGCTGTCTGGATGTCAATGGGCAAGTCAATCAAATGCTTGGCATTTCCTCTTCACTGTGTGGGAATCAGAGACCCTTCATGTTTATCTGCCTCATGAGGATGTTCTGAATGCAAATTAAAAATAATTTTTGTAAAGGCATCAAATAGAATTATTTTAAAAACCATTGTGGGTATTAATAAGAAATAGAAACAAGTTAAAGGTTTCAGGGATCAAAGGGGACTTGTGGGCAACTATCTAAATTTACTTTTCTATTTGTAAACAAACTTCAGTATCTTACATTATAACATGTATCTCACCATTTTAATAGCATATATTAAAGTAATGATATTTCAGAATCAGGCCTCTTTTTTAAAAAGAATAGAATTTTCTTGCAGAAAAGGAGAAGGAAATTTGGCAAATAAGCTGGTTATGTCCTCTGACAAACTGAGAAAATATGATTTCACTCTATAGGACTAGATAGTCTTTATTAAAAGGAACTTTGCTTTTGCTTTATGAAGAAGAGCAGGTGACACATATTTTATTAACAGTCATTACATCTATCAAGTATGGATCTACACATACATATGCAGCAATATGCATATGACAAAACAATTCAGATTGTATTCTCTTCTGAGGACCTCAAAATTAAAGACGAAACATGTAAACTGTCAGCATTAGAAACAAGTAATATTTTTCAAGATGCATGTATGTATGTCAAATAATTATCTAGTTCCATTATATATCTTCTGATACATACATTTGAAATATTTGTAACTGCAAAAAAGGGGAAAACTCCAGATGTTTGCCTAGCTTTTTCTCCCTTACCATCTATGTTATCATTCAATTACTTAAACAAATTTTTAATTGATTTCATTATCAATTTTTTATACTTTTGTTTTGTAATTTGATATTTGATTTATAGAATAACTGACACATATTCATCACCATTTCACAGGAGACACTAGTGGATGGGCGACCATATTTGGCACAGTCCATGGAAATGCTAATAATGTGGCATTAACACAGGAGTGCTGTAAGTGGTATTGATTCAAAGACTCAGTATCAGCTTTGCGAGCAACATGATTTGCAGTGCATGGATTTATATGGGTGGTGTGATAAACTCCCTTTGGAATTTCAATTTCAGTTCAATGTATTTCAATGGTCAACTGGTCTGTTGTCTGCCATGGGACTGAAGAGATGGAAGAAAACAGTATACTCCATTCATGCTCATTTTATGTATTAGCCTATGATTGCAAGAATACATAGATATTGAATAATTATGACAAATAATAAAGATCTTTTTCCCTTTAATTACTTTCTTCAATAAAGATATTGAACACCAACTACTTTCCAGCCCCTATGTTAGGGACTGAGAGTACAATGATAAGAAAGATGTGGCCCCAACTCACAAACACTTCACACTGTAGCAAGAAAGACAAATCCTGATGGAAGCAGGGAAGGTACAATATAGTGCTAAACTGGGGGAATGATGTCTGCACAAGGGAATGCGGAAGCCCGTTGGAAGAAATGAAGGCTCTGCCAGGGGTGGGGAAAGAACCACAGAGAAGATGACATTGAGATGGACTTAGAAGTCCCTGGATGAGGAAATGGGAGGAGGTAACAGGACAAGCAGGGAAGCAAGATCTGCCAAACGCTGAGGTAGGAAGGTGCAGAGCAGCTCCCAATGCCTTTTTTCCCAGTGGTTCTGAGTGCCTGGAGCAGAGGAGCTGGACCTAGAAGATGAGGCCAGCCCATAAGGGGTTTTGGGGGCACACCTTGGACATTGGCCTCTACTCTGTAGATAGAATCATGTCTTTATACATACCTATATTACATACATGTGTATAATGTATACATAGGCACAATTATGTAGGTGCATATACAATTATATATGTATATTATTATGTATATATAATGCATATATATTTAACACTATATTAATATTATATTATGCACTTTATAATACCAGTTTATAATCACCACTTATTATGTGCTTTACTATACATACACAGGAGCATCATATATAAAAATTAGAAATTAAAAGATTAAAAATAAATATAACTGAAAGTTCTAATAGTTTCTTCCTGAACCACAATAAGTCATCTTGTACACATCCCATTGTGGAGATCACTGCTGTACACGGTGGACAACCACCCACCAAAATTGTGGGTTTATTTTCTTTTAATGAAGAGGAAGAAGCATATGATAAGGAGCGTTTGTGAGACTGATTCTTCCACCAAAATTATAGAGAATGGATTAGAACAATGGTCCTCAGCCCTGGGCAACTTTTGCCCCCAGAGAACATTTGACAATTGTCTGGAGACATTTGGGTTTTCACAACTGATGGGTTGCTACTGGCATCTAGTGTGTAGAGGACAAGGATGCTGTTGTGCATCCTATAATGTATAGGACAGCCCCCCACAGTGGAGAATGGGCCTCCCCAAATGTCAACCTTGTCAAGGCTGAGGAGAAAGTACAGTGAAAGAGATACTGATCATTATGTTTCCTGCAATACTTCAGATTAATACTCATAATCTAAAACCAGAAAATGTCAGTGAGAAAAGTTAAGATAGAGATGCAAGAAGCATTCCTGAAGAAGAATACAGAGCCTGTGGGTATGATTAACTTGTAGGTGAGGGGTCTATGTTCACATTGCTCATTTAGACAACAGGCTCAGCTTGGACTACATGGGATTCTTTTACTGGTAAATAAGAGTTTCAAACCCCAGGTTTTCAATCTAATAATATAACCACTATTTTTGATGTCAATAAACATTGAAGTAAACATTCTGAACTTATCTTTAAGAAGTTGAGCTAATTAGCATAAACTTATAAACAACATAGAATATTTTCCAGAATTTTATACACTAGAATGCATCTTTTGAATTAAGCAGGTACTCAATAAAAGTTTGTTGAACTTACCAAAATTCAGTGACATTGATTTTAAAAAGTTTGGATAAAAGTGATTTAAAGGAAACAAAGCAATTAGAAAGAACTTATAAAGATTTAAATAAATAATAATAAATACAAAAGTTGGAAAATAATCCTCATGTTCTTAGCTCCCATCAAAACAATTACCCATAGGATCAGAGGCAAAATCAAGTGCTCCATAAATATCGCTTCTCCCTCTTTCTCTCTCTGTCACACACACACACACACACACACACACACACACAGTGATTATCTGTCCCATGGGACAACTTGGCCTGGTTCCTCTGTAGATTTCTCACTCCTTTTATACGCCATTATCTTAATAATTATGTAAGTTTCTTCACAGTAAAATCTGAAGTTTTATTTTTCTTCTGAATGTTTCAGATAGATGGATCTTTGGTTCTCTCCGCTTTATAGCATCTATACAATTTTTATCTTCCACTATAACTTTATAGTAATGAAAAACAAAGAACGAAAATAAGAGGGAATCTGACTCAGTTGATTTCAATAAGGCACAATGGAGGCTACAGCAGAAACTGCGTCCCTCTCTTCTCCCAGCTCCAGAAGTTTGAAAGGGGAAAAAGAATGGAATTTAATTTTAATCAACAAGCATTTATTGAGCAACCTCTTTGTGTCATTCAATTCAATTAAATTGACTCAATTTTACCCATTACAGATTTACTCCATCATAGTAAGGTTTTTCATTGAAGAGAACTTAATCTTGCTTCACTATACACTTTTTTGCCTTTTAAACCTTTCTGTGGTTTCTTTCTAATCACTTATTAAGTGCCTCTGAAATGACCACTGGAAGCTAGAACTGAGATGAAACACCACATTAGTCTATATTTGGCTAGGTGAGAAGTCTTGTTTGCTTTTATTATGGGCCCAAATTAGTGCACTGAAGGTGTAAATGTTATACTTTCGATGAAGAGAGAACAATGTCATTTATTAGAGATAAGGTCATAATTTTAAAAAAGTATTGTTTTCCCAGTGAAATACTACTCTTTTGCCCCCTAGTTCTAAATCAGTATCCACAACCCTGTGACTGCAAAGGAACTGAATTGGAATGTGTAAATGTCGGCTTAAAGTCTGTGCCACTGATTTCCAGCAATATTACATTACTGTGAGTAGACTTCGCATCTTGCTGATATTTGCCTGTAAAATCATATGGAAACAATGTAGTCTAATCTAACCTCCCCTTGTTCTGTTTTGTTACTTGTATACTAGCAAAGTAATAGAAGCTCCCTTTAAACCACCAGCCATTAGAGAATTCTTCTCCAAGGAAAACAGGTTTTAAACACTGAGTGTTAGATTAGCTTGAATATCATTTAACTCACAAATATCTGTGGTCTGGAGTGTTTATTTCAGTTACTTTCTGATCTATTGTTTTTACTAAAATGCCAGTACTGTACAACTAAAAATGGAAATAAAAAGGAAGACCACTAGCTTATTCTATCTCATTTTAAATAGCAGTAATTGTCCAAGATTGCAAAGATATAAAAGATCCATGAAGCTAGCTGTGTTATCACTGTGCAAATTTTCCTGTACTTTGGAAAAACGCTTTGAGAGCCTCAGGAATTTGCAATCATGTTATAATTTGACCATGCATGAGTTGGTTAGGATTTTCTTTTTTTTTTTTATTTATTTATTCATTTGAGACAGAGAGAGAGAGAGAGAGAGAAAGCAGGAGCAGTGGGGAGAGTCAGAGGAAGAGGGAGAAACAGACTCCCTGCTGAGCAGGGAGCCTGATGTCGGGCTCAATCCCAGGACCTGGAGATCATCACCTGAGCTGAAGGCAGACGCTTAACCGTCTGAGCCACCCAGGCGCCCCGAGTTGCTTAGGATTTCCTGTTGGTTTTTTTGGGGGGGGGTTGTTTTGTTTGTTGTATTTTGTTAAATTACCCAGAGAGTAAAGATGTTAAATCACCATAGACATTCTAGTCTATGATACTAACCAGACTTGTCAAATGTGTGCAAACTGCTTAATTTTGCTTTATGGACTTCTCATTCTCCCATGAGGAAGTTTTCAGTTACCACGGTCATTTTCAAATATGTGTTAAGCAGCATGGAGTATCATTAAATATCCTGTTTTTAAGCATGCACTTTCTAGGAAAACTTTCGTTGGTCATTAAACCTGTAATGAAGTCTGTTTTACCTGTTATTTTAGGTCTCTTAAGAAAAACAAAATTCACAGTCTTCCAGATAAAGTTTTCATCAAATACACAGAACTTAAACAGATGTAAGTAGCTATTAGTAGTGTTTTTATGAAGAAATCCTTGTGATGTTTTATTTAAGATGCCTTTTATCTTTTTAAGTAAAATGAAATATAAACTTGATAACTTTTCCATGAAATTTATTTTTCCAAATGTAATTAAGATTAGGAAATTAAGCTTTGAAAACTAGCATATTATCTTTCCATTTCATAATTTAAAATAGCTGAATTGATTTTATTTAAACTATTTTTAGAGAACTAAATTGGAATTGAGATCAGGCATCTAAATAAGAAAACACATAGTTCCATGTGATTTTCCAAGATCATTTGGAAAATGACATTGTAGTTCAGAGGCACTAGATGTACTTTTTAATTTAAAGAGGAATGTTAGTATAGACCAGAATGATCAGATCATTTAAAACACATAATGATAGGATACAGCCTATCTCCCAGGATAATAGGAACAAAACCACCATCTTAGTGAAATCAGTGATATTAGCATATCTGAGGAAAGAAAATGTTAATAAATAGAGCACAGTCAGCAGTGAAGAAATGGTAGTCAGCAAGAAACATGGTATCAAGATGCCATCTTCCAAGAAAGAAAACCAGGATCTGGGAGACATAATCCCTAGAGAAGTCTCTACTGGAGGACAGGGATGGATTGTCAATTTCCACCATAACTAGCATGAACTATCTTTTGCCATGATTCCCTGCTCACCAAGCAACGTTATGATGACTGCATTAACTTCCCAAATTATTCATACTAAAGTATCTGGGCAGTTATCTTGGATAGGGTATAAGAACATTCCTATTGGTGGAATTGGATTATCTCCTATTTAAATAAAGAAATTGAGAATATGCAACCTCTTGTGAGTTTGGTTACCGTATGTCAGTTCCTCTGAGCACAGCCACTATGGGATAATGAAAAGATCAAGTTTCTACACTTGCCAAGATGATCATTAGACTAGATTTAAAAATTAACAAAGTAATGTTGTAAGGCCCCTTGGCAGTACAATCATATTGTTTTATCCTTCAGCCTTCAGCATAGAAGGTTTCTAGAAATGTGAAATATGTTAAAATCTAGAAATGTAAAATACGTTAAAAGGAATAAAAATAATCTGATCTTTGGCTTATACTAGACAGACATATTTGGTTTAAAATGCCATCAACAATTCTATGCTGTTCATGAATTTAGGTACAGATTTTCTCATACAAGAAAAGAAGTCACTGAAGGAAGTCCATGAGTGAGGTGGAATCTTCTGTGAACAGAGATAATCATGCCTGGGTTTGATTACAGCCTTTGTAAATATCATCTTACATCTCTGTAAATACCATCCTGGAGCATGTGGTCATGTTGAAATTGCCACCGTGGAGTAGCTGTGCGTGGACTCTGGGTTTCCAGATTCCTCCAGAGAGGAAATCCTAACTGCTAATCTTACTGGAAATTCTTAGAATCACCACATGTTCATTCTATGAATCAGTATTGTGCTTGCAATTGCCTGAATAATGCTCAAGGGAGGAAAAATAAAATAGCACTAGCAGAAAGGAAAGAAAAAAGGCTCATGTTGTAGAGTACGTTTCAATTCTATGATCTAGAGTCGTAGAAATTTTATGAATTTTTAATTAAATCTTCTTATTATTCACAAGGCAACTAAAGTCTGCAATGGTTAAATGATTTAACTAGGATCTACAACTAGTAAGTGGAAGAGCCACATTTAGAACCCCTATCTTCTGATGCCCAATGCAATGTTTATTTTACAATAACCAGAAACTAGAGATGGAAAAAAATCATTCTAGCATCAGATTGAATGTTCTACCAACACATACTGTCCTAGACCATACAGAACTCCCTTCTGTACATTTTCCCTCTAATTTGGGACAAGTTGACTTCTGAGAAGGCAGAGAGATCACCAGAGGATCAAGCAAAGGAGAGTTAAATTTCAACTACTCAGACCAAGTCCTTTTGCGGACCACTGATCTATGTCAATAATATCTCTTGTAGTATCGGGTAGCCCACTTAAGGGAAGAATATGGAATCACTCCTTTTGATAATTCAGGCCCCAAATTTTCCTAGTGAAATAAAATAGAGATTAACCCTAATTGCCCAGAGCAGCTGGAAAATTCTCCAAATAAATGTTTACTTCTACTTTGTCTGAGAAAACCTAGGTGCCACATTATCACCCAGCAGAGGCTTTCTCAATGCAAGCTGCTATTTGATGCTTTCTAGGCAGGTTGATTCTCCCGGAGACTGAGAGAAAAGAGATCAGGAGACCCTCATCAATAAATACTCACTAAAGGGGCGCCTGGGTGGCTCAGTTGGTTGAGCGACTGCCTTCGGCTCAGGTCATGATCCTGGAGTCCCGGGATCGAGTCCCACTTCGGGCTCCCTGCTCAGCAGGGGATCTGCTTCCCCCTCTGCCCTCTTCCTTCTCGTGCTCTCTGTCTCTCATTCTCTCTCTCTCAAATAAATAAATAAAATCTTAAATAAATAAATAAATAAATACTCACTAAGTTATCTATTGAAGGCAAAATACTGCACAATTCTTTATATTTATATAACACTTTTTAAAGTTTACAAAGAATCCAACATTTGGAATTCTCATTTGGACTTTGAATCCCCAAAATCTGTGAGGTGGGGGCAGACATCATGAGATCCTTTTAGAAATGAGGGTATCTACTCTGGAGAAGAGGGTTTGTTTGCCCAAAGGCAGCCATCTGACAAGTATTAGAGCTTGGCCTCAAAGCCAGACCTCTGATTGTGGTCCTTTGGAAGCTTAGCTGCATGATCCAGACTCAGAATATGATGAAAACGTCCATTAACCAAACTTTGATTTGAAAATAACTCAAGTTCTTTATAAGCATTACTCGAATATCACAAAGCAGCTCATGAGCTCATGAGTACCCCAGCCCCTTTTCTCCCACACTTCAGCAGCTCCTGCCACTCCTTCTCCAACCCCCAGCCTCAGACATGCCCTTCCTTCTCCTGTCCTACTCTTACCTTCTCCTTCCCTATTCTGCATTACAATAGCCCAAATAACCATAGCAAAACCCAAACCATCCCCAGGAGAAGGTGTCCAGGGAATGGACAACCCCCAGAATCCTTGGTAGCATTCATCAGGAGGGTAAAAGCTGAGAAAACCACATGTTCATTCATTCTTTCAACAAATATTTGTTGATACGTGCAAGGTGCCACATACTGAGGATACAGTTGTAAACAACACCAAGAAAAGGCCTCTCTTCATGGAGCTTAAGGTACAAAGTTGGAGGATAGACAATAAAATTGAAAATACACAGTGTGTTAGATACTGATTAGGGCCATGGAGAAAAATAAGCCAGGAAGGGAATGAGGGCATGCTAAGGAAAAGAAATTTCAAAGAATATGTTAATAAATTTTGTCCTGTCACTTAGCTCTACTATCATCTTTAAAGCTTCCCATCTTTATTAGACTTACTCCGTGAAACAGATCAGAACACACCCAATCAGCCCTCCATATAAGTGTAGATATTTAAAGCTGGCTGTTATTACCCTGCATGTTCCACAAGTCTCTTCAAGCAGAATTCTCTCCCAGAAGGACCTGGTTTCATATCTGATCAACATTCTGGTCACTCTAATCTGTATATGTTCACCTACATTTGCTTTACATGAGGTATTTAGAATAAATGTAATATTATCACTGTGATATGACCAAAGCAGGGCAGGAGAAAGCTCGCAACATTTCCTTTCTAAACTCTATATGCCCTAAGCTTACATTTGCTTTTTGGTGGCTACTTCATTCCCTTAACTGTCAGTGATCATGCTTCTAAAATTCCCAATCTTGCGCCATAGGTGTTTCTGCTAAGTGATGGCTACTCCATCCTGCATTTGTGCACTTGGCATTTGAGAGCTAGTGGTGGGTCCATAAATTATCCCTATTCTGTTTCATCTTGTTAGAGTCAGCTTTTCTTATCAGACTGTGAAGAACTTTTTGGAAAATTCAACATATTTACTATTCTTCCCAGCATTCTGTCATATGAAAATTAGATGAACCATCTTTCCCCGTATCATGAAGTAAAATATTGAAGAGGATAGCGTCAAATACTGTTTCCTGAGCCCTTCATCATCATCCTTAAAATAATGTGCATTGTTCTTTATTTTGTCCATAAAACCATCATAAAACCATTTGATCAATGCCTGGTAGACCTATAAGCAATGTCAGCCACATGTTTGTGTCGGACTGATCAGTTTTTCAAAGAAAAAAATCAAGTTGGTCTGACATGCCCTGATTCTCGTGTAGTCCCCTGTTCACTTTCTCTTTGAGGCGTTCATAGGCAGTGTCCTAAACAGCCTGTTCTGTGATCTTGCCCAGAACCAACACCAAACTCATCCTTCTCTGCACTGGGATATATCCTAAGAGATCACTGAATCTAACTTTGAGTGAGATTGTGGTCTAGAAAGCTCTAAATATTCAGTGGATTGAGGTCATTTAGGCATCCAGAAAAATAAATTTATAAATCAAAATGAAATCTTATTTGCCAGATGAATAAATGTTGTTCAACTTATCTGAATGCTTTTACTATTGATCAGATTACTCATTTTAATAATCTTTTAAAATATCAAGAATTTCTAATATTGGGAGGAAGAAATTTAAGATGACCTTACAGAGAAATAAAATATAATTTATAACATTGACTGTAATACTTTATCACCACTACCATGGAAACCAACAGCAGTTCTCCCTGCCATTGTAACATAAACCTTATATAAATCAGAAATTCCTTCTTAAACATGGTTCTTGTTCAAGGCAATCATTGGCAACAAAATGTAGCTCAAGGAGTCTGCCTGGCTCATGAATACAAAATGTTGCATTAAAAAATAGCCTATAAACATGCATGTCATTAAAGCATTTATTTGCTTTAGTTTCAGGTACATAAATTCCTGGCGTTTCTGCTTGAAAAGTCCTGACAGCTGAAACAGCAGGAATTCATGAACCAGTAAGTTATTCTTAAAAAGCCATTCAATGTAAAGTGTATTAAATTGGCTCATATCTCAGCTCTGAATAAAAAGAGGACACCACTTGCCAAATTGTCATGTTTCCAAATTTCCCCTCATATTCACCAAGCTTCTATCCTGCAAAGAAGAAAGGGGATACTACAGGATCAAGTTAAAATTCACTAGCCTAAGTCTGAGACAGGGGACTTGGGACTCTGGTTCTCTGTGGAGTACCAGCAAACTGAAGTCAAACCAGAAGACTAGAGGCTCTTCATTATTTAAGGAGTTGGATTCTCAGCTCACGTCAGGGAAGGCAGAGAGGCTGTACATGTCCAGTGAGTCATGCAGATTGAAAGCACAGAGTCAAATTCAAAATTTATGACTGCCCATCTCTTCAAGATTTTGCGAGCATGTAGGTAAAATGTGCATTCCACTTTTGAATACATTATCTTGAATAAAATATAAATCGCACTAGTTAGGTGGTAAATCTTATATTTAAGAGGAACTTCAATATACCTATATTATAGTATTATATTCTTTTTCTGTTTTCATTTATTGTTGTAACACAATTCATTATTTTAATTTTCATTACATCACTCAAGGGCTCTGAAATGCTAAAACAGATATTGATCTGTATGGATTCATCCTATTCATAGCAGAACTTTAAAACCAAAAGCACCATTTATACTGCAATGGGAAGCATCTCTTCACAGACATGGTGCAGGGGAGGAGGGTTGGAAAGACATGAGGTCTCCATAGGTTTCAGGTTTATTTGTGGGATTGAAATTGATGTTTTGTGTATCTATGGATGTAATGCATGTGCTCTGTAGAACCAGCCTTTTCCACTCGGTAGTACACAGAGAAAATGACAATATTTGTTTAACACTTAGGGTTATAGATGGGTTCGCTGATAACTGGGAACTGATCTCCGCTTTACCTAGCTACCTGAATGGCTGAGGTTTTTAATATCTTGGCACACCTATAATGCCTTTGCTAGAGAATGAATAGTTACAGTGTAACAAAATTCAGAGTACAGTCATATGCTAAAGGAGCACATGTTCTATGAATAGTTTGGCAATGAAGTATCATAACAGTTAAGAAGGTGTTGTGCAAGATTTTAGGAACCAAAGCAAATAAAAATAAGAGATAGGGAAGTCATTCAAAAGACTATGTAGTCATTAATTACTATGATTAGTGGAAAATTCCTGCTCCTAAATACCTCTAGAAAATATGAATTCAAGGCTAACCTCTCATTGTATAATGAGCACAGGAAATGGAAATTATTTACTTAGATACTCCCAACTTAGATATTATTGAATAATACTCTATTGCTAAATTGCTTCAGGGGTTAAGTAAATCATGACCCTGTGAGCTGAAGTTGATGTACTAGCCCCGGTTCAACTACTCATGCCATTTGTGACCTTGAGCACCATACTAACTCCCTTTGTACTTCTTGCTCTGCATCTCAAAATAAAAAAGAATAAGACTTGCCCTCTCCTTCTTCCAGGGGAATAGAATGAAGAGAAATGAGGAATTAAAGTTGGAACTCTGAGCTGAAAAAAATAAAGCTCAACAGTGAGACTGGTTGGTCTCACATGGGGCGTATCTCTTGCAAGTCAGGATAAGAAAACTGTAAAACAAGACCCCTTTGCTCCTCAAACTCATCACACACGAGCTCAGCGGTGCAAACCAGAGATGTCCGAATCTCATTGCATGGGTGCTAGTGGGACAGGGGGGGCATTGGCTAGGGTCACAGCCATCTCTCATGGGCAACACCTCTACTGCTCAACATAAAAATAGGACTTGGGACTTTATAAGCCAGTTTCACAAAGTGTCTTTTAGTTGAAGGAAGTGGAGACCACATTCAACAACTTGATAAAATACCTAAACCATAATCACATGACTCTTCTATCTTATTCCTACCAGATTTCTTCAGCATAATTGTATTACACACATTTCCAGGGAAGCATTTTTTGGATTACATAACCTGCAAATATTGTAAGTAACTTCTTTATAATTATGAGTACAATTTTAAGTAAAGATTAGAAGGGTAGAATGGTCATTTCTGAACGCTTAACTTGGCTATAGTGAAATGGGAGGAATCGGTTATCACGAAGTACTTAGATTAGTTATTATGCTAAAAGAATTATTAAAAGATTCCTAGTTTTACCAGTTACAAAGGCTCTCCTTAACCTTGTCTTCTCAAGTTTGGGTCATTTCCACAATATTTTAGCATTTTATTTTTTCTAACCCTCGCTAATTTACCTATATATTTTCTTAAAATGCTAGTCTACTAAGGATGTCGCCAAAAAGGACAAAAGCAAGAATAACCTCCTCTTATACTCTTAAAAAATATAATAGTCCAACACACTGCTTTTGGCCATTTTGCTGGTCCTTGCCCTGGTGTTGCACACACTAGGCTTGTTATCTGTATCTCCTAGTTGTTCCTTGATGTCTTCCCCTCTTCTTATCCAGTTGGGTGCTTTCAGAGACAGATGTCCATACTCCATAATCATCAGCAGCAGCTCATATTCTGATTATATGTGACTAAAATGGAGCATTGAGTTTGCCTAATTGACTTGCGCATGCTATTTATAGGTATCTCAACCACAACTGCATCACAGCTCTCAGACCCGGAGTATTCAAAGACTTACATCAGCTAACTTGGCTGTAAGTAGTCTAGTTTTTCCTTCCCCCTCAAAAGATCAGTCTTGATGATATACATCAATGCTTATCGTTTCCATCTATTTATGTATCTTGTTTATTATACTCATTTTTCTGACTGTCACATAATCTGGAGCACTTTACCCAAGCAATTCAGATAACGGCATGCCAAATGGTAGTTATGTGCAAAGAAATCTGTGCCATGCTTTTTCAGGAAGTTTCCTGAGTCCAGCCAGTGTTTACCTATTCCAGCGTTTCTCAACCGCAGCTCTGTTGGCATTTGATCCAGATAATTCTTTGATGAGGGGGGTGTTCTTGTGTATTTTGGGATGTTTAGCAGCACCTGTGGTCTCTACCCCAGTTGATGACAGTAGTCCTGATTCCCAGAGTTATGACAACCAAAAATGTCTCCAGACATTCTCAAATGTCCCCTGACCTAGAAAGTAAAGCAAGTTAAGGGCTTTTTTGATTTCCAGAACATTCATAGAAAAGTCTGAAAATATGGTAGTTTGTGGTGTTTCATTACTTTCCAGGCTGAGCCACCAGCTCCATACTGAGGACTCTCACATCAGGCGTTTGTGTTTTCATCAGGAAAATGAACGTCAGGCAGTTAGAAGGGTCTATGTGTCAGTTTGCCCATTTTCTATAGGTTGGCCTGGCCTAATGGAAAAAGCCAGAACTTGAACTTCATCCAGATCCTGTGTATGCCATGGTCCTATGCTTAATGTTCCAGGCAACTTTCTTAATTTTCCGAATTTCTCATCTGTCAACTATAATCACAGTTCCTTTCTAAGAACAATGTTGTGAGGTTAAATCACAGGGCATGTATAAACTGCCACATGCAGAGCTCCTGGCATATAGTAGGTGCCCAGTGTCACTCTCTTCTTCAACTCTTACCCTCAGGGACCCCTGGTTTCAAAGGCACAAGAAAAAAGAAGGCATATTTCCCTTTAGTCTATTTCTTTCTAGGAAAATACCATATATCATTAGAAACGATTATTTGAATATATGAATATTTCACTCTTTCACCCTCAAAGCTCCTAATGAGTTTGTTTGTGCAGACCTTATTAAATGCATCATGTAAACACCATGAGACCAAAGAACTATTTGTGATTTCCTAAGAATTTTTTTTCCTCATTCACTCTTCAATCAGTAGGTCAAAGCATTCACCAAGCCTGTATTCAGCTAATTAATAATTCAGCTTGTGCTGGACCCAAGTATACAGAGGTGAAGCGTATGACTCAGATCTTGAAGTCCAATGGGAGGTGGAAGCAGGCAGAGAAAACAATCAGGACAGAGCCCATAAGGGCTGGGGTGGGGGGTGGTAAGAATTTGGAGGAAAGAGCCAGGGTGAAGGAGGGGCTCTCAGGGAAGAGGATGGGGGCCAAGTGTGGAAGGGCAGGAAGGAAGAGAGCAGGTGTTGGGGGAGACATGATTGTCATGGGCCTTTTCTTGTTTCCTGGTTTTATTTCACAAATGTCTCTGATGCTGGAAATGTTTGTGATATGTTTTTTTCAGAATTCTAGATGACAATCCAATAACCAGAATTTCACAGAGGTTGTTTACTGGATTAAAGTCCTTGTTTTTCCTGTAAGTGTTCATCTAACCTTCAATACATCCGTCTATAAATTGCAAAAACAGATATCTAACACTAGCTTACAAAAAAGAGCTTTAAAAAAACTCAAGCCTGCTAACATTTTTATTAGTCAAAACCTTTCCTGTATGTCCAACCACAGTTACTGTTGCGATTTCCTGGCCATGGTATATTTTAAGCCTACTGGTTGATTGCTTTTTGATCTCCTTTAATTTCCTTTAATCCTAAGGCATGTTTGACTTGCAGTGGTTAACCAAAGATAGTATTCATTTTTATCTCCTAACTACATTTAAATCTATCAGAATCTCCCAGGAGTTCAGCTCCGACTACATTTTTAACAGAGGGAAATGTGCCTTTGCCCAGCGAGAGTCACTAAAAATTCCAAAATCTTTGTCCCACCGACAGAGCTGTTCTCATAATTATGTTCTCACTGTTTATTAATACACTGAAATGATTTATCAGCAGGGGATTATTATGTTCCTTTATAGTTGATCGTATAGCATCATTATTTTTCCATCTGTCAAAAGGGACCACAATATCATAAATTAATTGTGCAGCTTAACATGCTGATGGGTTGTTTTCTTTCCCCCAGAGCCCCTGCTACCATTTCTTAGATTTAATGCAGTTTGCGATGTGGCCCTTTAATACTGTAAGTGATTAATGTTTCCCTTAAGAAAAAACTCTGGATGTAGGATGCTAGAAATGATTGCAAATTTGAAGTTTACAAGGAAAATTACCATGAACTTCAAAATTATTACTCAATATATACTTTTGTTTCATCTCATAAAATTAAACTGTACAATGTTTATTCCCAGGTTATATATATCATACTTTTGTGTTCATAGTTTCTTTGACATCTGCCTCCTTTTCCGTGCCGTTCGCATATCTAGAGATCATTTTGAAGAGGTAGTTATGTCTGTATTCTTTATCCGGATGTGTTGATTTTAGCATGCAAGTTTCCAAATTGTGGAAATAGTAAAAATGCTGTTCTTAAAGTGGCATATCATTTTGTTTCTAATTAACATCTTCTTTGTGTAAAGGTCTATGGTTAATAACCACTTAGAAGCCCTTCCCAAACAGATGTGTGCCCAAATGCCTCATCTCAACTGGATGTGAGTATGCATTTAGGAGCTAATTTGTTCTTCATCCAGATTAAGGAAACTAGACCTGAAGTTAATTCATGATTACATAAAAAGCCCATTGGTGATCTTTCCAAAACCCAAATCCGATTATGTTATTTCCTGGTTTAAAAATCTTTTGAGAATTCCACTGGGTGTGCAGGTCAAATTCAGACTTGCCCCTGGAGCACCCAAGGCCCCCCATTTTCTATCTCTTCCTCCATATAGTCTACTACCCTGCTCCTCCTCCTCACGAGTCTTCCTTCCAGATGCACCAAACTGCTATAATCAATTCCCCGGGCACATATTATTCCTTCAATTAGAAAATCTTGCTCCTTTATTCTTTTGGTTAACTCCAACATCTCCTTCAAAAGTCAGCTTAAACATCCCCTCCAGGAGGCCATCCCTGACATGCCAGTCAATTTTATTGCCTGCCTCTCTGCCTCCTTTATTTACACTATGGACAGACGTCCACCATGCCACCTGGTCCCTACACGGCACACCTGTCTTGCTATCACTATCACAGAACCATCGGTTTACTTGTCTGTCCCCTACCGCTCTGTAAATTCTACTAGGGCAGAAACCCCCCTTGGGATTTATATCCCAGCATTGGTACAATGACCAGCACATAATAACTGCTCAAAAACCTTTGTGAAACTAATGTGCTAAACCATTTCCACTCCTTGTTAACTTTGAACCAATACTTGTTTAAACACTTAGTTGGTTTACTTAATGGCTTCACTACCACTACTCCCCACTCCTGCCACCTTCATCTTCACAGTCTCCTGAGACAGGCTGTACTGTCCCACGCAGACATCCCTTGCCCTGTGAAATGCTGATTGTACTGCCCCCTGGAACTCTCCTCATTGTTAAATCAGGGGACTCAATACTCATAAGATGATAAAACTGTAGTGTCTCAGCTTTTGATCCTTTCTGAGCTAGCCTTACAATTACTTGTTACAACTGTTAGGTGCCCTTGTGTTTATTTACTGACATACATTTCTTTATTTCTTTCTTTCTTTATTTATTTATTATTTATATACCTGTTACCACAATACTTTTAAGGCAATAGAGGTCTTACGTAGATGTGCCACTGCCGAAAGGGAAATAATGGTCTGAACATGAGAATAAAACTTGTTAAGAATAGGTGAGAAAAAACAACTTAGAAAACACATGAGCACATCTGCACAATGAGAAGCAAACAGGAAAGGGTGAAAGTAGCAGAAAAAGATCAGGGCCCAGGCCTGTTCCCCAAAATGGACATCAGCAACCAAGAGGAGATCGGGAACCATTGTCAAAACCCTGGGTTCTGGCATACTCATGGTCACTCAAGGCTCCTTCAAACACTAGGGAAAAATGTAGACATCCAGTGAAAATATGTTGTTAGTAAGATAGTCTGATTGCACATGGAAAAGGGCCTTTAAACCAAGAGGGCAGAGAACTGAGAGGTCAGACCCAAAAAAACCCCATAAGGAAAAAAAAACTGCCCTGGCCAGGCTTCTCCTCCATCACTTGCCATCAGTAGGGCTATGCTCTCAACTCTTTACTGTTATACCTGTGAAATGTAAAAACATTTATTCCCATTCCATTTAACAATATCTGGATCTTAAAAAAAAAAATTATTTATTTATTTATTTATTTATTTATTTATTTATTTATTTATTTCACAGAGAGAGAGATAGCGAGAGCAGGAACACAAGCAGGGAGAGTGGGAGGGGGAGAAGCAGGCTTCCCGCCGAGCAGGGAGCCTGATGTGGGGCTCAATCCCAGGACCCTGGGATCATGACCTGAGCTGAAGGCAGACACTTAAAGACTGAGCCACCCAGGTGCCCCATATTTGGACCTTTAAGAGAATATAGTGTTTATTATTTTAATCACAGTATTTTAAGGCTGAAAAAAACATCGAGTTCCTACAAGATCACCTGGATGGCTATAAAATGAAACTTAAAAGGGAATGACAAAAGGATTGGTGATTTTAGTGTTAATGTGAGAAATGTTCAGAAGCAGCAAAATAGCTATTGTCATATATATATGGAGGATTATAGGAAGCAGACTATAAAAAGAAGTTAGGAGACTTGGCAGGAAAGTTGCCTCTGTCTCATTCCTTGGTGCTGCTAGGAGTGGTAATGTCAGAGTGCTCCCAAGGGGGGTTCCCTGATGGTGGGATGCCACTGCCATAAGGGATCACCAGCAGGATGTAATCATTCCGCCGGTGCTTCTCCAGTGTCAGCACGCATCGCAAACAACATGAGGACTAGTTAAGACCGCAGTTCCTTTGCAATGACATGGATGGAATATCATGCTAAGTGAGATAAATCAGTCAGAGAAGGAAAAATACCGTATGATCTCACTCACAGGTACAATTTAAGAAACAAAACAAATGAGCCAAGGAAAAAGAGAGAGAGAGAGAGAAGCCAAGAAGCAAACTCTTAACTATTGAGAACAAACTGATGGTTACCAGAGAGTGGCTTGGTGGGGGGATGGGGAAACTAGGTGATGGGGATGAAGGAGGGCACTTGTGATGAGCACCAGGTGTTGTATGGAAGCGTTGAATCACTATATTGCACACCTGAAACTAATATAATACTGTATGTTAACTATAGTGGAATTAAAAAAAAAAAGACCTCAGTCCTAAGGACTGGGGTGGAGCCCGAGAGTCTGCATTTCTAAGAAGTCCCCAGGTGACGCGAAGGGCTGTCCCAGCCACACTGGAGCAGGGATACACCCAGCGGCAGGATCTCAGAGGCATGGTGGAGAGATCGGTCATTTCGTTTCTGGGTTTCAGCACCAAAAACAAACAAAAAACAAAAACAAAATAAAAGAAAGAGTAGTCACTTTCCATCATGCAAATGGATACATATCCTAACTCTGGTGTTCAGTATCTGGAAGATAAATTTGCTTGGGTTTCTCCTTTAGCAAAATAGAGATGAAAGTATCTACGTGATGTCAGTGGAATGTGAGAACATAAGGATCTATGATGCCATGGTTTAGTGTCTAGGCTTTAGATACAGACAGATCTGGGTTAGGAGGTCAATTCTACCATTTACCAGCTGTGTGACCAGAAATAAAGTGAATTCCCAAGAGCCTCACATTACTAATATGTTAAATGGGTGGGGAGGAGGGGGAGAAATAATACCAACTTTGCAGGAATGCTGTTATGCACTCAGAACAGTACCTGACACCATAGAAGTCTAATAAATGGTAGTTACCACTATGATAGTAGCAATATAATGATAATTAATAGCATGGTATCTAGCACAGAGAGACACTCATGAAATATTGGGCTGCCCTTTCCCTCAATTTTATTAAGTTGAATATTAATTGGAAGGGGAAAAGAAGCATAATATTAATTATATTATTAACCCTACAATAATTAGGAAGAAAGCATAAAAATCGGAATGAGGAAAAAATAAAGTTCAGAACTGTTATATCAACAAAAAGTGCCTGTAGACATGTGATTTGTGCAAAAACATTAAAAATATTTCTCCTCCATGCCTTTTAGGGATTTGGAAGGCAACGGGATAAAACATCTTAGGAAGTCCACCTTTCTGTCATGCAATTCACTCACGGTGCTGTAAGTATACAATGGAAATCAATAAAGAGGGGAAACCCAGTAGATTTGGAAGTCAAAAGAAAATACTGACAAGGAATTTTAAAGTAGTGTTTTGTTTACAGCCTTGGTCTGAAACTGCAGTCCTAGAAAACGCACACATAGATTTATCAGTTTTGATGGTGGGTCCCAGCCTTCAGTGTAGCTGCCCAGCCTCTAGATCTCCAGCAGCTTTGCTTCTTGCTGAGGGCAATCAGCATTTCCATGCATCCTCTCAGCTGAGCTGGCCTCTAACCCTGTGATCACTCAGGAAATGAGATAATATGTGCGCAAACGGTTAGCTCTACAACAATTAGCTGTTATTGCCAGTGAACAGTTATCCCTTGATGTCTCTTCTTTCTCTCTAAAGAAAAAAATAATAATTTTATTCTTTTTTTTTTTAATTTTTTTTTTAAGATTTTATTTATTTATTTGAGAGAGCGAGCACAAGAGAGGGGAGCGGGAGAGGGAGAAGCAGACTCCCCGCTGAGCAGGGAGCCCGATGCGGGACTCGATCCCGGGACTCCAGGATCATGACCTGAGCCGAAGGCAGTCGCTTAACCAACTGAGCCACCCAGGCACCCATAATAATTTTATTCTTAAGGGAAGAATATCTGATGTCTTCTGGTTTGCCAAAGATTCTGATTGGTGATTCTGATTGCTGATTACGTTTTTCAAAGGGTGTGGGGGGTGGTATGCAAGTGGATGGGCTATGGCATATTTGCCCTGGTAAAAACACAAGAATTTTGCTTTGGTTTTAACCATAGTTTTCCACATGCGGTAAGCAGTAATGTTTGATGGTTGCACAGGTGGTTGGAAAAGAAAAATTGGAGTATATTCATTTGTAGTCGTCTAACCACTGTTTTTCAACAAACTAAGAGATAAGGTTATTGCCAGGCTACGTATCTATCAATCAGATTGCAGACTAGCATATTTAATGAGAAAAGAGGGGCTATCCCACTCAGCAGATGCAAAGAGTTTATTCCTTTTCTCATAGATAATGACAGAGAACACTGGTACAGAGAACACTGGTAAACTAAACAAATTCCATTGACACCTTCTGTTTTATAGCCCCATGTAGCTTTTGAATCACTGTCACACTCATGATCTCATTTGTTAACACCTCTGTAAGGCAGTTAGAGGCAGACGCCCTCTTTTTACTGTATATCTTGGAGAATTCCATTTCTAGACAAAGGAAGTGTAAAACCACTGCCTTCCCCACCACCACCCAATTTAAAATCCATTTGTGGCCCCAGAAACTGCTATGGGGTTGGTTTAAGCTTTGTTCTTTCTGGCCTTTTCCTAAGGAATGTGCCTTACACAAGGATCCTCTCTCTCAAAGCCTACTCTAATTAATTAACAGGTTCCAAATTTGACATCCGTGTGTGTATATTGGGAAATGAACACTTTCTGAAATAATCAGATTCCAAACAAAATGCAGCTTCATAGACCACACTCAGCACCTCAAATTACTTATGGCAGCATTTCCTAGAGAGAACACATGGATATCCTTGGTGAGAAATTCCTGCTTTACGTTCCACACCAGAACACACCTTACTTTGAGATTTCAAAGGAGGCCTTATGGAATTACCCCCCGGATCAGTGGCATCTCCCAATGAGAACTGGTTCTTACAGTAGACACAAACCAACAGTGCTGACTCTCACCATGTCTTACAGGTTTCTGCCTAGAAATCAAATTGATTTTGTTCCAGAGAAGACATTTTCTTCATTAAAAAATTTAGGAGAACTGTAAGTAGCATTGTCTACTAGGAAAATAGGATTGCTTCTTCCAAGATTATAAATTTAAGTGACTAGGGAGGCTGCTTTTTCCCTAGTGGCAATCAAATTCTGCAGACTCCTGGATATTCAAAATCAATTAAGAGAACCAACATTATCCTAAAGCCAAAAGCATATTAAAATCAAACGGTGGGCTTAATATGGATTTAGCCTACTCTAATTTCTCTCCCTATTTTCTTTGGGTGATTTCCTGTGTGTGTGTGTGTGTATGTATGTGTGTATGTGTGTGTGTGTGTGTGTTTTGGAGCAAATGAGTTTTCCAGAGCTCCTTAAACTCAAGGATTATTATCTCTAATGGCTGGAGTATAGTTAATTCTCAATAAATGCTTGCTAAATGAATAACTGACTGAAATCATATTAATCATGACTGAACAAAGGAACAAAGATGCTTATTATCCCTTGAGAAATTACGACTTCCAGAGTAGATGAAGCAAATACAAATGTCTAGAATGATCGGGTTTATTGAAAAATATTCAGAGAGCTCATGTAACTTTTTCTGTTCAAATATATGTTTTGTGGAGCTAAAACTTTTAAAAACATCTGTCTTGCTATTAATTCATTGCTACCCCCATAATTGTGTATCACTGGAAGTTAAAACTAAGTCTGTTACATTACAAAGGGGGTGACTTGGGTATAGAACTCCTCCTCCTGATCTGAAGCCTAAAAATGGAAATTAATTTCTTAATTAACCTCTCCCCCGTTCTTTATGCCTCGTTTAGAAATCCAGGAAGTACTGGGGAAAATAACTCAGAAAGAGTAATTTGAAAACTAATTCACGAATAATCAAGATAATTCAAAAGAATTTATAAGTATCACAAACTAAATCCACCTATATTTACTAAGTGCCTAGTATGTGCAAGACACTCCATTACAACTAAAAATATTGTCATTTTATGGCAAAAAGTGAAAAGCAGCTCCCTCAGAATCGCTCGCTTATTCTTCACAAGGGCATTCCTGATGAGACTTTAGAGGGTTGATAGGGACTTGGGTTATAGGGTAGAGAAAGCGAGCAGCCCAGGACACACAGGAGCATGTTTTAGGTGCAAACTTAAGGAAACAGTGGTATGGAGTCCACATTTTGAAAAATATTCTAATCCTCTTTTTATCCTACACTTAGGCAGAGCCACACACATTCCCACCCCCCAAAAAAAGAGTCTGATTAAGAGATATTAGCTTGTTTTTTAAAACATCACCAATAATCTATTCCAATCCACTGTTCATCAATAAGTGAAAAAAGAAATTCAGAAGTTTATAGAATTAACTTGAACAAGGCATTTTTACTTCCTGAATTTACAAAAATGTTAGATAATTTTACTATGCCTTCATGACAACAAACCATGCTGGAGAGGAATAAGCACATTTAGGTGAGGCCACTAAAGTCCTTTCTTCCAAAAGGCTGTACTTTGTTTTTCAACATAACACTTAACAGGATGTTTTCTAGCTGCACAAGACATCATCATCTTGCTCTGTTGTCATGCTCATTCTGACCCATGCAAGCTCGTGGCTTTCCTTCTACACTAGACCCAGGTGTCCTCTTCTTACCTGCAGCCCCAGATCAGAATTGCCACCTGGCAGGACAACTACACTTGGATATCATGATAGCATCTCAAAAGTAATCTGTTACAATTAATTTATAGATAACCCTTACCCTCCTGCCAGCTTCTTTTCCTGAACTTACCATCATAGGGCTATCGGCATCCTTCCTGGCAGCCAGGCTCGAAGCCTCTTCCTTTCCCTTCAACCCTCCTTACACTTCATGTCCTACCAGATGGTGAGACCTGCCCATGACCCCCTTAAGCCCTCATCAGCTTTCACATGGTACAGGGTCAAAGCCTCCTGCCTGGTCTCCATCGTTTGACTCTCCGACTTTTCATGCTTCCGACAGAACTATCATCCCATGAACCAGAGCATAGTATGCCCCTGTCCTGCTTCATATTCTCCCTCCTTGTTGCCAGATTTCAATGTTAATGTTCAGAAGAATCACAAGGGATACTGGATTAAAATGCATGTTACCAGCCTCCCTCCCAGAGATTCTGAAGAGATAGTTCTGGAGTGGGCACGAGGAATGTGCTCTTTTTATAAGAATCCTCTTTGGTTCTAATGCCTGGACTATGCCCTGGGAAGTTCTGCCTTGGAATGTATTCATGGCCCTTCCATTTTGTCTCCATGCTTATTTCCAGACTCACTTCCTCTACATCTCCCCATGCTTTCCATCCTCCACCCTCGCTGGACCATCTGCCAATTCCAGAAGATGTCATTGAATCTCAAGTTTCTGTTTCACTGATCCTGCTTAACTCTCACCTGAAAAGCTGTTCTTCTTTTATACTACCTATGAAAATCATAAAGCTTTGTTCAAACAGTTCCTGATTTCCAACTCCTTCCTCTTTATTTAGTCAGTACATCTATAATAGCACTTGCTTCATTCCTTCCTTGTTTTATAATCTAGTTGTTTATTCTAATTGTAAGCTTCTTTAGAAAAAGACTTAAGTCTTAGTTATTTGTAACTCCCACATACCCATCAGCAGCTCCAAAGCATCAAAAATAGATAAGATCTTTTGTTTGAGTTTTAAGCAATTGCATGTCTATTTCACTTTTGAACATCTTCCCTTTAGAAGGATATTTTGGACTCTTGAAGAGCCCTGATTCCTTCTGTATATATTCTGTAGAAGCATTTCCCTATGATTCTTCATGGATTGGACAGTCCTATTATATTTCATTCTAAATTTTTAATTTCTTTTAAAAAATAGTACCATATCAAAATAGATTTAAAATGTGCAAATTCATCCATTCAAGATTATCTGGGCAGATAATATGTGGCCAATACTGTCCTAGCTGGAAAGCAAGAGTAAGTAGAAGACAGAGGTCTTGGCCTCAGAAAGCTTGTAATACAGTTGGATAAACAAGATATCATATACTTGAACCAAATAAGAATCACAGAAATAATGAATGATCGAAATGTACAGAGAGTACCTGAAACAGAGGAAATTAATCAAAGTAGACATTGAAGCCAGGTTGGGAATGTGTTGGAGAGAGATTGAGAGGAAATTCCGGACAGGAACTGGATGAGCAAAATATCACACGTCTGAAAGTGATGGAAAACACTCCATTTGGCTGACTCACACAGCCTTGTTTTGTAACAAGTTATCAGGTTGGTTAAATTGGATCATATTTTCTGTTACATCCAATGGGATGATGATAATTGTGAGGAGTAATAACCATGTCATTTATTTCCTATGTAATTGTGTCGGGTTTTCACTCTCATCAACAGGGACCTGTCTAGCAATATGATAATGGAGCTACCACCCCACATTTTTAAAGACCTGAAGCTTCTACAAAAACTGTAAGTTCTTCTTCCCACCATCAGCAGATTTAAATGGCAACATCTTGAGCTTCCAAAATAATAACATCCTGATGCTTCTTTCCTCCCTCTTTCTAATGGTACAAAAGGAATCTGTCGTCCAATCCTCTTTTGTATCTCCACAAGAACCAGTTTGAAAGTCTTAAACAACTTCAGTCTCTGTAAGTGAAATATAACAGTATGTTGATTATCATTTTAGTGGATGTACTTTACTCAGAACCACATTTATTTTTAAATGGGTATTTGATACACAGAGGGGTTTTTATTTGAGCGTGCATCATCAGACAGTTGTGAATATCATTGTTACCATCAAGTATGTACCGAATGACAGCAAAACCATTCAATATGTTGTAAAAAACATTTCTGTGTTTGAAGCTACGTATACCAGATTCACATGGAAAAATCTCATCCTGCAATCTTCGCAAAGAATTAAATTTTCAATAGTTTGGTTACTGAACAGTTGGTAAAAAATTATGTAAGACTTGCTTGCTTTTTCCTTTCCCCTTTGCTACAACAGTCTACTTGATATTGGTCTACGGTGCATGCTTTTTATATTTCTCTCAGTAAAGAAAAAAATTATCTCACCAATATGAACATTCAGGCACTTAATGTTGTTTAGTATTTTAAAATTTCAAATGTATGAGGTTTAAATAGAGTCAAGAACTCTGCCAGTTTTTCTCTGAACTTCCTCATTCCTTTCCCAGGAATAACCATTGTTGGTTTAAGTTTGTTGTTTGTTTTTACACGGAGGGCATACATATTATGTGATCTCAGCCTTAAGCTTTTGTTCATTTAATTCCAAAGATTAATCCTTAATATCACTTTTTCCTCTTGCTAAATAGTTTTCTTTTGGAAATTAATTCCAGATTAAGTTCTCTTTCAACAGGTATTAGTGAGCATCCACTGATGAAAAAGACTTGGTTCCTGTTCTTAAGAAGCGAGAATATAAAAAAACAAAGATGTGTGTGTGTGTGTGTTATACATATATATAATATATTGTTTTTTCATATAATAATAGACCTTAGGATGTGAACAAAATGATTTTTCACTTACTACACACTGAATCCTAAAAGTCAAAATATCATGCTACCACATCATGCCTTTCTAAAAGTCAAATTAGAAACTATTTACCCAACACCTTTCTTTATTTATTTTCTTTATTGTCTCAATCCTTTTTTTTTAAGATTCATTTACACATTTATTTTACAAACATTTGCTGGCTGCCAATTTATTCATAGCATTGTCTTAGGTACCCAAGATATAGTGACGCCTACCCTTTTGGAAACTATCAGCTATTAATCAAATAATCACACACAATCCATGTAGAGCTAAAACTGTGATAAGCCCAGGAGAAAGCCAGAGAGCAAAAGAAAGAGGGAAACCAATCCTTTAAAAAGGACTCAAAAGTTTCCTGCATCAGAGGCCCTGGGACAATTCTGGAGTATAATTGCTCCACTAGGTTTCATTTCTGACTGCCGAAGAACAAGGCAGTTCTGTGAAAGACTCAGTGGATGGGTGAAAACTCAGAACCATGTCAAGAAATCCTTATTCAGATCAGTCAAAAAGAAACTGAGTGAGAATCAAACATCTTTCAAAATAAACCTTAAAAGTAAAAGGCTTCTGTCTTTTTAGATTTTCCTCTCTCCATCTGTTTCCTGAGAACATGGCAGACTCCCTTAATTCATGCCGTCCTAAAGAGTCTTCAAAGAATCTGTATTTGAAGAAGCTTCTGGATAAATGAGGAATATAGCGGTTCCCACTGGAGCCCTCTGAGGACATCTCATGGGGTCTGGAGGAAGGAAAGGCGTTATGCTTCCCACTACTGTCTTAGGAACACTTGTCCTGAATTGAAGCCTTGCTTACTGCTTCCATGGTTTTCCACCCTAAAGATGCACAGGCCTGGAAGAAACGACTGTATTTGAATCCAGGTTCTCACAAAACTTAATTCAGTGATGTTCTCAGGTTGGAAATATCAGTTCCTGTCTGAAACCCTCTAAAGCTCACATGGCGTGGTCTATAAAATCAAACTAGGCAGCCAATTTCATGATCACACAAATCACCACTGCCATTTTTAAATCAAAGAAATGCATGAGGATGTTCTATTAGAATGTAATTCAGCATATGAAGTGACAAAATCAGCTCCAACTTACAAAAGTCATAAATAGAAATGGCAATCTCCTAAGATAGTTTACTGTAAAATTTTCATCCTAATTTTAACTGGTAATAAGACTTCGAAGCATGGTATCTAGGATATGACAAAAAATGCAATTATTAAAAAATTAAGCCCTGAAAACATGAAACCTATTGTGCATATTTTCCAGAGACCTGGAAAGGATAGAGATTCCAAATATAAACACACGGATGTTTCAACCCATGATGAATCTTTCTCACATGTATGTATGTATGAAAAATGGAGAAGTAAGCATGGCGAAATATTGTCGATGTTCTAGTATAAACTGTCTAATGTATCACTGCAATGTGTTTTTATGCAAGAAAAGTCTTTTTATTGAGAACTTTTTAATTTTGTCACCTTTGGTCCCTGTTCAAATAGAGTTCAATATTATGATGTGCCGACATGAATGACACTTCTCTCTGGAAACACGCTGTTTATCCAATTGAGGCCCAATAAGAGATCAGGGTACCAGAATGCCACACATTACACAAGATGAAGTCCCTGGCTAAATGGTACTCAGGAGACCTGGAAACATTAATTCACCTCACATGAATGAGCAGTCGGCTGCTCTAAGATTTGAGCCCTTAGGAAGAAAGGTGCTATATAAATTCCAGGTGTTGTTACTGTTACTAAGTGCACTACAAAATGGAGGTAATTAATCTTTATAGTAGTTTTTGATGTCACTTTAATATATTTGGCTAAAGTGCACTGTGTAAGTTGTGTTATATTAATATATGTGTTTATGACATGATTCATTTCTTTATCAACTGTGTACTCTAATGTGTTCATGATTTCAAAAATTAACCCTTGTTATCCACAACAATAGGGAGGATTCGGTGTAAGATTACAAGTTGGGTGCAGCAAGTGGATGAAATGGTTGGTGTGAAGGTGCTCTTTTGGGAGAACATTTTGTTTAAGTCTCTGCAGTAGGTGTGATTACTAAAAGACAAGTACTTGATGCATATCCACATGGTTTTCATCATTTCTCTTTCTGTGGCACCAGTAGATACTTATTTAATGAGGCTATCTTTTCCTTGTTGAGGGTAGAATGTGAGGTCCTTTTAGATTAGAGAAATTCAACCTTTTTAGAACTTGATGGAGAAGCTGCCACTTAAAATAAGGTCAAGAAGCAGCTAATAATTAACAAAAAATATTTTAACTTAGTTACTTCCCTACTAAGTGACCTAGCTTCTCTTCACCTCTTTGTCCACCATTTATTGAAACACTTCCACCTCATAACCCCCTCTCCTTCCACCTGCTGACCAGTGCCATGGTCATAGCAGGAGGAAAGGTTGAATGACCAAGAGACCTTAGCTGGGTCCATCTGAAGACAGTGGACATAATGGAATCTTAAAGGAACTAAAAGGTCAAGTCAAGTGTGTACCAAGGACTCCAGGCAAGGAGAAGATAAAAAGGGAATTATACATCAAGTTCCTTTAATTGCATAGATGATTTCCGGAAGCTCGACTGTCAGCTACTTGAGGGCAGCGATTGCCCCCTATTTCCCTACCTGACAAGCCCAGCACTAAATTATCCATCTTTCACGTGATCATCTAGGAAGTATTTGTTGAATACTTCGCATGTGTCAGGCACTGTTCTAGGTCTGAGAACACAGGACAAACAGGAGAGAGGAGTGTCTGCCCCATGGAGCTTCCATTTAGCTTTGGGAAACAAAGTGAACAAATAAACTGTGAATAAACACTGTGGAAATAAGTGTAGCAAGACGAAAGGACAGAAAGAGGAGATAGATGGTTCACATAGAAGAGAGAAGTGACGTCTGAGCAGACCTGAATGGAGGGAGGGGCAGGTCTGGCAATATCTAGGGGGAAGAATCTTCCCGGCAGAGGGAACAGCAAAAGCAGTGCAGTAAGAAGAGGGGTGAGCCTGGCTTCTTTGAGAATTGGAAGAAGGCCAATATGCCTGAACGGAACGAGCAATGAAGGGAAGGTGAGGTGGATCTGGGCAGCCAATCGATCACGGGGGCCTTGAGGCCTCGGCAGAGTAAAGCTTGATTTAAGTGGCTAGTCTCAAAACCGCATGGGGAGATGGCAAAAAAGGATTAGACAAAGAGAAATGAACTAAAAGAGGTGGTACAAGAAAACAAAAATGGAATACGTTTTAATGGGGGGGGGGAGCCTAAATACACAGGTTTGGGGAATGGCGATAAGCCAAATGACCTCCCAATTCAAACACGTCAAGCTTCCACACACCTAGATCAAAAATACATTGATCACAAACAAACCTATATTTGCCTCTAGAAATTGTTTAAGCCCTTTTAGGCCCTGGTATGAAATCTGCTTCTTCTCCTAGCTCCCATGAGACTGAGTTTTCCTAGGTCTCAGAGACTAGGAGACCGCCAGTGTCAGGGAAAAGGAGGCTGGTTAAGTGAGTATAATTAAAACGAAGCACAAGACAGGGATGTTTTTAGTTTCCATCCCAAACCCAAGCCCCTGAATGTTTGCTGCAGGTCAGTGTAACAAGGACAATTTACTTTTTATAATACCCTAAAGAATAATTCAATGTGATGATGAAAAATGGAGTCCTAGAGACTTCACATTCTCATGTCCTTCCCTGACTCGTTTCAGTCAAGGCACAGAATTTCTATGTCCTTCAGGTTCTCCGTCTTCCCAAGAAGCACACTGCCTAGAGTAACGTAATATTTGATAAAGAAATCTATAATCACTATAACCAAAAATAAACAGACCTAGCGAAGTTGCATACCTGACAGAGCAACGGCTCTGATACAGGACGGCAACTCTAGTTTTTCTGTCATTGCTGTGAAGTGACTCTTTTTTTCCCTTTGAATTTAGTTATTTCACAAACTTTCGGTACTGCTCCTATGCTCCCCATGTCCGCATATGTATGCCCTTGACTGACGGCATTTCTTCATTTGAGGACCTCTTGGCTAACAATATCCTCAGAATATTTGTCTGGGTTATAGCTTTCATAACCTGCTTTGGAAATCTTTTTGTCATTGGCATGAGATCTTTCATTAAAGCTGAAAACACGACTCACGCTACGTCCATCAAAATCCTTTGTTGTAAGTACGTTTCCTATCTAAGTGGATTTAGGATGTCTTCTGTGATGTGTGCACTACATACATATTGGCCTTCAACCATGGCACTTAATATAAATTATATGAGCTGAGCAGCTTTTTTTCTAAGAATGAAGTACTGTTCTCTTTGACTCTCTGTTTTAGATTGCATCTTAATTAGATTTGCAGTGATCCAGCACCCACCGTGTGGGGTTATATCTTGGAAATGGGGTAACAAGGAGCCAATGAGTCAATGGACAGATTATGGAGGACAGGTTTTGGGTTATAAACTAAGCTCTGTTAAACCTTCAATTACAATAGCACCCATGTTCCTCAAGCCCAAAGAAAATTATTTTCTTTATTAACTATGCAAGTGATATTTGTTTGCTGTTCAAAAACTAGCTTCCCACACACAAATTTCCCTCCCACACACACACACCACCACCATTATTTTTAAATTATAAAACAAAGACCCAGTGTGGTACTTTAGAATTAGGACACCTTTCGTGAAGTCCATTGTCCTTTAGAGACTGTTGTCGGTGTTTATATTAGTTCATTTAATACAGGATGGAGGAGGAAGACCTAATTAAAAAACCAAAACAGAGATGCTGGGAACTACCAACAGACACTGTATTAATTCTTTAACAGGTGCAGACTGCCTGATGGGTGTTTATTTGTTCTTCATTGGCTTTTTTGACATAAAATACCGTGGGCAGTATCAGAAGTATGCTTTGCTGTGGATGGAGAGTTTACAGTGTCGTCTCATGGGGTTCCTGGCCATGCTGTCTACCGAAGTCTCTGTCCTGCTGCTGACATACTTGACTTTGGAGAAGTTCCTGGTCATTGTCTTTCCCTTCAGTAACATTCGTCCTGGAAAATGGCAGACCTCGGTCATCCTCACTGGCATCTGGATTGTGGGATTTTTAATAGCTGTGATTCCATTTTGGAATGAGGATTATTTTGGAAACTTTTATGGAAAAAATGGCGTATGTTTCCCACTCTATTATGACCAAACAGAAGATATAGGAAGCAAAGGGTATTCTCTTGGAATTTTCCTAGGTAAATTATATGTTTCATTTTCTGGACCAATGTAATTCTGATAGAAAAAACAGAAATTTCAGCAAATGTGTATTTGTCCACTTCAGAAAGTAAAAGATTATACTCCAGACTGTCCTTTTTGAAAGAAAAGTTCTTATTGAATATTTAGAGTTTTTATTTAACTTTTTATTATAGAGATTTAGTTTGAGAAACAAAAGCATACTGTCTGGATGATGTTTTATTATCTGTAAGACCCTTTGATTTTCACATCGTGACTCTGAGCTGGAGGAATTCTAGTTTTAGTGCCTTGACCTGCGACCCCACCAAGTTATCTGAAATCATTTGTTTTTACAATCTAGATATGAGTTAAGTAAATAATAATAATAAAATTCTGGAAACTCACTAGCAGGAGATTACTGGAATGGAAATACCAGGGAAGTTTATTGCCTTTGGTAAATGCAGCTCTAAAGTCAACAACATAAGAGTACTTAATAAAACTGTTTGCTTTTCAGTTTTCTTAATTCCCCCTAATTTTTTAGAAAAGATCCTACTTTCTCTGTTAAAAAAAGTGAATGAGAAGTTTAGCTCTTTAAGGTTAGAAAAAAGCATTTGTTATTGTCTAATAAGTATCCTCCTGCTTAAAATTAAGACGACTTCCACGTCATTTTTTAACTAGGGCAGTATTATCATTTTAATTTCCCTTTCTCATCTTTTCCTCTCATCTAAGTAGTCAATAAGCTCTATCATCATTTCTTTTTCATTGAATAGTTTTTCATTAAAATATGCCTCTGTCTTCTATTTCTTCCAGTCTGTACCTACTACCACCCAAATTTAAAACCTCACTACCTCAACCCTGAAGGGCTTATTAATAAGGGTTTATTACATTAGCCCTTACTAGTCCTCTGGCCTTGGAGGCTTTCTCTCTCCTATTAACCTGTTCACTACCTGAGTATCAAAAAGACTGTGTTTGCCCCTCCAAGACCTTCAATGACTTCCTGCTACTCCCAAGGTCAATTGTAAATCAATCACTTAAACGCAAAACAAAATGACTCTAACAACCTGTCCCAGATCTTCATCTATTCCTTCTCTTCTCCTGAGAAATACACTTTCTTAGCACCATTTTAATAATACTCTTTACACACTACCCTATTCTATAGCTATTTTTTCATGAATAGTGTAAGCTGTTCCTAGCATAGATGCACTTCATAGACACACACACACCACTATATTCACTGATTCGTCAAGGATTTATTAAGCACCTGCTATAGGCCGGCACTATTTTGGGTACTGGAGATACAATAGATCAGCCCTCACAGACCTGCCACCAGAAAGGGGGATAAAGACAAGTAAATGCATTCTTACATCACAGACTCACAAATGCCACAAAGAAGGAGTACTGGATGTTCTAGGAGCCCCAAATCCCAGCACCAGGAAGGCTTTCCAATAGAAATGAGTCCAAACCCTCAGGCCCAAATGCTAAGAAGGCATTAGCCAAGTGAAGTCTATTCCAGGAGAAGACATAGTAGATGTAGAGGCCCATAGACAAGGAACAGGTCCAGATGAAGGGCCAAGGAGTTAGGTGAGGCTGGACCTTACAGTTAAAGGGGGTGGGATAGGCTAAAATGGGTTTAGCACCTGTGACATACTCCAGATAGACAGATAGTAACACACACACACACACACACGTATCTCATCATCATCTATATACACTTGGCTTACCTATGAGAGGAGTCCCAGAGCCCTTTCTTCTCTTTAAAGAGTATAAGAATACACAGTTCTTAAATGAATTCTTTATTTTAGAATGGAATTAGATTTAGAGAGAAGTTGCAAGGTTAGTACAGTTTCCATATGCCCCTCACCCAGTATCCCCTATTGCTAACCTCTCGCATCCCTATGGCGCTTTTAGAACACACACTTTTGGTCCGTTCATGTCTGTTTTCATAATTTGCACCAGAGGATCATCTTTAACAGTCATTTTCTTTTATTCTTAACTGAAGTTTCTGACAAAAGGCCTAACATAAGCCAATTTTATAAAATTCTATTGTATGACTTTATTATGAGATACTGTAGAATGTGAAATACCTTGAATAAAAACAACAGAACACTGGGAATTTATAGAATTTTCCCCTAGACCTCACCCATCTCTTACATATAGTCTAGATTCAGAAGAACATTTTTTAAGCAACTTTGAAATTGTAAGCATATTTTATGTTCACAGTGAAGAATAAGATCATTACTCAGGAATTTTATTATAGAAAGAATATAACAAAGTGACTAAGAAGTCAACATTATAAGATAATGATGTTAAGTGAGAATCGTTTAAACATATTTGACCCTAAAATAATAAACCATATAGTTGGATTTTTTATTTTTTCTTATTTCTTTTTTTTTCTAAAACAAGTCTAAAGGGTTCTGAATTTTAGTTTAAATTATTGTAAGCTATCTGAGAAAAAAAACAAAAATGGATTTTTGTTCTATGTATTATTTTTACTTAGGACCCCCCCCCAAAAAAAACATGAGAAATAATGTTTCTGAGGCTATTATCTTCTTGCTATTCCAAGGTTATCTTGTTCATATTTATAAGATAAAGAAATGGGGTCATGTTTATTTTTTGAGATGTACGTATGATTACAGCAATCCCTTAAGATTTGAATTTGCAGAGAGCAAGAAATGATAATAGCTTTTTTCTGACTTTAAAAAAGCTAAAATTCACCTCACGATACACCTAGATCTGAATTTCAGAGCTCTGTAACTCTTCATAAAGGGTTTGTGTATTTTAAATATCTTTTTGATCTGACAAACCCAATTCCGTTAGCTTATAGCCTTAGATTCAAGGTTTTTAGCTGATTATGACTGGGCTTACACAAAAGAATGCTTCTTGGTAGTACAGCATGAGAAGAGGCACCATAATGAACGTCTATGTAACACAGTATTTTTACTGTTGATTTCTACCCCTGAGATGTTAAGAGCTGTGCTTTTCCCAACAGGTGTGAACTTGCTGGCTTTTCTCATCATTGTGTTTTCCTATACTATTATGTTCTGTTCCATTAAAAAAACTGCCTTGCAGACTTCGGAAGTGAGGAATCACATTGGAAGAGAGGTGGCTGTTGCAAATCGTTTCTTTTTTATAGTGTTCTCTGATGCCATCTGCTGGATTCCTGTATTTGTAATTAAAATTCTCTCCCTCTTCCGGGTGGAAATACCAGGTCAGTCCCTTCTATTATTCCCAAGTACATTGTGCCATCTTACACTCCCTGATGAGGACAGAATACAGTGCCTGACATATAGTAAATTCTCTGTAAATACCTACAACTTTGGTACAAACAGTTATTATTTTCTTCAGTATTTTATAATCTGTATTCTAAGATAGAAACTGGGGAGTGGGGCAATCCAGACAAGAATGATAAGAAAACAGGAGCTGGGAAAAAAAAAACAAAAACTAAGACTTAGTGTCTCATTTCTACCTGAGCTAGATAGTGGTTCTTAACCAAGAGTACACAAAAAAAATCAAAATATATATGCCCAGGTTCTAGATTTAATCTACAAGGGCAAAGGGCTACACACGGGGATTTTGGAAAAGTTCCCCTTGTGATTCTGAGGCACACACCCCTGGTCCCTGCCCTGTGGTTTTCACACGAGGCTCCACTCTGCAGAGTGTGAGATGTTCTGTACAAGTGCTTCATCAAAAAGGCCAGGTTTCCCACCCACACCCCTAGTTCAACCAGAGGAAAAAACCTTTCATGAGTTAGGATTTCATTTGAATCCCTTTCTAGGACCTAGAAATCACAGCCATGCAGGGCCCACTCCACTTGGGGAGTCCATCCAGGGCAGGAATTGTGTCTTATTCATCTTGGCACCCCAGGCTCATGCATGGGGTTGGCCCTTCAGAAGCACTTATAAAAGTGTGATGAATGTTTAAGTACCAAACAGTTGTAACAGTTTATGTCCATCCAGCTTGTGCACAGAGTCATGGGAGGCCTTGTCAAATGCCTCACTGCAAAATGACACAACATCCTCAGCTTCCCCTTAACCTGTCCATATAGCCTGACCACAAGGCAGAGGTGTCCCTGGAGCCATGTAAGGTGTGAAAGTGCAGATCAAGAGAGAGATCGGGGCTGACTACTTGGACCTTCCACTAGGCGGGGAGAGCAGAGGCCATAAGAATGTGTGTGCCATCGCTCGGGGCTGGGGAGAGCCAAGTGGCTGTGAGGACCAGAGTTAATTAAGAGGAAAGATGAATTGTCCAGTCTGAAATATCCAGTCTACTACAACTTCCTGGGCATCTCAATGTTTACATTCTTACATTCCAAATTCAACAGGACTAAAATGGCCTTTGGCCTCCATTGCTCATGGATTAAAGTCCAAATGCTGGGATCAGCATCAGAAATGTTTATCTCCCACTCTGCCCTCATGTATTCTGTGATCCAGGCCCATTAGAATTATTGGGATTTTTTTTCTTCTGCACCTTTTTGATGTCTTGCCTTTCCTGAAGTTGTTCCCTCCACCTGGATTGTATCTTCAACCTATAAGACTCTAGCTACTAAATACCCCTTCTCATACTTCAAAATTCAACCCAAATACTCACTCTCCCATAGCACCATTCCAGACCTCTCTCCAGCCCACTCCCATCCAACTCAATTGCTTAAATGTCTGTTACATATTGTTCATAGTTCATTTATTAGCCTCATCTGAACCGCCTCCTACCAGCGTTATTTTTTAATGTGTTCATTGCTTCCTTCAGATTATAAGCTTTAGGATGTTAGGGACCATGTCTTGTTCATCTTTCCACAGTGCGTTTCACATAATGTTATTTAATAAATGCTTCTTCAACTAAAGATGCTGAGCTGGTCCAAGAGTGGTGGAACAGTGTGGGAAAGGAATGATCTCATCAACCTCCCCAACTTCTTTTTCCACACCTTTTGATGTCCTTCCCCACCTCAGTCACTTGCTTCTCTTGAATGTGGGAGGAGGCAGCCTTGTGTGGTGGAAGAAGGACCAAGTGAGGCAGGAGTCCTGGGTTTCTGTCCTGACCCCACCACTGAGCAGTTGAGGAAATGTAGGGAGGTCACCTCACCTCATGGAGATGATTTTCATATGGTCTCTCAAATTCCTTCCAGTTTTCATATTCTGTGAGGCTTTTTCTCTCTGTATTACTCTGCTTGGGCTGCCATAACAGAGTAACACAAACTGGGTGGCTTAAGCAACATAAATTTATTTTTCACAGTTCTGGAGGGCTGGAAGTCCAGAATAAACTGTCAGCAGATTTCTGTTGTGGCCTCTCTCCTTGGCTTGCGGGTGGCCACCTTCTCACTGCGTTCCCGCATGACCTTTCCTCTGTGCGTGTTCCCACAGTATCTCTCATATAGGAAAGTTTCCCTCTTCTTATAAACACACCCATCAAATTGGACTAAGGCCAACCCTAATGGCCTTATTTTAACTTAATGACATCTTTAAAGGGCTGTCTCTAACAGTCACATTCTGAGGTCCTGGGTGTTAGGACTTCAGTGTATGAATTTGGGAGGTCATAATTTAGCCCACCACACTGTCTGATTTAGAATCAGGAGATGTCTGGTGATCCATGGTATCTGAGAGCCGCAGGAGTAATCATCATCCCTGGAAAGCCTGCGACATTTCAGATCATGACGGGAAACTGGAATAGGAAAAAGAATGTTTTGTGAAAACCTTATTGGGCCATACCTCAGTCTTTCTCTACATTTATAGCTCAATACTTTGAGGTTTGTCTTGGACACTTCAATGGGCCTAAAAGAGTAGCCCTGATTATTTTTGACTAAGCCCCTTCTTGTTTGCCCAACTTCCCATGTATTGTAGGAAATGCTGCACTCACTGACCTAAACCCATCTTGTGCCCACCCCCCAAGAACTCTGGAGTGTGCTCCACCATGGCATGTCACTGATAGTATGTGTGGTCAGCCTGGAAAAATAAGCCAGCACTAGCCTTCCTTTCTCAGAACTCACCTGCTGACTTTACATTAGTGAGTCACCTTGAGACTGAATAGGAAGTCTCATTCCTGGTCACAATTTCCTTTGGGGACGTAACAGACAAAAAGCAACTTACTTTGTTCTGTTTTGCTTTGGTTTTTTTTTTTTTTTCAATCATGCACTGTCCATATTGTTTAATTTTTAAAAATTAAATGCAAGTAACATAGTAATATGAAACTTTAATAAATCTAAGATATGCTAAATATAGATATTTTTCTTCCATATTCTTTCCAGTTCAAAAAAATAAATAAGGACAAGAAAGAGAAGATGGGATAGGAAAAGAGGAAGGCAAACAGAAAAAAGGAGAAGGGAGAGATAACAAGAGAGAGGAGAGAGAGGAAGAAAGTTCAGATAAGCAGTCAGGAAAAATAGAAAAGAAAGAGAAGAACAGAAAGGATGGAAGGAATAAAGCAGGGCAAAGAAGAACAAGTAACGGTATCTAAAGGATAAGAAAATTGTGAGGGTGGGGAGGAAAGAGAAGGTGACAAAGGAGAGTGACAGGGAAGGTATCCCTGGCCTTAACGATCCAGCTCTTCACCTGAGCTGAGAGTTCTTTGCATTTTTGGAGATGTGGGAAGAGGCAGCATAGTGTGGTGGGGTCAGAGAATCACAGGTATTAGTGCTGAAGAGGGACGTCAGCAGAGCCGCCGACTCTGACCCAGCCCCCTGACTTCGATCAAGTAAGTTATCATCAGCCCTTTTCACAGATAGGGTAGTTGAGGTCCAGGGAGCTTAGATGATTTGCCCATGGTCACGTAGCTAAGTGTCTGACCCTAAGAGCAGGCTGTGCATAAAGGGGAAAACACACTTCATCTTAACCAAGCGCATGATGTATTTGGAAAGGACACTACCATCACAAATTTCTCCTCACAAAGGACTTTTTGTGGCATCTTTCCCTTAATATTCTAAATGTATCTGTAAGGCTCCACACAAAAGGATTGATTAAGTTGGAAGATGTATTCTCATTTGCTCTTCACATTTTCAGCCTCCACTCTGGATAGGATGGCTGGAATACAGGGGTGGGGCAATAAGGCCTTCAGGAGTGGAGTTAAGACCAAGGTCAGATCTGACCCTGGGCTAGACATTTCCTGAACACTGATCTATTGATTAAGAAGTATTTCCTCATTTTCTTACTTTTCTATCAAGAAAAGCAATAAAAACAAGAAAAATACATTACATATCAACTTAAATCTATGAAGTGTTTTTTACATATTTCCTCTCATTTGACCTCACAACAAACTACCAAGTAGTTCCTGAAATTCAGAATGGTAGGACCTTGGATTCATAGCTCCTATGCTCCTCCCACAGAGAGATTTTCAATAAGGTGAAAGAAAACTTGAGCAAACTAGGTAGCCCTCCCCAAATAGCATTGACTACAAAATGTTATGTGTTATTTGTGTTGTTTAAAATTTCCACTTCATGAAATTTTCCACACTTCATTTCCCTCTCCAGGCACAATCACCTCCTGGATAGTCATTTTTTTCCTTCCAGTAAACAGTGCCTTGAACCCAATCCTCTACACTCTCACAACCAGCTTTTTCAAGGACAAGTTGAAACAGCTGCTGCACAAACATCGGAGGAAATCGATTTTCAAAACTAAAAAAAAGAGTCTCTCTACATCCATTGTGTGGACAGATGACTCCTCTTCACTTAAACTTGGGGTTTTGAACAAAATAACCCTTGGGGATGGTACAGTGAAACCAATTTCCTAGTAATGGTTTTAGATCCCTGGACTTGTTCAGTGGACGACTTATAAGAAAAGTACAGCGTTTGGAAGATGACATCTGCAATGCTTTTCATCTCCACCAACAACAAACCTTTCTGCACGGAGAGCACAGCAGAATGACTTCTGGCATGCACCACAATCCAATGGCAGCTGTACTATTTATCAACCGTGCCAAGAACTGTACCTATGGGTTCTTCTCACCCTTACGTTCCTGAAATCACTAGCGAATCCATATACAGTAGGCTGATGTGCAGTTGGTCTGTAGCTAGTCAACACTACCAACCTACATGTTGTCACTTCATGGTTTGCTTTGAAGTTGAGTTGCACTGTCCACAAAATAAAACATTCATGACATCTAATGCCAGTGTGAACACAATAGCATAAGCCTAGCATCTCTTCCCTTGCTTTTTCAATGTCAAATGAAATCATCAGCATCCTGCTGTACTGATGGAAAAGGATTTCTGAGATGTTCACCTTCCTCAAGCCCAGCCCTCCAGAGGCCGGAGGAGTGGAAACTTTGAAAGCAGATCTTTACACAAGGCTGTCACATCCAACACAGAAGCAGAGAGACACACTGACTAAGCCTAGTACCATTTGCCTTCTTGGCTATCATTTAATGTCGGTAGAGCTGAGATCTAAAACAAGATATTTTTCTTCAGATTGCCCAGGACACAAAGAAAAATTGGGCACCCCAACTGCCAAAGCTATATTTTAATATCTTTCAGGTATAATTTCTTTAGAGCTGTATTCCTATTGCTAGAAAGTTCTGCCTTCACAGAACACACGGATGAGAGGTATTAAAGGGGATTTAAGAACAGTGGTTGGATTGGGACCATTTGCATACTCAGAAAAATTCCCACTGTTTTTAACAAAAAGGCCAGTAAGTTTGGATTTGATTTTTGAAAATGAAAAGTACTTGTGAAGGCCTGGACGTGTTGTTATCATGTAAGTTTATATGTGAAAAAAAATCAGGTAAATAAAATTATATTTTGCATTTGTCCATATATTACTTTATGTTTGACAAAGACTACAGAGAGTGTTTATTGGCTGTTACCATGTTTCTCCTGATAGAGAATATAGCTAGGAAACACAACACCTAGTTAACAAGATACATCTTAATTTTTATCTTCCCCCTTTTTCCCGAAGCATGAGGCAGTAACTGAATGTGTTCACTGCTTGCTTCACTCTGAGTTCCTTTAATGAGTGGAATGTAAGCAGCTGAGAACTCCAGATTACTCCCTATTATGTGGATCCAGTAGCAGCCAAGAAAGAATCTTAGAGTTCATATGTCACAGCAGTTCTGGTAATTTACCTGTTATTACTTAATAGTGACTAAAAAAACCATTGTGTTTTGATCAAGTGAAATATTTTTTGGCATCAGTGAAATCTTTCCATTAGGATTCTACAAATAATTTTCCTCCCCATTAGGTAGGCTGCCCTTTTCCCTTATGGTTTCAAACTTTCCTCCATCTTGTTCTCTTCACTATGGTGAGTTACTTCCCAACTTCTTTCCTGTATTTGCTGACATTTTATTAAATGTCCTTTGCCAGTCCTCGATCATCAGATGATTTGTTTCCTAATACATTTCCTAAACATCAGGAACATAAATAAAGAATCGACCCTGAGCCCAGGGTATTTCAATCTTAGCACAAATGCGTGTTTCCCATTCTTGAAAAGCATCAGGCATGGCCCACGCACCAAGCATCTGGGAACTATGTTTGTGAATGTCTGCACTCTCAGCTGTTAAGTAGTGGACATGAAAAGCACAAGGCCAGGTGTGTTAGGGAAGTTGGAAGCATATTTCACAGAAAAATTGAAGCTATATATTGGTCAGCAGCATGCTAACAGATAGTATAAAACTGAATTCTAATGGCTTAATGATCTACACTCTTATTCTGTACTGCTATATAAATAGAAGCCTGTAAGAAATACATTGGATTTTAGCAAATAAGTCTTTTATCTGGATTGAGTAATGTCTTTTGCACTAGGTTAGACTTGTTTTCTAAACCCAAAATTTCTGGGTGGTTATGAAAATACCACCTCTGTTCTTGAACCACTTCCCATGACAATATATTTCTTTTTTTTTATTATGTTGTGTTAATCACCATACATTCCATGACAATATAAACAGCATGTAAGCATGACTTGAGAATGTAAGAGGCCATAGACTATGCCACCTCTGAGTAGGAAAGAATGAGGGCAAATCACCCAATCCACATCCCCATCAGGTTTCTGTGTATTACTGATGTCTGGTCTTGAAATAAAAAAAGATATTCTAAAAAATCAACATGGAGTCTCAAATGAGTGTACAAAAAGAAGGTGCATGATTTACCTGTGTTATACATAGCCAAGCTTACTTACATCACTTTGTTTTGTTCTTAAAGTTTATTTGTAATCAAAATTAAAATAGTTTATGCCCATTGTGGTTGCTGAAAGAGGCCCTGATGACCAGGGGATTTAAGTGGGATTACACACAGCTAACCTTTAGCTCCCAGGTAACAGTATTACCATTCTGCACCCCAACACTGCAGCCTTATCTATCTAGTCTCTATAGCATATAATGGAGCCACAAAAGCAGACCTATCACCCCAATGTTTGTCTCTTAAGGGTGACTCTGGTATCAGATCAAGTCAGTATTTGGTAATTTGCTACATATATATTCATGCTACATTGTCAAGAATTTATGTCACCCAATGTGATCCTTCACTCTGGCTTATCATCCTCAAGTTTGTAAGCAATGCAAAGATTCAAAGAATGCACATGATAAAAATGAAAAATGGTAAAGTGTCACAAATCATATGCTCCCTATCATTTTATAAATGCTCCAAGAGAGGTCTGAAGGAAATGGATCTTCCAAAATTAACAAGGAATACATGTAAGACATATTTCTCTTTAGTTTTTTTAATGTAGCATAAATGGGCATATGGTCCTATTTAATAAATAGACTTCTGGCAATTTTACTCAAGAAACAAAGTATTGCTGATAAATATTTGTATTTTCTTATTTCCTGAATAAGGAAAAGAAAGACTGATTACGAAGATTTCTCCTTATATTTATCTGTTTACATGTCAATTGTCTGATAGCCTGTTTTTGAAAGATGGAAGATACATATTTAATAAAGATAATATTTACTTCTGAACCAGTAATGTAAAATGCAATCAGAGTATTCTTTTAAATGGTTTTGTAGTAGGAGATCTCAAAGTCCTTGAGGAATACTTCCTAAAGCCCTGTAAGCTGATTGAAACCTATTATCCAGTGTATTTCATTAGAATAGTCTTCAGGATATTCTCTACATGACACATATGGAAGAAATCAATTACAAATAAAGAAATAGAAAATAATAAGGCCAAGTGACAAAATTGCAGATCCAAGAACAGTTGCCTTATGCTATCTGAACAGCCTGGCTCCAGTTCATAATGACACCTCTTATCTCTAGGACCTGAACAAGCATAACTACTTTGAGTTATAAACTCACAACTAGTTTGGATACAAAAAGAAATTATTTCTGGATTGTCTGGGAACCAATAAAACTTTCACCTGTTTACTAATTCTCTGAATTCATGGTGGTAGAGTATTTGATTCAGTAATGATTTTGTAATGGAAGCTATCTACTTTCCTGCTACAGACAATATACCTTCAGGGCCAAGAAATACACAGTCAAATTCAGGGGGCTGGTGCCATAGTTCCAGGTCAGTCATCAACTATTTATAAGACCTCAGACAGATGCCCTTAAATCTTTTCAATTCCCTATAACTGAGTTTCCTTAGGATCATATACATAAATTGATATCCTGTCCCATTTCTGGGAAGATCTATAATGTGGATTAAACCACTTACTGAAGGTCCATGTGGCTTAAAAATCCAAAAGTTTACATAAAATTCAAGTATCATCCAACTCTCAGTTTCCCTGAGATAATACAAGTTCTCAGAAAGAACCAGTGAATGCACGGGTCACCAATGTTCAGAAATTCTTCCAGCGGAGGCTTACAGGGCCCCCATTCTATTTTGGAAAGAATTCTGAGGCAAAACTTCAGACAATGAAGCTTTCCTAAGACGTGGAAGATTACGACAGTACAGCAGTGAGTACAATTTAAAAATTAGGTGACCTCTTGTTAGCAAAATTTAGGAATACAGACAGTGGTGTAATTAACAAGCAACCATTTTAATTAACTACAAGTCATAAACTGGTCTCTTTATGTAAGTGTATAAATAGGTCTACTATCACCTACATTATCCTGAAAAACACATAAATGCACAGGCATGTCCAGCACTTATGACTGGGTATATTCTTGGGAAAAATACTGTTAGGGTAAAGACACAACATATCTAATTTCCCCCATAGAACCAGGATACAACAGGATACAATAAAATAAAATATAATAAAATAAAATAAAATAAATTAAAAAATGAAATAAAAGTAATGTTTTTTTATATGTTTAACAAATGGATTCAAAACCCACCAAAATCATTTGTTTGGAAGATTTTTAATAGAAAATCCCATAAGCTTAAACTATATAAGTGGCCTAGGCTGGAGAGGGGAGATGAAGATTCTGGTCGTTCTCTATATAAATTTCCTCTCAATTCTTTTATTTTCAATCTTGACCCAGGATTGATCTCTGCCTCAAACCTTGCTCCATCAGACGTGAACTCCCTCCCCTGTGTCATTAACCTCCCCTCTCTGTTGGCCCTTTCTGCTCAGCTCACAATGCTCCAATTTCTCATATCTAAGAAGACAGTCCTGACATCCAACACCCTCCTTTAGCATTTGCCTATTCTCACCTTTTCTTTATAGCTAAACATGTAGAAAGGATGGTAAACTCTTTGTCATCAGTGCTTTGACTTCTCAACAACTGAATGCTTCCACCCTCACCATTCCACAGAGGCTCTCCTCCTTGAGATTTTCATAATAACTCCATTGACAGTTTCCTTTCTTTAACTATTTCATTTCTCTGAAAAATCTGTCACTGATGGCCACTTCCTCCTTTAAGCTCCTCTCTGGGAATGAAGGACACCACTCTCCTGTTCTACACTATTTCATTGGCTCTTCCTTCTCACACATTTATGAGTTTGCTCTTCCTCCACCTGTCCCACAAACTTATAAATAAATTTCTGGGGTTTTACTCTTGGCTCCCTGTTCTTTACCCTCCATAAGTCCTCCTGGACTTCAGCCTCTCTATAGCTGTAATAGCTAAGTAAATTTATTTTTAAAACTCACTTAAAATAATTAAAAATAGAAAGAGCTTATTTTGATAGCTCTTATTAAATCTTGACATTTATTTTTTAATGTCTGCCACCATATAAACTTGTTGAAATTTCTTTTTTTTTAATTTTTTTATTCTTATGTTAATCCCCATACATTACATCATTAGTTTTAGATGTAGTGTTCCATGATTCATTGTTTGTACATAACACCCAGTGGTCCATGCAGAAAGTGCCCTCCTCAATATCCATCACCAGGCTAACCCATCCTCCCACCTCCCTCCCCAAACTTGTTGAAATTTCTAACTTCCCTGCTGAGAATCAGCTATTCTCTTAAACTCATTTAACATAAATAAAATAAAATAAAAGTGATGTATTTTTCCATGTTTAACAAATGGATTCAGGGCGCCTGGGTGGCTCAGTTGGTTAAGCAACTGCCTTCGGCTCAGGTCATGATCCTGGAGTCCCAGGATCTAGTCCCGCATCGGGCTCCCTGCTCGGCAGGGAGTCTGCTTCCCCCTCTGACCCTCCTCCCTCTCATGCTCTCTGTCTCTCATTCTCTCTCTCTCTCTCTCAAATAAATAAATAAAATCTTTAAAAAAAAAAACAAACAAATGGATTCAAAACCCACCAAAATCATTTGTTTGGAAGATTTTTAATAGAAAATCCCATAAGCTTAAACTACATAAGTGGCCTAGGCTGGAGAGGGGAGATGAAGATTCTGGTTGCTCCCTATATAAATTTCTTCTCAATTCCTTTATTTTCAATCCAGGACCTAAGCTTACATAAACTTTTTACTTTTTCTTTATTTTTATTTGACCAGGTCAGAATGTGCAGACATGTCCACCAAAAGTATGAGATCCAGAAAGAGATCTTAAAGGAAAAGTTAAGAGTCCAAAGAGTCACTGAATGGGGTGGGGTGGAAACCTCAGATCACATGATAGCCATCATAGTGACTGGGCCAGTGATATTAATTGATTTACCCTTCCTATTTTTATGTAGCTGGCAGTAGCCTTAGAGATCAAAGGCTGTATCGTTCTGCTGCTTAGTAAATAGCAAATCCTTTTGTCTTAGTTTTCCACTCTTCAGTGGCTTATATTCTCCCTTTAAAATGCTTGGTTCCTGGGGCACCTGGCTGGCTTAGTTGGTAGAGTGTGCAACTCTGGATCTTGGGGTTGTAAGTTTGAGCCCCATGTTGGGTGTAGAAATTATTTAAAAACAAAATCCTTAAAAAAAAAAAAGTCTTGGTTCCTCACTTGCTTTGAATTTTTCATTTCTACCTCTTTTATATTATTCTTCAAAAAAAGAAAAGCCTCAAGGTTCTGTCCTGAATAGGGGTTAATGCTAAATCCGCCAGGTGCTGAGTTTGATTTAGATTCACAATTGTGTCTTTTTTTTTTTTTTTTTAAGATTTTTTTCATTTATTTGACAGAGAGACAGCAAGAGAGGAAACACAAGCAGGGGGCGTGGGAGAGGGAGAAGCAGGCTTCCCGCTGAACAGGGAGCCCGATGCGGGGCTGGATCAGGTCTCCATCCCAGGACCCTGGGATCATGATCTGAGCCGAAGGCAGACGCTTAACTACTGAGCCACCCAGGCACCCCTCACAATTGTGTCTTTCCAGCCTTAGCCCTGCCCTTTGCTCAACTACTGTGGATCATTGCCATCTTTGGAGTCCTGCCATGTTCTTCGTCAGCCAATAAGAAAACAGTTGAACATAATGTATGATTCTAAAATAATACATTTTTTAAGGAAGTGAATCACTTCAGGAAATACACATCTAAATTTTTTTTTTAATTTAAGATTTTATTTATTTATTTCAGAGAGAGAGGCAGGCAGAGGGAGAAGCAGGCTCCCCGCAGAGCAGGGAGCCCGATGCGGGACTCGATCCCAGGACCCTAGGATCATGATCTGAGCTGAAGGCAGACGCCCAACAACTGAGCCACCCAGGTGTCCCACACATCTAAATTTCTATTGCCATTCGTTTATTCAGTCAGCAAACAGGCCTTGTACAGCTACCTGGAGCTGCCATAGTGCTGTCTGACAAGGTCATCTTCAAGGGCAGATAATTCACACTCCAATAAAAGAGGCTCAGCAAAACAACCAGGGACTTTTCTAGAGTTGCCTTCAGAGATTAAGTCCCACATGTGTACCAGTCTTATCACTTTATCCACAGGACATTCTTCTTTATTGCAATATCTTTTTCTTTCTACTGTTCTTCCTTTTTCCTCTTTCAAACTTTTTGCTGATATTTATTGTTTTTTTTCTCTTGCTCTTTCACTACACACACACACACACTCCTCCTTACCTCTCTCTAAATCTGCTTCTTTGCCTCCTCATGTCTGTCCTCTTTCTATTGCTGTCTATCTCTCTCTCTCTCTTCCTGGGTAGGCAGTGTTTGGACAGGAGATATAAGGCCAGAGTGAGGCCAAAAGTGAGAAAGACTCTTCTGTTGAGCACATCAGGGAGTAGAGTGATTGATTAGGTCCATTTTTATGGACCTATCCTCCAGCTGTAAGTGCCCTAAGTCAATGATAGAGGGTCTAACCATCTGACCACCATCATATAGCAACAAATAATACTAGGAACATCTTATACTGGAACAGTGCTTTACAGTCTGCCAAATGTTTTTACATGGCCTTTAATTTGCTGGAGGTCAAGCATTATTTATTCACAAATGCATGGTTTTACAGACGTACATACACATAAATACCTCATTATGTTGGAATTAATCTATTTGGCAATCTCACCTACTTGGAACATAACTAAGTTAAAAGAATAAACCCATAAATTTTTGAAAGGCCTTTCAGGAACTCAAGACAAAACAGTTGTTACAGACTTGTAAATTAAAGCTCAGAAGTAGAATGGTGCATAAGCAAAAGCACAGAGCATCTCATTTGAGCCATTCATTCATTCACAAATATTTATCAGGTGCCATTATGCCAGGCAATATTCTAGGTAACAGAAATAGTCAGGGAACACTTAGACCAGAAAGTAGTGCCTGTTTTAATGGAGCTTACTTTTGGGGGGGTTGACAGGTAGAGGGGGAGAGAAATATTAATAAAGGAAAATGAGCAAAATCTATAGTGTACTAGAGGGAGAGAAATTCTACAGAAAAAAATAAATCAGGAAAGCAGTTGAGTTATTGCCAGAGGAGGGGAAATGGCAGTGCGAGTCCTCAATAAAAAGTGACATTTGAGTAAAATAGCAAATGCCACCACTTCTCTTCAGTTTATTTACCTTTAAAATGGGGAAAATAATAACTACCTCACAAAATTACTGAAAGCTTTAAATGAACAGATACATATTCCTGCACATAGCCTGAAATGTGTTAATTACTCAACAAACAGTAGATTCATCTTAATCTCACAAATTTCACTCATCTCAGAGAACTTTATATGTTCAGAATCCATTTTCCTATAGTTCACATATAATTTTAGCAAGATTTATTTTCTTGTTTCTAAACTCAGAGAAGATTGTAAGTATGTATATATGTGGAATGCATATATGTGTAGTACAATGCACATGTATGAGTGTTTGTATGTGTGTGCATGTATGTGTGTCTTGGATATCCATGTGTATTTCCACTACAGATTTAGACTTCCTGTGATCTATGAATCCCAAAGCCAAGAAACCTACCTAAAAATTAATTCTAGAAGAATGATAAATGATGCTGAGATAACAGGAAGAACCAAAAAAAAATTTCTCTAGAACATCTGTCCCCAACTCAGTCCTCACAAACATCTCCAGAATGTTAGATTCTCATACAAGTCTTTATAGAAGTTCGACAGGTAATGTCTCACAAAGGATGGGCTCATAATCCAAAATTAATAAACCTTGAGGAAATAATCCATCATAAGTGGGAGTCGACAAACCCACAAAACTAAACAATAATTCTTCAGGTAATAGAATTATCTGACAAAACCTATGAAACACATTTTTAAAAATTATTCAAGAAATAAAGAAGTTAAAACCATAAAATGTAAAAGACCTTATGCAATGTATCTTCAAAAACAGAACTTCTTGAATGAAAAATGTGCTCATTATCATTAGAAACTCCATGGATAGTTTAAAGGTCAGGTTATGTACACCTGAAGAGAAAACTACTGAACTAGACATTAGGCATGAGGAAAGCATAGAAAATGGAGACAGAGATTTTAAAAATACATGAATTATGATCAAGATTTAGGAGTCACAAAGGATAGTACAAGAAGGTCAAACGCACATTTAAAAGGAGTCCCAGGTTCTGGGGATCTAATGTACATCATGGTCATTCTAGTTAATCCTGTATTGAATAATTTGAAATCTGCTACAAGACTAGATCTTAAGTGTTTCCACCACCAAAATAACCCAAAAAAGTAATTATGTGAGATGATGGATGTGTTAATTAATTTGATTGCTGTGATCATTTTATAATGTATACAATATGAAATTGCCACATTGTATATTTTTAAAATAAACTATTTTATTTGTCAATTATACTTTAATAAACCTGGAAGAAAATTCTTTAAATAAAATAAAGGAATCTCAGATGGGAAAGAACAGAAAGGATGGAAGAGAAGCACTCTTCCAACAAATGATGGCTCAGATAACAAACAACATATGAAAAGATGCTCCACATCATGTATCACCAGGGAAACGAAATTAAAGCAAGAATGAAATATTATTACACACCCAGTAGAATGGTCAAAATCTAGACTACTGACAACACCAAATGCAGACAAGGATGTGGTGCAACAGGAACCCTCATTCATTACTGGTGGGAATGCAAAAATGGCAGAGCCCCTTTGGAAGAAGGTTTGGCGGTTTTTTACAAAACTAAACATACTCTTACCACACGATCCAGCAGTTGTGCTCCTTGGTATTTACCCAAAGGAACTGAAAACTTATGTCCATACAAAAATGTACACATGGATGTCTATAGTAGATCTATTCACAATTGCCAAAACATGGAAGCAACTAAAATGTCCTTTTGTAGGTGAAAGGATAAATACGCTGTGGTACATCCAGACAATGGAATATTATTTAGCACTAAAGAGAAATAAGCTATAGAGTCATGAAAAGACATAGAGGAAACTTAAATGTATATTATTAAGTGAAAGAAGCCAATGTGAGAAAGCTACATATAGTATGATTCCAACTGTATGACGTTCTAGAAAAGCAAAACTATGAAGGTAGTGAAAAGATCAGGGGTACAAGGGCAGGGAACAAGAAAGATGAATAGGTGGAGTACAGAGAATTTTTAAGGCAGTACTCTGTATAATACTGCATTGATGAATACATGTCATTATTTATTTGTTTAAACCTGTAGAATATACCACACCAAAAATGAACCATGATGTAAACTGTGGACATTTGGGTAATCATGATTTGTCACTCTAGGTTCGTCAACTATGATAAAGGTACCACTCTGGTGGGGAGGCAATTCATGCATGGGATCAGGGGGTATGTGGGAAACCTATGTACCTTCCTTTCAATTTTGCTATGCACTTTAAACTGATTTAAAAAAAATAAAGTCTTAATCTAAAAAAATTTTAATAAAAATGAGTTTATAGGCTTGGAGAATGTCTTTGTAACTCATGTAAATTACAAATATATATTATTTGGAAATTAATAGGAATAAGACAAACAAGCCAAAAGTTTTTTTAACGGACCAAGGGTTTGAACCAACAATTCAGAGAAGAAAACCAAGTAGTCAATAAATATTTACAAAATATAAAAAACAAACTTATACCATTCATCAGATAATGCGAATTAACACAAAAATGAAATACTGGTTTATACCATTATATTAGTAAAAGTAAACTGAGTTTTCAAAGATGTAGTGAAACGGAAAATCTTTTGCATTGCTGGGCGGGAGTGCAAATTATCACAGTCATTTTTGAAAACGATTTGACACTAGTACAGTTGAACGTGTGCATAACAGTCATAGGCATTCCCTATTAGATACATCTCATGAGCCTCCCCAAATTCTCATGCACCGTCTATGCCAACTCAGTTGCTGTCACTACAGACAGCTCCACAGAGACCTGTGAAGCTTGACTGCCTGGCACTGGCCAGCCAGACATCAAAGTCCCTGACTCTTCCCATCACTTGGCACTCAAGAAGAAGCACTGGGCTACAGGAGGGGTGAGAAGCGGGGCGGGGTAAGCGGACTCTGACTTGTCTGGCAGCTATGAAAGAGGCCAGGTAATGTAATCTGAAAGTACAGGGTGTTTTACTTCCCTTGGAATGAGTTTTGTTCATAGGAGAGAGAAGAGAAATGAGAGCCAACAAATCAATCTCCTCCTTTCCTCCTCCTATGGGCTGTTCCTAGGAATAGTATAGCCTACCCAGAGACAGTCCATGTGGCCAAGGAAGCCCACCTGCCCAGCCACCAGCTGTATCTCTTCTTGGCTTCTTGTGAAGCAGGGGCATTCACACAAGCCTTGCACTTGCTTCTCATCCTTCCCTGCCTTGCTTCCTGCTTCCCTCAGCCTCACCGCTCTAGGCCTGGCTTCCTAATAAATCATTAGCACCTAAGCCTTGCCTCGGGTCCTGATTTTTCAGGGAATCAGACTAAGACATCCTACAACCTAACAATTCAACTACTAGATGTTCACCCTAGAGAGATTCTTGCATATGTGTACAGAGAGATGAATACAAAGATGTCTAATGCCTTACGGTTTGTAACAGCACAAAAGTGGAAACATCCTAAGTTTCATACAATAAAAGAATGGATAAATAAACTGTGGCTTATTCAAACAATCAATTATCAGACAACAGTTAAAATGATCTCATGTATCAAAACAGAGAAATGTCAAAAACATAATGTTGACTGAAAAAAGATAATTATGACATATTTTGTCTACTATATCATCTATACAAAATGTTGAAATGCACAAAACAATATATCCCATATATATCCAATATGTGGGTATATCTTCTAATTTTAAGAAAGGATATACCTCTAGGGAAGATGAAAGAAAAAAATTAATTTGTTTTTAATAATTTTTGTAAAAAATCTAAAAAGACCTGAAGCAAATATAACTGATGTGATTATTGGTTTAACTTGGACAGTATGTTCATTGTTATCTGTTATATATTAATTTATAAACTTTTCTGTGGTCCCATCATCTTTTAGAATTAAAATGTAAATGGCTCAAGCCCTCATCCTACATATCACAGCATAGAATGTGCAGAAGTCTCTTCAAGGTTTCTTTGAATTTTCAGGAAATTTACAACTGGCGAAGTCAGTTCCTGTTCTGTGCGTGTTTTTCCTTCTCCCCTGATCCCCAGCTCTGAGCATCCTCTGACCTTGAACACCTGGGCCACAGGCTACATTCCCCCCTCAATGTGGTGCTGCCACCAACACAATAGTATATTAGAGGGACACTGTAGGGAGGGCTGCATTATCTCACCCCTTCCTATATCATCACCAACACAATATAAATACACTACTGCTGTTCATAGACTTGTACTGATAGTTAAGAATAAAGAATATGGATTACAGTTCAGTAAAATAGTTAAAATATGTTCTAAAGGCTCATTCAAACACTGTCACCTCTACATTTAGGCCTACACTGTTTCCATTATTTTTTTAAAGATTTTATTTATTTATTTGACAGAGAGAGAGAGTACAAGTAGGGGGAGTGGCAAGAAGGAGAGGGAAAAGCAGACTCCCTGCTGAGCAGAGAGCCCAATGTGGGGTACAATCCCAGGACCCTGAGATCATGACCTGAGCCTAAGGCAGAGGCTTAACCAACTGAGCCACGCAGGCACCCCTGGGGCTTTTCACACACACACACACAGACACACACACACACACACACATTATCCCTATTCTGACTGTCAGTTTCTTACCTCCAAAATCCTGTTAATCCTTTCTGCAAAATAGTTTTATTCTTCACCCCTGCCTGAAACTAAGGTTCAAGCCTACCTTTGCTTATCCAGAATATTAACCTACATTGCTAAAAAAAAAAAAAAAAAAAAAAAGAACCCTCTATTCAGGTCTTGACCCTGTAGCTGCACCAAACAAAAGGCAAATCTTTGAAATTGCAGGTTTTCCTTCAGCTTGACCAAATTTTATGAATGATAGCTTCACCCTACAAGACTTTCAGAAAACAGAAGGAAAACAATATCAAAATTCACTTTCCTTTGGTCCGGAATAAATCTGCAAGAGTGGTGAGCCTCCCCCAGCTCCCTGTTCACAGTTTATTCTGCAGCCTGCACATACATACAAATGCTAGAATGTATGTAAGGTCATTTAGTAAAGGGACACATAATTCCCATATGCCTTAATTGACTCTGAAGAAATGTTTGTTTGTGATCTAGTATTAGAATGAATGTCCATAATAATGATGCCTTATATATGTACAGCCATTCACAGTTTATAAGGAAGTTTTACACAAAAAACAATTTAAGAAATA
>NC_138371.1:112165551-112224354 GCF_054177405.1 Leptonychotes weddellii
GGGGTGGGAGGATGGGTTAGCCTGTGATGGGTATTGAGGAGGGCATGTTCTGCGTGGAGCACTGGGTGTTATGCACAAACAATGAATCATGGAACACTATATCTAAAACATGATGTAATGTATGGGGATTAACATAACAATAAAAAAATTTTTAAAAAAGGATAAAGAAAAAAGATATAAAAAGTTTTAGAAAGAGTTCATTTCAAACTTTAGCTTTTATAGGTAAATGGTTGTCTAGAGCAATGCCTAACACACGGCAGGTGCTCCATGATTGTAGAATGGGTAAATGAAATATATATATCCTTAGCTTCCTGAAATCACAATCTAATTATCTAGAATGATCCAAGTATTTTAGATGGCTGAAATGGTGTTATGCAGGACATAAGAAATTGTAGATTATTAATACATAAGAGAACATACCCAGAGATATGAAAACCCTACCTAGAGGAAGATACTGAGATCCATATAAGGTCTTTTCACAATTTTATTACCTACTGAACAGAGTATCTTTTATGTATTCTTCAGTGTAACAAGACCTTCTTAAAAGAGAGAGAATGTCTGACGTCCTTCTTCCTGGTGCTGAGAATGAATGAGGCAAGGCAGAACACACAGGTAAGAGGCAAAGTAAAACCCTTGGCTTTAACTCATGAGATAGAGAGAATTCGCTCAGACAAAGGGACACATCAGAGAACAGACCTTGGTACCAGTTTCAGGAGAGACTTCCTGGTGGCTGAGCAAACAGCAGAGTTTTGTTTGGCAGAATTTGCTTTGGAGGGTAAAAGGAGAGAGGGGATTCAAAGAGGAAGTTGGGCATCACACTCTAAACCCCAATGCAACTACTGTGGTCAGATTGAAGTCCACTGGACAATTTAGAACACTAACCAAAATATAAGGAATCCCTATATAGAGAAATGCCAAAATAGTATTAAGTCATCTGCAAAGCACTTAAAGGCATACAGGAGAGAAAAGGGACCTCTAAACGGGTTCATGCACTGCCAAATATTGAATTTACACGGTCTTATTGAATTTAAAACTTGCTAAAGGATTCAAACATCTTGTGATAAAATAACATGAACACCCAGAAGAAACAAAATTCCATTAACTCAAAGCAATTTTGAGTCAGTAGATATATTGAAGATCAATTTAAGAATTAATTTTAGAGTAGCCTTTAGCAGGTTCTTTGGTTTTGGACAAAGACCCCACTAAAAAGGAGAATTACAGGCCAATATCCCTGATGAACATGGATGCAAAAATTCTCAACAAGATACTAGCAAATCGAATCCAACAATACATTAAAAGAGTTATGCAACACAATCAAGTAGGATTTATTCCTGGGCTTCAGAGGTGGTTCAATATTTGCAAATCAATCAACATGATACACCATATTAATAAAAGAAAAGATAAGAACCATATGATCCTCTCAAGAGATGCAGAAAAAAACATTTGACAAAATACAGCATCCATTCTTGATAAAAACCATCAAGAAAGTAGGGATAGACGGAACATACCTCAACATCATAAAGGCCATATATGAAAGACCCACAACTAATATCCTCAAGGGGGAAAAACTGAGAGCTTTTCCTCTATGATCAGGAACGAGACAGGAATGTCCACTCTCACCATTATTACTTAACATAGTACTGGAAATCTTAGTCTCAGCAATCAGACAACAAAAAGAAATAAAAGGCATCCAAATTGGCAAGGGAATAGTGAAACTTTCACTATTCACAGATGACATGATACTCTATGTAGAACACCCAAAAGACTCCACCAAAAAATTGCTAGAACTGATACACAAATTCAGCAAAGTCACAGGATATAAAATCAATGTACAGAAATCCGTTGTGTTTCTATACACCAATAATGAAGCAGCAAAAAGAGAAATCGAGGAATCGATCCCATTTACAAAAACTGTAAGATACCCAGGAATCAACTTTTCCAGCGATTGCACTACTAGATATTTACCCAAAGGATACAAAAATACTGATTTGAAGGGGCACAAGCACCCTGATGTTTATAGCAGCATTATCAAAAAAGCCAAAATATGGACAGCCCAGATGTCCATCACAGATTAATGGATAAAGAAGATGTGGTATATATAAACATGGAATATTACTCAGCCATCAAAAAGAATGAAATCTTGCCATTTGCAATGATGTGGATGGAGCTAGAGTATATTATGCTAAGTGAAATAAGTCAGTTAGAGAAAGACAAATATCATATGATTTCACTCATATGCAGAATTTAAGAAACAAAACAGATGAACATAGGGGAAGAGAAAAAAAGAAAGAGGAAAGCAAACCATAAGAGACTCTTAACTATAGAGAACAAACTGAGAGTTGCTGGAGGGAAGGGAGCAGGGGATGGGCTAAACGGGTGATGGGCATTAAAGAGGGCATTTGTTGTGATGAGCACTGGTTGTTATATGTAAGTAATGAATCACTAAATTCTACTCCTGAAACCAATATTACACTATATGTTAACTAACTAGGATTTAAATAAAAATTTGGGAAAAAAATAGCCTCTTGCAGAGGAAATAACATCCTTCCTTCGTGGGGGTGGATGAGGGAAGTAAAGTATAGCTTTCCTGGACGTCTTTAATGGCTAAAGAAGCTCTACTCTCCAGCTCTGTAAGCCGCGACTCACTGCTGGAGCCCAAAAGGCTGACTGTCAGGCCAACTGTGGTGCTGGGAAAGCCACCAACTGGAGGTTCATTTTCTTTTCTTTTTAACCATGTAATTAGTATCACATGAACTAAATTATGACAATATTGAAGGAAAAGGAATTTAAAAAATGAAAATTACCCATAATCTCACCATTTTATTTTATTTTTTTAAAAAGATTTTATTTTATTTTTTGACAGAGAGAGAGACAGCGAGAGAGGGTATACAAGCAGGGGGAGTGGGGGAGGGAGAAGCAGGCTTCCCGCTGAGCAGGGAGCCTGATGCGGGGCTCGATCCCAGGACCCTGAGATCATGACCTGAGCCAAAGGCAGACGTTTAACAACTGAGCCACCCAAGCGCCCCAATCTCACCATTTTAATATGACTCTCTTCACTTATTCACTTATTTCTTATTCACTTATTACTGTAACTTATTAAATAAATGTTTCTGTCATTGTAAAACCAGTATACAGTTCATACGATTGCATTATACTATTTTCCTTTTGCTGGATTGCAAAGTTTTTTTGTTACACAATTTTCATACTTATTTTTCTATATAGAGATACATGATTTTCCACTGATGTATTAATCCTAATTGACTTAACTACTTCCCTGCTGTGAAACATTTTGGATCTTTCCAACTCTGTTCATTCATTCATAAAGCATGAAGCCTTTTTATGTGCCAACCATCATAGAAACTTTAGGGACAAAAAGGTAAGAAAGAAATATGAAATAGTCCCTACCCTTGAGAAATGCGGGATGAAAGAGATGTGCTCACTAAAAGGGGACCCAAACCCAGTGCAAGGAGTGAAATGAAAGGGTCAGAAGTCAAAAAGAAATTTTTAGGATCTTGATTAACATTTCTCAAAATGTTTAGGAAGGGACATAAATAATTTTTTTTTTTAAAGGGGAGAGGGATTGCGAAGTCGAGTAGGCTTTAGGAACCCTACAATGAAACAAAATGAAACATAGGGTTTAAAAAGTCTGTGCTCCTAAAGAGCCAGTGTGGTCATGAATTTCCAGGAGGGGATGAAGTCTACTACAGTATCTCATACATTTATCTATCTCAGGATCCTTTGCAAGACAACCATTAGACAGAGGACTTACCAAGTAGACACTGAGAAAAGCTGCTCTGGTACATATTATAAGCAGATGTCCAAACAGACTGAACTAATAAACACATCACCCAGAGTCTGAGTTTACCAATTTCATCCAAAGCATTATCCTTGACAATTTTACAAATTAAATCGGTGTCAAATATACCTCAGTACTGAATTGATTTGCTGCTAATGCTTCCTAAATGTTTAAATTACTTGCTGGAATGAATGGATGTTGTGATGATTAATTTTATGTGTCACCTTGACTGGTCATTGGGTATTCAGATTAAACACTATTTGGGGGTCTTTCTGTGAGGGTGTTTCCAGATGAGATTAGCATTTGAATCAGTGGCTCAGTAAAGTAGATTGCCTTCTTATTGTGGGCGGGCATCCTCCAATCCATCCAGGGCCTAAATAGAACAAAAGGTGGAGGAAAGAGGAGTTCACCCCATTTTTCCCTGCCTCTCTACTTGAGCTGAGACAACTCATTTTATCTTCCATCCTGAGATTGGGATTTACACCAAGTCTTCTGAGTCTCAGTCCTTCGGACTCAAGACACTAGCTCTCCTAAATCTCCAGCTTGTAGTTGGCAGATCATGCAACTTCTCAGCCTCCATAATCTCATATAAATATATATGTATATACACATACATATACATATATACATATATACACACAGATATGTATATATATATCCTATTGGTTGTTTCTTTGAAAAATCCTGATACTAATGTAGATACTGTTCTGAGTTGAATTATGTCCTTCCAAAAGATATATTGAAGCCCTAAACCCCAGGATCTGTGAATGTTTTATTTGAAAATAAGGTCTTTCAGATGTAATCAAGTTAAATTGGTGTCATTAGGATGAATCCTTAATCCAAGGATTAGTGTCCTTATAAAGAGAGGGAAATTTGGACACAGAGACAGTAGGATGACAACCATGTGAAGAAGAGGCTGAGATTGGAGTTATCCTGCCAGACCTAAGGATCACCTGTGTCTACCAGAAGTTGAGAGACAAGGATCCTGCCCAGGGGCTTTTGAAGGGAGCATGGCCCGGCAAGCATCTTGCCACTACAACTTTTAGCCTCTACAACTGTAGGAAAATAAATTTCTGTTGCTTTAAGCCCACCCACTTTGTGGTCATTTGGTGTAGCAGTCACAGGAAGCTAATAACAGCCACCACTCTACCAATGCTGGGAAATACTGGAGAAGAGCGGAGGCTACTGTTGGTTCTGTTAGCCTCTTTAGCCTGTTTTACTCCATCTGTCAGAATGCTGCAGCTGCCTGCTCCCAAAACCCCACAGATGCCCACTGTCTCTTCCCTTTCCACCCTATGAAGACCTTCTCTCAGGAAACTATCTGGAATTTATTCCCACTGGATTATAAATTACTTCTCACACAGCTGAAGTTATCACTATGGCAAAGGCCATTTGTGTGGTAACCAGATCCTGCAGGTGACATAATTGTGATAATCTTAAAAAAATAAAACTGCCAGTTATTTTACCAGCCAAAAAATAAGTTTATTCAGGAGTAGCAGAGACATGCAATTTTGTCACAAGCAAGCTACAGCAAACCACAAGCAGGTACTGAGAGCTAAGGAGAGGAACACTCTTCTAGAAGAAAGTTGGGAGTTGGGAGGGCTGTTATAAACAAAAAGCTCACTGGAGTAAACTGGAAGGTTGAAGTATAGTGGCTTTTCATTGGCTAGACTGTTGCTGGGGGAGGAAGAAAGCCTTGCTTTCTCCTGCTGGGGTGATAAAGTCGTATCCCCGTGCAAGGTGCCTCTTTTCCTACTGGGTCTGCAATTGACAAGGAGTGGTAGAGCATGAGAGGACCCCTGCTGGCCTCCCAACTCCATTCTCAACGAGGTTTCCTTTCATTAATTTTCTCAGTTGCAGACTGAAAGTTAATAGGATCTGGAACCAAACTGCCTGGATTGAAATCCTGGCTCCACCAATTCCTAGCTCTTTGAGCTCTGCCAAATCTCTTGAACCTTATTGTGCTTGTTTCCTCACCCCTTCAAGTTAGATGATTTGAAGTTAAAGGAATTAATATATTTTCAACACATAGAATAGTATCTGGAATATAGAAAGTACTCAGAATACACATTAGTTATTATTTTATTCACAAATAAAGGCTGCCTCAGGTTCATTTACTAGACATGGTTTTTTAGTTTAGTGTAAATGGTATGACTAGAATGAGAAAATGACAATATAAGAAGAATAAATACTTGATTTTCTTTCTGAATCTGACACAAATAGGCTATAAAGAAAAAATCAGCCTTCCCATCTACCAATGGGGAGGGTGAATATCCACAAGAATTCTGCAGGAATATGATAGAGGCATAACATTTTAGGAAGAGGGCTGTTTGAGAGCCAGGAAACCAAAGTATTGGTTCTTGCTTTCCTTTTAAATAGCTATGTGAACACTGTACCTTTTCTGAAAATTAGGATGTGGGTGGTGTGTTATTTGAAGTTCCCTACAGTTCTCCTTGTCTATGCTGTAAAGATTGTTACTATAACAGAGGTACCTTGAACACTAGAAAACAAAGGCATTATGTTAATTTGTTGCCAAATACACATTTTGGAAAGGACCCCAAATCTTTGGTTAGGGTAGAATTTATACCTTAATATTAAAGAGTAACAACACAGAAGTCAATTTTCAATTGTCTTCAGGACAGTTATTCTCTCTGAAAGATTTATCTTGCAATAAAACTGAAATAAAGAAAGAAAGCCTCCATGATTTTGAAATCAGTGGCTAAGTTACACAAAGTAAATGTCAATACAGGTTCTTTGTCATAACTCCTTTCTGTCTCACCACACATGAATCATTCCAAGAGGAAAAATCCCTGACAGGTAGTAATTAGTGAACATGGCAGATGCTAATTGGTGGCATGCAATCAAATCACTTTCCATCAGCTTATCTAAGGTAGACTTTCCTTTGCCCTTGAAGACAGATTTGAAATTTCCGTGGGGAACCTTGGTCATAAGTGTGGTTAGAGGACCAGCAGCATTAGCAGTAGCTGAGAATCTAATAAAAAGGCAGGATCAAGGCCCCACCTCAGACCTACTGAAGCACAGCCTGCATTTTCCGAGCTCCCCAGGTGATTGACAAGTGCACTAGGTCTAAGAAGCATGAGGGCACACTAACAATCGGATCAGGGCTTGTGCTCTTGGCAGTGGACTTATGTCGAGCATAAAGCCTTCTCTTCTGACTCTTTTTTAACACCTATGTAAGGCTTAGTACTTTTCTTTTGGAATGTAAATAAGCAAAGCTGAAACTAAAACGGTGAGATTTGCTGAATGTAGACTAGAGTTTTCTGTTGATATATATGGCCATTAGGAGCAAATATTCTTCAAAAATTCTAATTGAAGTTAGGGTCACTACAGGGTTTGTTTTTGGGTTTTGTTTGGTTTGGTTTGGTTTTTGGTTTTGGGTTTGTTTTGCAGGGGGAAGCTAAGCAGAATGAGCCACAGCTGCAACTCCTAGTTGTTCTCTGTAGTGGCTAAACAGATATGCCCCCCACCTGCCCACATGGCCCTTTAAGGCAGGACTTGATGTCCCAGCTGCTGTGAATAAAGTGATCAACCTTCAGCTGTCAGCCTCTTCAAGGACCACTTCATCTCCAGAACCACAGCCTAAACACTTGCTCTCCCAAGGGTGGCTGGCATCAATAACTGATTGAGGTGGGCTGACCATTTCGGCCCAGTGCATTTACAGCTCTGATGAGTCACCTCAGATCCAGTGCTCCCCATGGCATCAGCCAAGGCTGCTCTTTTGCATCCAGTTCACTTCTCCCTCTCTGCCTTATCTGCTTCCTTTCTATCCCTTCCACAGGTGTTGATCCTGAGGGTACCCTAATAAAGACCCCTGAATTAAACTGAGGGTCTACTTTTTGGAGATCCCAACCTGTGACATACCATGAAGGAAATATGAGTTTGCCAGAATGTTGGGTGGAAATATAACATAAATCTCACACTGGGCATCAAAAAATCTGGTTCAAGTTCCAGATGAGCCACAGAAAGTCGATGTAATCTTGAATAAGACTTGTACTGTCTTTGAACCTCAAATGTTTGTAAGACATGAATTATTCCTCCCCATCTTTCTCACAGGGTAGTTATCATGAAAATTTAATGACAAGATAATATATGTCTGCGGAAAGCATTCTACAGAGTACAAGAGATTAGATGATTGATTATTATTCAATAGATTCTGAAGTTATTTTTTTCTTTTTCTTTGCTTGTTCTGTAAGTCCATCCTTCTCAACATTAAGCTATTCAGATCACTCTAGAATAATACTCTTCTGGACTATTCTGACATCTGGCTGGAATTAACTTTTTAAGGCTCAAAAGAGATTCAAAAATCAAAAACTCTGAGTGAATGTCAATGTACCCCACACAACTTATTACAAACATTCTGAGTAAAATAATTGATGACTATACACCCAGGCCCCAGGCTACATGAAAGCCTGTCATCTTGGATATAAAGGAAGGACATGAGAGAGTTGAAGATAGATAGACGCTTAGGGATAGATATAAAGGAGATAAATGGGCCCTAAGTCCTGTGAATGTGTAGAAAGTCATAGTCAAATGGTTTTAGGGGGTAGGGGACATATCGCTAATGTTTCAGTCCATCTTGACCAGAGAACTTTGTAAGTAATCCTTGTCTCATTTTTTCTTCTGCTTGTGAAGTTCCTTCATAATCATTAGGAGACTCTCTTGAAAGATAGTAAGCAGTTCAATTGGAAATCAAAAGAGTGATCAACATTTCAATTTGCGACAGAAGGAGAGACCGATAATGTGGAGATTGGACATCATGGGGATGACAACTCTTCACTGAAAAGTGTCAGTTATGCCTGAGAAGTTATGCCTACTGCCTCTGACCACCAAGTCCTGTGTTCAGTTGGTATGACTAAGGTGTCCAGTGAACAACATCTACCACTGCAGATTGTCTCACTACAAACATTTCTTTTTTTCTCTCTCTCTCAGAGAAAGAAATAGTCTCAGATTAATGTAAAAATTCGATTCAAAATTCAAAAATTACAAATGGTTGCTACAAAATAAAAATTAGGAAATATAACAAAGGCCTTTGCCTCTCTATAACCTTCAGCAACCTTCAAAGATCTTTAAGTTCCTTATTTTGATTCACTGAAAAGTACATTATTAATTAAAAATTAAAACATTTTCCCTTTACTAAGGCAGAGATCTTTTAACTCTTTTCCAGCACAAGAACAAAGCATATCCTATTCAAAACCTAACTGTTGAAAGTGGAGCTGCTCCGTCAAAGCAGTGAACAGGAGTGAGCAATTTATTCTCATTTTTCCTGGAAATATCAATAAATAATTAATAGAGAAGGTAAGGGTCAGTTTGATAGTAAATATAAAAAGGCTTAGGCTAAACTGAAAGAAAAATGGAAAAAAGCAAAGTTGGTTTGAGTATCCCTTCTTTTCTTCTATTTATCTCTGTTTTTTCTCTCCCTTAGGATCTACCAAGCTCTGTGAAGGTTTCCACCCTTTGCAATGTCTTGGCCTCCCAAACTCCTCATTTTAACTTGGTCATCCTTGACTCACCATCTTTATGTTGCCTCCATCCCCAAACCCAAAGCATGTACTCCTTCCCCCATTCATAACTCCAATAGTTGGTGGGTTCTCATGCCCTCAGATTTTAAGGGCTAACTAGTGAATCCAGAGGCTACCTGAGCATTACAGAAGGAGGATGGATCGGTAGGGCTGCTTCCACAGAACATGTGACATGGGCATGTTAATAATAACCCCCTAGAGACAAATGATCCATGAGAACCATTTTGCTACTATGATGTTAATGGCAGAGATTTCTCACTTGACAGTTAAGGAGAGCCAGACTCCAGCTGGCTGGGGGAGCCGAGATAACTACCACCAAATGACCACCTTCACCCCAATCTGAGGAGCTCTTCTCAGACCTAATCTTTTGATGTAGAGGCCCTCTACCTGCTAGTTCCTTCCTTTAAAGTTCTGGGAATGTCGATAATATCTTGCCAAAGCCTTTTTGATTCCTTTAATTCCCGTTAGTCTGGTAGTAAACTTGGCTTGAGAACAGAGAGGATTTCAGTGTCTGTCAATGATGATGTCCTCTGATCTGGCAGTTCCGAAGGATAAATGTGCCAAAATGAGAAAATTAAAGGAGTGGTGCCCTACACATGAGAACAATTATATGCTAAAGTACTGAGTACCACCCACAAACTAAGTAACAAGTGTAAGTACACAAATACATTCACAATATTTTAACTTTTATGTTTTAAAAAATCATAAAGATTTTAAATGCCCCCAGTTTAGGCAACAGAATCATTCTGCATTTCCTGAGGTAGAAGCCTTATGCAAAAAGTACAATTATTTGGGAGGCTGATCAGCAGAGCAAAGGAAACTCAAGAGAGGAGGTGACGGCCTGGAAGTGAAGGGAGACATATTGGAAAGCCACAACCCTAAGTAGAAAGCACCAGTGAGGAGTTCAGCAAGTACCACTACAAACAACACACTCACCACTTGCTTTTTATGTCCTGTGGCATATGCAGACCCAGAGCTCTGGATCTCAGGACACCCAAAGCCTAAAGGCCAATGTGGCCAAGCCCTTTGTTTTGTTCTTATGAATTGGCAAATATAAGGACCATATCACTGATGTTCCCAAAAAGTCCTGAGCATCCAAAATGACTAAAAGGAACAGTCATTCATTCATTCAGTGAAATGAATGAAGTAGAAAATGGGAAGATAGGGACTGGGGAGACAGGTTTCACCAACTTTCACATATTCCAGAATGGCCTTGTCCACCTCCTACTTGGATATAAAACATAAATGTGGTTCAAAGAGATATATATTTTCCCTTGCTAACATATGCACGTAGTTGTGCTTCATATGATTAATGTATGGGTATATGTTTTAAATCTGGCCAATTTTTGTTTTGGGATTTTTTTTATTATTTTTCTTTAATATTGTATTCTTTTATCAATCTCTCCATATTTCCCCCACCTCTCACCCCCTGGCAACCACTTTTTTACTCTCTGTTTCTATGAGTTTGACTTCTTCTTCTACTGTTTTTTCTTGTTTTTTTTTTTTTTAGATTCCATATATAAGTGATATTATACAATATTTGTCTTTTCTGGCTTATTTCACTTAGCATTATGTGTTCAAGATTCATCCATGTTGTTGCAAATGCAGGATTTCCTTCTTCCTCATGGTTGAATAATATTCCAGTGTATACATACACTACATCTTTTTTATCCATTCATCTATTGATGGACACTTAGTTGTTTCCGTGTCTTGGCTATTATGAATAATGCTATAGTGAACATGTTAGTGCAGATATCTTTTTGATATCTTGTTTTCATTTCCTTTGGATATATACCTAGAAGTGGAATTGCCGGATCATATGGTAATTCTATTTTTAATTTTTTGAGGGACCTCCAAAGTGTTTTCCATAGAGGTGCACCAATTTGCATTCCCACTAACAGTGTACAAGGGTTCTCTTTTCTTCACATTCTTGCCAGTACTTGCTATCTCTTGCTTTCTTTTTCATGACATCATTCCAACAGATGTGAGAGGTAATATCTCCTTCTGGTTTAATTTGCATTTCCCTCATAATTAGTGGATGTTGAGCACCTTTTCACATACCTATTGGCCATTCATATGTCTTCTTTGGGAAAACATCTATTTAGTTCCTCTGCCCAATTTTTAATTGGATAGTTTTTTTTTTTTACTGTTGAGTGGTATGAGACTTTATATATTCTGATTATTGGTCCCTAATCAGATATATGATTTTCAAATATTTTCTCCGATTCCGTAGGTTACCTTTTCATTTGTTGATGATTTCCTTTGCTGTGCAGAGCTTCTTTGTTTGACATAGTCCCACTTGTTTGTTTTCACTTTTGTTACTTCTGTTTTGGTATCAAATTTAAAAAAAAAGATCATTACCAAAACCAGTGTCAAGAAGCTTACTCCCTATATTTTCTTCTAAAATAATTTTGTCAAATTTGGTCAATTTTATTATCATGGACTTCATTGCTAAAGGGCTTTTTCATTGAATTGTCACTCCATAAAGAAAACAACATTAAGAAATAAGTCAGAGAAAGACAAATACCATATGATCTCACTCATATGTGAAATTTAAAAAACAAAACATATGAGGAAAGGGAAAAGAGAGAGAGAGAGGCAAACCAAGAAATAGACTCTTAACTATAGAGAACAAAATGGTTACCAGAGGGGAGGTCGGTAGGGGGAATGGGTGAAATAGGTGATGGGGATTAAGGAGGGCACTTGTCATCATGAGCACTGGCTGTTGGATGGAAGTGTTGAATCACCGAATTGTATAGCTGAAACTAATATTACACTGTATGTTAACTAACTAGAATTAAAATAAAAAAGAAAATAACATTAAAATACAAGACTTAATAAAAACAAAAGCAATAACTTGAGTTTTTCAAGATCAGAGTACTATTCACTTTTGCTTAATATTAGATTTCAAAATTAATAATTATCAACTGCAAGAAAGAAATAATTCAGTTTTTCAGTCTTAAGATTCAATATTTATAAGCAGAAAATAAATTGTATGATTTTTAGTAATCTTTTTTCTTAGTATTTATTTTTATCTGAGTATTTATTTTCCAATTTAGAAACAGCATTTACAGGAAAAATTCAATTGTGTCAAGGCACCCAGTGGGTATTATAAAATAAAGCCAAATTGTTGATTTATTCTCTCTTTCCTAATAACTGACACAGAAAAGTTAAATTTCTTAGATTGTAGAGTAGGAATATTTCCACATAGTTGTCTATTAATCAAATAACGTAAATCCAAGTGTATATTATGATGCATATCTGACATTAAATTGTTTTCAAAATAAAGTACATTATTTCTCTGATCCATCAGCTATTACTGAATGCCACAGAGATGTCTGTTACTGTGTTTGTAAGCACAACTATAATGTTTCTGAAATATGATTTAAAAGTCAATACCTAAAAGTACTTTAAATACATGCTTGGGCATTATTCATCCTAGATGCCTGAACATCTCATTTTCTAGAAAAATCAAAGGCGTGCTCTATCAAAATAAAAACTATATTTTCAATTCTGTCTGTATGATTTGATTGTGCAGGACTAAAACTTAGATTTAATCAACTTAGAGAATGAACTAAATGCTGAAAGACTAAATACCCTGAGTAGTTTAGCCATAGATTTTGTATAGTTACAACTCTGTCTTAGTAACCTGTAACTATCAGCAATATTGACTAACAAAGAAATGAATAAAATAAAAATTCACTGTTTCTTTTATCTTAATATTTCTAAAAAACTATAGAAAAAAAGCAGTTATATTATTCATGAGTTCAATATTATTATCCCCTAGTTATATAATAATTCATTTTCCTAAGTTATATTTGGAGAAACAAAATGATTGGTCTTTTAGGGATTAAATCAATGAAGAATGACCACTAAATAATAAAGCAACAAAATTTATAACAAATATTATTTTCTGTTTGTTTTAAGGTCTTAGGAATTTTCAGATATTGAAATAGCAAAGAGATATAAATATATTTTGCTTTAGATGAGGTTTGCAATTTTTTCTTTCCATGCCTATTTTTAGGGAAATTAAGACTTTTTTTGGAAAAAAAATACTCTGTAATTACATATTCCTCTAAGATTTAAAAAATTTATGCTCTGATATGTAAATAGATTATAATAAAAGAATTAATATGTTAATCTAGTTCATACAAATTAGGCAACAGTTGACTTCCCATTCATTACAATTTCATTTTTAGTTGAGTTTAAAATTGACTTTTTTTTTCTGAGCAAACAGGTATTGAGAATTTCATTTTTATTCATAATAACTAATTGTTTAACATGTCCAAATTCATCAAAGCTATATTCTTTGGCTTCAAAATCTATAATTTGAGTATATTTTCAATATGTGCCTGAAAATTACACATTTGTAATTTTAGTGGGTATTTAATTGTGACCTCAAATTGGAAGCTTTAACTATAAAATACTGAGAGCCCTCTTACTAAAGAACTTGGTAGGTATTGGTTTAAAAACACAATTACAGAAATACACCTCCTAAAAATATAATGTCTAGAGAAAACAGTTAATGAAACACACACACACACAAACATCTCACAAGAAATGTGCAGGGTTTCATTACTTTTGTGTGCAAGAAAGAAGCTGAGAATAATGCTACCATACGGTGCTAAAAAAAATCTGGACTCACATACTTACAGACTTTCAACACCTAAATCCCAACCCACGTGGGAATTCCCCACAACCCCCCATGCCCCACCCGCCTTGTTCATTCACATCCCTCAAGCTGCACTTTACCCTCTGTCTTTAAGGAGGCTATTGAGTTGAGTTTAACCTGATTCACTTCATTGACTAGTTAAGGGAAAAGCAGGCTGCTGTTGGATCTTTTCACACTGTGCACACATATGGAGATGACACTGCCCCCATCTTCCCTTCTCCAGGCCTTAGCTGCTGGTCAATCTCACATGAGTGCCCTGGGCTGCCTAGTCAACAAGTATATACCTTATTTTATCAGCAGAGCTCCAGGGTTTGGTCTACCTATTTTTAACATTCCTGAGGATTAATTTCTGTCAGCTCTTGTAACTCAATGAGTCCTAGCTCTGAATCACGCTGAAGGCTACAGGTGCAGAGCCCAAGGCCTCGGGAACCTGCCTAGAGCTGAAAACACTGCAGTTGCTTTTTACAGTATAACATCTGCATGTTCTTCCATCAGTCACATATCTTTTAACCTGATAAAAGCAGAATAGTGTTAGCTGGAAATGAGAACTGAATTTGTAAAACTAGCTAAGATGATTTAAATCTGCCAGAAAATACTTCACCCTGACTCCAAACCCGACCTGGGATAACATTGCATTTATTGCATTTACTATTAATGTTGGAGCTCCTCTAGTTTTATTTCATCACTAGAATGACATCCTTTGAAAGAAATAAAGAAATTGCTATCATATTAAGTGGTCCAAGATAACCTGGCAAGAGTAGTTCTTTAAGGGGCACCTGGATGGCTCAGTCGGTTGAATGCCAGACTCTTGATTTCAGCTCAGGTCATGGTCTCAGGGTTGTGAGACTGAGCCTCACATCCGGCTCTGTGCTGAGTGTGGAGTTTGCTTAAGAGTCTCTCTCTGCCTCTCCCTCAACCCCTCCCCCACAAGTACCCCCTTTCCCCCCCAAGTGCCCATTCTCTTTCTCTCTAAAAAAAAAAAGAAAAAAGTACTTTTTTAAAGGCAAAAATAGGGCAGGAATTCTAGTCTTTAGCTTGCCTACAAGATTTCCATTTGCCCACCTATATACTTATATTATTTCCTGTCTCCCATCCTCATCATTCTCATATTCTCTGTGGCTGACCCTGTATTTGTATGGCAAATGTACTTACAGTTGTTCTGCAAACTCAAATTCCCATAAAAACAAAATAAATCCATAACAAAAAAGGAAGCCAATTTTTTATCTTGTCAAATCACCCTTCTTGTCAGTATATCTTATAAAAAAGAAGAAACATTTGTTCATTCATATATTCACATTTTGAAAAGGGGAATAAGATGTGCTCTTTTCAAAGATCTCATAATTTATGAAAATGGTTTTAAAAATTTGGGTCAGTGATCCCTTTAGATTTCAGTGAGAAATAGACTCTTCCTAGAAACATGAACACATCTATATAAAATTTTGAATATAAATGTTTTATGAAGTTGATAACCACCTATAACCCTTCTATAAAACACATGGGATGGACTGAATGTTTGTTTCCCCCAAAGTGAGGTTATTTGGAGATGAGGTCTTTGGGAGGTAATTAGAGTTACATTAGATCACAAGGGTGGGGGATTTAGTGGCTTTATAAAGAAGGGAAGAAAGAAAGATATCTCTCTTTCCTCTTCCACCCCCTCCACATGCATACATGTAAAAAGGCCATGTGAGGATAGAGCAAGAAAGGCGGCCATCTGCAAGCCAGGAAGAGAGCCCTTACCAGGAACCAAATTGGCCAGCACCATGACCTTGGACTCCCCAACCTCCAGAACTGTGAGAAATAAATTTCGTAGTTCAAGCCACACAATGCAAAGTGTTTTGTTATGGCAGCCTGAGTAGGCTGATATAGCCCAAGCTGAGGATATCTACCAGGTTACTACTTCTCATTATCAATACTAGAGATTCTACCACAGAAGAACCTTAAGATGATGGTGGTGTTATTGTCATATATTTTGAAACTTTCTGAAATTCCTTATAAAAACAGACTGAGTAAATGGTTAGCAAAACTGAAAACCCATGGACAACACTTATGACAAAGCATCTGTGCAGCAAGAGGCAGAAGGGAGTAATGGGATATCTGATGGAGCCAAGAAAAGAAAATCCCAATATAGTCCAAAAGTACTCACCAGAAAGTGTGGCGGGCCAACCTGAAAACATAGCTGAACCTGAGAGAGGTTCTGCCCACTCCAATAGCTACTGAGTGCAAGGGGTGTACTGTAAAGAAGTCTGAAGGGGCTGGAACAGTCTCAAAATTGACCAGCCAAAGCTCCCAAGGAGACACTGCTGAGAGGAAATTCAAATAAGCAGAGCACAGTAGATATGAAAAGAGAGTCAGTCCAGAGAAGTGGGAGAGAGGAACAGTGCCAGAAAATATTATAAATAAAGTTGTTAATTTACAACACTTCAAAGAAAGAATAAAAGGGAGTTTTGTAAAGTTAGAAAGGTTTCCTGAACTTTTCCTTCTAACAATTCAAGAAAACTAATTTCACATAAAAATGAGCAACAGAGAAATACTGGCGTCAGATTCAATGCAAGGTTATTGTAAAAAAAAAAAAAAAGAATAAGGAGCAAAATATTATCTGTACAGACAATGAAAGCATGCCAGATAGACATGCTTCCAGAACAAGCCCAAACTATAACCTATTATTTCAAGACAAGCTAAAATACTAGGATAATAATGCAAGAACAAGAAAAATAAAAATTAGAAAAATTCAGAATAAAAGACAGAACTGAGGAAGGAATTAGAAATTTTATAAAAGTAATTTCATAAATAAAAACTAAACTAAAAGGAACTCAAGAACAAATAAACATAACAGGTAATGTTTAAAATTTAAGTAACTTGCACTCCAGAATAAAATGAAAGAGATATAAAAGAAAATTAAGAGATAATGATAAACTTTGAAGATAGGCAAAGAAGACACAACATAGATAATAGGAGTATCTGGGCGTGGATAGGTTGGGAGGAAGTATAGTAAGGGGGACAGGAGAATAGAACAAACTCTAAAGACTGTTATTTATGCAAACTTTCCAGAAATTAATTTTTAAAAAGATTTGAAACTACATATTAAAAGAGCACACTTGGTACCTGAGAGGATAGGCCAGAATGACCAACATTGAGATCTATTCTAGTAAAATTACTAGACAAAGGAGACGGAAAAAAAAAATGTCTGGGGTGCCTGGGTGGCTCAGTCGTTAGGCGTCTGCCTTCGGCTCAGGTCATGATCCCAGGGTCCTGGGATCGAGCCCCGCATCGGGCTCCCTGCTCAGCGGGAAGCCTGCTTCTCCCTCTCCCACTCCCCCTGCTTGTGTTCCCTCTCTCGCTGTGTCTCTCTCTGTCAAATAAACAAATAAAATTTAAAAAAAAGAAAAAAAATGTCCTTGGGCATCTAGACAAAAAAGAACAGATGATTTATAGGAGAATAAAGATTAGATTGTCATCAAACTTCTCAAAAGCTCTGCTGTATGCCAGAAGAAAATGGAGTAACATATTTAAAGTACTCAAGGAAAATGATTTGAGCCAAGGATTTTATATCCAGCAAAACTGATTTTCAGGTAGAAATAGCATAGAAAAATGTTATCAACATGCAAGAGATCAGGGAACATTATTCTGTGAGCTCTTCCTAAAGAATCTGTGAAAGAATGAGGTTAAGATAACCAAAATGACTGGAGAGACATTGTCATATTACTGGTTGTGAACATTGAATGTATAGTTTCTTATACAACTAAGACTAAATGATGTCTAAAAGAGAAAGTAGAGTATGTGGAGGTCCTATACTCCAGCAATGTAGATATAGGACCTGTAAACAATTTGGGGGAACATTGGGGAAAGCATATGGAAACACATTCTAACTGCTTTCAGTAATCATACTGCAGTAATACTATCAGTAGCATTATTCTTAGAATCAGCAGTACTAATAATACTGTTAGTAGCATTATCCTTAATATCAGTAGTACTAATACTACTACTAGTAGTATTATTATTTTGTGTGTGTTTATAAATAAAACAAGTGAATAATTAGGGAATATTGTAATTCTAATATCCTCTCTGTTGGTCCTTGAGAACCAGAATTCTCAGTGTGTAAGAAAGGCATATTTTTAATATGGAAGAACTTGAGTAAAAGTCCTGTAGTACTTTTTTCAATTGTAAATATCAGTATGATACTCATAAGAAATTGATCTTTATTATGTATATGTTATTCTATATATAATATGTAGAACATATATCATTTTAACTCTGTCCACTGAAAATCCCTAGAAGCAATAATTAACCCAATAACAACGAAAATTCCTAGCATACAAACTATGGTCTTCAAATACTTATTCCAAAAGAAACTAGATGAGCATGGAGTATGTTGTGATATTGAAAAAAAAAAATCAAGGCACATATCCAAGATCAATAAATCTTCTCATAAGGACTCAGGAACCAATTTAAGAGGCTCACCTTGGTCAAAGATGGCATGGTTTGGACTTCAATAATAAAAATTGCAATGGATTTAAACCTATTGTGCAGTAAAAAATTAACCCTACCCAAAAAGAGATCTGGTCTTTGCTCTCAGCTCCTGGATGGTGATCTATAGACCTTTGAAATGCCCTATCAGATAAACATGTCTTTATTTATCTGGGAACCTTGGGCCACACAAGATAGTCTAATAATGTGATTTATGGCTGGGGCTTTGGGCCATGCAGTATCAGCTCTACCTCTGGAGGGGCTGGATGCTAAGGTCAGCTTTGCAGGTCTATGTGAACAAGCCCCGATAATAAATCCAGACAACAAAGCTCTGGTAAGTTTCCCTGATTTGCAATACTCAGTGCACATTGTCACATACTGTTGTTGGGAGGAGTTAATGCTGTCCAGGACTCCAGTGGGAGAGGACATATAGCAGATCTATTCATGGGACTCTCCTGGACTCTGACCCAGACCATCCCTTGTCTGGTTTTAATCTGGATCCTTTCATGGTAATACACCATAACTGTGAGTTCAATTTGAGTAAGGTTATCTTCCAGCTACAAATTCAAATATTTGTCTTATACACATTTCTTCTCTTTGTATAGAAGTATATCATAAGAGACTAAGCAAATGTATTACTGAAGTTCACATATTTTATTAATTAGGCTATAATCTAAGCTTCTATAACATGGAGACTCAAAATGGCAGTGGCTGAAACAAAATGAATTTATTCTAATACATGGTATGGAGAGGAATAGGTGGCTTTTCTTCATGAAGTCACTGAGGGAGTCAGGGACCCTCCATGTTGTTGTTACACCATCCCCTGAGTGTTGTTCTCACTACCTGGGTGAAGTTTCCTCACCACTACTGTCTATAGGAAAGGGAAGGAGGAAGTGAAGGGAAGCCATTGGGAGGTGGGACACATCACTCCTCCTCACATCCCATTAGCCAGGAAAAAGCTAGTCACATGGCCACACCCAGCTACACTGGAATCTTAACTAAGTTGCCATGTTTCCAACTAAAACAAAGAGGGTTCTTCTAGTGAAAATGAAATGGGGCAAATAGATATTGGGGGACAATTAGCATTAGTCTAATAAATTTCTGGTCTATCAGTGTAACCTGGAGAAATCCAAAGGGTTAATCTGACATGATTTGTTCTTCAATAATCTCTGCTGGTTTCTGGTGGTCCTTACTTTCTATTAGGTGCTCATATCTAGACTTTTAATAACCTGATCTAGACCTTCACTCAGAATCCTGATCAAGTTTATCAGTAGTTTGCACAAACTACACACCTCATTCTATTTAGGAAAATTGGATTTAAATTCGATCTTCTCCCATCTTCCTGACATACTTTCATTCCTCCAGATTCTTCAAAAACTAACACCTTGGTAATTTCCTTCTAAGCTACTCCTACTGCCATGAAATATAATTCTTACATGCCAGGAGACAGAAAAAAAAAATAAAGGAAAGAAATGGAACCATTTCAACTAGTCTAGTAAGTAAGCAAAAAGAAGTAAGAAATAAAAAAGGATTATTAAGATTCATTTCTAAGGGAAGTTTAGCTATGTTAAGAAAATGCATCAAGTCATTTATTAAAAAGATAGAAATTATTTCAGTGTCAGTCTCCTTTATATACGCATCCATCGGATTTTGTTTTATATTATTTTATTATCATTTGAAGGTAACTAGAACTACAAACATCAGCTTCTCTGAATAATCACTATGAAGTCTTCCAAAAGAAAAGCAAGGGCTATACTCCTAGTCTAAATTTTTGGATATCTTCCCAGTTAAATGTCAAAACAGTGGCTTCCTTTGGGATAACTATTCTTCTTTATTCTACTGAAGAGTCTTTTTAGTGGTTTGTTCCAAATAATTATATATCATGCTTGACTTTCCTTTCACATACTGTGAAAATTTTTATTTTCTTGTTCTCTATGGTAACAGCTAAGTTACTTCAAGCCTGTTTCTTTTCTCTCTCAAATATGTATCTATTTTCCTGGAGGTGGAAGTGGAGAATCTGCAAATACACAAAGGCAGAGAAACTATACACAGTTTAGATAAACAGAGACTTCTATCCCCTCCACATTTCATCCACAAGTCACCTTGCTCTTTTCTGAAACCATACACATATGCACACCCTGGGACTTTCCAGGTGCTGTTCACTCCACACAGAATGCCTCCTCCTCTCATTCTGACTAGTGTTCCTCACACATCCCTCATTGTCAATTCAAAAATCCACCCTCATCATGATGCTTTCCCTAATCAGACAGAATCAAGTGTTCTTGCCTGAGCTAGGGGATAGTTTCCCACTATTAATTGTTTAGAGTATGCAGTTGTAGCATTATGTTTGATTTAAAAAAAAAAAAACCTTCATAATTTTCCCATTTATACTAGCTACAGAATTATTACTTTTCATCAGGTTACATACCTTTGTAATCACGATCTGCTGGTATCTTTCCTTTCCTGACATTTTGCCACAAGTTGATGCTCCTAGAACAGCAAGGAACCCCAGGGCTAGCTGATTTAAAAACACCAGGATCTGGCAGACAGCTAAGCAGGGAAGTATTTTGGTTCCTCCCTTTCTCCTATCTTTGGTTGGCTTTTCACCCATAAGACAGGTCCCATAAATATCCTAAGGGGCAGTCGATTGCTGTCCCAATAACTCTGCCATGTGACCTGGAGAGGAGGAAGGCTGACGGAGAAGGCAGCAAAGCCATGGCTCTGGGGTAAGGTTGACTGCTGATGGCCAGCCCGCACCCTATCATGTGTGGCCCTATTATGTTGGTCCTTTTGCTCAAATTACTTTTTTCTGAATATATTTAGAAAACTGTCATGTTCATCAACTTTTACTTTCATCAGTAAAGAATACTTATTCAGGGATCTATCTGGCTGGTGCTGATGATATTTGATAACATTCACAAAGTAGCTTGTTTATTATCATTATCTCATTTTTTCTAACCCATAATAACTCCTCAGGGAGGGACAACATCTGTTCTTGCAAGAGAAATAGCTACGGGCTTCTTGCTGGTTTTCTCCAGGCTTTACACTCCTGGGAGATCAGCAACCCCTTTGCCCCATTCTTTTGGATTCCTTAGATTTTTACACAGAAATTTAACAGAAAATAGTATTGTAATGCTGAGGTGTTAATTAGAAAACAGAATACTGTGAAAGATTAAAATTAGACTAAAAGGAGGAAGTGAAAGAGGAAAAGAAACAAGGAAGACTTAGAAAAGATTTCAAAGACCTTTAAAACTACTAATAAATGATCTCTGCAGAGATAAAAAATTCTATAATAAATATTAAAATTATTCTGCTCTCAAGTATTTAACTTATTTACTATTAAAATATTAATGATATGCTTTCTTAGATTGAAACTAACTTAAATTTCAGGCATTTAGATTTAGAGTTCAAGTCACAGCTTGTTAAAATGTGGGAGGTATTAATTCTGTAATGTTCTTACAACTATGTTCCAAAGCTCTAGAATGTACGTGCTATACGGGCCAATTAATATCCAAATTTCATAATGTATGTCAGCACTATAAACAATTAGTGTGGGAAAAAAATGATTCCCTTTTTGCTGATAAAACAACATTGAACATTGAACAAACATTCATGGAAGGGCTACTGGGTCCCAGGCTCTGAGGCTGGGAAGAGGATGGGGAAGGGGGTGGGAGAAGGATGGATGAGGATGCAGAAGAGGGGAAGGGAAGTAAGGAAATTAACAAAGCCGGGTACTTGCTTTCAAAAGGTACTCACAGTCCCATGAGGGATGAAAGGGGAGGTGGAGGAAAGGGAAAGTACTGTTGGTGTGCTGACAGCTGTATGCTTGACAATACAAATAGGTAGCCTCCATTTTTCCAGTTGCAAAGCCACTCCTCTATAAATCCAGAATCCATGATTTTCCTGCACAGACTCAACTGAGGAGTAAGGGGATCAGTTAGCTATGCTCTTTGTTGTTTCCCCTTAGGACCTATAATACTCCCACTTCCAAATCAAAAAGTAGATCAACTCCAAGTGTAAAAACAGGTTTCATTCGCTGCTGCTTAAAAAGCTTTTTTAGCTCAAGAGTTCTTTGCACTTCTCAGGAAGCTTCACAACTCACAAGGCTGATAATGTCAAGAATGTGGGACTCAGCCTGGAAATGGAGTTTCATCCCAGCTCCATAACTTAGAAGTTGTAAGGCCTTGAGCGCATCCCCTCAACTTCTCCAGCTTCAGAGGAAAGCATGCACAAAGCTCTTTATGTACTATAAAGGTATAAATGAAGATCGGTTGACGATACTATTGCTCCCTATGATAAGGCAATGAAACTAGGTTTATATCAAGACCATTCACCAAAATCACACACTATACCAGCAATAGGAAAGACAAAGAGGAACTCAATTTTCATTTTTTAATTAGGCTGTCCCTCTTGAACTGAGCTCTAATCCACAGTGAAACTTTGTCCTGTGAATAACAGTCCAGCTTCACTTTCTGTCACACCTCTCACACCTAGCACAGCCATTGCTAAAACACATGTACTCCAGCCCCTCCATGACTGTGCAAAGGTCCTTCTGTTGGTCTTAGTACCCTAAATCTGGCACTTTGGTTACCTCCCTGGAGTAACATTTACTTTATTGTACTATAATGACTGCCCCCTCAATAGGCTGGGAACTCCCTAAAGACAGAGATTATTAATTATTAATCTTTGTACCCCTGGCAGACTCCCTAGTAAAGATGGACATGGTTTATTGAGTGAATGAATGAATGAATGCACGTATATAAACTATAATTTTTGCCCAAAAAGAACAGAACGGCGACATACTCCAACTATGTGTTTATGTGGGTTAACCCAAAGCACTATTACTCTCGATATATTTTGTAACAGCTTTATTGAAAAACAATTCAGATTGGTATCAGAAAGTATACTAAAAATCAGTGCTTTTTAGTATACTCAGTTATGCGATTTGATAGTGGTGACGTACATTTTCACTACCCTAAAAAAAAAAATCCTCCCCATTAGCAGTCATTCCTCACCCTCCCCCCCCGCCCCCCCCAACCTTCTAGCAACCACCAATCTACTTTTCTGTCTCCACGGATTTTTAATTAATTTCTTGTTACACAATATACATAGCATCAAATATTAGAATGCATCCCTTCGCATGACTGAAAAGAAATAAAACCCGAGGCAGCTTTGATTTGGTATTCAGGTAGAGAATCAATCTCCTTGCTCTGTGACCTTGGACAAGTTGTTGAACTGGATTTCTTTTCTTCGTAAGATGAAGAAGTTTAGACGGTGTGTGAGGGCGCCTTCAGGTTAAAAAATAAACCAGCAAAAACAAAAAACAAAAGAAACCCTCTGGCTATAATCCAATACTCCCCCCTAGGTAGCCCTTCCTAGGCTTCCTTAATAAATGTCTTTCTATCATTAAGATTTCACACCAGAACTGCGGCAGCCCGCTGCCCTCTCCGCGAAGGGCCCTACAGAAGATGTTTCCTCTTTTTCTTCTTGGCCGTTTAGTGATTTCTGGGCTGGCCGAGAAGAGAGAAACTGCAGAGCCCAGGAGCGGAGGCTCCGCGCGCGCCGTACCCGCAGGAAGCCTCGCCCAGCCCGGGACCCCACCCTCCCGCGGCGCCCCTGGAGAGAGCCGGCCGCCGCGCGCGCCACCGGCGCGGGAGGGGCGCGGCGCGCGGGGGCGGAGCCAGCGACTTCCGCAGCCAATCCCGGCGGCGGCGCGTCCCGGGGGTCCGCGGCTCGCCGGGCGCGCAGGGGGCGGGGCTCCGCTTGACAGTGGCGGTCGCCGGGCAGCAGAGCCGGGGCTCCGCGAGTGGAGCGCAGCTCAGGGAACAGGCGGCGGCGGCGGTGGCGGCACCCGGTCTCCGCTGGATCCGGCTCTCGGCGCAGCGAAGTAGCCCCTCGCAGCGGCGGCGGAGGCGTGCGGGCGATGCTGTGGGTCCCCTCGGGCGCCGGTGTCCTGGCCTCTTCCTAAAGGTACCCAGTCCCGCTCTCCCCCTCGTCCGGGGCACCGCAGCGCCCGGCAAGTGGCTTTGTGAAGCTCTAGGCTCCCCCGACCGAGTGGTGGGCTGGGAGCGGGGTGGGTGGGACTGGGCGGGGCTGCGCTGTCTGGGCCGCTTTCCCCGTGAGGAAGAGGGTGGGGGCAGAGGGAAGCGGGATGGGGGGAGGAAGGCTGTCTCCGGGCAGCAGCTGGCTGCATCCCCATCCTCCATCCTCCTCCTGTCTCCATGTGGTTTGAAAGAGGTTTTGTTCCAGGAGAAAGTTTGATGCTGAGACTTGAGGAGCCAGACTCGGGGGTCCCTGAGGCCCGCACCATTAAAGAGAGTCAGAGCACCCTGTTGAGGACGCCTGTGTTCTGAATATGGGCATGCAGGAACCCATGCCACTTTCTGACCCAAGCAGCATTCCTGACACAGGCCCTTTCTTGAGGAAATTCCTCTGTGGGAATCCCCCTTAGGGAGGGGCTTTCGGATACAGGGCATCCAGAGCCCCCACCTTATGACTTTGGCTTGAAAACAGTGCAGCAGGTAGTCAGTATCCCCCATGTTCTCTCCCCCTAGAATGGGCGCTACCAATATCTATGCTCTAAGAGCTTCAAAAATTTAAGTCGGCCTTTTAATTAAAGATCCCCAAACACCAATGTGTCCAAGGTGCCAATGATTACTTCTGTCAAATCTTGAATAGTTTCTTATTGCCATATGCTTCCACTCAACTTTCCTTGAGTACTGGGCGGGTGCTGTGGAGCACAGGAAAGGGAGGAGAAGTTATAGCCCTGCTCTTAGGATGGGAGGTGGGAACAAAGAATACAGAACATGTGTACCCACTTGAAAATAGGAGAAAGTTCTAACCTTCAAAATAAGGTGGGTTAGGTGGGGATTATTTGCTTTACAAATCTTCCTCCAATGCAGAGAAATGATTAGAGTTAGAACTGAGTTTTACACAAGATTGTGGGAACAGGCCTATGGTAAAGTGGCTCAGAGTAGAGGTGGTAACGTGTGATATCCCGTTGACTTGAAATTAGCAGATTTCAACAAATATATGTAGATTCTGTTTAATTCTAATCAACCTTTCTGACCATATACGTGGATTATCAAGTTTACTTTATTCATTTCTAAACAAGACATATTCATACCATAAGACAACTTCGTAATACCAGTTTTTGTGCTCTGGAGACACCCTTAGCCAAGGACATGGACATCCTGTTCTGATCCATAAGAGTTACCCTCACACCACGTAACATAACTTCTCTAAGAACATTTACATCATAAAGAGAAGGAAACTTCCTTAGTGGTGACACAACAGTGTCCAAATATTGAGAACATACTATAGGCCAGATATATCACTAAGTTTTTACATAAATTGTGACTTTAAATCTCATAGTCAACCTGATGATATACTATTAACTCACCCTGTTTCAGAGACAAAAGAGATTATGTAATTTTCCAAGGTTATATGTCAGGTAAGTGATAGAGGTGGGATTTGAACCTGGATCTGTTTGATTCGCTGCCCATGTTCTTTACCACTACCCTGTGCTATCTCCCAGCCTCTCTTGAGGGAGAGTTACCATATTATAATGTAGTGGGAAGTCAAAATATGGCAAATACTACGTCTCCTGGCCTCCTGGATTCAAACACTTCTATAGACTATTTCTCCCTCTGGAAACCTAACACTGTATGCCTGTGCCCAACAAGTAGTCCCCTCACCAAAGGGCAACCTCAGGAACTCTCCAGATTCCCCCTAAACCCCAGTCCCCAGCATGTAAATCAGACGGAAATCTCCAGACACATAAACTCCTTGTCCTTTCAGAGAAGTTGGTTCTGGAAGACAGGTAACCAAGTGTTTTCCTCACTGCCACTTAAGGAGCAATCTCTACTCTCTCAGTCATCCAAGTCTGTTTTAGCTCTGCACATATAAGTACACACCACCAGTTGGCAGCAACACATCCCCTGCAGTGTTCACACTGGCACATTCATCTTCCTGTACCAACTGTCAGAGAATTCCTGACATGGGCCAGCCTACTTAAAAGGAGAAACTGAATCAAGGTTGCTGGGGACAGTGGTATTAGTCCAGGGAATTCCTGGATTCTCCAGTGCTGACCAGAAAGGAAATTAACATAGGCCCCAGGAGCAGGAAGCAGGCCTTCTCTGTGGTGTGAAATGCCACGTATATGGAGTAGCCCGTTGTCAACACTGCTGAACGTATATGTTTACCACATGGAAACCTATTTACCTGTTATCTTGGCGATGGGTGTGGCCACACACCTACTCACTTTTATGCTAACGCAGTAGTCACTGGCTGAATGGTATCAAAAACTGATGTCACAGTTGTGAAACAGTATGTTTTGAAGCTGTGCCTAAAAAACTGTGTGTGTTATAATCGACAGCCATTGTTTTTTCATTTCTCCTTCCTAGGGGTGTGTGTGTGTGTTCTCTCCCTTGGTATAGTTTTCAACTCTCTCTGGTTCCAAAATGATTTGAAGTACCAAGCCTAAAGAGAAATAGATGCATTTTTGAGCTGAGGCCATATGCTGCTTGGAAACATATCCGTGTAGTTGGTTGGCATTTTACTCATGTTACTCTAGTGCTAAGAACCTCAAAGTCCCGTATGCATGCTTTGAGATTTCAAATGGACCCTCCTGTGTAATTATTTCACTCCTTCCCCTGCAGCAGTTGGAAGGTTTGAGTTTAGAATACAGCCCTAGCACCTCCCCTCTAAATTCTCTAAACCGCCAAAAACTGTAGCAGCGCTAATTAAAGTTGAGAAAGTAGAACATGAGGTTTGCTCATTGTCACACTCTTGGAGGAGAATGGGAAACATACCAAAAACATTGCTGGGGATAAGGAGTGATGTAGACTTCTTTAAAATGACTAGTGATCTACAAATCTATACCAAATTGATACTGCACAGTGTGCCTGAAGTTGGGTTTGTGCAGATACCTCATTAACTTAAAACTGTCCAGTATCAACAAACTTCTACTCTATTCTATTCTAACACTTCTCATTAACTAGCTATCCATTTTTATTTCCATATTTCATCAAATCTGAAGTGGCATGAGTTATAAGAAATAACATTTTTATGTTATACAAGAAGACAAAATACTGCCAATTATAACATGCATGCCACCTTAACAGTCGTCTTCCATGACACTGTGTGAATCAGTCACACTGCTCTCTCATTGCTTTCAAGCCTCCATCTCTTCCGTAGGTTTTGGTACTCTTTCCTGCTCGTTCCTTCATTAGTGTTGCTTCCCTAAGCAAAGTGTGATAGGCAGTGGGTTTGCATATATCTCAGTAACACACTGTAACAGATTCCGCTTCTGTGTCTTTCTTTTTTCAATCTGGTAAAGCATTTGGATCTTGCTTTGCAAGGTAATATGGGAATGCCAAACAAAGACAAATGTTTCCCTTAGTAATATAACATTTATGTCCCACTGCTCTGTTTCTGTGCTGTGGTGCATACACAGGAACATCTTCTTTCAGTGCCAAATCATAGTGGAATCTTTTTGAACACCATTTAAATGGCAATTAAACAGAACACATGCAGTGCCAACAATGCCCATAATTTAGAAGTGATAACAAAATGAATAGCTGTGACCAAATTTATGCATGTGCAGAGAAATGACAATGGTGCTGTGACTACTGCCAAGTTATCAGCAGTTTTAAGATACCATCAATATTAAGACACATCCTGATTTCAGAGATGTTAAAATGTGGGGAAAAAAATGAACCACATCAGTGAAATATGCTAAACTATGCCCACTTCATTTCATCAACCCTGTTGATTCATTCATTCATACAGTCACTCATTTTGTTAGACCAAGCTCCAGGGGGGCAAGAACTTTTTCTGTCTTGTTCTCTACTATATGCTAGCCACTTAGGGATAGTCCATGACACATAGTTAATCTGCTCAATAAATAAATATCTGTAGAATGAGTGAATGAATATCCTCCCACGGAAGGCGTGGAGACACATCAAGTAGTTCACTACTCTCCTGCTGGTTAGAACATGTATTCTTAAAATTATTACATTGACAGAAATGCCAGACATAGAAAAAGGGTATAGGCCAGCATTAAGTCCTTGATTTTATTTACAGACCCCTATTCAAAATATGCCATGCCATTACAAAAACTAGTTCAGGATAGAAGAAACTCCATTGTAGCTTTCATTAACCTTTGACCACTGAAAGAATTTATAACAACTTAATACTTTGATTCTTTCATATGATCCCAGATCATAAATTGCTTGAATTTTTTGCTTAGTTCAATTTCATGTACTTGTCCTATTGGATATTTGACAGTAACCAGAATTAATAGGCACATGCTTTTCCTTCAGTAGGCTCTTCTGAAACAGAAATTCAGTGCTGGTAACCTTGTCTGGATGTGCATATCTGAAAGAATATATATATTCATATACACGTACACACTTTAAGGCCTTGCCTTACAGTCTACTTTTTAACCCCCCAAAAAGGCCATCTTGACATTTTGACAAAGAAAAAGATGAAAAGGAAGGAGGAAAGCCTTGATAGGCAATAAAGACCTCCGTCTGTCAGTGCTTCTGCTTCCTTATTGCTTCCTAGTCGAGCAGAATGTACTTCGAGGCCAAACAGGAAGCTACATGAAGATGTGACAGAAGGAATGGCAGGGAAGCTTAGCTTAGCAGCAAGCTATGAAGCAGTCCTGAGGATCCAAAGTGAATAATTAGCATTGCCCAACTAACTCCACAGTCGGTGAATGTGATAGCCAGACCCGCAAAGATACGCCCCAATTCCAGTTCAGTGAAACATGGGACCTCCAAAACACATTTGTAACCAACTAAGGTCACTTGTGGGCTTCTAATATACGTTCAGTCAGCTTGCTTAGGGAAGAATAAATGGCGTGTGTCTCTCCCCATGCACAGGCAAAGCAGTGTATGCTGTGAAGAGACCTGGCAGATAGATCAGACCTGTCTCTTTCACATAATAGAAAAAATTACTAATTCAGTTTTTTGGGCTGTATACTAAAGGAACTTACGTATAATCACTTTTATTAAGTATTGTTAACATGGGCCAGACAGATGACAAATGACAAAAATAAAGATTTTATTTATTTACTTATTTATTTAGAGAACCTGCACACGCTTTACGTGAGTGGGGGAGGGGCAGAGGGAGAGAGAAAATCTCAAGCAGACTCCACACTGAGCATGGAGCCAACCCAGGGCTTGAACTCACGACCCTGAGATTACGATGTGAGTCGAACTCAAGAGTCAGATGCTTAACCACCTGAGCTGCTCAAGCTCCCCAGAGACAAAAGTAATTTAAAACTTTTTTTTTTTACTGAACACACAGGGTGGGATGAAAGAAAAACAGAATAATCTTAGCTGCCAATTCTGTGATTATGTGGGATATATTTAATCACGTATGGTAAGACATGCAGACATGGAAATGACTGTCATAAAGAAAGGAATTTATTGTGCTCACAGATTCCTAGAAGCAGGAGGCACATAAGTCAGGCAGGGCCACATGGAAGTGGAGGAGGTAAGGAGTGAATGTGGGCAAGAGAAGCAGGAGAGTCAGGGCAAGCCAGGTTTAGGGCTAAATAGTTTCAGAGAGCTCTGGGGTATAGAGGCTGTCCCTAGTTGTCTGGTATCTGACCCTGGGGTGATTAGGGCACGTGGACAGCAGCTCCGAGTGTGAGGGTGGGGAGGATGGGTTCTGGATTGATTGGTTTGCATATGAAAGACACACTGGAAGGCAAATTATTTATCTCTAGGAATTAGCTCACCCTGTGAGAGGCAGTGCCTGCAGGATCATCAAGAGCCCAAGAGGTCAAAACATCAGAATACAGAAAATAAAAGACATGGTTAATATATGGGAATTTTTAAAATAGTCCGGTAATGAATTAGCCCCATGTACACATGGAGCATTCAGCCAAATGTGCAGAAATGCCTCGCTCCGGATCTGACACATGGGACTCACCCAGTAAACATTAATTACATCTGAGTTGTGGTACCAGATGGTCCAGCCACACTCACAGTCAGCCTTTGCTGCATATTGCAGTCAGGTGTGCAGTGTTCATCTTGAGAAAAAAAAAAATGAGGAACCACACTACGTAAAGGATCCCCAGATGAAAGATGAACCACCCAGGACAAAGAGGAGGCAAAACTGTTAAGTTGTTAAAAACATAAATGAACTCTTAAGCAAATACACCTTTAACTCTAAGATCTTAAAATCTATAAGGTAATTATATGTTTGGGGTAATTCCTTAGTCACTGTGGATTTGGAATATCAGTAAAAGTCAGGAAACATGAAAATTGCAGGCAACTTACAGAAAGGTTGTTTCTGAGTAAAATTGGAGTTGCAAAGTGAATTGTGTATTGTAGATGTGCTCAGGAGTACACTTCTAAATGTGAATTACTCAAAATAGTATCAAACAGGGGCGCCTGGGTGGCTCAGTCATTAAGCCTACCTTCGGCTCAGGTCGTGATCCCAGGGTCCTGGGATCCAGCCCCACATCAGGCTCTCTGTTCAGCGGGAAGCCGGCTTCTCCCTCTCCCACTCCCCCTGCTTGTGTTCCCTCTCTGGCTGTCTCTCTCTCTGTCATAAATAAATAAAATCTTAAAAAAAAAAACTATCAAACATACTATTGGTGTAGTGACAGGTCTAGGCACAGAATGGTTAAAATATACCTGTACTTTCCAGATGCTGATGGAGGGTGGCGATGAGTGGGATGGATGTGGGGTTAGATTCAAGACATTACTTTTTTAAAAAAATGTTACTGAAATATAGTTGACACACATGTTACATTAGTTTTAGGTAAGTCTGACAAGTCTGTACATTATGCCATGCTTACCACAATGTAGCTACCATCTGTCACCATGTAACACTATTACATTATATTCCCTGTGCTGTAACTTTCATCCCTGTGACTTATTTCTTCCACAACTGGAAACTTGTACCACCCCCTCCCCTTCACCCATTTTGCTCATCTTCCTGCTCCCCTCTCTTCTGGCAACCATTAGTTTGTTCTCTGTATTTATGGGTCTGTTTCTGCTTTTTTGTCTGATTGTTTTTTTTAGATTTCACAAATAATTGAAATCATATGGTATTTATCTTTCTCTGACTTATTTCATTTAGCATAATGCCCTCGAGGTCCATTCATGTTGTAGTAGATGGCAAGATCTCATTCCTTCTTATGGCTGAATTGTATACACACACAAACACACATACATCAATCACATCTTCTTTATCGATTCACTTCAATGGACACTTGAGTTGTTTCCATATTCAAGACATTGCTTTTTATGATGAATGGCAGGAGTGCAGGAGGGTAGAAGTGTTAGGGCTCACAGCTAAGTAAATTAGATGAGTTGTTACCATGGTCAACCTTATGATTTCTCTTTATGTGGTTAGTTAATAATTGTAATGTCTTTATTTTTTTTTTAAGATTTTATTTATTTATTTGAGAGAGAGAGAATGAGAGAGAGCGCATGAGAGGGGGGAGGGTCAGAGGGAGAAGCAGACTCCCTGCCGAGCAGGGAGCCCGATGCGGGACTCGATCCCGGGACTCCAGGATCATGACCTGAGCCGAAGGCAGTCGGTTAACCAACTGAGCCACCCAGGCGCCCTAATTGTAATGTCTTTAAAGTCCAATGACTTTTCCTTAGAATCTTGACCATGCATGTTAAGAAATAATAATGAAAACATAAGCGGGAGCTCCATCTAATACTATAAGAAGGGTAATTTCTTCAGTGAAAACTCTGAGACTGCCTTCTGCTTATAGTTCTTTCCATTTGTGGCTTTACACTCATCTCCGTAGCATTGTGTAAGAGCTTATCTGTGTTGATGGAAATTGTAGGGATGTTTTTACTGGAGCACAGCTGCTCCCCCATTGTGTTTCCAAACTGACATCATAACTCTTTAATTAAAGTAGCACTATTAGCCTAAAGTGGACAATGAAAGATTTTCTGCCTGGTTTATGTTGCTGACCTAGATTTGATGTTGGTCAGGACACTCCTTGGGTTTATCCATAACAGTGAAGAAATGTCTTTTAACCTAATACATGTTTTGAAATCTAGGCTTTTATGTCCTTTTGAACTCTGATTTCGTACACAATTTAGGCCCATGTGAAAATGGAGTATTCAGTCAAATGAGATAATGTACAGAAACATTTGAATCATCAAAAAAACCGTGATGAACAATTACATCTACACAAGTGCTGCATGTTGCTTTCAACATTAGTGATACTCATGAGTCCTTTGCTTCCTGGAGCCCTTTCTTTGTGTTGATGCATATTAAGTGAGACCCCATAATGGGAGGGTGAGGCGAGAGGGGGCAGCCTTCCTGGAGCTATTCTGTGTATTTGCATTCTATTTTAGCTTTAACCTTTATGAATTTGAATTGCACTCTTTTGGGGGTGGAGTGGAAAGAGGCATATTCTTGCTTATTTTGTCAGCCCTAGAGCCTAGAAAAGTAGCTATAAATAATAGGCACTTAATAAATATTTGCTGATTTAAAATATATTGTTTAGGGGCGCCTGGGTGGCTCAGTTGGTTAAGCGACTGCCTTCGGCTCAGATCATGATCCTGGAGTCCCGGGATCGAGTTCCGCATCGGGCTCCCTGCTCGGCAGGGAGTCTGCTTCTCCCTCTGACCCTCCTCCCTCTCATGCTCTCTGTCTCTCATTCTCTCCATCTCAAATAAATAAATAAAATCTTTAAAAAAATAAAAAATAAATAAATAAAATAAAATATATTGTTTAGTTGACACAGGAATTCCTACCCTTTGGCTCAAGATTCTTATTAATTATGAAATAAAAATCTCAGATAATACTTTATAATTTGATAGTTAAATCATCAATAATGAAGTATCAAAAACATCAAAAGTGAAATTTTAACAAATAGAAGTCATGAAAATGAATTTGGCTTAACAAATTAAAAAATCTATTACAAATGGGGGACACCTGGATAGCTCATTTGGTTAAACATCCAAGCTGAAATTGCTCAAGGCCTGATCTCAGGGTATTGAGATCAAGCCCCGTGTCAGGCTCCACGCTGGGTGTGGAGCCTGCTTAAGATTCTCTCTCTCCCTCTCTCTCAGCCCCTCCCCATTCCCTCTCAAAAAAAAAAAAAAAAGCAACAATAACAACAAAAACCTATTACAAATGACCATTATTAAAATTCTATGATAATGGATTGAAAACTAGACAGACAAAAAATGTGTAGAAATTCCAGACTTTGATTTAGATTACCTAGGGAACTTAATGTAAGACACAAATAAGCAATACCACTTTGAAGAAAAGGTCAATTGCTTAATGGAGTGTGCTAGAACAATAGAATAACAGTTTGAAGAAGAGAAAACAGTAGAAAAAGAATAACAAACATATTTTGGTCATAACCAAATACAGGTTTCCCCTGCTATCGAAATTAGAGTGTTCCTGTGAAACTCTTTGTAAGCCAAGAGGGTGTAAGGAGAAAAAGCAATTACCATTTTGTAAAAGTGAAAAACTTCTTCAGATTTCTTTTGGTTAGTGAAAACAAGTACTGATGTAGGCCTTTTGTAAAAGCTAAATGATGTAAAGCAAACTTTTGGATAGCAGAGGAAACCTGTGTTGTAATAAGTTTCAGATAAGCCATAGCACAAAATGTTGTAGGAAAAAAAAAAATACCATATGCATATGATGGATACTTGTCATTTAGTATTTGTCCAAACCCACAGAACATACAGCACCAAGAGTGAACCATAATGTAAACTGTAGACTTTGGGTGATTATAATGTGTCCATATTGGTTCATCAGTTGTAACAAATGCACCACTCTGATGGGGGATGTTGATAATGGGGGAGCTTATACATGTGTGGGGACAGGGCTATATGCAAAATCTCTTACCTTTCCCTCAGTTTTGCTGTGAACCTAAAACTGCTCTAAAAAATGCAGTCTTAATACGAAAGGAAAGGAAGGGAGGGAAGGAAGGAAAGGAAAGAGGGAAGGAGGAAGGAAGGGAGGGAAAACAAGAAAAGTAATGTATTTATCCCAGGTCTGAAGGCCATGAAGATTTTTCTGAATGTTCATGTCATCTTACAAAAGACAGATGCTTTGGAATATAGAAAACTGAAAAGCATTTAAATAAGGAAATATAATAAAAAATTCTAAAAGGTAAAATGACAGAATGAGAAAGAGCATGGGTAATAAAAACTTATCTAAAATATGTAAAACTGGCTCAGTCGGAAGAGCATGTGACTCTTGATCTCCAGGTCAAGCCCCACATTGGGGGTCAATATTACATAAATAAATAAATAAAAATAAAGTTAAAAAAATAAAATATGTAACAAGTTTACATGAATATGGGATATGTGGCATGACTACTCAGATTCTGGTGCATGGGGTTGAGGGAAATGAGCAAACATTTTGGACATTGAAATACAAATCTTAGATCATCACATGATAATGTCCAGGGCATAAAACAAACAGATTAATTGCTACAGCTTAAAGGTGTAGTTTGTGCTTTGACAAAAATCAAAAGTGATTTGGAAATTTGGAAGTCTCTGTCTACTGACTTCGTTTTCATTTGTTGAACTAGTAAAACAAAAAATAATAATAATCCTTGAACCACCACTAACAAAGTTAGATCATAGGGACTTTATTCAGAAACCGCTTAAGACAGAATTACATATAAGGATCTTCTTCTCTTACTTAGATGTTTTTCTAAACAGTAGAAACAAATCCAACAGAAGACTTCAGCGTGGACACTCACAGACTCTAATAGCACATTAGACTGTCTCCACTGTAGTTGTATCTCTTAAAAGCACACTTATCTGAAACAGCACTTAAGATTTTGAAATTTGATCTCACTTATCCAAAACAGTACTTAAAGTTTTGAAATTTGGTCTCAATCCTCACAAAATATTCACTTCAGCAGTTTTTCTTATTTCTATAGAAACTGCTGGTGGAAACTCTGTGAGTACTGCATGGGAATGGAAAATAATATTCTTGACTATGAAAATGATCAGAATAAAGGTTGGTAGTCTCTTGAACAGTGGCTACATTATCTTGGGTATGTTTTTGGAATGGGGAGAGCTTTGATTCAGACTGATCTGGACTTGCCATCCCCTCATCCACAGAATGAGAAGTGAACATGTTGAAGACTGTGTGGTCAGTACCAAGCCAATGGCGTTACAGTGTCTCCTTACCTCATTTCACCTCCACAGCAATCCCCCTTTGTGTAATAGACCCAGTTATTATCTCTATTTTACAGGTTAGGAAACTGAAGAACGAAGAGGCTAGATATTTTGCCCAATGTCACCCTAATAGCAAGTGAAGAAGTTGAGAGAAGAACTCAGAGTGTCTGACCCCAGAATCATGAATTTAAGCACCTACATAATACTCCCAGGGTGTATGCTTACCATCTGTCAGTCTTGGCTTTCTTGTCTCTGAAATGGGACCGCTGATTTCTACTGGGCAACTTTGTTATGAGTTTGCGAGAGAATATATATAAAATATCTAGTGCGCTAATGGCCTAGTACAGAGTAGTTGCCTATTGTTATTGCTACTTTTGTTGTTTTTGGAAATGACTGTAATGTGACAGTCTAGTGAAAATCCTAGCTATTTTTGTCTCTCAAATTTAGCCCAGTCATGTCCATTGCTATGGCAGCCATTCTATCAACCATTCTATAGGCACATCCTTGCTGGCACCCATAGTCCAGTCTAGAACGTCTCTTCTCTCCGGGATCTATCTTTTCTGCCTTACATGGGGTGTCTAGATGACTAGAAAGCAGCAGAAGTGGAAACAAACACTTTAAAGTGGGGGCACAGATTGGCATTATTCTTTGCAGGAATTCTCTGTACCCACTCAGCAGAACAGTGGAATTAAATCCACCAAAAGTAGAACAGGAGGAAAGTTTCCACTCAACACTCTGATGCCAAGAATTGGAGAACTCTTACCTTCATTTGCTATTTTTTAAGTCCTGGATATGTTATCTTCTCAAGTAAGAAGAAAACCATTGGCAACCCTAAGTTTACTCTTGAAGTAATGACTAAATAGAGTGCATTTAATTACAGATTCTGTGTGTTTGTAAGTAGTTAGCAGATCTTAAACATTCTTGTAAATATATTGTAGCGAGTGAAATCTACATTGCATTCCTCCTGGCTTTTCCTTAAAGAGATCCTGGGGCATCCACTTAGGAGTTTTTAGAAATCAGTTATGAAATTGCTTTTTTATTCTCACAGGTTCAACACCTTGGCTATGTGACCCCTGATTAATACATTTAAAAAATATTTTAACATACTTAAGATACATTAAAATATATTTTAATATTAATACTTATTAAAATATTTTTATTATGCAACTAATGTGTTCAATGTTGAAAAATTTAAAGATTTAGTTAAAGATTAGAAAATAAAAGCCACCCATAATCCCACCTTCCAAGTGCGATCACTGTTTGCATTTTGCATGTTCCCTCCCATATTTCTTTTTTTCACACATATTATACACAAAAAATGGAATCATTTAATATAGAGTTTTGTAAGTTGCTTTTGTAGGCTAATACAATTTATCCCAAATGTCTTTCCATGATAGTAAATCATTACATAGCTTTTTAGACAACCTGAAAGTTATCAGACCTTGGTCCTTGTGTTTTGAGACACTAGAAAAGCTTCCACTTAGCCCCAAGCCTGGGGACTATGTCCATCTCTACACAAGACATACCCCAATCTTGAGGAGTTTTAGAGTAGCGCAAGCTTGTTTTCACTTGCAAAGTGAGAACTCTACATCTGGATTCCTACCTCTGCCTGGTATTAGTACTCTTGTTATCATGAGCTTCTCATTATTTTCATCATCTAAGGAGGGGTATCAGAGTATCCTGGTGATTCTGACATGGAAGTGCGAATGAGGTTTTTCTGCTTTGCATCCTCTGACAGATGAATGTCAGGAGATACACAACCCTGCCAACTGGCCTCTTAAAACCAAGCCCATCTGCCGATCAAAAGCTGCCATTCAGAATACTGACACCCTCCCTATCTTATGATTTTAATTTCTGCAGCTGGCTCTCAATTACTGCTTCTCCTGGGAGCCGCGATGCCAACGATAATTGAAACCCACAGATAATAACCAAACTTTATGATAGTTTAAATCTCCTCCCCATCCATCTTTCAGCCAGAGCTGCTCACAAATGGACTGATTTGAGTTTCTCCTCCTTTTATTTTTCCTGATTAGCCCCTGATTCAGAGCCTAACGAGCAATGAGGTAGCCAAAATTTGGTTGCCAGAGAGACAAGCAGAACCCAGCCTGTCTTTATGCTCCTACAGTTTGAGTGTATCAGTCTTTGAAACCTTCAGTGTCTTCACTGTGAAAAGCACTAAGCAAGGTGTTTTGTACTAGTAGAATCAGGCACTTACTGTCCCTTCTTGGTTCTTTATCCAGATATTTTGCTCACGAGCATATAAATTGCTTTTTTCTATCTGGGTTTTCTAAAAGCCCATCAAAGCTCTTCAAACAAGTTCCAAGTAATTGATGTTCTTTTATTTTTTAAAAAAATACTAACTTAAGCTCCCCTTTCCTCAGTCTGCCCTCTTACCTCCAGTCTCCTGCGAAATACAAACATATATATGGATATATATATGTGTGTGTGTATATACATATATGCAAAATACAAACACATTTTAAAAAATGAATCAGAGCCACCATTCTGTAACCTCATATATTTGTGTTCTTTTACCTTCTCCACCAAGGGCCCCTGAGCTTTGAAATCACCAGCAGCCAAGCATGGCTCCATGCATGCCAGCACCCTTTCCTCCCTGACCAGCATGGGGCACCTGCCTTACTTCTTTAGCCCTCTCTCCTCCAACTTAAAGTCTTCTTTCCACATTTCCATTTCTCTTTTGTCCTTTTTTTCCTTTTGTACAATGTCTTTTTCTAATTCCCTGATGTTGTTGTCCTCAACAAGGACGTGTGATGTATCTAAAAGAACAAACTTTAAGAGCATGGTATTTCCTGTGACCATCACAGCTGTTAAAATCTCCTGAAACAGCACACTACCTATTTACAAGATTTTCTTTCTTAAAGGAAGTCATCAGGCATTTGGCTTTCAGGGCATTCTTACAGCTAGTTGGATTGTATAACTGGAAGAAAGGGTTACTACCGTCTGGTTACATCATAGATGCTGAGAAGGGCCATTTTGATTTAGACATTGCAGAACATTTACTTCTGAGCATATTCTCCCCATCTTTGCTTTATAAGTGGCTTATTCCTTAGCGGTAGTAGTGATTCAGGCCCAGTGGGACCACTCCAGGCTATTTGAATAAGCTATCAATAACATTAAAAGCCTTCCCAGACACTGATGTTTACCAGCACTTACAGGCTAGTGCAAATTGGATGAGTGCCTTTTGGGTGTTTTCAGTTTCTTCTCAGTGTTTGTTAAACAGTTGAGGCATTTATCAGAAATGGCAATTGGACACAAACACATTATAGTATGTGCTTTTAATTGTATTGTTACTGAAACTTAATTCAGGAGAATCAAGTAGAACTTGATTTCTTGTTGGATCATGTCCTTAGTACTGGAAAGAAATACTGGAAGTGTTGAATAGAAATTGTCTGTGAATTATCCCCATTGAGTAGAAGACAGTCAAAGCTAGCACAGCCTCTGGACCGGGTGTGAGGACTGTTGATTAGGAGACAGACAGGAGGAGCCCAGGGTCTGCACCCTCCTCCTCTCATCTCCTGCCTGACACAGCACCCCAGGCCCACAGGCCCAGCTAAGGGCCAATGCCAGCTGGACCCTGGATTAGGCAACAAGAAACAATTCAATGTTAACAAGGGACCTGAGGAAAATGGCAGAGGCACTTTTGACTTCATTTGTATCCTGGATGAGATTCAGAACATCAGTGATATTTCTCCCTTGAAATTTGTGTGAAACACGGGCAACATGTATCTTCTCTTTGTTTTTCTTTCCTTTTTTTTTTTTTTTCTTTCCTTTTTTGGAAGAGAGTCTATAGCTTTCTTTGATCAAGTTCTTACAGGAATCCATGGCCAGAAAGTGGTTAAGAACGACAATTCTAGTTTTTCTCCCCTGTGTATAATAGTCTCTTCTTTGCTAACTGTAAGTTTTATTCAATTTGTCCTGAAAGAAGTTTGAGATGTTCTAAACCACCCAGGTTCATCATCTATAGCCGGGGAAAGGGGCACTTCGCTTTTAAACCTGAACCCTTACCTTCCTGAGCACCCAGTTAATCCAAGAAATTACAGAATCAGAGGGGAGGCCGTTCTATGAGGCTGAACAGTATGGAGGGTGATACCATCCACTGCCAGTGTGGTCTGACAGCTGCGAAAGATGATGGATGGTGTAGCTGAGCGGGCAAACTGGGCTGCCATCTCAGTGAATGGGTTCTGTGAATGGACCTTTATTATTTGGGCTCAAGTAGGCATAAATTCCCACAGCTTTGTTTATGGCCCTAAACAGCTGAAGGTCCAAATATACCTTCAGAATCCTAAATTCTAAAATATGGCCTACTAACACAGTACTTTTAAAAATATATGAGCTTTGGAATCATAAGTGTAGTAAGAATTAATGATACTCATTCTGTTTTCTACTCAGAATAGAAGTTCCTCAAGAGTAATGATACTCTTGGAAGTATCATTGGAAAGAATGGGTGCTTGAATAACATACATAAATTAAACAGAATCCCCTTTTAAAAATGAGTAACATAAATAAAATAACATCTGAAATAACATCAATAAAAATGAAATCAAGCCATAACCAAGTCCTGGTTCAGATGCAGTTAGGTTTTTGAGAGCTTAATGACTGTCCTCTTTTGTGCCACACACTATTAGTGATCAATTGGCACTAAATATGTGAATTTTTTTTATTTTTGGAAGTTTTTTACTAATATCTTAATATTGGTATTATCATCAGTATTGTGGACAATGCTCGACCTTATTTTAAAATGGAGATTCAAACTAACCTTTATTTTGCACTAACTGACTGAATTCCCTTCTGCTGACCCTTTGAACTATCAGGTCTGCTCATGAGTTTTATCTGTGAACTTGAGTGCAGTTTCTGGATTTTTGTGGATGGATTTACTTATTTGCCAAACTTTGCAAGGTCGTCTCTATTTTACTTGAGCATCCATTAGGTAAGAGGATATGCTTTACTGAAAGATCTTCATTGAGGTTTAACCAACCATAGCAGAAGGTGATGGCAGACTGACTTTAATCTCATTATCCTAGCTGATTCTGAAGCCTTACTGCTTAAGTGCCAAATGGGTCCCTCTGTTGACAAATAGAGTGCTTCCTTTGGCATCAGCAGTAGCTTGGTATATCTTTTTTGGAGGGCTTATGTAAAGTCTGTCACTTACTACTTCACAATTACAATAAGCCTCATTCATCTACCGCTATAGAGGAACATGTTCTAAACGTGTTAGTTTTTCAGATAACTAAATCTTGCTTTGTTGAGAGTCTCTAAACCAAGACTCTCACTTCTGTCTTCTGATAGAGAGTACTGAAGTTAACTTTCCCTTTTCTGGATGGCTTGGGCCATCTGTGTGAATATCTGTGTGAACATGTACCTTCTGGGGCTGTAAACCTGTGTATGTGGGACCATCTGTCCATGAAGCTAAGTTGCCCCACATTTTGTGCTTTCTGACAGTTTGCTCTGATTTTTATGGACCTTCTCCTCCATAGATCGTCATGGTTACTTTCCATACCTGTCAGAGTATTTGATACATCTATTCCCTACAGTTACCTGGATGGCTCCATTCCTTTCTTACGTTACCAAGAGCACTTTACGGGGGCGCCTGGGTGGCTCGGTTGGTTAAGTGACTGCCTTCGGCTCAGGTCATGATCCTGGAGTCCGGGGATGGAGTCCCACATCGGGCTCCCTGCTCAGCAGGGAGTCTGCTTCTCCCTCTGACCCTCCCCGCTCTCATGCTCTCTCACTCTCTCTCTCTCTCTCTAAAATAAATAAATAAAATCTTTAAAAAAAACAAAGAGCACTTTTAAAATGCTGTTGTTTTAGAAAGAGTAGGAGAGTGGGACTGACAACATTTAATTCAGGACAGTGATGTTTACTGGTTTTAATTATTCCAAAATGGATTCAGCTTCAAGAATAGCTTCTAGTTCATCATAATGATGCAGGTAAAAATCTAAAATATGCCTTACAATTTTTAAATTCTGAGCTCTTTAGAAACCATAAGCGCAAAGTCTCTTATCCAGCTTCATCTGAAGTTAGTCTACTACTAATCACACCTTAACCAAAAGTTTTGGCTTAATTTATATTGTATAGTGTATTGTAATGATAAGATAATGCAAATAAACGAGCCTAAAAGGGAAATAAACTGAGAGTTTTGGAGAGCTGAGATCATTATGCATGGAAATGTAACTTTTCAGTAAGTACAGAGAAATTTAATTATCTTTAGAATTGTATGTCTCCCAGGATTTAAGGAACTGGCTACACACTAAATAGCTTGATGACTTGGTTTCTATATATATTCTTACAAATATCATCTTTTCTAGTACATGCTTAATAATCAAAAAAAGTAATTTTTATTTATTTTCAATTAATTCTTTTGTGAAATGGAGACAATACCTCCATTAATCATTACACTTCCAAATTTTTATTTATTTCACAATGCTTTCTTCAGCATTATAAATAGATACATTTTAGCCTGTAAAAAATTAAACTGCAGCCTGCTTGCTTAAAACTTCTATACAGTTTGGTGACAGTGACTGTAAATAATATAATTAGATGCTATGTAGTGAGATAAAACATATTTCAGTTATATAGAAAAATCTGGTCACTTCAGCAGCTTCTCCTTTCACCCTAGAGCACCATTTAAAGTTGTTTTTGTTTTTGTTTTCCTTTTCAGTTCCACACTAGAGTTGTTAATCGTCCTTTTTTTCCCCCATGAGTGCCAGTCACCTGGAGATATGGCAGTTGATCGATAAAACTGATTACTCTGCATGTATAAACCAAACCATTCTCCACCAGAAATATTTAGTTGCTTTTCTCTACTAATGAAGTTCATAGCATAGTTATAAATCATCTTGTTATATCTTAGATTTGTTTATGGAACAAAATTTTTGTTTTCCTATTAAATGATCAGACTATTCTATTCCAACAGAAAAAGGTGTAATCATCCAGTACTGTCTAAGTTCACTTTCCCTGCTGTTTACCAAAATAACCCATCTACCCACCTCCCTCACAATGAACCTGCTCTTGGGTTTACTGTGTGAAATCTCTGTCCAGTGGGTGAGGAGAGGCAGACCATCCAAACAGTGGTCACCAGCATGAGGATTTGATTTGGGGGCTGACTGTGAAGGCAGTTGAGCAATATGGATATAGCTCTATAGATAAATCTAGATATGTTCTTGATTGCCCACCTTTCTCTAGAGTTTGACCCTTGGATTTAGGAGGTGTGGTGAACAGCAACAAAGAGGTGGGAAATCATACTGCTAAACAGAGCCCTTTTTCTGGGCAGTATAACCTGAGTCAGACAACTCTATGCATGGTAACTAATTCCAACCCCAGCACCTGGACCAGCACCCAGCACATAGTAGGTGTGTAGTTTTCTCATCTGTAAAATGAGGATTATGATACCTATTTCACCAGTTTGTTGTGAGGGGAAAGCAGGAGAATATTTAAAGTGGCCAGTACCCAACATGTAGTAGGCTCTTGTTATAAAAATAAAGTCAGAAACTCATAACTAATTTAGTTATGTCTTATTGCAGGCAATTCAGTCTCTCAGCTTGGGATGGTGATGGAAGACAGATAGGGAAGCTCTGGCATTAATATTTTTAAGTTGTCTCTGAACTCTAATGAATGCTTTTATGTTCCTAGGGGTCTGGGCATTTTTAAAACAAATGTCATTCGGAAAAAATTGAAAGCAACAACATAGATGTCTATGTTGCAGATGGCCTGACGGCGAAACTCCTTCTACACAACACTCCCATATCCAGGAAAGTTCATTGAGACATCTGGTTGAAACCTCTCTAACATGTCAGAACCTAACTGACCTTCCTGGGAGGACAACTTGTCTTCCCTCTGGGTGCTCAATGTAAAGCCATGAGGCTCCAGGTTTGAAAATTAGAGCCTCATCCCAGCGCTGTTTAGCTGGTCCAGGTGGAAGCCTAGGTGATCTAGCTAAGCCATTTAGATGAAGTGAAAAATCAAGAGGTCAGAGGAAGAACATGAGTGATGTGACTTCTGCAGTGTGGTTAGTTGTTGGTCAGGGAAAGGCACCTAGGGGACATAAGTTCACTTTATGTGCTTTACTGGTGGAGGATGATAATTTCATCACGTATGACTTTCTATTATAATGTCTTAATGAGATGTACATTGAGGGCAGATGAATCTCAGGGAATGATTTTGGTGTGTGTGTGTGTGTGTGTGTGTGTAAGTAGCATCCTAATGATTCTGAAAATTACCTAAGGAAGATGTAATCAGCCAGATCATGCTGGCTTATCAACATCAGGCCATGTTTCTGCATCTCTAATTCAATTACCTGGAAACTTACATCATTAAAATAAAAGGCACCCATGTTTTATGTCTTGATAGGAAAAAAAAAAAAGATTAATGTTACTTTAGAAAATGATCTAGTTCTACCCAGGAAATGATCTCTTCTCACTCATTTTGCATTCTAGCCTAAAACAACCCTGTCCATAGCTCTGTAATTAGAAATATAATAGTCAAAGCCAGGCACTAGGAAAAATGTCAGATTCATTTTCTCCACCCCCACATGTACTATATTTGTTTGGTTTTATTTTCTTCTTGCTCAATGAAAAATTTTTTTTTAAGTATGAGTGTCAGAAAATATAAAACTAAATAAGTCACCAAGTTTATCATTTGGGGTATATTCTATTTTTATACTAGCTAATCATGTTTGGGGACATAAGGCACAGGAAAGGCTTCCCTATATTATTTATATAGTAACTTTTCAGACCATAGAAGTGTGTTGCATTTTGAACCCATATGACAAGTAAATATTTCTACCCTAAATGTCTGAAAGGAGGACACCCAATGTGATTACCTGTATGCAAAAATGTGTCTCAAAAACTGACATAAGGATTACACATTGGTTTTCTGTTTAGATCTACATCAAATCCTAAGGTATTTAGAAGCTAACTGGTGTAAAATAACATACTATTTACTAGAAATAATTTAAAAGGCCCATAGCTTTATACTCTTTTTCAAATAATTTTTATTAGGCACTTGCCCACAAGCATGCTGTGGCCTGGTACATGAACTTGATATCACAATATTGCAGACATTTGCTTTCTAAGACTTTACAATGGATCAAAGACAACTTTTATGCTGATATGTAATTCTTGAAGTGTAGGGTTCTCTGGACCTCAAGGGCCACACTCTCAGAACCTGCTCCCATCCTAGACTCTACTCACGTCTCCAATGGCACACACAAGATAAGCTCAGAAATCAGCTGGTCAGACCACAAGTGTCAGGTGGGTACCATTGCCTAATGGAGGCAGGAGATGATACAAGAAAAATACAAAACTCCAGCATTTGAATAACTCAAGGCCATTGAGAGAAGAAATGAACATATGAGAAATAATGAACAAACTATAAAATTAAGTACTCAGTTGTGTGAGGTTCTAAGTTGTTTTCCTGTTATTACAGAACCAATCAGGAGGAAATGGACTTCTGTAGGGCTGATTTTGTTAGACGTAAGGAAGGTTAAGCTTCCCTGTGGGTTAGATATATATGGATTTGACAGCAAGACCCAGGCTTGGTGCCTCTTAGTACTGATTCGTAGTTTCAATAGCTGCAGTGCATGATGGCAAGGTAGACATCCTTGAACTACCCTAAATTATGTACTTGATCCTGTGTTAGTTTAGAAAAGGCTGTTTGGCATCAGCTGAGAAGCTGTACTTTATCTGACATGAGGCCAAGTAACCTATATATAATAGGTAACCTCTACAAAAAAAAAAAAATTACATGATAAGCAAAAAGTTTGACCTATAATCCTCCTAGGAGTGGTGTGGGGAAGAGATAGAGAAACTAGTTCATTTGCATGTCATCCTTCCCAGAAAAAAATTGTGTTGATTGAGGCTTGATTTATTTATTTAATTGTGGTAAGAGCACTTAACATGAGAGCTACCTTTTTTAACAAAAATTTAAGTGTACTATATAGTATTGTTGAATATAGGTACAATGTTGTATAGAAGGTCTCTAGAACTTATTTATCTTTCTTAACTGAAACTTTATCCCAGTTGATTAGTTGCTCCCCATTTCCTTCTCCCCCAGCCCCTGGCAACCACCACCCCAGTCTTTGATTCTATGAATTTGACTATTTTAGATAATGTCATATAAGTGGAATAATGCATTATTTGTCATTCTGGGCTTGGCTTATTTCTTTTATCATAGTGTCCTCAAGGTTCATCCATGTTGTCAACATAGTGCAGAATTTCCTTCTTTTTAAAAGATGAGGGCGCCTGGGTGGCTCAGTTGGTTAAGCGACTGCCTTCGGCTCAGGTCATGATCCTGGAGTCCCGGGATCGAGTCCCGCATCGGGCTCCCTGCTCAGCAGGGAGTCTGCTTCTCCCTCTGACCCTCCCCCCTCTCATGTGCTCTGTCTCTCATTCTCTCTCTCTCAAATAAATAAATAAAATCTTAAAAAAATAAAATAAAATAAAAGATGAATAATATTCCGTTGTATGTATACATCACATTTTCTTTATCCATTCGTCTATCAGGGGACACTTAAGTTGTTTCCATATTTGGCTTTTGTGAGTAGTTCTGCAATGAACATAGGAGTGCTAATATCCCTTCAATATCTTGATTTCAGTTCTTTAGGAAAATCTTATTCTAATTGTTTCCTTTGCTGTGAAGAAGCTTTTTAGTTTGATGTGGTCCCACTTGTTTTTGTTCTTGTTGCCTGTGCTTTTGGTGTCATAGCCATAAAATTATTGCCAAGACCAACATCATGAAGCTTTTCCCTCGTGTTATTTTAGGTGTTTTATAGTTTCAGGTCTTCTATTTAAGTCTTTTTATTTATGTATTTATTTATTTATTTATTTTTGAGAGAGAGCACATGAGAGGGGGGAGGGTCAGAGGGAGAAGCAGACTCCCCGCTGAGCAGGGAGCCCGATGTGGGACTCGATCCCGGGACTCCAGGATCATGACCTGAGCCGAAGGCAGTTGCTTAACCAACTGAGCCACCCAGGCGCCCCTCTATTTAAGTCTTTAATCCATTTTGAGTTGATTTTTATGTATAGTAAGGTAAGGACCCAATTCCTTTCTTTTGCGTGTGGATAACCAGTTTTCTCAACACTATTGGTTGAAGTAACTATTTTTTCCCCATTGTGTATTCTTGACACCCTTACTAAGCATCAGTCTACCATATGCATGGATTTATTTTTGAGCTTTCTATTCTGTTCCCTTGGTCTATATATCTGTCTCCATGTCAGTACCATTACAAAATACTTTGTAATGTATTTTGAAACCGAGAAGTGTGATACCCTCACTTTGTTCTTTCTCAAGATGCTTTGGCTATTCTTGTAACTTTGTAGTTCTATAGAGTTGTAGAATTTTTTTCCTGTTTTTTCAAAAAATGCCACTGGAATTTTGATAGGGATAGCATTGAGTTTATGGATCATTTTGGATATAGTATGGATGTTTTAACATTATTGTCTTTTAATCCATGAATGTGGATGTTTTTCCATTTTTTGTGTCTTCTTTCATTTCTTTCATCAGTGTTTCATAGTTTTAAGGTTTATTATTAAGTATTTTATTCTTTTCTGGTGCTATTTTAAATGGGGTTGTCTTCCTAATTTTCTTTTTAGATAATTCATTGAAGTATACAGAAATGCAACTGATTTTTGTGTCTTTCAATTTTACTAAACTTGTTTATGTGTTCTAAAGGCTTTTTTATGGAGTCCTTATGGTTTTCTCTATATAAAATCATGTCACCTGCAAACAGGAACAATTTTATTTCTTTTCCAATTTGGATAACTTTTGTTTCTTTTTCTTGTCTAATTGCTTGGGCTAGGACATCCAGTACCTCATTGACAGGAAGTGGCAAGAATGGATATCCTTGTCTTGTTCCTGATCTTGGAGGAGAAGCTTGTAGTTTTCACCATTAAGTATGATGTTAGCTGTGGGCTTTTCATATATGGTTTTTATAGGCTGAAGTATCTTCCTTCCATTCCTAGTTTGTTGAGAATTTGTATCACAAGAAGATACTGAATTTTGTCAGATTCTTTTTTTGCATTTATTGAAATGATCATGTGATTTTTATCTTTTATTCTGTTAATGTGGTGTATCACATTGACACATTGATTTTCATATGTTGAACAGTCTTTCCATCATAGGGATAAATGTCACTTCGTTGTGGTGTGATCCTTCTAATGTGCTGTTAGCTTCAGTTTGCTAGTGTTTTGTTGAGGATTTTTGCATCTATCTATATTCGCCAGAGATATTGGATGTAGTTTTCTTTTTTTGTGGTCTTTGGCTTTGGTTTCAGGGTAGTGTTGTCCTCATGAGTTTGGAAGTGTTCTCTCCTATTCCATTTTTGGAAGAGTTTGAGAAAGATTGGCATTAATTCTTTTTTAAATGTTTGATGGAATTAACCAGTGAAGCCATCCAATCCTGGACTTTTCTTTATTGGGAGATTTTAATTACTGATTCAATCTCTATACTAATTATAAGTCTGTTTGGACTTTTTATTTCTTTATGACTTAGTCTTGGAAGGCTGTATATTTCTAGGAATTTATCCATTTCTCCTAGGTTATCCAGTTGTTAGTATATAATTGTTCACAGTAGTCTCTTATGATCTTTTTCACTTCTGTGGCACCAGTTTAATGACTCATTTTTCATTTCTGATTTTATTTGAGTTTTCTTTTAATCTTAGTCTAACAAAGAGTTTGTCAATTTTGTTTATCTTTTAAAAAACTAACTAGAAAACTCACCAATATCTGAAAATTAAACAGCACACTTTTGAACAGCCGTTGGGTCAAAGAAAAAATAAAAAAGACATTAGAAAATACCTCAAGACAAATGTAAAATACAGCAGAAACAGAGCTAAGAGGGAAGTTTATTGCCATAAATGCATATGGTAAAAAAGAAGAAAGATCTCAAATAGAACAACCTAAATTTAAACCTCAAGGAGCTAGAAAAAGTAGAACAAACTAAGCCCAGAGTTAGCAAAGGGAAAGAAATAATGAAGATTAGGACAGAAATAAATGAAATTGAATATAGAAAAACAATAGAAAAAAATCAACAAAACTAAGAGTTGGTTTTTTGATTGTGGTTTTTCTTAAGTTCAAAATTAAGAAAATAAATGTGCCAATGGTAGTCAATTGAATTGAAGCAGATATCTAGAACCACATGATTTGGGGCAGAAATATGTTTATGTAAGGAGAAAATGTGTATCAGTGTACTTGCAAGAATGCTTTACCCTACCTCTTAATTTAGGAATATAGAAAATGTTCATCCTGAAACCTCTTTAAGAGATATTTAAAGTTACTAGTGACTGCCAGTGCTTGTCAGTGGCTGCCAGGAGAAAGCAATGCAGACTAATCACACTATATTAAACTTTATGGTCCATTTGCTATAGAATTATTTTGTCAGAAGGCTGCTAGATTTCACCTATAGTCATTTAATATTCACTAATTCTTTGCCAGAGTGTATCCTGGAATGATGCTAGGAATCTGATTTCTTACTTTGATTCACCTTTTTTCCTTGTCTAAAGTACTTTTCAGTGGGGACAATAACCTAACATACTGAGTTCAGTGTAAACAGGAAATCTGGCAGCAATAACTAGATCAAGGGCTAGCTTTGCAAAGCCAAGTTTTAATGAGTAATTTGCAAAGTAATTAATCAGGAGGCCACTATCCTGAGAAAACGGGGTAAGTATACCCCACAATGACTTGGTGCCTTTCTTGGCTGCCCAAGGTGACAGTTTTCATGGGCCAACCCTCCTTATGACCAGTAGCCTCTCTAAGTAACTTGCCATTACCAGGATCTAATGGAGAAAGTTGTGAACTCTAGAGTCCACTTCTTTAATATTGAAAAACTGCAGATCATGAATCATTAATGACCCATCAGTGGTTTGGAAAATCAATTTAGTAATTCAAAACCAACTATTTTTTAAAAATTAAATAGGATAGACTAGAAATACCAAAAGGCATCATGTAAGGTTAAATATTTTGCAAAAGAGGGACACCTGGGTGGCTCAGTCAGTTGGGCATCTGTCTTCAGCTCAGGTCATGATCCCAGAGTCCTGGGGTCAAGCCCCATATCGGGCTCCTTGCTCAGTGGGGAGCCTGCTTCTCCCTCTCCCTCTGCCTACCGCTCCCCCCTGCTTGTACTCTCTCTCTCTCTGACAAATAAATAAATAAAATCTTTTAAATATTTTGCAAAAGAGAAGTTTCATACACATGTTAAATATGTGTATACCTATGTTGGTTCTAGATTGCAATATAATACGTATTTCTAACTATAAATCTTGTCCAGAAATCTCAAGAGTCATTACTTTATATAATATTTTTTGAAATATGGAAATACTTTTTCAGTTACATTTTAAATATAGTGATATATGAGAGTTTATTTCTTCATGCTTAGGAAAATAACTTCTCTAGGGAAATAAATGAATTTTTGTCTATATTCAGACAAAAGAAGTGAATATACTTATATGATCCTCTGAAAAACATGACACTAAGTGTAAACTGTTTGATATTTTACACTATCAATTTAAGTGTCCTGAAATATTTCAAAGCTATATTTAATAACTATATTTTTGTTGTAGATACCATTACATTGTATGGAGATCAATGATGATAATGCAAATAATTTAAACAATTAAAAAAAAATTTTTTAAGATTTTATTTATTTATTTGACAGAGAGAGACAGCGAGAGCAGGAGCACAAGCAGGGGGAGTGGGAGAGGGAGAAGCAGGCTTCCTGCTGAGCAGGGAGCCCGATGCGGGGCTCGATCCCAGGACCCATGACCTGAGCTGAAGGTAGACGCTTAAAGACTGAGCCACCCAGCACCCCTAATTTAAACATTTAAACATTTTGTTTATTTTTTTAAAATTTTATTTATTATGTTATGTTAGTCACCATACAATACATCATTAGTTTTTGATGTGGTGAACAAATAGCATTTCAAAATTTAGAGTCCTGACACCAAAAAAGTAAAATAAGATCTAATAAAAGCACAAACAGAACAAGTGTACAGGTCATTCCAAGCAGTAGAGAACACAACTGGAATATTTCAAAGCTATCACCAACACTTCTTTTTCATATGTTGTCATAGAAATTCTATAAAGCCCTGTTACTTTTAGTATTTGAGTACTTTTCACCCCTAAACATATAAGCCCTGGACAGTTCTGATTTCCCCAATAACTTGTCACACTGTGTATTTACTAATAAACTCAGTATTACAAAATGGATATTGTGCATTGAGGCCCAGAATTGAGAGTGAAGGAGCCCTTTAAAGGAAGTAGAAGTCTCATTTGTTAATAACTTGGTAAGCCCCAACTGTGAGGATCCAAATATAATTCAGACACTTAAAGAGCTCAGAGTTGGATAGTGAAACAGATGCGGTTGCAAGTATTAGGAGAACACTAATACAACTGCAGACAGTTCAGTGGTGGCTCAAAGAATGGAGCTGTCAGTTATGATGGGGTGGGAAGGTGCTATTAGAGGCCCCCACATTACCACATACCACAGTGAGCAGCAGAACATATTAATAAGGGCCTTCTGCATGTGGGACACAGCACCCTGGGAGCTGGGTTACACATCAAGATGGGCCAGTGGGAAGGTAAACCAGGGAGCTGCCCACATAGCCACATCAAGCCCAGTCCTGTACACACACAGCCCCATCTGAGCTGAAGTCATGTCTCAGCCATCAGCATACCTATATTCACACCATTTCTGTTCCTGTAGGGATGGCTTAGAAGTTCTGTCCCTGTCTACTGAGATTAAGAATATGTTCATCTTACATAAAATAGGCAGCAGGTGTTGAAGCAAGCAAGTGAAAGGTAAACTCCTAGCCGAATGGTCAACATCACCAGTAAAACAGAAATTTGATCAATCAAATTAACAATAGAAGGGAATAGGAAAAGCTTTGGGAAAGAGTATGACTTTGGGTCAAATGACAGATGATTCGTAAGTGAAGAATAAATGAAAGCTTTGAAGCCAAAAATGAGAAAGTCAATTTGATGTAAAACGGGGAACATTATGATAAAGAATTCGAGTGAGTGAAATGGAAACTGATTTATTAGAGATGAAGATACAGCTGGAAGCTCAGCAGTCCCATCTGGGGAAAAGAAGGAGGAAGTTAACCTATTCTAAGTGACCCTTCTATGCCCAGTAATAATAATATCAAAGGGGAAGGGAAGGGAGCAACAAAAGATAAAATAATGATGAAAACAACAGCAAAAGCCCCTAATCTATGGAGTCCTCAAGCCAAGTATGGTTTACAAATAAACTAAAAGGCAACAAATTGCTCTTCTAAGCCACACCATGTATCTGTGTGTGCCCAGACACCTTTCTTACGGGTAAGGAATAGGTGCCAAATCTAAAAACCATTCAAACAAACAAATAAGAACCCCCCCCCCACCCCCCGCAAAAAAAAAAAGAAAAAATCTAGAGATTCAAAGACAAGGGCTTGGATGATTCAAACCTAGAATGAAAAGAGAGAACAGAAATGTCATACTGGATATAAGAAAAGGAGATGGTGATCGGAACATGGACAGGTCTGGCAATGGAAGCAGCCCGGCTGGTGAGGCAAGATCCCTGAATTCAGACCTCACTGCTGCTCCTGTCCAAGCTCTGTGGTCCTGGGGAGGGGCTGCCCAGTGTGTTTCCCTTTCCTTGCTGTTAAAACAAGAGGAATGTAATAAATGGGTTCTAAGATCCTTGCCACAAGTAAAGAATGTAAAGAATAGAATATAAAGTGAATCCAGTGCTCATAACAAACTTATTTTCTTTTTTTAGATTATCAACCCGTTCTTGATCTAGTTCACACACACACACACACACACACAAGAAAAAAAAAAAACCAAACCTGTTCCATTCCTTTCTAAAAATCTTCCTGGAATGTCATATTGTCTTCATGAAACTTATCTTCCAGTTTCAACAGGAATACCCATATTTTGAATCATTAAAGGCCATAATGTCCGAAGTTTGTATATATTCCGCCTATTTTGCTCCTGCCTAGCTGCTTGAGATGCTAGAGCCCTGGGTTTACTGAGCTCTGTGTGTGCTACCTTGTTTAGAATATACTAGGCAAGGGCTTTAAACAGTGTCTGTTTAAAGTTGCATTGTGCGGGGTGGGGGAAATGGGCAAAGGTGGCCAAAAGGTACAAACTTCCAGTTATAAGATATGTAAGTCTTGGTAACTTAGTGTACAGCATGGTGACTCTAGTTAACAATACTGTATTGTTATGTATTTGCAAGTTGCTGAGAGAGTAGATCTTAAAAGTTCTCATCACAGGAAAAGTGTAACTATGTGAGGTGATATTAACTAATTTCCCAATATATACATATGTCAAATCATTATGTTGTGCACCTTAAACTTATACAATGTCATATGTCAATTACATCTCAATAAAACTGGGGAAAAATCAAGTTGCATTGTGTAGTAGAATACGGCTTGATAGCTTCAGTAACATAAATATCAAATGAAAATTGTGAGGCACAAATTGCCTTGAAATCATACTGCAGGGTCAAGTGCTTTTTCCTCTTGTTTAGTGTAACTGGGCAGTAACACACATAATAAGCTGAAGAGTAGAAAAGTCATTTCAGCCTGCCAATTAAACATGGCATTGCACTTTGTATCAGTCGGGTACTAATGCAACCTTAAGGACTCAGAAAAGTATGACCCCTTTCTTTTGTATAGGTTCCAAAAGAATAGCAAATTAATTAAGAATGTTGTTGAGACTTCCATGAAAATACACCTTCAGTAAGATTGAACAAGAGGCTCTGTGGCCAGAGGGGCAAATCAATGAGAATGAAGTTAGAGAAAGATGCTAGGAGAGTCAGATGACAAGACTGAGCTGCACCACAGGGAACATCCTGCTAAGTTTTAGACAACAATCTTGGTCAAGTTACATTTGAATTCTTGATTAGCTTCCACTTAGAAGATGCCGCAGAGATAACAGACAGTTAAGATTCCACAGTATGAAGAGATGGGGGTGGACCTTCGGATCTGGAACCCACAAACAAACTGGATGATACAAGTTGAGTAGGGGTTATCAATAAAAAGGGTGGGCAGGAGAGTCGTGGTGGAATCTGTTTTGTTTTTTTTTTTTTTTAAATAACACACAGAAGAGAAAACAAAGTCTTTAGGGCTATGTCTACACTAAACTTGCAAGTGAAGTTGAAGGGTCCTGAACATCTAGTGTTCACTGCCATCCTACAACCTGGAGTTCCCGAAGAAGTTTTTGAAGCGGATGCTCCATCTGCATTCCAGGTAGGATATTTTGTGGTGGGTCCTTTTATTTTTTTTAAAGATTTTATTTATTTATTTGACAGAGAGAGAGAGCACGCAAGAGAGGGAACACAAGCAGGGGGAGTGGGAGAGGGAGAAGCAGGCTTCCCACCGAGCCCGATGCGGGGCTCGATCCCAGGAACCTGGGATCATGACCTGAGCTGAAGGCAGAAGCTTAACAACTGAGCCACCCAGGAGCGCCTGGTGGGTCCTTTTAATTTGTATTTCAGTTCTTGCAGGATATCCACCAGGGTGGATGCTGATACTCCATTTGATCTTTAGACCATTGAATTCTTTGGGGATCTGAAATATGAGTTTTCTAATGAGTTTAACCTTATACATGACCTGTCATGAAACTGCAGTTGGAAAGATTATCAGGAAATCCTGGGAAGGGCAGCATCATTAAGAAAATTCCGGGAGAGGGATTCAAGGATGAGGAAAGTCTCAGCTAGAAAAACCTACCCTGAGTTGGACGGGGATAAAGGGAAAATAGAGTCGGTTGGCATTGTTCATAAGAAGCCAAATACTGACTTTAATTAAGACAAAAAAAAAAGAGAGAAAGAAAAAAATTTTTATTTAAAAATTCAGTAAAGCACCAGGAGAAGAAAATTAATGATGATCACAGAGTACATCAGAGGTTTCTGTTAAAGGGGAGTTTTGAAAAAAGAACATTAGGCAGGGGTAGCCATTTGAATCAAAAGAAGCTTTTATGAAAATTAGCTTGAGAAAGTGACATTCATAATTGATGACATGAAAGATAGTAAAACATTTCCTGCACTTTGTTGTCTTTTTATTTAATTAGTCTATATCCTCTGAGATACGTCAGGGCATCAGTGATTTTTGCACGTTCGTTGTCTGTACAATTCTTTGAAAATTGTAGATGTATATCTATATGTGTGTGCATTACACAATAGAGCCAGAATGTAAATCTGTACTTTTAGTTCCGTTTTGAGATTTTTAGCCTGAGTTACTTCTCATTAACAGAATTTAGCATGTATTAAACGACAGCTAACTGATTATGTTCTAATCCTTGGGATTCGAATGCAAGTATTTTCTTTTTTCCTTTTTTTCCACAAATAAATTGTGTCAGTTTAAAAATTTTCTGCTTTAATGGCATACTTGAAAAATTCAAGATGTTGGCAGAATGAAAGCCCAGCTGAAATCTCAACTCTGAAATAGACTCATTTTTCCTTTGCCAGTATAGGGAATCTACAGGGACCTTTTGTTGCCAGACAAATGGAAAATTCCTATTTTGGGAATCAACCCTGACTATTTTTAAATAGTTCTCAGTCATTATTTCATCTGAGGCATAGCTTTTGATCCACTGCTCAAAGGATTAAACAAAATTCTGGATTTCAAGTGAAAGGTCAACAAATGTCACACACGCCTATGTGGGAAAGACCAAGTCATGCGGTTAATTAATGCTGGTGCGTCTGAGACACATTTGTGCGGGACTAGCCATTCATTTTAAGTTTCTTGGTAAATATTTTCTTAAACTCACTTTAACAGTTGTTTGACTTATTAGGATATTGTAAGAGATATCCACATTCCATTTGATAACTTATTTGCACTGAGGTCTCTATGCTAAATAAAGTATGGATATGGCTAAGACACAGTTTTCAAAGTATAATGTGTCAAATCATGACCATGATTGATGCTTGGACATATTTCCAAATATACCCATAGCCTTAGCTTAAGTGTAGTTTAACTGACTGCAGATTGAATAACAAATGGAATTGAGATGCAGTAGAAACTTGAAGCTAAGTCAGATAAAGAACACTATCATTACCCTCAAATGTGGATCAGAGTGGAAGAGGAATCTGGGATCCTGATGTGATGATAGCTACCCCTGAAACATGATGCTCCCAGCCCATGAAGAGACCTATTCATGTGTATGCACGATATTTAAATATATCTTTTTAGAAAGGATTTTCTGTGATATATATGTGCATATATATGTACATATAGCATAGATCATAAATGTGTATACACACACACATGTATGTTAGATAGCCTTTCCAAATATATGTATGGAATATATATATATATATATAGAAAGAGAGTAAGTGCATGCATGGGTGCATATGTATGTGTATTCTATAGATGATGTACACTTATATTTAAAGATATATCCCAGATGGCTAAAAATCATTCTCAAGTTCTTTGCCTGCTTTTCAAATACATTTCTGAACAACATAGGAATTGTAATGCCCCTAGGCTCTTATAACATATAGATGAGAGTCCATTCTGGGTAGATAATGCCTGAGCTTTATTGATTAAAATATAGTTTTGCATTTTCTTTCACAGCTTTTCTTTTAGAAAAATAAAGGCAATGGGAAGCTTTTCTGGTGTTTTGTTTTTTTGTTTGGCTTTTTTTTTTTTTTTTGTATGTTAATCTAATTGCTGGCCTCAGGTCTATGAGCCTTAGGGGATTAGACATCATCATAGAACCCCAGGACCAAGCTGCTGTCCTGAAATTAGGTCTAACTTTGAAATGTAATTTCTGTAGGAGCCCATGGTTCAAGTTTGAGGTGTTCTAAACTAAATTTGGAACTTCCAGATTATCATGGAATTGAAATTTATTTGATGACAAAAACCCCAAAGCCTAGGGGAAGCATATGCTCTGAAGCTCCAATATTCATGTGCATCCGTTTATCTTTGATATTGTAATGGCTATTTCTGAATCTATACCTGTTCACCAAGAAAGCCTAGAGATTTGCTTCCAAGCTACAGATATATATGGTATAATATGATGGGAGAGTAAAGATGCATAGTTTGGATATAGTGAGTTATTTCTAAATACTGCCTTATACATGATTTTAAATATTTTAGAAGGAAAAAAAAATTCAGTGACTTAGATAATATAATTAGCCTTTGGGTTATTACTATTATTATTAATGCAGTGAAATCCCATTAATTTATGTACAGTTTGGCATTGATTGTTCAAGTGAAACCTTGGCATAAGTATTCAATTTCTGCATTTATAATAAAAGTAGGAATCAGTAGCATGGACAAGATGGACCTTGAGAGGAGCACCATAATGAGTGCCTCTAAGGGCTAAGTGCTGCATATAAACCTAACTTAATGTCACTAGTAGCCTCTGAGATAGATGATATCATCTATATTATACCACTGAGGAATCCGAGGCTTAAGGTTTAAGTGACTAACCAAAGTTGTGTATCCAAGGAAGTGGACTGAGGATTTGAACTCAGGTTCTATGCTTTTTTGAGCACAAAACCTCTTCCTAAGTTCCTTCCTTCCTTCTTTTATTCAACAGATATTTACTGAGCAACAATGTGGGCTTAACAGTATGCTAAGCATTATTCTTGCAAGCAATATGTTTATTATCATATTTACCAATCCTGCTTATCTGGGCCATAGATCAGTTTTCTAGGACTTCGGGGTACTAGCTCTCTCCTAGACTGGCAGAGACTCAATGTATACATTTGAAATATTCACTTCCTGGTAATTTATACTCTTTCAGACCCCATGCATATCCTCAACTAGTCTATCGGTGCTATTTTGCTCTACTTAATTTTGTGTGTTCACGAACTTACTACTTAAAGTCGGGATTCCCTATAGGACAGAATTTTATAGAGTCCAGCCACTTCCTGATAGTACTGTCAGCAAACGCTCCTTCTGAGCTAATCTCTGAAAATGTTCTCAGATGTTGAGTTGATGCTGACACAAATGAAAACCAGATACAATTTTAAGGTAGAAACCTTAGAATCTTTCCTGAGTGTCAGATGGGAGGAAGCAGCTATGCATATATCTTATTTTAAAAACTAAGAGCAAAGGTTTTCTTGTGTTTGTCCTGTCAGCCTCATGTTTCAGAAAAGAGTTGGCTCTTCTCATACAGAAATGCTTCCTTCCCAACATCAAATTCAGTGGGCTTTTGAGTTCTTAGAAGTGTCTAAAATATTTCTCTTTTCCATTTAGCGAGACATAAACATTAGTCTTATTGAAGTGCCCAGGGAGATTTACCATAGTCCCTGACTTGTGCAAGGCTGTCTTGCTATTTTCATTATGATTGTTGTGTTAATTGTGATCTATTTAAAGCCTTTCTTTAACCTATAAGAGACACTGAAATCTGACTGCCCCTGTGAAATGTCTGAGAATGGAATAGGCAGGCGATTAAGCAAGGACAGAAGCTACCTTGGCATAATTACACTCTAGCATATATGTTTAAAAAACAACTCAAGGGGCGCCTGGGTGGCTCAGTCGCTTAAGTGTCTGCCTTCAGCTGAGGTCATGATCCCAGGATCCTGGGATGGAAAACTCCCCGGCCCCCCCCCCCCATTGAGCTCCTTGCTCAGCAGGAGGCTGCTTCTCCCTCTCCCTAAGCCCCTCCCCTGCTCACATAAATAAAATCTTTAAAAAAAAAAAAAACTCAAGAGCTGGAAAGTTGAAGTATCTTTAAAGGTGTCTAGGGACTTGTTAGCAGTGTATGCCCTACCACACCATTTTCATTACACACTTTTATCTTGGAAGAATGATGGAGTTTTATGATTACCAAGATTTTCCCAAGCCTATGAAAGCTAATGAGTTGTATTTTCTCTCCCACTACTGGATGAGACTTCTGCTAATAGCTAGGCCTCATGGGCTCCGTCCCAGAATTTCATCTGTCCTCTTACCCATTTTATAAAGTCTGTTCTTCCATGTCCCATGACCCAGATAGAAACAACTCCAATGAGAGCCTCACACATAGTGGGATGAGGCACTGTGTATACACTGGGAATCGACTATTTTGCCATGTGCTTGCTCAAAACTCAGGCCTGTATAGAGTATAGAAATCATTTATGGAAAGAAAAGAGGGAGAACAAAAAAGGAGGCCAAAAAAAGATAAACTTCTATGGTGCTCCATTGAAGTTGGGTACTATTCCTGGGAATTTCTTTATGAGTTACATGGGTAAAGAAGAGTGGGAGAT
>NC_138371.1:112224854-112295685 GCF_054177405.1 Leptonychotes weddellii
AAAAAAAAAAAAATTTAAAAAGTAATTTATCCAATAAGATCATAGACCAATGGTCCCTATGAAATGCCAAGTGTGCTAGTAGTCCAAGTTTTTTGCAAAAAGAGTTGTGGAGAGGGCTTATGTAAATAGATTAGATTTCATTTTAAAGTGCATTAAGTAACATAAACAAATATGAACAATTTATTTTGTAACTTTCCAAATACCTTCAGTGAATGAAAATAGGAGTTAAATATTGGAGTAGTAATAAAGTCTCAGAGCAGTGGTTAGGTATGTTGTTTTATTATATCCACTGGAGAGGAATAAATGTGTTTAAAAATGATATAAGGCCCATGATTTCAGATTTTTTTATGTGAGCTACAGTTTATATAAATCATCAGTTATTTCCCCCTTGGGATTGTTGCCTTGCTTAATCAATGGAATATGCAGTTATGCATTAAAAGAAAGAGTTAATAAGACACAATTCAAGTGATAATTCCTTGTGGGGAGAAAAGTTCCAGAAATACTCTAAACTGGAAGGGGTTCTAGAGCAGCACCATCCAATAGAAATATAATGTGAGACAAATATAATGTATGTCAGTCTAAATTTCCAGTAGACACATTAAAACAAGTAAAAAGAAAAAGGTGAATTAATTTTTTTTAAGATTTTATTTATTTATTTGACAGAGAGAGTGAGAGAGCACAAGCAGGGGGGAGCAGTATAAGGAAAGGGAGAAGCAGGCTCCCTACCCAGCAGGGAGCCCGATGTGGGGCTCTATCCCAGGACCCTGGGATCGTGACCTGAGCCAAAGGCAGACGCTTCACCGTCTAAGCCACCCAGGGGCCCCTGGGTGAATTAATTTTAATAATACATTTTCTTTAACCCAATACATCCAAAATGTTATTTCAACATGTAATTAATATAAAAAATATTAAGGGGATATCTTCCCATTTTTTTCTACTGTTTTTGAGATCTGGTGTGTATTTTATACTTGCAACACATCTCAGTTCAGACTAGCTACATATCTCAGAGTCAGTAGCCCTAGGGGCTGGTATCTCTGGTATTAGACCAAAGGCTTACAGGGGCCAAACAGGTAAGAATGGAGACAGAACCCAAATGGGGCCTGTGGCCAGCTGCAACCCTTCCAACATGGACAGAGCTACTCTTAGCTCAGTCGGTTCCTACCTTAGCCCTAGTACTGCCAGGTTTTCTGAGTTTTGGGGGGAGGCCAGAATTTCAGAGTCCTGCAGGCAATTTCTCAATTTTTAAGTGTTGGCAACTAATTCAGAACTTTCAAAACATCATATGGGCCTGGCCCTCAAGCTGCCAGTTTGTGGCCTTTGTTCCCAGCATTTCAAACTTTAAAGCATGTGAGGTTCTCTGGCTCAGGCAACATGCTGTGTTAGGTTTGGTTAAGGATAATAAAGGATCCCCATTTCTCACAAGTACAAATGTGTTTGAACATGTTTCTAAATGTAGGAACTGTATCCATGTTAGAATCTATCCAGTAGTGGCTCTTGCCACCTGAGTTAGTGCCTTCCAGAAAGAAAATGTCACAGGTTCATAAAACCTAGAATTGCAAAGGCTTGGGGATAAAGGATTTCATTGCTCTAGCTGACTGTACTCCCTGTTTTTTAAGCATTTATCCTACTTGTAACTCTGTGCTCTGTGTCCCTCTTGCATGGCAGATGACAGGCTTTCCGAGGGCAGGCAGAATCTGTCTTGTTCCTTGCTGTAGCCCCAGCATCTGGCATATGAAAGGCTTTGTGCAACTATGTACTGAAAGAGTAAGTAAATAAATAATTGAAAACCCAAGGAGGAAGTATTGTGGAGGATACAGAAAAATTAGAAACCTCATGCACTGCTGGTGGGGATGGTGCAGCCACTCTGGAAAACAATCTGGCAGTTCCTCAGAAACTTAAAAATAGAATTATCATGTGATCCAGCACTTACACTTCTGGGTATATACCCCCCAAAATTGAAAGTAGGGATACGAAGAGATATTTGCATACCTGTTTTTGCAACAGCATTATTCACCCTAGTCAAAAGGTGGAAGCAACCTAATTGTCCATTGACAGATGAATAGCTAAACAAAATGTGATATATACATACAATGGACTATTATTCAGACTTAAAAAGGGAGGAATTCTTGTCATATGCTACAACATGGATGAAACTTGAAGACATTATTCTAAATGAAATAAGCCAGTCACAGAAGGACAAACACTATGTGATTCCACTCATATGCAGTGCCTAGAGTAGTCAAACTCATTGAGACAGAATGGTGGTTTCCAGGGGATGGGGAGGAGGAGGGAATGGGGAGTTAGCATTTAATGGGTACAGAGTTTTCAGTTTGGGGAGAGAAAAGAGTTCTGTAGATAGATGGTGGTGATGATTGCACAACAATGTGAATATACTTAATGTCACTGAACTACATGCTTAAAAATGGTTAAAATAGTAAATTTTGTTATGGATATTTTAACACAAAAAAGCATAATTCTTAAAAATTCAAGAAAGTCGAATGACTTATCCAAGGTCATGATAATCTTCCCTGGAGCTCTTTAAGCTCTCCCAGACTATTAGTAGTATTTTTTGAAGGTCTTAAAGCTGGGAACCAGCAGACATAGATCTTAATAAATCCCTTGGTATCTTAGTACCTCACTTCCCACGCACTCATTGTCCTGTCTCTCTGAAAACAACTTACCAGTAAGTTTAAGACGGTGAAATGAAATATGTATGAGAAAAGTCTATGCACTGCATTAATCTGGGCTGAATTCATTATGCTGTGGGCAATTAATGTATTATTGAGATAGAAACTTCCTGGTCATGTAGCAAATATTTAAGAACCTTGTTGAACTGATGCCCCAGCATGATCATTTCCCGGTTCAGTTAAAATGGTAAGTTTGCCTCAGTCACTGAGCGAATTTTTTGCTTTGTTGCCTTTGTGCCGATGATGGTTTTATTTCAAAGCAGTCTTCTGTGTGCTGAAATGCCCTTGGAGTCAGATTCTTCTCCTCTTGCTGTCACAGTAAAGTGAGGTGGGAAGAGAATCCCACGTGCAATAGGATATCTAGTCTCACGATGCAGCACCACACCCTGAAGTGCAGCATCTTCAAGTGACCTTTCCTGGCTCGGGAGCTATGTGCCTATCTGTTGTTCAGAGCAGCCTGATATCAGCAATTAGAGAAAAAGGCATAAGCATTTTCATATTTTCACTCTTTAGAGATTTACTTTATTAGGAAAGCAAGCTCTCAGTTTTCTGTCGCATGCTATATCACGTCTCATTTTCCAAGAGGACACTATCCTGAAACTGAGAAAGCAAATAAGGTTCTGTGCTAGGTCTAAATCATAGACTTCCCAGTTTATCCACCCTCACGTTTGAAAAATGAGCACAGCCAAATGCCTTGTCTGTTTTGCTACTCACACACCGATCCTTCCTATTGCCCTGCAATCGCATCTTGCAGTCGCATCTTGCGCTAAAATACATTCAAGATTGACAAAAAGAGTTGAGTGCAGAACAAACCATAAAACAAAAAAAGAAAATAGCGATGAAAAGCAAATCTTAGTTTGGGGAAATTCTACCAAGATATAAAAGCAATGCAAAATAATTGCAAAAGAAAAGCTGATAAATTTAACTACAATTTTTACATATCAAAAATATGATAAAATGTAAGCAACACATTAGGAAAATATTTGTAACAAATGTGATGACAAAGGGTTAATATGAAAATAAATGTCTCTAATCAATCATAAAAAAACTTTACTATCCAGTACTGTAATCGACAAGGGAAATGATTTTTCTCTACAAAAGAAGAAATACGTGGCTAATTAGTATGAAAAAAGTTATTCTCTTTAGTAATTAAAGAAATGCATACTAAAATGAGATGAAGACTTTCTACTTATTGGTAATATTTTTTACAAGATAATCCTCAGTATTGGCACTCACACACTGCTGAGAGGAGTAGAGTAGATGTAGCTTTTCTGTAAAGTTATTTAGCAGTACATCCTAAGAGCTTTAAATGTGATCATACACATTGACTCAGAATCTGCCCTAAGGACATAATTAGAAATACCAATAAAGATATATAAGGATGTTCACTGCAGCATTGTTAGTAGTTGTGAAAAATTGCACATAACCCAAATGAAAAATAGGGAATTATTTACATAAATTGTGGTTCATCAATGACATTAATGCTGACATTAAAAATCAGGAGTCCAAAGAATATTGATTAAAATGTTCAGTGTGTATTGTGCACAATTATATAATGTGTAATTGTGTAAATGTGTACAATTGATAGACTTGCATATACCAATATGCACCATGGCAAATCTGTATGTATGCATTGAAAAAGGATTAAATGAAAATCAGCAATATGTTAGAAACTGTTATCTCTGGATGGCTGGATTATAAATAATTTCAGTTCAGTTTTCTTTGTAACTCATCTCCCGGTTGTAACTTTTCTACAATAAAAATATATCATTTCTGTAAATGGAAAAAAAATTTTTAAAAATGGAATTGCACCTGGGTGACTCAGTCGGTTAAGCGTCTGCCTTGGGCTTGGGTCATGATCCCAGGGTCCTGGGATGGAGCTCCACGTCGGGCTCCCTGCTCCCTCTGCTGCTCCCCCCCACCCCCCACCCCCACTCATGTTCTCTCTCTCTCCCTCTCTCTCTCAAATAAAGAAATAAAAATCTCAAAAAAAAAAAACAAAACGGAATTTCTACCAAATCAGATTTATTATGAAGAAAATGCCTCATCTTTTTCCATAAACTCTTTCCTGGCGCCATTATACCCTTCGCAGTTAAAGACTCCAGCTTGTCTCCCATATTCATCAAATTACCAAGTCCTATATATAAGGTCTAAGATTAAATCCTGCATACTTCCTAGACCTGGCCCTTCCTTTCCACTACCCCGATTAGCCCTCTAGTTTGGTTTAGGTCTTCATTACTTGTTGCCCCTTGGCCCTCTACTGTCCTCGGTTTTGAATCCTGACCCCAGATCTGGCATCCACCATCCTAAGTGACGTGCCTCTAACCTGGATTTCTCATGTTAGTCCTCAGACACCCCTATGCATGTCAAACAGGCTGTCACCCTCATTCACCTATCCTTTCATAACTCTATGATGTTCCTTCCACTAGCAATAGACTTTCTTCAGTCCTTCATTCAATAGACATTTACTGAGCAATTTTCTTGTGCCAAGCAATTGGGGGCACAAAAATGAATTAATCACAGACCTCTGCCTTAGAGGGGCTCACAGTCAACTTGGGGAAACAGACAAATACACAACTAGTTATATTTTGTATAGTAAGTACTAGTTATGTTAAAAATGTTATCCAGTGGTGGAAGTGGGATTTGAACCCAGGTCAACCTGCCTCCAAAGCCATTTTGCTTTAACGTAAGGAGAGAGAAAAGCAATTGCAGTGGTCTGATATGGCTAGCACCTGGCCGTGTGTTGGAGAGGAACAGGACATGAGGCTGCAGAATGTCTGTGTATGGCATGCTGAGGGCCTAAAACCTAATCCTGTTTATAACTGAAATAATTAATAACTGATAACTCTAAGTACTTTGCACATACTAACTCAGTTAATCCTCACAATGACTTTATGATAAAAAACAACTATCTTTTTATAGATAAAGAAACTGAGACACAGAAAGATTAAGTGATTTGTACCATGTCACACAGTAGCTATCTGGGTCCAGTGTCTGAGATCTTTACTACTGTGCTTAGTTGTCTTGTCTCTGCAAACAGATTGTAAACCATAAAAGGTCAGAGACTGTCATAGGCACTCTTGTATCCCTAGTAGAACTCTATGCATGGACACCAGTAGATATGAATTGAATCGAATTAAACAAGGACCTTCAAAGTCTCCTGTGAAGTACTCCTACTTGCTTTGAGAATTATCCAGACCTATGTTGTTGGGGCAAAGTGGAGAAAAAAAAAGTGACTGTTTATTCCATCATCCCAACTCAACGTTGTTATGTCCTTCAGCAGCAATTAGCACATCTGTGTTGGCTGAATTCACACTGTGTTGTCTTGCCTCACAGGGTCAGGATCTCCTCAAGTTGGAAGCTGTCACCTTGTTGAACCTCCCAGTGGTTTCAAACTATAACCTTCCTGAAAGGCACTTAGAACATGATTCCAGAATGTGAGAGGTGCTAGCTTTTTAAACTCACTTGTTCTAAGCCTGTAGCGTTTTGGAGGGAGAGAGAGTGAGCCCTGCTGGTCCAGATTCCAGCGTAATAGAGTCATAATGTGTAAGCTTAAAGGGGATGCTATGCAAATGAACACTTGTTTGAGCCAAAGACAGAGCAGTATGCCTATAATGAGTCTTCTCTTTTACATTATGGGAATTGGTTGGCTCACCTGCCTAGCCACAGTAGGAGTGTCACCGAAGACTTGCATACCAGTGTGCACAAAGGATGGAATATGTGAAGCCTTTTCTCTTTCCCCCACCCCCTCACCCTCACTCACATGCGGGCGGATCAAGCGGCCATGAGGTCATGTAAGGACACGCAGCACTTCTCATTCCAACCATAGCATCACGTTTGCTTTAAAGGAGTGGGGGCGGGGGGGCGTGGAGGGGAGAAATGGGAAGAGCAGCATCACATGCTCACCCTCTCATACCTTGGCTTTTTTCATGGCTTTCCCTGTCGCAGCCCTACCCCATCCCCACAAATCAAAATCATCTTTGGCCTTGGAGGCCAGGCTCAACAGGGCCTCTTTTGTAACAGTAATGGCAGCTAATATTAAACGAACACATTTACCAGGTGCAAAACTCTGTTCTATCAGGGAACCAGCGCGTGTACCTTTTGAGTGATGCATTCTCTGTTCCTATCTGCATTTATCGACTGCAGAAACTAAGGTATAGAGAAGTTTAGTGAGTTGCCTGGGATGGAAGAGCCAAGACTCAGATCCACGCTGTGTTACTCCAAAGCCCAGGCTTTTAGCCTTTCTTGGCTGTAAAACTTTGGCCTCCAAATTCTCCCTGCTTCCACTTCCAGCTAGAAATCATTTATCCTTCTAACAAATGCTCACAGTGCTTTATCCGTGTTTCTTTTATGGGACTTACCAGTGTTAACATCCTATGATCATTATTCATATAAAGTGTTCACCTTTCCTATTAAATGGAGGACATAGAGGCAAAGTGCATTTCTCTTATTCCTTGGCATATTTTCCATGGCACCCAATCTAATGTGTAGCACCCACAGACAAGAATAAGGAAGGTTGTTTTTGATCAGATTTGACCTTTCTGAGCTCCTGCACCTTGGCAAGAATTTGGGAATCTATAAAACTACCTGTAGGAATACTTCAGCTCAGATTTCCTAAAGAAAAGTAAAGATTTATCCTGGGAAGCTTGAATTATGGTTTTTCTCACAAAAATGTGGAGATCACACTTAAGAATTCACTAAGATGGAAAGCATTTCATTCTTTTAAAAAAAAAATTCTCGGGCGCCTGGGTGGCTCAGTCCTTAAGCGTCTGCCTTCGGCTCAGGTCATGATCCCAGGGTTCTGGGATCGAGCCCCGCGTCGGGCTCCCTGCTCCACGGGAAGCCTGCTTCTCCCTCTCCCATTCCCCCGCTTGTGTTCCCTCTTTCACTGTGTCTCTCTCTGTCAAATAAATAAATAAATCTTTAAAAGAAAAAAAATTCTCGTCTTCCTGTTACTGGTAGTTCTGAACATTATTTTTTTTTCCCCCATGGGGTCAAAAGGTACCTAAGTATATGATTGCAAGTAGGAAAATAGGGGACAGAAATCAGGTATTGGCAGTTTTTCCATTGTCATTTCTGTATGTGAATTTTTAATATAAATACTGGGACATAAAGCATTAATGCAAGTCAAAATGTTTCCGTGAACACATTTCAGCAATTCAACTTTATAATAATTATAAATAAATCTGTTAAATTTTTCTGGACAATGCCAGCATCTGGATTTTTTTTTAAACAATAAATGTCTTATTGATGACAAAAACCAAAAACCAAAAAACAACAACAACAAAACCAAAAACAGGCAAATCATACACCATAGTCCTCCTTACAGTGCTTTTCCCTTAATACCCCCAGTTCCTTGCTGTGCTGGGCACTGTTCAGAAGTTATTAGCATCCCAGTCTGCTCAGAACCTCTTTTTGTGTATGGTTCAGATTTGCCGATCCTTTTCTGTGCATGTCACTTGTTTAGTGACAGAGTTGAAGCTTCCTTGGATTCTCCGTGTGCCAGAGACACCCCCATCTCATGATGCTTCAAATTTAGACTTTAAAAGGAACTAGTCGTCATTAACGGTACTTTGAAGTTCTTCTATCATGTAAATTTATCCACATGGTTTCAAACATTCTGGGAAATACCTGCTGTAGCTATTTCTTATGCCAGGAGTGCTCACTCCACCCTCCCTCCCCTTCTCCATCCCTCCCTCCCTCTCTCTCTCTCTCTCTCTTTCCTTGTCATCTTGTTTCTTGGGCTGTGACACATAAGAAGGGTCTTCAGTTCATGCCCTGACCCAGTTTTTGGCAGAAGAGACCTGTCTTGAGGGTGAACCCAGCTCTATCACAACTCCCATGTTCCACCCTTAAACATCTTTCTGGATGCATTATTAAAGATTTTTATGTTTTTCTCTTCAACCATTTCCTAATCATCAGTTTCTAAGCTATACTAGCGCACGCAGCATTTTGTTCATAATCATGCATAAGTATTTATCGATGAGTGAACCAGTGGCGGGGGAAGAAGGGGAAGAAAGAAACATGTGTCCAGGCTCACTTGGACAAGCACTGTCATCCCCTCTCCTCAAAGTACAGCACCGGACAGGATGTGCAGTCATAGCACCAGCACCAGCCCCCGTCTTCGACGATCTGAATAAATCACAAAGGTGCTCACGGTGGTCCTGAGGTCAGTTTTGATGTCTGTGCTGCCTGCTGTGGAGCAAAATGCACAGCTGGCCCGGATGTTGCTGCCACCACCCCGACTCCCTCCATCAGTATAGCAAGGGTTCTAGCAAATCCATAATGTCGCACCTGCACCTGTGGCAGAGAGCCCCATGCTCTTCTGTCAAAAGGAAAGAGATGTTGTTCCCTCTGTCAGACTTGTTTCAGAAGCTGGGGACAATGAAGTCTCCAAAGCCAGGCTGCTTGAACCTCGTGAGGGACAAATTCTTGCTCTTGCTGCCATGACCTAAAGGAACCGAAGAGCCGGGCATTCCCCTGAAGATGAGTTTCCAGCAGAGCTACTCAACCCTGCGTGTCCTGCTGCTCCATTCACTGCCTTGGCCGAAGGTAGAGGTACGGCCTTTCCATTAGCTGAAGTTCAAAGACACAAAACAGTGGTGCAGCAGAGCCAATGCTGGCTCCCAGTGGCAGCTCCCTGGTGTTGCCACAGCCCAAGCCCGGCTGGTTCGCCCAAGCTGCAGTGGTTCCTCGGGGGGCAAGAAGAGATGCCCCTTCCCTCAGAGCCGCACTCTGTCCTGAAAGCCCCAGTGGCACAGCTATGTGTTTCACTCATACAACCTAAGAGCATCACCCTGGTGGAGCCAACTGCTACCATCTGCCTTGGATCAGGTTCCAGAATAAGTCACTTCATGGACGTAGACCAATATCCCGCCCACGGCCAGTGCCTGTTTCAGTGGAGACGCAGTTCTGCGGGTTCTGTCTCTTCCTACCTTCCAGAGGCTTCCTCTCTGTTCTTTTTTCCATCTAGTCTCTGTCAAGGTACTGTCAGCAGACAAATGTTAATAACTTTGAATCTGGAAAGGAAGTGGCTAGGGTTCAGCTCCCTTTATGCCCAAAAGACCTCTCGGCTTCCAAGTAAACTTGTGGGTGCCATGAGATATATGGTAGAAAAACTCCACTGGAGCCCAACTAGGGACATGAAACTCCAGATGTGGGCAGGTAGAGGAAGGACTGGGCCTCTTCCACCCACCTGCGGCGCCTGAGCCCAGGCCTTGGTTTTACCCAGATGTGTAATCATATAAATAATTATCTTATTGCCTATAAATAGAACAGGGAATCTTACAGTAATTAGTGCCACAAGTTTCTTCCAAGTAGGTTAACTTATATTTCTATTCATATCTTTTAATTTAGAAATTTGTTATCGATATAAATTTCATAAGTAAATACCTGCAGAAAAAGTATTTTAATTTTCATATATATATATATATATATATAAAAGCTTTCCTGTATAAAACCTTTCTGAACCATGAACAATGCGGTAATCGAATATAGGTCTATGTGTATGAGTGTGTGTGCGCATGTACAAGACCACACACTTAACGCACATCCTGTGTGTCCTGGGGCTCCATGTGGAAAGCATGTCTCATCATGGGCTGCAGCCAAGTAAATGTTGAAAGTTGCTGCTCAGGAGCTACCCCCCCATACACACACCCAGGCTGAGCCACTTCCAACACAGCAGCCCCGGCTGCTTTGGATTCTGCCACTTCCAAATGCTTTTTTCTTTCCTCAAGACCAAATTGTACGTTCCTGACTGGTTGTGCCATGTGTGAACCTTGATTTTTTTTGTGTTATTTTTTTGTTTTTGCTTTTGTTTTTATTCTTGCAAGATGACTGAGGAGGGAAATCGGGAATAGTGATAAGCAGACCATAGATAAATGGCATGTCATTGCTCCCACTTGAATAATTCCTGTTCTATTTTAAATGTTGTTCTGTTTAATGTAGTATTTCTGCTGTTCAAAATACATGCCTTCAGCGCCGGGGTGGCTCAGTCGGCTAAGCAACTGTCTTCGGCTCAGGTCATGATTCCGGGGTCCTGGGATCGAGTCCAGCATCAGGCTCCCTGCTCAGTGGGGAGCCTGCTTCTCCCTCTCCCTCTGCGGCTCCCCCTGCTTGTGCTCTCTCTCTCTCTGTCTGTCAAATAAATAAATAAAATCTTAAAAGAAAAACAGCAAAAACAAAATACATGCCTATATCAGTGCATAATGCGTGCCTGTGCTTTGGTGCACTGGCCCTGCTTGAATAAGATTGCAGGGCCAAATCTTTTGTAGCTATCCATCTGCCTACATATTAGTTGAAACAAGTCAACATGGAGAGCCATTTGAAATGCTTAGGAATGTTGCAGAGTGGCCATTTTAGCTACTGAATTCTTTGTGTGGGGGCTCAGTGGACACAGCAGTTCAGCGGCACCAGTGAAAAACCATGGAATGTGTGTAAAACGAGCAAAGAGTTAAGCCCCCACTAAGCGCCAGGCTCTCAAGCCTCTGACCCTGCTCTCAGCTGCGGCTGGCATGCACAAATGAAAGGCTATCAGGGCCTCCTCTTCGATGCCAACCCTCATTGCAGTACCCAGAGCATTTGGAAAACATCACTATCAGATATGGCAATTCATTTCCTTAGGACAGAGCTCGGAGCTAAAAGGAGGTTAAATGCAAAGAAGCACAACAGTGCGGGTTTCCAGACCTTTCTTTTGTGCATAAATATTAATAGATACTTCACATAAAAGCTATATAGCTTTGTAATGTCTTGCGATCGTGGCAGGACTTCGGGTGGGGTGAGTGCTGTTAATTCTCCATTTGCTTGTCTTTGGTTACTCAATGTATTTCTAGCCCCGGGATGATAGTGCGAGAAACCAATGCAGTTCAACAGGTAGAAGCAGGTGAAGATGAATCTCCCTGTGACCTGGATTTCTTGTCAGGCCTCCTGATCTGCTCAGAATATCAAAGGAAGGCACTACATTTTTAAAGACACTCTCCATACCTTTGCTCACGGAATAAAACAGAACTCAACTGGGGGTGGGAGGAGGTGCAGGCTTTATGTTTTTGATGCCTCAAAAGTATTGCTTGTTTATCTAAAACTAAGAGCTGAGATGAAAACATCTCCAAAGCAAATTAAGGTAAGGGGCTTATTTTATAGGGAAGGGTGAGGCAGAAAGGGTGTTCCGTGCTCAGCCGCTAATCTCTTCGGCACACCCTTTCTGCCTGGGTAACGTGGCTTACAAAGCGGCTTAGAGTATCCATGAGATACATGGAACTGCTCTGAACCCAGAGCACCACTTTCTTACTGCCTTTTTATTGCCTAATTACCAGTCTCATATAAGCCACATAAATTATCATAAAGCCATTCTGCTTCTCCACGTCTATAACATGCTTCTCTGTGACTAGGAGTAGGGAACATGGAACATTGGTGGGTACGTTGTCAGGCCCATCACTGGCTCACTGGAGACTTCGTAGTGTCTGTCGCAGCGGAACAGCCTGGAAATTAGCTTTTCTAAACTTAGGCACATATCAATTATTCACCAGCCTGGCTCCTCCTGTGCATGATCTTATAGAATTCACCGTGGCAACATGGGACCTCGTTTCTAAATCCTAATCTGAAACGGATACCTTAATATTAGGTTTCTGTAGCTTTACATGATTCTGTATGTCAGCTGATTCTGAACGTGTCTTTTCTCTTTTTCTTCCTCCTTTATTTATGTGAAACTTTCTGTGAAGGTTAAGAAACCAAGGCTGTCACTTCCTACTTTTCAGTATCAACTATGAGATCATACTTACGATATATCAGTCATTTAGCTGTTGAGAGAAAATATAGAAGCAAGAATTTCTGCTTCGATCTTTTTTACATACTACCTTGTTTGCAGTGTTGAATGAAATAGTATAAAACGTGTTTACTGCTCTTTTCAAATAAATGCAATTCAAAATTACCCGTATTAGAGTTATTACCTTTCATTGCATAAGGAGAAAATGGCGTATATCAGGTTTCTACTATTTTTATTATGTAAAACATTATCTATAATATTAAGCCCATGATCACCAGAAAAAGTAACATAGAGAAATTCATCCTTTTTATAATGTTTTTATTTTCTGTTTACTATGAGTGCAAGCAAAGGACGCAAAACCATGTCTAGGCAAGAACCCCATAATGTCATTAATCGGCTGTCTTGACAGGATAGCCAATTACCCTCTTGAGTGCCTCACATAAAAGAACGGATGGTTCCTGGAGAGAGTCTAGCCACCCCAGAAAAGAAACAGAGATTTACAATTATAATGTTAATAGTCTTAATAAGCATGCGTACATTATCTTTGGGGTGGAATAGTGCCCCTTGGTTCCTGCTGAGCCATCAGTATAAACTGAATGACTTTCACTTTGTAATCACGAAAATTAGATGGGGGATGATTTCTCACGAGAAAATAACATTCTCAGAGAGGTGTCAGAACAACACAATAAGACACCCTCTGTATTTATCAGATGGGCCCGGGAGTGCTGTCCATCAGTAATGCTGCTAAGACACAGGACAAGCACACGGGAACCGATGCAGCCCGCATGCGGGGATGGGATACGGAGCTTTTGCAGTCTGCATGATCAGGTATCACTATTAGTGACATTTTAAAGAACAAGTTAAGCCTTAAGCAAATCAAGGATCCAGTTAATAATACCACAGTTAAATACCATGGAACATTTTGCCCGTAGTCTGTCATTACAGCAAATATATGCTAAAGCATCTTCAGTGCCTTATGATGGTATTAGAGGACATTTTCACTTCTCCCTTGGAGAGATAAAGATTGTATTAAGCAAAATAGTTGGAAACATTTCCACTTTACCTTTTTAATAAGACTTTTTTTTTTTCCAAGTTTTTATTTAAATGCTAGTAAGTTAACATACAGTGTAATAGTTTCAGGTGTAGAATTTAGTGAATCATCACTTACATACAACACCTGGTGCTCAACACAAGCGACTTTATTTTTTAGGGTGGTTTTAGGTTCACAGCAAAATTGAAAAGGTCCAGAGATTTCCCGTATACCCCCTGCCCTCACACGTGCTTAGCCTCCCCCATTATCAAAATCCCCGTTTCTACCTATTTTCATGAATGGGTGTTATTTTGGACAATATTTGCCTATCCAAATCTTTCTAATTTTTGTTAAATTTTTCATGTTAAGAAATACCCATATGTTTAGTAAGCTTTTTCTTTGGCATCTGTTGTACGCTAGGGCAAGGGATATTGATCCCAGCACAGTGCTCATTACATAAGAAGGTCTTAATACCCGATATTTTTCAAATCATGGACACAAGCACCATGTCTAATCAACCAGTTAGCCCCTATAATTTATGTACTTTTTTACTATACAGATTAAGCTCCCTACCATATGAAATTATACTTACGATGATATGGTTTTATGCTTAGTTCCCACCTTTATCATTCTTGCTATATTTACTACAATTATTCAACTGGTCAAATAATTCATGGGGTGGTAGGATTGAATTTAAATAATGATATGCTTCTTTAAGCAGGGTTTTGGAAATATTTAGGATTTCTTGGTGGCTTGTTTGAGAAACTCTATAGAATGTACTGTACTTTATTTTTCCCATTCTCATTTTTAATTGTTCTGGAGCAGACATACAGATTAGGACCCTAGTATCAATCTTTCAGTATTTGGAGACAAATCCTTTCTGTTAGTGGGGGTGAGGGGCATCTCATCTATAGGAACTGTTTTACCTCAAACTCAAACAAAATGTGTAACCCAACCCATACGGCTTCTAATTCCAATTTTATTATTTATGCTTTATTTGCAACAGCATTACTTCCCAGTGTTTTGCTGATTTTGTTGCAAATACCTAATATATTAATTTAAACAGGTCTGGGTTTGAGTTGGATCCCAGCGTACTGGCTATAACTTTGCGTAGTTTATATCTCAAAACTCCAATGTCCCTGTCTGTAAAATGCAAATAATAAGAATTTGTGGGAAGTAAAGGAATGAACTGATCCTCGTGATATGCATAGCAGTGTCTTGCATATGGTATGCGCTTCATAAATGTTGGCAACAGGCCTTGCACAGAGCAAGGCCCTGAAGGCACGCAGTGCACAGCGCACACCTCTCTCTATGGTGGCCCTGGTTGGTTGTTGTTGCTATAGTTCTATCTGTGGGGAAAAGTGTTCTGAGTTCAAACTACCAGACTCACCTATAGACTTAGATGGTGACCCTGTTTTAAGTTGGAATTTTAATAGAAAACTTTTCTAGAAAGACGAATGTTAGGGACATTCAGGAGTGCGGGAGACCTCTCTGAGCTGGGGCCATCAGAAATATTTTCTCAAAGATTTGGTGCTTAAAAAATGGGCTGGAGAACGGGTGTTCAAGTTAGGGAGAATGTTTTGTGCTCAAGTAAAGATTTAAATGGGGGTTCAGTGCCAAGCTTGAAGAAAAAGTGCCTTCATATCATTTTGACTGGAAGAAAATCAGAAGATGACCAGCCTTTTAGAATTACAAGTGACAGGCTTATTGTGAGGAGAGCCCAGGACCTTCAGTTCAGAAAGTCTCTTTCATTCAGAGGGCACACATCTGAAATGACACTGTCAACTGGAAGGGGCCCCCCCAACAGCCCCTGGACCTCGACTGCAGCCCCCCTACGGGCTCTAGAAGCTTCCCTCTGCGACTCTGACAGTTGTGGTAGGAAGAAGGCCCCCGGCACAGGAGGAGGCTGGGCTGTCTGAGCTCACTCAATAGCCCTGGGAGTAAGAACTTTTTTCCCACCCTCAAAACGGGACTCCACCCTCAGAATAAGGCAGATTTCATAGCTGCCTAACTAAATGGCCCCGTGGGGTTTCTGGGAGCTAAAAACCACAGCAGAGCTTTCTCCTGACTGAGCAAATCTCTGAGACAAGAAAAAGAGATCAATTTAGACCACAAGCTTTGACCTTGTGAATCGAAGGAGAATGGTATAAATAAAGAAATGTAATGTCAAAGAAACTCATAATGAGCAGAAAAATGATAGACTTTAACCCATTGGAGCCTAAGAGCAGAAATTACTTTTTAAAAATACACTTAAAACTAATACTGGAGAGTTGAAATCTCTACCTGGCTACCATGATTTTTATTTATTTTGTGGATAATGCAAATGATTAGGAGCTAGTCATTATTGTATGCTATTTTGATATCTATTGCCCATTTACAGCTTGCTTTGTACGGACAGTACAGAATGCCCTGCATACCTACTCTGAATGTATTAGCTTCCTAAGGCTGATGTAACAAATCGCCACAAATTCGGTGGCTCATAGCAACATAGCTCTATTGTCTTCACGTCTGGAGATCAGAACTCTAAAATGGGTTGGCATGGCTGCTTTCCTTCTGGAGACTCTAAGAGAAAATCCTTTCTTTGCCTTTTCCAGCTGCTAGAGACTACATTTCTTGGCTCACGGCCCTGAACACTCTGACCTCTACTTCATGGTCACATCTCCCTCTCTGACTCTCATCTTCCTGTCTCCTTCTCATAAGGACTCTTTTGATTGTACGTAGGGCCCACCCAGACAATTCAAGATACTCTCCCCATCTCAAGACCTCTGACTTAATCCCATCTGCAAAGTCCATTTTGCCAAGCAAGATAACATATTCACAAGGTCCTGGCGTCAGGATGTGGGCATCTCTGAGGGGCCATCATTCAGCCTACCACCCCTAGGCTTTGGAGTGTGTTAGACCAACAACCTAGACTAAAATCAGTCCATGGAGGGAATGGCGAAAGGTTGCAGGTGCAGGTGGTTATGCAAGGCCATTTTGTTCCTGTACCGAACTGTAGAGTTTAATGCATTTTATATGCAAAAGATGACAATGTATTCAAGTAGTATGTTCAGAAAGAGGGAGTTCCTCCCTTCACATTCTGTAAAGATTTTAGCGTGTGGTCCAGAGCATTTTTATCATCATTCTGTAGCATTTGCTCCATTAGCTGGGGTAACTGAGGACCCTCTGCCCAGTGGGTGCCGCCATAAACTCCAGGCAGCCCACATTCCAGTGAGCTCATTGCCTCTCAGTGTTGCGGTGTGTCTTTGCCTTGTATTTAGCATATAAATTGGTTGTCAGCCCTGTCCCAGCACACAGACACGAACTCGCATGTTAGCACATCCTTTAAAGTACAACGATGTTTCTCTGGCTTCCTCTGTGGCTCGTGGTAGCAAGATGGCATAGAGAGCCACAGGGAGAAAGTTCCCAGGAGACAGCTGCCCGGGAGTTGGGGCCAAGTTAGCAGTGGCACCCCTGCTGCAGAGAAGGTCATCAGGGAGTTGGTGGGTGACAGTACCCCGTCCTGACAGTGCCTCAAGGAGCCGCCTGTGGAGAGGAGGTTGGAAGTCAATGGCTGAGGCACAGTTCCTGTGCTGAGGCAGATGGAAGGGCTCACTGTCCAAGCTTTGCATCCCGGGGTGTGAAGCCAAGGGCGTAAGGGTGGGGGCACCTGCTGAACTTGGAAGCTGGAAGGTTGGGAATTGCTTAATGATACTTAGCACCGATGCCATCCGCAGCTCCCTGGAGGCCTTGGGGGGCTCACGTTCTCCTCACACCGGAAGCTGGAAGTGGGTGTGCCAAGCCAGAACGCCAAGGCTGACCGCTCACCACCTCTGCACAAGCACGTGAGCAGCTGCCCGTGGCCTCCCCTCGGTGGGCGGAGAGAGGACAACCCACGTGTCCTGCCACATCCCCCATGAAGGGGCTTTGTTTGCTTCTGATTAAAATTCACACTTATTATTTACTAGTGTGCCAGACACTACTGTTGGCCCTTTACATGACTTACATTATTTAATCCTCAGAATCGCTTTTGAAAGGGCTCCTATCATTTTATAGATACCGAGTCCAGAATGATTAAGTAACTTGCCCAAGGCCACGCAGCGAGTGAGTGGGGAACTTCCCACTAAACCCAGGCAGCCAGACACCAAAGCCCACGTCCTCCCCTCCCCTGCTCCTCACCGAGATGGAGTGCTGAATGCTCTGGAGGAAAGATCTTTAAGATAAACGCTTATGAGGGCTTTCTTTATAGGAGTTCATTTAATCCTCAGAAAACCCCTGAGTTAGGTCCTGTTGTTGTCAATGAAGGAACGCCAGCCTGGGAGGGGTTCAGTAGCTGCCTTAAACTCACCCAGTTAGCAAGTAGCGCAGCTGGGATTCAAAGCCGGGCAGCCTGCCTCCGTTCCTTTGAAACAGAAAACATGTTGCCGTTGAGATACAACGATAACACCCAGTGTATGGGATGGAACTTATTAAGATTGTGGGAAAGCCCTGTAACTGGCACAACCCGAAAATGAGTCCAAGAAAGATGAAGTTTCCTTCCTTTCCCCAGGGAGTTTGCAGCCCCAGAGAGAGGACTCGGATGCAGCCATTTATAAACTCCCATGACTTTGGGAACTCAAACGGCAGTATGACAAGAGTAAAAGGGGGTTCTGGGTTCTGGCATGCCTTCTAAAAGGGGGATGCTGCCAAACATAGCAGACCGCCTCTCCTCTTCTCGTTCCATCTGTTACCTGTGGATGTCAGTATCTCTGTGCTCAGTATGCTGGGTTACACCACTTCCTGCAGGAGATCAGTCTTGGGAAATGCTGAAGGTCATGAGGGTGCTGGCTGTAAAGGAAGCAAATAATGAGGAGTGGGGAAAATAATGTGAATCTTGGTTCCACTGGTGTTTTAAAATCTCAATATTCTGGATTGGCAAATTGGTTGGCACAAGCAGGGAAGTGCCCCAGACACAGGGATCCATGAATAACAATGCAGGAAGGCAGACAGGGCCATGACAAGACTGATCAGAGGGACTGGACCAGAGGAACAGTGAAATGAAGGATGTGGAATAAATTTGGATGGACAATAATATAGCAAGTTCCTTAGAGGCCTTTAGCAAAAGGAACAAGAAATCATCATTAACTAAAGAAAATTAACCTAATATAATAAAGATTCTCTGCATCCCTGACTTTGGGGTTTACGTTTTTGCTCTATAGTGAACAGGTTGTGATGAGGTTGGATTGTATTTTTAATTTATGATGACCAGACACATTACTTGTGGCCCACAAAGGGCTGCACCTCAGAGAAGAGATGTGTTTGTTTCCTACTGCTGCTATAACAAAGAACCACACAAACTTTGTGGCTTAAGACAACACAAATTGATTTTCGTTTGGTTCTGTAGATCGGAAATCCAACGTGGATCTCATTGAGCTGAGATCGGGATATAATTCCTTTCTGGAAACTCTAGGGGAGAAGCTTCACCTCTTCTACCGCCTAGATGCTGACAACTTTCCTTGGCTCCTGGCTCTTTCCTTCACTTTCAAGACCAACCTGAGTCCTTCTGATGCTGCCATCTCTTTCATAATCACATGTTCTCTTCCTTTCTCTTTCGATATCTGGATCCTGAGAGTCTTGGGATTATGCCACTCTCTTCCAAAATTATGTGGCCAGTGGTGTGGCTGCATTTCAGCTGGAGAGCTGGAATGAGGATTTAGTGATAAAGGTGAAGAGGCAGAGTTGGCAGCCAATAGACAGGAGAGAGAAACAGAGGCAGGTGTGGGCAATACCGAAAGGAAAAGGAGAAACAGGATGGAGCAACAAAAGTATGTCCTGGTGAGTCTGGATTTTTTATTCAAGATTTTGCTTGTCAAATAAATGACGTTTAAATGCTTCTAGAAAGCATACATTGTATTATTCAGAGGAAGTAATTCATGATAAAAATCATAAAGAAGGGGCACCTGGGTGGCTCAGTCAGTTAAGCATCTGCCTTCAGCTCAGGTCATGATGTTGGGGTCCTGGGATCGAGTCCTGAGTTGGGCTCCCCACTCAGCAGGGAGTCTGCTTCTCCTTCTCCCTCTACCCTTGCCCCCCTGACTCATGCTCTCTCCCTCTCTTTCAAATAAATAAAATCTTTTAAAAAACCATAAAGAAGTTGACTAGATATTTATTAATCTAGATAGTGTTGTTACAGTAGTATTGCAAAAACTTCTCAGAAAAATATGAATTCCCTTGACTTGTAGAAATATCATTACCATGTTTATTTCCCATCTATCTACGGCACTCCACATTACAACTCTGTGAGAATATTAAAAATTGACCTGTATCAAACAGAAACATGATTCTGGCAGCAAAACCGGTTTCCATAAAAATCAAGTAAAGTGGACCCGCCCCGGCCCCGCAAAAAAGAGGCAGATTTTATTACACTTATTTTTGTTCATTTCCTCAGTTTGTCCTGATTTATTTTAAAACCCTGGTCACATGGGGCCAGAATTTATATTTATTGTTAAATAAACATATCCATTTGGCTTGAATCAATATAAGGAAAATAATGCTAATCTTGTTTCCAGTGATATTTTAAAATCTTAATATTCTGGATTGGTTTAGTGGCCCTCTGGGTGTTCTTTTTCAGGCTTTACACTCAAATATAATTGCCAGCTCTTCACATTTTTCACTTTTTGTCTCCCATCAAAGCTTGAAAGAGTGCCTTGCAGGACATCATTCTCATCCCTCCTCTGTTCTTTAACTCTATCATTGCCTTTGTGCCTTAGCCATATGTTAGTGTCATACTTCCTCAAATAAGTAATTCCTGTTGGCTCAATGGATAGAGAAGCTAAGCAGAACTTCACCCTTGCAGTAAATCCTTGGCCTAATTTTTATACCAAGTCTCTTAAAATTCCGTAATTGCCTTTTAATTGGGCACATAATTTAAATTCTAAATCTCAGCAAGCAGTATCAAAAGCCCATAGTAATATGCTTTCCAAAATAACGGATTGCCGTTGCCTTGCGCATTTTGGTAAAAAGCATTAATATTTCCTTTGTTTCTGCCTCCGTCATCAACAGCTATACTGCTAAAAAAAATTGCAGGAAGATGACTGGGATTTGGTTAGTAGTTAAAGAAGGCAAGTCTGCTCAGAACCTCTAAGACCTGAAGCAGACTGTCTGAGCTGCAGTTATTATAGCCAGGTTTTAACTCATGTGCCAGTCTGACTCGATTGAAAAACAGTGCAGAGGATTCCAGGTCTGTGATCAATTAATAATGTCTGCATGGCACAGAATTTGGTAATAAAAATATATATGCTGCATATTTTCCATCCTTGCTGAATCTAGATAAAGTCAACATAGTTTCTCTCTCTCTTTCTCTCTTTATCTCTTTCTCTCTCTCTTTCTTTCCCTTCCTTCCTTCCTTTCTTTCCTTTTTTCTTTTCTTTTCTTTTTTCTTTCCTTTCCTTTTCTTTCTTTCTTTCTTTCTTTCTTTCTTTCTTTCTTTCTTTCTTTCTTTCTTTCTCTTTCTTCTCTTTTTTCTTTCCTTTCCTTTCCTTTCTTTCTTTCTTTCTTTCTTTCTTTCTTTCTTTCTTTCTTCCTTTTCTTTCTTTCTTTTTTTTTCTTCTCTTTCTTCTTTCCTTCTTCAGAATGTCCTAGCAAAATAAACCTGGGCTTTGGAGTCAGATCTATCTGGATCCAAATCTCACTGTACCTTTATCTAGTTGTACGACCCTGGGAAAGCTAGTTAACACTTCTGCAATCTATGAAGTAGGTATAAAAATACCTTTACAACATGGTTGCTGGAATAACTCATCAGAATAATACATGTAAGCATCTGGGCCCTAATAGAGTCTTCATAAATGATAGCTCTCGTGGCTACTTCCTATTTCCTGTTTTATCTTCACTCACCCACTATTCTTCCAAGACCATCTTCATCAGGCCATGGGCTGAGAGAGAGAGAGAGAGATCTTAAGCTAAGCCAATCACATTGTATTCCTTCCAAGCCTCAGTCACTGATTCGGAGATAAGTTTATGGCTCAAGTCAGATCAAACCAAGTCTGTCCTTAGGGAATTTGTGAACCTAAGCTGGGGAAAGAGAGATTTTTTTTTTTTCTCTGTTAGCTTGTGCTCTTGAGCTGCAGGTTCTTCTCCATGTGACAAAGCCCATCTACACTGGAGAGAATGAAGTCATCGTGCAGCATCTGAGTGTCTAATTCCAGTGACTGGGGCCCCTGGAGCAGCCCTGGATCCTCTCTTCCCAAAGCCTGGGTGTTTCATTCATTCATTTAGCTCTATCCCCCCATACCACCCCATACCTGACTGCAGGCCCTTTACCTTTAAACTAGATCCATACTCAAAATCGTTCGGACTAATATATAATTATTGTTATGCCTATTTTTTTTAAGATTTTATTTATTTGACAGAGAGAGACACAGTGAGAGAGGGAACACAAGCAGGGGGAGTGGGAGAGGGAGAAGCAGGCTCTCTGCTAAGCAGAGAGCCCAACATGGGGCTCGATCCCAGGCCCCCAGATCATGACCTGAGCCGAAGACAGACGCTTAATGACTGAGCCACCCAGGCGCCCCTGTTATGCCTATTTTTTAAGGAGTTTGATTTCTACAGATCTATCACTTAATTCTATCACTGCTTCTCTCGTGACATTTTTCCTGTTTTTGTAGTGCAAAGAAACCTCAAAATCCAAATGAGGTGGTCTTCAAAGTCTTTGCTTATGAGCATGCCCCATATTTGGTAATGGAACTATAAATATTTGCTGATGATTACATATTGGGAAAATGTGTTTCTTACAGGGGCATAAGTAGATAAAATTTATTTCCTAAAATAGGCATTATTGAGTGATCTGTTAGAAAAAGTTGGTACCATCTGGTGCAAATAAAGCCATAGTCATTATTCTAGAACCGGTTTGGGCAGGTTAGCTCTGCACAATGAAGGCTTCCCTCCACCTCAATGGGCTGTGCCTATAGGGTGCTGGTCACACATGGAGGGGTCTGGGAGCCATGGGAGACCTCAGCCAAATGCGTCCTTCTAGAGGAAACTGGGAACAGAAGGTACACCATTCTGAGCCTGCAGTATATGATCTGTCACCTCACCCTTCCCACTCTTGGGTCTGACCATGGCTGGTCTTCCAGAAATGTTTGCTCGATGGATCAGAACCACAAAAAAGAGAAAACAGCCCATTCAGCTAATGCATCTTTTCCCTGAATCTCACCCAACAATTGCCCCTCCCTATCTTCAGGCATTTTCTATCCAAAAGCACCTTCCTTTCCACACTCAAAAATGTTCTCAGCTCTTTGAAGATATTTCACTTCATCTTGGTTTTCATTCCAAATTAAGGAAAATGACTTTTCCATAAGTTATGTAGAAAAATGAGATTCATTGCTTTCAACCTAATACACACATACAAAAATGACCTTTGCCCTTAAGAAATACCGTTTATTATTTTAGAAACTCATGCCCATGAAATGGTTGGCAAGTCACACATGTACAGACTCTCATCATTAGGAGGACTGAAGAAGCGGTAGCCAAGGAGAGCCCTTTTTATTTTTCATTTTTGCTCCTCACAGTGCTAAATATGAATAGAACAAACATTGGCTCGTTAATTTACACTTTAACTGAATGTCTATATAACCCTTATAATCTGTTACACCAATTCGGCTCTTTGTTGATTTTTAGGTGTTTCATCTTGGTTGCTTTTTCCATCTTATTCTTTATAAACTCTTCATGAACCAAATTTGAATCATGCTTGCTTTTCTAATTGTGTCTTGGCTCCTAGATGTACATTAAACACTTAGTTGATACTTGATCACTGAATAGGGAATTACAGAGAAAGTAATGTCTTGCAGACATTGATAGTCCAGTGGGAAACACAGGATAAACTCAAAGAGGTCTATAATTTTCCAAAGAGCATTCAAATGAATAATTGAACAAGCCTCCACTTTAAAGCCAAACTAGCCTGCATTAGGCAGTATGGCGAATTGCTGTGGCCCAAAGCACATGGAGAAATATAATGTGGAGTACTAGCCCAGTAGTCAAGTCGACTGTTCTGGTCAGCGGTATGTCCTGGTTAGTACAGAATCTCAGAACTGTGGAGCTATAAACCTCTTTCATCCAAGTCCTGCCTTTTGCAGCTGAGAACACTGAAGTACAGAGAGAAGTGACCTTCCCAGGATCACACAGTTAACTACTACAGAACTGTATCTCGAATCTTCCAGCTCCTGATGGCTATTTTTTGAATAAGCAGGATAAAATTAAATCAGTCTATCGAGAATCTTTTTGCATAGTTTATCTTCTCGATTCAGCAGAGCTACACCATGGCAGAAAAAAATGGAGTCAGGGGAAGTCTGAGAGTCGAAGCACCCTCTCTCAATGATTGTGTGACGCCGTCAGCCTCTCTGGGCCTCGGTTTTCTCGTCTGTGGTATGAGTGGTGGTCACCTCACCAAGTGGATTTGAGTATCAAATGAAACAGTGTGTGTGAAAATACTTGGTAAGTCATCGAGCTCCCTGTAAATGGGAGGGTTATGATTTTTGTTGTTGAGATTGTGTCTTCCTTCAACGTCTCTGTTATAAATACCAGTTATGTGGAATTTCTAGTATTAGAGAATGCCACTAGAGGAAATGCAGGACCTGATTTTATTCCATGCTTACTTACCCAGTGATGTGCCTTTAAAATATCATAGAAAGTAAAGGCTGCTTTTAGAGTAAACTTTCCAAAGAAATGTGATTTAAAAAAAAAAAAAAATGGCTCTCTATCCAAGCAATGAAGAAAAACTTTGGAAAAATGTTCTGACTAATGTCTTAGCCAAGTGTCCCATTTTTTAATTATTTCCTACAAGAACAGCTCTATGAAATCACTTTTATTTTTCCATCTCCAACTGAATTTTCACCTCTTTCTTATGTTCCTGCTCAAATTTGGCGACTCTGCGAATATCAATTAAGGTAAAGGGAGATTTTGGTTCCCCTCTCTCACCACTGAAAAATGGGAAATAGACGCATTAGTTGCTGTTTGCAAAGTGCTAGATGAGGCCCCTGGGGATGTAGCTGCAGCAGGGAGATTTAAATTATCACAAAAACAATAACTCATGACTTTGCTATCTCAGAGCAAAGTAGGTTGGGAAGCCTACGTGTCTTTTTTTTCTCTTTGCCTAAATACTTATTTTTTAAAATTGAGATATAATTGATATATAACTTTATATTAGTTTCAAGTGTACATGATTCAGTTACATGATCACCACAATAAGTCTAGTTAACATCCATCGCCACACATAAACACAATTTTTTCTTGTAATGAGAACTTTTTAGGTTTACTGTCTTAGCTACTTCCAAATATACAATACAGTGTTGCTGACCACCATCACTATGCTTTGCATGACATTCCCTGGGGCTTCTTTTATAACTGGAAGTTTGTACCTTTTGACCCCCTCCCCCCATTTTATCGTGCATGTCTCCTTGTGTTCAGAGGACAGAAAGTGAGCTACCAGCAGCAACTCAAGTCAGTGGCTCCACAAGTAGAAATTTTCCTGGCTTTGAATGTGGAGATGGTTCAATACGTAAAGACAATCTCTAAGTAAAAATAGAAAGAATAACAATTTTGGGGTGGGACACACAAGTCCCTTTTCCATCAGTGTGATTCACTTGCAATTCTACACAAATTTGACCCTGTTTTTCTCTAGTAAAATGGGGACAATGTATCATTTGAACCATTGAAACCCAGAGAGAATCACCAAACTCTATTTTAGCCAGTGATTTCAAGCTTCTTTTCAGAAAAATGTTTTCTGCTAAGGGCAGACTTTAATTGATTTTAATTTTACCTCTTTTTCTGCATTGAATACCCTTGATTTGGAATAAAGTATGATAAAGTAGGGAAGAATGAGAAAAGTAATGGATATCGCTAAAGCCAGTTTCCAGTATCTCTATTACAACATGTGTTTATAAGGTTGGAAATATTCAGGTGCATGTTTCAGTAGTTTGGTTATAGAAATAAGATACGAGCTACAAATAGTGAAAAGATGCTTCATATAACTTGAAGAGATATGAAGTTTATGAAGTACTGTAAGATATTCACTGTGTTTGACTCAGTTGCTCTGTTTTTGTGCAGACACCCTCCTCCATTTGACCAAGTGATGTTGCTAAACAGACCCCCCAGTCACCCCTCTACACATATCTTACTAAGACACCTGGTAGTAGCTAACTACATTGACCTCCCCACTTTATTTCACTTGTTCTCTGGACACCATACTCTCCTGATTTTCTTACACTTCCCTGGTTGCTGTTTTTCCATCTTCTTTGCCAGCTCCCCCTCCCTGGCCCAACCACTGATGTTAGTGTCCCAAGACACGGGATCCCAAGCACCCTGTTCTTTATTATGTACACTCTCTGAGGTCATCTTCCATCCCATATGTTGGTAATAACCAAACTATATCTCTGGTCTTCACATCTCCCCAAAATATTTAACTCATAGTCTAAATGCCTTCACTAGGTAGTTTGGGAGGCATTTCAGACTCAGTATGGCCAAAATAAAAATTGATTTTCTATCACATACTGTTCCTCTTTCTTTTTTCCCATTTCAGTAGAAAACACCATCATCCAACATCAAGACAAATATTCTAGGGCTTATCTAGAGCTTATGATCTTATGATTATTTTCTTACCTTCACCTTCAGTCCCTACTGTCAATCTTGCCTCCAGAGCAGTTCCCAACCATCCACTCCTTCTCATTTCCATTATCAACGCCCTCTCCACACCACCATTATCTCTGACCCTCACTTCTTAAACACATCTCCCAACTGTCTCCCCACTCCCATTCGTGTCTCCCTTCAGCATCCACAGTGATCTTGTAAAAACATGAATAATATTGGGGCACCTGGGTAGCTCAGTCAGTTAAGCGTCTGGCTCTCATCCTCTCAGAGTTGTGAGACTGAGCCCCGTGTTGGGCTCTGCACTTGGAGTATGCTTGTGATTCTCTTTCTCCTTCTCCCTCTGCCCCTCCTCCCTTTCTCTCGCTCTGTCTCTCTCCAATATAAATAAATTAAATCTTTAAAAAATTTAAAAAAATTTAAAACATGAATAATATTTATGTCACCTTCCCCCCACCCCCCAGTTATAAGTCCCCAGTGGCCACCCATCTCACCTGCAATGAAATCCAGGCTGTGCCCTGGTTTACCAAGCCCCCACCCCATCTGGGCCCTACCTAGTTCTCCAGCATCATTTTATACCTCTCTTCCCTCTCTTATGCCCCAACTTTACTGGCTTACTTTTTATTTCTTTCATGCTCCAGCTATGTGCCTACCATAGAGCCTTTGCAGATGCTGTTTCTGGGTTGAAAGTTCTTACCCCTTATCTCAGAGCAGCTGGATCCTTCTTAACATTCATATCTCAGCCTAATTCACCTCCTCAGAGACGCTGCCCATGAGACACCAGTCTAAAGTCGTCGCTGTCATGCAGTGCCTGGGTAGCTCAGTGGGTTAAGCATCCGATGCTTGATTTTGGCTCGTGTCATGATCTCAGGGTCCTGAGTTTGAGCCCCCAGTCAGGCTCCACGCTCAGCACAGAGTCCACTTGAGACTCTCTCTCTTCCTCTCCCTCTGTCCCTCCCCCCTTTCTCTCTCTCTTTCTCAAATAAATACATAAAATCTTTAAAATAGTCACTGTCACATCCCTCTGCTTCGGCTTTCTCCTACATATTCGTTACTCTCTGACATCTTTATTAATTTTTATTCTTTAGTCTGTGTGGGGGGCACACACACAGCTATACCGTAAGCTCTGAGAGCAGGGGCCTTGAGGGTCTTACTTGCCACAAGAACTTGAGTGCTTGGAACAGTGCATATAATAGGCGCTCAGAAAACATATTCTGAACACATGAATGAACGAATTTAGCCTTCAGGACATCTGTTAAGTGGAAAATTGGTGACATTTTCTGTTCTATTTCATAGCATGGTCTCAGCTGATTTAACTAAATTCTAAGGACTCATCAAGAAAATAAAATAAAAACTCATTGTCATTTGGCCAGTTCAGTTCACTGGAACCTCTTCCTTCTGCATGTGTGACCGGGGCTGCTATAAAGAAGAAACATGATGGATTTCTGGTTAGATAGATTTCTGATTAGATGCATGTAAGAGGTTTTTGTGACTTGGAGACGGGGTCCTTATGACCTATGACGTCTGGATTCTCATTCATTTGAGGAGACCGTGGCCATAAACATCCGGTAGTTGGGCAGAAAACGGAAAGCTCCTAATACTAAGAACTTCTCTAGGGATATCTCAATGAGTTCCCCATTTTCCCCTCCTTTTTGCTGATACGGGATGAGATGAAAAGTACAGCAGGCACGATCCTGGAACATTCTCAGTCAGAATTTACCACATCACACGTTCTCACCTGTGTGGCTAGAGCTCCTGTCTGAACATAAGTTTGAGTCTCAGCTAAGCCACACCCTTTCCCTACGGAGATTTCCAAGGCAAAGCCCATTGACCCATTTAGAGAACCAAGGGTAAGGAACTTTGTATTTATTTGTCATTAAGGCACTGTTTATGGCATTCTAATCACATGGCTCTCTTAACACTGTAATTATAGAGTTTTTGTATGAAAAGAATATAGAGCACTTCTTGTTTGATTTATCTTTTTGGGATTTAGTATTGAAAGTATTGAAAATCATTTTAATTCATATTAAAAATAGTTTTCTATGGCCCGTAGCCAGTTTCCCATTCTTCCTTTCTCATTTCACAATTGCAGAAAGCTATTGGTGTAGTTTCCTTCTGTTTTGAGCCCCACCCTCCTGTTGCTAAGCAGATGACCTGGATTGCATAAATTGTCAATTACTCAGCTGTGACAATGAAAAAGACAGGCGGGCAGTAGCCAGAAATGAGGACAGCTACTGCTAGCACTTGGGATTTCAGATTAGGTGAGGAAGAGAGTCAAAAGGCAGTAGGTGAAGTGAGCATAAATAAAAGTTTGATTTATAGTTACCAACTGGGAGAATTTGGAAACAGGACAAAATACCCCTCCCTGTGCCCTCATTTTCTTTACATATATTTTCAGAAAGACCTAAGCAAGCACATTCTCCTTTAAGAACTTTTATTTATTGAAGTGAGTTTTTCCCCCATTATAAAAGTAATTTCCTATGATGACCAAAAGAAGAAAAAAGGAAATTATGGAAGGAAAAAATGACATGATTTCACCACTTTAATATAAACCCTGCTAGCACTTGTGTATTTCCTTCAGAGATTTGTACTCATTGTATTAGAGTAGATTGGTTTGTTTGTGTATTTGTTTGTTTATGCCTTGTTATAATTCACATAATTTATCCTTGTTTTAGAATATTGAGTAGCAGTTATTAATTTAACACGTCAGGTTAGGCTGACTCCAAAATCTAAAATTATTTCTAAGTCTGTACATGTTGAAGGAGCATATTTGCATTTCTGACCCACACACAAAAAAAGTCTAACATCTCTTTTGGTGATAAATCTTCACTCATCTCATTTATGCAACTTCTTTTTAATAAAGCAGATTTAATATGGCAGGTATCCACCAAACATCCAGCTCTCATCAGATCACCTAATGATCTTGACTTCCTGTGGAAATTTTCCACAAAACAAGCATTCAGTAGGATTACAAAGATTTCCTTTTGGAGCCCTTACAGACTCCACTCACCTGTATGACTCTACTAAGTGCAAGCCGGCTATGGCTCCCTACAGTGGGCTAAACTGTGCGTATGGGCATAATTAGCATACAGTCAGGTTGTAAGATCCAGGTATCTGGCTTTCTTAGATGAGGCATTCCCCTGCAGTGGCTTCCTAAAGAGCTCCTTTGCAAATAGCTCTAGAAAAGCTCTAGAAACAGCAAATAATGAACTCAAAAAGGAGTGCAGTGATTAGGACACCAGAGGGTGCTCAAGTGATGTTATAATGTGCTTCTGCTTTTCCCTGTGCTCTGCAGCTAAAAAATAAAATAATGCTTTTTACATAATGCACTACCTTGTCTCGAACACACGTATTGGAAGTTATGTAACATGGCTTTATGATATGAGTCAGGCATTTATTATTTATCATTCTCATCAATGTTTTTTCAAAAGCAGGTCTTTTCTTCCAATGCTGAATTTAAGAAAAGCATTTTTAAGTCTCTTCTTAGCTGTGGTTTTTTTAAGGAAGGCATATTCTTATTCTTTCAAGATTACATCTTTGCCCTCTCCCAAGAGACAGTCCTGTGTGTTAAAATGTTCAGTAGTTCTCATCTGCTAGATATTAAAGAAAGGGATTATTTCCAAACCTGTTTTTAGAATCACAGGACATGGTTATTTGATCAGCGTGTGTCTCCTGTCTAATTTAAAATAAAACGTGCATGCACGAGGATAAAGTAGCAGTGCTGAAAAAATATAAAAAATGGGTAGTGAGAAAAATTATATTGGCATTTATTCATAAACTGACATTTTAGTTTAGCCAGCAGGTTTTTCTTTTGCAATGTTAAGCTTTTAAAAATCTAAATAAAGTATTTTTGTTCAACATAATTTATTTTAAAAGTACGTATTCACTGCCTAATATTTGTGTGTCTGTGTGCCTAGAATTGTCTTTTAAATCATCCCTGCCCTCAATGACCTGGCGGTTAAGTTGAAGAAACGAAGGATTTTTCTCTTCAAGAAGTTGTCGTGTGACAAAAATAATCCACGAGATAAGTAATACATAGCAAACATACAAGATTTTGCAAGTGTGTATCAGATAAAATACCATGTGTTTAAAGGCTGGTGATACCCCAGGACTGGAGGGTTGGGGGAGACGTGTAGACTCGGGGAACTAGTTAGGCTGGAAGGTTAGGCAGCGTTTAGTTGGGCAGCACAGAGTAACAGCGTGGCCAGCAGGGGGAGCAGGCAAGAATGCACGCATGGCTGTGTACCAGCCCAGCCCCTCTCTCCATTCTTCCCCAGAGAGGTCCCAATCCGAAATTATAAATGCCACTGATTTTTATGTTATTTCTTTGTTTTTAATGTTGTGGGTTGGAAGTTTTTTGTTGTTTTTAGTTTGGGTTTTATTTTAAAGTTTGTTCTGTTTGTTTTCGTGGTGGTTCTTTTATCAGAAGAAACAAAAAAAGCCCCGCAGTCATTAAAATGGCAAATCATTCTCATTGCCCACTATTGCCTGTATTTTTCCTGGCCTTCCACAGCTCTGTTGCAGCCAGATCAAGGGGCTGCTGTCATGTCCCGCACTACAGCTGGGCTGCCTCCGGAGCACCAGGTGCTCAGGTCCCACCCAGTGTTCTCACCCCTCATCCAGGTGGACACAATGCTGTGTCCTAATGCTCCTGGGAATTGTGTCATCTCCCGCTAGGGACTGAATTCCTTAAAGCAGAATCAGAGCCTGACTTCACCTTTGTAGTCCTAATGCTCAATGCACGTTAGGAACTCAAAAAACTATTTCTTTTATAATTAAAAATATACTTTTATGAGTATAAAAAGCAGTATAAATGCACTATAGAAAATTAGATAATGCATAGAGCAAAAATATTTTTTGAGAAACACCATACTGCCACAGAGTTTACTGTTAACACCTTAGTGTCTATCCTTCCGAGCTTTTTTCTGTACTTACCTGTATTAATCTATCTGTCCTCCTATCTATAGATCTACCTATCTATCTAGCTAGGTATTTTTATGAGATTATGCTATAATATACACTATTTTGTAAGGCACACTATTATATAGACTATGTTTTATTCATTTAATAATCTCCACATTTTCACGCAAATAAGTATTGATCTCTGTATGATGGTTCAATAAACTCACTGCATAAAAAGCTTCCTTGGGAATGCTTGTTAAAATTCTGATTCCTAGGCCCTAGCTTGGATCTGCAGATTCCGAACCTCCAGCATATGGCTCTGGAATTTATATTTTACCAAATGTCTAAATGCCCATATCCCAGTCACTGTTCTACAGCATCTTTATGGGGGGGGGGGGTGGCGAGGAGAGACAGGATAAATTTCTGCTGTATAGATACACTGCAATTTATTTAATCAATCTCAAAGGTTCCATTTTTCATTATTATGAGCCAGGTGATAAACATCATAAACATCAATAAGTGATGAGCATGACAAGTTGAGATGATACATATTCTAAATCTCTGTAAATGTCAACACAGATTTAGTTATTAAGTCCTAGTTAAAAAAATTTTAAACCTGTGCTCAATATTAATAGAGGGAGATCTTTAATGTGATTGCAAAGCCATAGGACAGATCACCGTGAAATGCACTGAACTGAAATTACTGTAGCAACCTGCTTTTTCTTTTCTTTTCTACCCTCCCCTCTTCTCTTCTCTTCCCTTCTCCTTCCCCCTTCCCTCCCTCTATCCCTCTCTCCCTTCCTTCTCTTCCTCCCTTCCTTCTTTCATTCATGGGCCACAGACCATCAATCTGTGTGTGTATGGGGGGGAGGTAGCCAAATGACTCAGGCCCCCGTATCTGGGGCTCTCGCCTCTGTGTTATGTGGACACATTGGCCAGCTTTGCCACTCCGAATCCTTTTGATATCTGCTAACAGATTCTTTCTTGACACCACTTAACACCACTGACGAAGTTGTAATCAAACAACTCTGCCCAGCCCTTATTATTCTATCCTAATGGGTGTTGATATACAGTAGTTGGTCCAATTCTTCAAGTTCTTGGCTGCCCCAGGGGAAAAATCTGCCCAGAATTTTTTTCATATCTATTTTTTTTCCTTTCAATTATTTTTTGTAGTTCCCCTAGTTCCGTGATGTAAAGTCAGTGGAATTAAACTTGAGCATGAAGTAATTAATTACATGGAGTTTCAATTATAATTACTAATGGATCCCCACCTACCTGGGTGACACCTGGTGGCAGTGAGTGTCACAGTGCTGTGAAGGACAGATGGTAAGGCTCCATTTGGCCTGTCATGTAGGAGATCCAGAGAATTAGATTAAAAAAAAAAAATGTTTTTCAGGGGCACCTGGGTGGCTCAGTTGGTTAAGTGTCTGACTCATGATCTCAGCTCAGGTCTTGATCTCAGGGTCGTGATTTCAAGCCCTGCATTGAAAAAATAAAAAAAATAAATAAATGTTTTCCATAGACCTCAGATGGGCCACATTTATCCAAAAGGTTGTGTATGGACCCCTAGATACCAGTAGGTTAATATTTTTTAATCTCTTAGGCATAATATTACTGATTTTGTTTCATCACAATAGAGGGGGCTTAAATATCTGTTCAGTTGCTTATTAGATATTTGTTGAGCTCTGACTAAGTGCAGACACCAAACTAGGCACTGAGATTCAATAGTGAACAGAGAGACACAGTTCCTACCCTCTTGGAGTTTACAGTCTAAGGGATTGAAGACAAGAAATACGAGCAATTCCTACAAATACAGTAGAAGCAATTAACCTAGACTTGGCATGTGAGGAAAGGCTTCTCCTATATGTGATGTCCAAGCAAATCTAAACGACAACCAGGAACTAATGATAGAGAGGGCATAAGATATCTAAGAAAGAAAGAGCATCTACAAAAGTCCATGAGACACCATGCGGCATTCAAAGAACTGAAAGAAATCCACTCTGGCTGAACACAGGGCTTGACTAGGGCTGAAGCTGAATATCAGCTTACCCAGGTCCTTAGAAGCCTGTAAGGAGTTTGGATTTATTATAAGAAAAATGGGAAGTCATCGAAGGTTTTTAAGAAGGGTGTTATAATCAGATTTATGTTTTAAAGAAATCATTTTTGCAGAAGTAGGAGGAATGGGTTGAAAAGGAACAAGACAAGAAGAGGCAAGGAAATCAGACCATGCCCTCCTGCCATCACCCAGCTGACAGATGCTGTTGACCCATTAAAGGAAGGAGTCTTTGATTGTTTATATTCATCAAGTATGACTATTTAGCTTATCATATCATAGTTGGCCTGTAATCTTGGACCTGGCTTATACTGTTCATGCCAGAAGCCAGGTACTATTCTATTTAAACAGTTTCTGCCCTTTTGGAGCTTACATCAGGTGAGGAGAGACAGGTAATTACCTCCTTTTTATTTTATTTTATTTTATTTTTTAGAAAGATTTTATTTGAGAGAAAGAACAAGAGCAGGGGGAGGGGCAGTGGGAGAGGGAGAAGCAGACTCCCTGCTGAGCAGAGAGCCCGAGGCCAGGCTCAATCCCAGGACCCTGAGATCATGACCTGAGCTGAAGGCAGACGCTTAACCGACTGAGACATCCAGGCGCCCCAATCACCACCTTTTTAGATTTAATGCAATAGCAGCATTACTCACAATGGCCAAAAGGGGGAAACAACTAAACATCCACTGATAGATGAATGGAGAAACCAAATGTGATGAACACATACGATGAAATATTATTCAGCCTTAAAAAGGAATGAAATCTAGATGCATACTACAGCATGGACAAACCTTGAAAACATTATGCTGAGGGAAACAAGCCAGACGCTAAAGGACAAATACTGTATAATTTCACTTATATGAGGTATCCACAGTAGTCAAATTCAAAGAGACAGAAAGAATAGAGGTTACCAGGAGCTGGGGGGTTGGGGCACATGGAGAATTCATGTTAAACCAGCACAGAGTTTTTGTTTGAGAAGATGAAAAAGTTCTTGAAATGGGTAGTGGTGATAGTTGCTCAATACTGTGAATGTATTCAATGCCACAGAATTATACATTTAAAAATGGTTAAGATGGCAAATTTTGTTATGTATATTTGACCACAACGTAGAAACAAAAACAAAAAACTCCCTCTCCCCCATAGGCAAACATTCTGTGAGGCTATGGGGTAAAGAAATGCAAGAAAGAGTTACCAAAAACTATGTTTCAGGTAGATTTTTTTTCTGGGCAAAATAATAATAGTAGTAATAATACAGACTGTGGTAAATTATATGAAGTGATGAACCACATGACACAGTGGAGAGCAACTCTCAGGGCAGGGGTTGGGCTCTTTGGGTGGTCAGGGAGGACTCCTGAAGAAGTGGCATTTAAGCTGACACCTGCAAGAAAGACTCAGCCATGCAGGATGCTGGTGAAGGAATGTTCTAGGTAGAAAGAATAGCAGGGACAAAGGCCCCAAGGTTGTGATGAGCTCGGCAGAGACAGAAGGCAGGGCAGTGGGACTGGAGGACAGTGAATAGAGAGTACGTGGTAGGAAGTAAAGTCAGAGAATGAGTCCAGAACCAGATTCTCAAGGCCGCATGACTTGCGGAAGGGAAGTGAGTTTTACTCTGCCTGCTGTGAGAGGCACTGGCGGGGCGGGGCGGGGGGGAGGGGGTATTTTTTTTTAAGATTTTATTTATTTCTTTGACAGAGAGAGAGCACAAGCAGGGGGGTGGCAGGCAGAAGAAAAGGGAGAAGCAGGCTCCCCGCTGAGTAGGGAGCCGGATGCGGGGCTCGATCCCAGGACCCTGGGATTATGACCTGAGCCAAAGGCAGACGCTTAACCGAATGAGCCACCCAGGTGCCCCTGGTACTGGAGGTTTTTAAGCAGAGCAGAGATGATCAGATTCTCTCAACCTGCTGCAGGATGAGAGAGTATGAGAGGCGGGGGGCGGGGAGCCGTGGGGAGGCTGTTTGCAGCAGTCAAGGTGAGAGAGGACCTGGGAAAGAGAGAGGGTGGATCTGGGGGCTACTTGGAAGGCAGAGTTGAAACTGCAGGATTCAAGAAGCTTCTGGGTTGAACGTGTGGAGGTGCTGGAGAATGGTGTGACCTGTGCCCATACCTCGCCCCGTGCATCTCTTCCATCTGGCCGCTCCTGGGTTGGATCCTTTATAATAAACCAGTAATAGTAAGTAAGGTACAAAACAAAAATAACAACAACAACAAAGGGGAAAGGGAAGGGAAAAGAAAAAGAGGCAGAGTCCATAGGACTGGTGCTCCAGTGATGATGCTCTGTTTCCAGTCTGGGCTTCTCGGTAAGTGTGGGCACCACCTCGGTCTAGTTGGTCAAGGCCCGTGTTCACACTACCGAGGCCTGGGCTTTGCTTCTTATCAGAGAAGCAATATTTGGAAGGAAATGTGTAGCAGAGAGTAAGAGCTTTGGGGCTGGGACCAGGGAAGCTTGGGTTTCAGTGAGTACCACTTACTAACATTGAGAAAGGTATTTCACCTTTAAGCCTCTGAAAAGGAGGCTTATCATATGAAATCTGGGTGTAACGGGCCCTTAAAAATGATGATGCCCTTTTGTTCTGGGAGCCCCACCTCACCAGCCTCACCAGAGGAAAAGCACACACTCGAAAGTCAGTAATACAGGCCTGGTCTGGAAGATAAGGCAGATCTCAGATGACACCCTGATTCCTGCACTTCCCTAAAAAAAAGCTGAAAAAGAAAAAAAAAAAAGGGATGAACCTGCTGCCTGTGGCTAAGCCCTAGTGAACCCAGACTGCCTGACAAGCTGCAAACACCAAAGCTTTCTGGCAACAACAACCACCGTTAAGTAATTTGGGGGTGGGGAGAAGTGAGGACGATCTCATTCACAATAATAACAAGCTAAAATATGCTTAGGAACAAATCTAAAAGACATCCTTATGAAGACACTTACAAAACTTTACCAAAGAATATTAAATAAGATGCAAATCAAAGGAGAGACAGGTCACATATTCTTAGATGGTAAGATTCAATATCAAAGTCAGTTTTTACCAAATTGATTTGAAAACTCAATCACACTCCAATCAAATTCTCAGTAGGTTTTGTGTAGGTGAGTGGGAGTTTGAAATTCTACAAGCTGATCCTAAAATTCATATGGAAAGCACAAAAGAACAAAAATGCCTTGGATATTTGAAGAAGAGCTATCTGGAGAAACTTGCTCTATCAGATAGTGAAATTTATTTTAAAACGATATTGATTTAGTCAAAGTAGTATTGGTGCAGGGATAAGAAACACAGACCAAACAGAGACCACATGCATAGAAAACTAGATATTGGCATAGCAGATCAAGTAGGGGGAATTATGGATATTTGCCTCAGAACACATACAAAAATAAATTCCAGAAGGATTAAAGATCCAAATGTGAATTTTAAAAAAATAAGAAAAATGTCTTCAAAATCTCCTATCATGGAAGGATTTCTCAGTCAGGTTACAGAAAACACAATCACAATTGATAAGTCTGACTACATTAAAGTTTAGGTCTGTCTGTCCAACAGAAAGTACTATGAACAAAATAAAATGATAAGCTACATAATGGGAGAAGATATTTATGTTGGATGTAAGTGATAAAAATTAGTAACCAGAGTATATTTTAAAATTATGAATCAATAAGATATAGAAACATAGCCTAATATAAAACTGGGTAAAGAAAATGAAGATAAAATACACAGAAGAAATTTACCTGGGTACGAAAGGAAGCTCAGCCTCTCTAGTTCTGAGGACATAGCTAATAGACCTTACAGATACCCATGCAATTGCTCAAGCACTTTGTGACATTGTGGTCGGTCAGACTCATGGTCTTTAGGAGTTCACCGGGTAATATTGTGATTTCGAGGTAGTTGCCAAATTTGTGCTTAACTCTTTCAACTTTGCCAAAGCTTAAAAGGTCAACAGCCAGGGTAATGTGGGATTTAGGTCTTAAGCCAAACCGCACAGGGTTTTGGAGAAAGAATTCAGATGAAGACTTCTGAGACAGGAAGGCCCAAGGCTACAGACATGAACAACCCAGGGAGCGTCACAGCTGGTAGATGGCGAGAGTCGCAAATAGCCAGATCATGAGCTGAAATTTATGCCAAGTCAATCCTCATGCCCATTAAGTTTTGGGCAAGTGAAGGCTGGAGCACGAGGCAAGCTGATCCCCACGGGGAAGGCAGTGACTCAGAAAATGATCTAGTACAAACTTCTGGCCACCTGGCCACTTGGCCACCTCCATCCTTGTTGCAGACCTTTCTTAGTCTTAATGAGTCAGTGGTGTCTCTTGAGCAAAACTAATCACTCAGAGTCAGAATTGGCAAACTCATCCTCTTAGTGTGGGGGTTTGTGGGTAATGCCGTCTGCTCATTCAACACATAATGATTGACTGCCTCCCACGTATCAGACACTGTTCTTGGTGCTTGGGATACATCAGTGACAAAGTAAACGAAGACCTCTGCCCTCCTAGAGTTACATTCTACTGTAGGGGGATATTATCAATAATCAAAATAAATCAGCAAATTACTTATCTCAGACCCCACCCCAGACCAACTGAAAGAAGAATCTGTATTTTAATCAGTTCCTCTAGTGATTTATATGCACATAAAAGTGTGACAAGCACCACGAGTCTAGGAATCATTGGCTTTTCCATTTGTAATTCATTGATTACTGTCCATTTGGCTTTTTGCCAAATCGATGCCTCAGTGTGTTCTTGGTAACAGACAGTTAGGACATTTCTTGGTGGTAGTGATAGGAAATAGTTCTTGTAAGCAGATATTATAGGCAACACTTAACAAGTCATCCTGAATTTGGGACTGCTTTCTTTGCTATAAATGTGCCTATTTCTTATACTGAGCAACCAGTGGCTATAATTAAGGCAACTTTAATGGCCGCAAGTGGTTTTGTTGTTTTACGCACTTTGCTATTCTGGACCAATTTATTTTAGTTCTGGTACGTTCAGTTAAACCAAAAAATATTGACTCCTTTGCTAAATAAAGATAATCTCACATTTTTTCCCATTTTAACACAAAGAGGTAGACAGGCAGTGAGAGCAGAAGATGAGCAGTCAGAATTGCCTGAAGTGCTTTCTGATCCAAACCTCACCTTCCAACATTGCCACTTCCAGAAGGTTCTCTTCATGTCTCCCAGCCAATACAATACACCCCTTCTTTGATATCCAGTTCCAAGTTGGTCTTTCCCATTAATATTTTCCTGCTTATCCCAACTGAAGTAATTATCTTTTACTTTCAACTCCTGTAGCATCTGCTGTGATTGTCTCTGTGACTCACTCTGAAACTAATCATACACCGACTCACAACAGCTCTTCCACACTTGTTTTGAATTGTCCTTCACATCTTATAAACTGCCACTGAGGCCTCGGATTGTTGTTTACATTCTCATACTTTTACATCGTATTTTCCAGGATAGATTTTAGATTCCTTAAGGACAGGAACTATGCTGTATTTTAATGAACTTAATGCATCGCCTCATACAAAAATAGTCATTCAGTAAATTCCTGTTGATTTTAGTGTGTATTTCTTCTATGGGTAAAGATTTTTCTTTTAGGTCGAGAATTAGTATATAAATTACAAAAGATGCCGGCATCACGCAGACATTTCCATTTGCTATTGGAATACAGCTTTAAGTAGTATATTAAGGGTTGGAGCTGAACCATATTTACCTTGGAAGGATATTTCCCAGGCTGCTAAGTAGAAGTCTTTGATAATATGCTGGTTTGCTCCCAGTGTGTGAGAGGACAGACACTGGGTTACAGTTTGAAGAGCAAGATAAGGGGCCTTCACCATTAGAAAACAAGCAAGAAAGAAATTTAGAATTCAAATTTAATGCCTTTAATTTTTAATATGGTGTTCCTTGTGTAATGTCATCACCAAACATTTGAAAGAAAGCTATAACCCAAGTCTGAACAGCATTGCCTTTAAAGCAGAGAGAATATGAAAAGCATACAGAGGGGTTTTTTTTTCCTATGGCAGAGTAGAAAAGCAGTTCCATACTGAATGTAACACACTTCCCAAAGAAATGGTATAAATCACTACACTATAGTGTTGAATCAGTTTATTCCTGACTATTCATTTTACCCACGAAGAGGAGATTGAGTAAGGACTCAGAAATTGAGAGATTATGCTAGAGCTAAGATAAAGGATTGCCATCCTCATGCGTTCTTTTTTTTCTTCAAAAGATGCACGTTCTTACCAAATCCTTTATACTCTTTCCAAAGATTTTCTCTTTATACTGATGAAAGAAAAAATGGGGTATTCTATTCTTCAATTTATTTTTTATAGTTTGACACATCATTCTGTGCTACATTGGGCCAACTGGAATCTTGCTGGAAACTGAACTGCCAAGCTTCTGAGGTGAGCTGAAGTTGCCTCCAGAACTGAATTTTTGGAAGATGGAAAAAGAAAAAAAAAAGGCAATTCTAAACACTAAAAGCTTATTTCCAAAAACACACAGGCTCATTCTATTCCATGACTTTTTCAGGATTGTTGATTAACTGTAAAATTTCCTATTCTAAAAATATATCCCCTGCTCATCTAAACCAGAGTAAATAGCAACCAGTGTTTTCATGAATTTGAACTATGAAAGGGGAACACCCATACTCAAATTTTCAGAAATCTGGTTGACTCCATTTCCCAAACTCAAGCCTACCTAGAGATAGAGAATGGACCTGGAGAAAATGGCAAGCGTCCAAGAAGGATCCTGTCACACCTAAACCAATCTTTGTGATCATACATTTCCTTCTCAGAATGATTTGTTCTTCCTTTCATTTACCTATTGGGTTCTTCAAACTGTAGATCTATTTATCCACAAATGAATACCAGGTAAAATGTGAAAAAGATAACTCTTGGTACATTTTTGTAAGATGGTTACTATGACCTTACCATCTATGAGTAGAAAAATTAGTGGTCATATTAAAGCTGGCTTCATACTTTTAGCATAAACTTCTATATGGACCAAAATTTTTAAAAATCTAAATCACTGATTATTTGACTTAGGTAGCATCAGCTCTCTCTGAAATATCAAATCATGGCTCACGTATTATTTGAAGGAATTTTGCAAAAATTAAACTGACTTTATTTTAAGATTTTATTTATTTGAAGTGCGTGAGCAAGCAAGCATGAGTGAGGGGAGGGAAAGAGCAGAGGGAGAGGGAGCTGAGCAGGGAGCCCAGATGACAAGAGGGCTCAATCCCAGGATCCTGGGATAATGACCTGAGGCGAAGGCAGACATTTAACCAACCAAGTGAGCCACCCAGGCATCCCTTGACCTGACTTTAGAGAAGATTATTATTCAACTACAAGATATTTAAGCCACTTGTTTGTGTCAAAAGGTTTAAAAAAACTAACAGATTTTACAGTCTGCTTAGAAGAGAGAAGAGGACACGTTGAAGGCAGAAAGAATGAATTTTAAATACCTTCAGAGTTAGTATCTTTCTACATTAAATGATTTTTAAATATGTTCATTGTCCACTATTTGACTTTCTTAACAATGCATTTGAACGCTAATTTGGGTGTTTTTAGTTAGAGCCCTTAGGGTGGAAGGACATCTTTCCTTTGATCATAAACAAAGTAGGAAAATAGGGTTGAAAAAAGGAATTATTATTAGAAAGACCATTTATTAAAAAGACCATTTCAAACAGCAAGAATCAATCTTCTCTCCACTACTGTCTATTATTAAATGCAGGGACCAAAGAAGGGAATTTTTTTAAAGATTTTATATATTTATTTGAGAGAGAGAGAGAGATCAAGCACAAGTGGGGGGAGGGGCAGAGGAAGAGGGAGAAGCAGGCTCCCTGCTGAGCAGGGAGCCCCACGCAGGGCTTCATCCCAGGACCGTGAGATCATGACCTGAGCCAAAGGCAGATGCTTAACAAACTGAGCCACCCAGGCGCCCCCCAAAGAAGGCAATTTTAACCCAACCAACTGGCATGATTATGGTTTGGGTTCTGGCATTAATCCAAGCCAGCTCACATGACTGCCTTCATTCACTAAATACTTACTGGGTACTTTTTTAGACCAAGCACTGTGCTGTCCCACAGTGGGTAAGATAGACACAATCCCTGCCCTCATGCAGCTTAGTTTAGTGGAACGTTCTTTTGGATACCCTCTTAGTTTAAAGGACAGGATCACCCCAATGCCCAGTGATTCTACACAGCATTTTACTTTTTTGACTACTTGAAATTCCCCCTTTAAAAAGTTCTTCTCCCTTGAATTCCAAGATATTACTGTCTTTAGGTGTTCTCTCATTTTAGTTGCTGCTCTTTCACTTTCTTTTTCATTTAAATGTTGCTATCATTGGATTCACACTAGCCTTGCTTACTATTCCAAATGCTCTTTTCTGGGCAATTGTCTAGTTTCTTTGGATTGAGCTATTGCCAAGATGCCATAGACTGATGACCCCTAATCATCCCCAGTGCTGGCCCTCCTGAGCTCCAAATTCCCCATCAGTAGTTCCTAAATATTGCACATCCTATCTCTCAGGTACCTCAGACTCCACATAACCTAAGCTGGACTCAGCCTGTGTTTTCCGAAATTGTTGGCACCCCCTGTCTTAATAGCATTATCATTTCTCAAACCAGAAATCTTGGGGTCATCCCTGGCTCTTTCCTTTGCCCATGTGGCTTCCCCCAAGTCTGCCATTTAGTTCTCTATATCTTAATTGTAAAACCTCTCTCTGTCTGTTCCGGTCTCTACATCCATAGTGTCCTTGTCCCAGTCGCAGCAACATCAGCTACACATTGCCTTGCAGCTGGTCCCCCTGCACCCAGCCTTCCTCTGAGGCCTCCCCACTTCTCTGTGGTGCAATACAAAGAGCACAAGTGTGGAAGTGGGGGGACTCTGAATTAGAATCCAACAGGATTGATGTAAGAATTCTCTATGTGGCACCATGCCTGCCCCATAAATAGTTTCTTCCCCTACTACCACTTATTTCTCCATGTTTTTATTAACGTTCTCTTTCTAAAATAGTGATGTAATTATTTCATTCTATTTTTGAAAATTCTCCATTACCTTACGTCTTATACATGAATATGTATTGCCTGCACACATATTACACACATCTTTTTTTTACTAAAGCAGGATCATTTAAAATGTAATATTTTATAAGCTGTATTTCATTGAACAGATAGTTTTTGGATACCTACATTGAGCTAGGATCCCTGAAAGATATTTGTAGCAACCAGTCTTTGTGCCCTGCCTCACACCCCCAACAGCCAGCCTCTGTGAATGGTCTGTGCACACTATACCTTCACATCTTAAGCATGTACCAGGAAATATCTCCAGGTTTCCTCCCTTGAGTTTTTCTGATGCCTCAGAAGCTCACTTTGCTCACACATAAGCTCATCCCAGAAGAGTCCTTATTCAGTGGTGATGTGGGCTGATGGATGAAGTAGATAAACGTCCCAGCCCCCTGTTTTTCATTAGGACAACTGGCAGGCACTCCGACATGGTTCCTCATTAGGTTCACAGCAGGATTGAGCAGTTGCCCAGACTTAACTACTCAACCATCATCCTTTATTGGTTTTTCCTCCTTCTCTGTCTCACTGTTCCCCACTCACTCCCTCCTGTATCCTTGGACCATCTCCCAAATAAAACTCCTGCACCCAAGCAGTTACAGATATAATTAAATTGTGATGAGTGACAAGGATGAGTACTAGATACCGTGAAGGTATATGACCAGGAAAGACATGGGGGAAAGTATATTTATGTTGAGAACTAATGAATAACTGTGAGTTGGCCAAGGGGAAGGGGAAGTCTGTGAACATCTTTCCAAATCAATAGATGTGTATCTTTATTATTATTAATGTCTGTGTAGTCTTCTATTGTATGTGTGCCCATTTTGGGCACCCTTCCCAACAATGCAAATTATCATTATTTTTATTTTTTGGTAATTCAATCAGTAAAAAATCTCATTGTTATCTTATTTGCATTTCTGTGATCATTAGTAAGGTCAAACACTTTTTCCATATATTTATCAGCTATTATTCATTCATCTCTGATTACTTGTTCATGACCTTACCTTTAAAATATGTACATAATCAAGTCTACTACCCTTATTTTTATAGTTTCTGTCCTCATTCCATACTTTGAAAATCTTCCTCTACTCCAAGATTAACTTTCCTTACTAACTTGAGATTTCAACTTTATCTTATTCTGAATTCTTGCTTCTGTCTTTCTATTTTGTTTTATTATCTTTCCTGATTACTTATGCTACCACATTCTTTTAATTATTGTGGTTTTGTAACATATTTTCATATCCAGGAATATAAGCCACTCATTATGTATATAATTCATATTATACATAATATATATTTTACGCATATATAACATATATATGTAGTTGTAACTTTTCATATTGAAATGATTACAAACTGATAGAAGAGTTGCAAGAATGTTACAAGGAACACTCCTATACCCTTTACCCAGAATTACCAATTATTTACCTTTTGTTCTATTTGTTTTATCATTCATATTATCATTATTTCTTTTTCTTCCTTCTTATCTTCCTGTATACATACACCACACACACACCTTTTTTTCAAGCTATTTGAGAATTAGTTGCAGATACAACTGCAGTGCAGATACCCTAAATATTTCAATGTATATTTCATAAGGTCAAGGGTATTTTTGTATATTTCTGCAGTACATTTGTCTAATTAGAAAAAATCAGGAAAATTTAACATTATCTTGCCACAGTCCATATTCACGTTTTGTCAGTTGCCCTGATAATGTCCTTTATAGGTATTTATATCACTACCAGTGCCGTCTTCCTCCTTCTTCCACCTGTCTGCCACTCCTCTGCCCCCAGAAGTCCAGGATTCAACCCAGGATCACACATTGCTCGTAGTTGTCTCTTCAGTGTCTTTTATTGTGGAGCAAGACATGCTCATATTTTCTTTCTTCAGCTTGAAGTTTTTTTAGAGACTACAATTGTGGAATGTTCCCAATTGAGGTTTGTCTGATGTTTCTTCATGATTAAATTCAAGTTAGGCATTTTTTTGGCAGGGATATCATAGTAACAATATTGTGTCCTCCTCATGTCATATCAAACATGACGTCAGTACGAGCGGTATTAGCTCTGATCATTAAGTGAGTGTCATCCAGATTTCTCTGATTAGTGTAGAATCATTTTGTCATGTTCCCGGAAAAATTTTTTTCTTATTGTAAATCCACCTGATTGATAGATTAATTTGGGGAAAAAAACAATGTTTTCTTTGTTCTTAAAGTCTGCTTTACTGTCCCTTGGCAACATTTTGTAGTATTTCTTCTTTTTATGGGTTCCACAAATTTCCTGTTTAGTCTTAGGTTTTTAATATTTCTGGCTATTGTTGGAAACCAAATTTATTTTTTCTTTTTCTTTCTTTCTTTTTTTTTTTTTTGCTGCTAGGTAAGAAATCAGTTGATCTTTGTATATTTGTGTGACTACTTTGCCTATCTCTGATAGCTTTTATAGTTTTTCATTGTTCTCTTATATTTTATGGGTAAATAATCCTCTTACCTGCAAATAATGATGTTTGTCTCCTGGGATTGAATTCAGAGTCTATCAGTTTTTAGCTTGAGTATAGCTACACCTCATAGCCTCAGTTTCTTCATTTGTAAAATGGGCATGGAGATACTTTTTATCACTGCTATGCAGAGTAAATGCAATAATGCATATAAATCTCTTATTTAGCAAGAGATCAAACTCTTAGTAGATCTGTAAGCTAGTTGCAGAAATTATAATCAGCTAATCTTAGAAGTCATGGCATAGATCCTGTACTTATCTTATTTTTTTTAATTTTTATTATGAATTGGGTCTTTGTGGAAAATTTGTATCTCAATCCATTATTGCTTGTAATACATAGGAAAGCAATGATTTTTTCTATATTATTATTGTAATCAGCTTTCTTACTGAAATTTTCTTTTTCAGTAATGGGTTTTACAGGTATAAATTCATATAATCTGCAAAAAATGCAAGTAGTTCTATCTTTTCTTGTTTTATTACATTAGTCAGAATTCATAGGTAAAATTATTAGATACTATCAATTTCTGATTTTATGGAGAATATCTATAAGCATTTCACCATTTTCTGTAAGGAGCTGGCTAGTTTTAGATTATAGTTTTATCATATTAATCTTCTAATCTTACCAAACTATAATTTCTATGATCACAAATTGAATTTTATTAAGTGACTGAAATGAGCATGTGTCTTCCATTTGAGATAATGGATTGAAATAATTAATTATTAACAAATTTTCTGAGCTTGAACTATCTTTGCATTACTGATATAAAGTCTATTTGGCTATAATCTTCTTTACACTCACTTGATTTCCTAATAAGTGATATCAGACTGATGATTTTTACTTTGCTTGCTTGTTTGTTTGTTTTGGGCACCATATTTTTCTGCTCTTCGTATTAAGGCTATGTGAATTTTATTAAATAAATTGGAAATGTTTCCATCTTTCTCTGTTCTCTAGAATGACTTGAGTAATATAGAAGTATATGTTCCTTAACATTTGCTTATAAAATAACTTGGTACTAGCGGCTTTGGGAAAATTGGGCTTTATGTTTTAATCATTGCTACAATTTATTCCATGATTATCAGCACACTGGGATGTCCAGATTTTTCTTGGGTCACTTTGGTAACGGCTTCCCATTGAGATTGTCTATTTCTTGCAGATTTTAAAATTTGTTAACATAGTGTCTACATCGCTCTTCCACATACATTTCCCTTTTTATTCCTAAAGTAGTGTATTCATACTTTCTCCCAAGTTTAAGCTTTACCTTTTGCAGAAGTTTGGATCTTTTATTTATTTATTTATTTGTTTTAAGCACCAGTTCTTAGATTCATCAGTTCTACAGTGTTTTAATGCATTACTTTCTGGCTTTCTATGTCTTCTAAATTGTTCGGTCCCATATTCTTTAGATTTGTGTTATTTCTCTGTCACCATAAGTCATATATTTAATTCATTTATTTTAATCTCTTCCAATTGAGTTACAGCAATCTTAGTTCAAAATTTTTGCACTGTGTCCCATAGAGTCGCAGTTGTTTTGGAGCTGGTGGGGATGGTCAAAACCGTATTATTCAATCATGGAACACTTCATCTAGAACTAATGATGTAATGTATGGGGATTAACATAAGAATTAAAAAAAAAAACGTATCATTCAAACTCTTTGTTTTCCATACTTTCTGGGAAAGCGAACAGCTTAATGGATTGTTTCACATCTAGCTAGTTGCTGAACCAAGATAAGTGTCACACAATTTTCCTGACCCTCTTTTTTTCCACAGTACCACTCTACCCGGCTTCTTAGCCAAAAAGACATGAGAATGAAGTAAAGTGAGATCATTTCTAGTGGGAATGTGCCCTGTCTGCCATTACAGCTGGGAAACCCCTCTCAGATGGCCAGAACTTAAAGTAGCCAGCTAAGTGCTTTTGGAGTACTCTTTTTTTCTTCCTCTGGGACAGAGGTTAGTTTGTGTTGACACAAGCTCAATAAATAAACCTTCTGTTGACTCAGGCAGGGTGCGGGGCCTGTAGAGGGCGGCTGTGGATCTGGAGTCTCAGACCCGAGGAAGCCAGAGCCTCACTTGTCCGAAAGGAGCAACACATTCCTTCCACTGCTGGGCTCTAAACCAGACCTCCCAGGTTAGAGAACTTCATTCTTCCCACTCATTGTTCCAGTCTGGACCCCGCCCCATGCACTGCATGTGCCATCACTCCATCATGACCTGATTACATTTTTACCCCAAAGCCATGTTGGAGAAGGATTGCCATCTCCTTGAATTATAGTTCTCCTAGCACAGACACTAAGCTTAGCCATGGGGGTGTGGGGGTGGGGAGAAGAGAACGAATAATATAAAAGCAGCTCAGTGAATGAGCCATGCAGCCTGCGTGTGGCAGCGCCCTTGCTCCCTTGTCCTCTCTTGTGCCCAACTTGTGTTAGTAAAAGTCAAGGTGGGAGGGGGCAGAAAAAAGGAACAGTGTAGACGTGGGATTCAAAACTGAGTTTTTCTTCCTTTTTACTTATTTAGTTAAATATTTGCATGTAACATATATTAATGATCTCTTGTGATATAAAAAGATGGACTTGTGTATTTGTATGTATCTGTGGACAGACAGATGTACGCATGCACATGTATTTTCCACACGTAGTAGAAGAGTCTGAAACCCAGGGAATCTGGTGGTGGAGTACCGATGTAAAGCGACAAATGTCTTTATCATGGAAATAATTTCCCCCTTCTTTAAGGGTCTGTTTTGCCTGGGTGTTTTACATTTTATACAAAATAATGCTCAGTGTGTGTTCTTATTTCTATTTCTTGCACTGCATGAAGGTAAAGGGAGTTGTATGTACTCTTGTTACCTGGAATTACCTGTAAAAGTCAATGCAGCTCACAAAGATTCTGACACAACCCATGTTTATCACGGGCCAACTCTGTGCCAAGTCCTATAACCAGGGGCTTTCATGAGAATTGTCTTGTTGACTCTTCCACAGCCATGTCCTACGTAGCTGATGCTAGCATTCTTGCTTTGAAAATGAAGACACAGACGCTCAGAGAGGTTAACGTACCCTAGGTGACACAGCTAATACATGCCAGAATCTAAAATCAGACCCAGATTTTCTGATTTCAAGTTTAACATTCTTTCATCTGCTTGCCAGACCAAAGCAATTTCATACCATAGGGTAAACTCCTTAAGGTCTAGGAGAATGCCTTGTTTACCCTCATACAGTGCATTTCCGGCTGTGTCCCAGAAGATGATATGCTTTGTGGCTTGTAATCTCTCACTGATTTTTATTTTTAGCAAAGCATTATATATGCATTCTTTGAGAAATCTGATAACACTATTAAGACTTTTAAAAACTAGCCATCCCCTGACCCACCCTTCCCACGTAATATATGAGTTTTTTGTTCTAGAATTATTACATGCAATTTGATTTAGAATTTGAAAGGGGAGGGAGTTAGAAGTTGCTTTTACTTAATAACTACTATGTACCAGGCACTGTGAGCTGCACTTTCCATAGTGTGTCTAAATTCAGTCCTCAGAAAGACTCTTTTTTTTTTTTAAGATTTTATTTATTTATCAGAGAGAGAGAGACAGAGGCAGGCAGAGGGAGAAGCAGGCTCCTTGCTCAGCAAGGAGCCCGATGTGGGACTCGATCCCAGGACCCTGGGATCATGACCTGAGCTGAAGGCAGACGCTTAACCGACTGAGCCACCCAGGTGTCCCAGAAAGACTCTAACTTATCCTGGGCCCCCGGGTCCTGTGCTTTTTCTCCCTCACTCAGCTGCCTGCTCGTGCTAGGAGAAATGCATTTATTATCACATGTCAAGAACATGAAGATGTTTTATATCCCTCACGAAAGTTCAGCTGGTTTTCAGAAGCTCATTCCTCTAATCATAAATGGCTTGGTTACTAGTAAGTCAAAAATGAAACTAAAGCAATCTGCAGCAGCAGTTTTTTAAACCGCATCTAGATATTCATTCCTAGGCTCTTCCTTCTGGAAACTGATAGACATCTTGCAACTTCATTTGAATTTTTGTAGGCTTTCAGAAGCTACACAAGTCAGAAGTTGTATGTAATTTTAAAGAAATATTCTTAACTTGGCTTCTAAAATATCTCATTTTACCCTGCCTGCAGAACGGTGCATAGATAATCCTATGAACTCATGAACAGACAGTACGCTGTGCTGCATTTGTACAATTCAGTGCAAACACTGGATCGTTTGTTGACACAAATTATGTTTCCTCGTGTTTTTCTTATATTCATTTTTCTATTTCAATTGTTCATTAAATGAGTCTGATGGAAATTTCATTTCTCCTCCTTTTCCTTATTCCAGGTATACCCTGACTGTTCTTTATAGGAGGCAGCCAGACAATTAATCTGGTCAGGTAGCCTTATTCTCCTTGGTTCATTAAATTATACATTCCTTGAGCTCAGGGACTCTGTCCAATTCTTTTGATCCCACCTCCCACCCCAGCCTTAAATTTCTGACACATCCTGTTTATACCTCCACGAGCCCCATTGTGTGTTCAGGGGGCCAATGCTTCCAGAGAGGACTGAGGTTCATAGGGAGGCACAATCCCCGTGGCAGACAACAAAGCCCGTGGGCTCCACAATCCCACCTGCCTGCTCCTTCCTCTTGCTACATAAAGCCTTGCCCTTCTTCGTCCCACCCCTTCCCTGGACGTGGGGCTGTTGTCATTGCCCAAATCGATCCTGTAGCATTTAGAATCTGGAAATGTGAATTAAGTGGAAGAACACTGGAATTCTCTCCCTTCTTCCTCTTTTATTATATAACTAAAAAATAAAAAGTGACTTTCTTGTGATTACTTTTGGCCTCATTCGTTTTGAAACTTAACCAAAGCAGTTGTTAAGAGTCATGTTTGAGCCATTTGTGAAGCAAGAAAATCCAACCCTATGAGCTCTTATCCTTCCATAGTGGCCTGTTACCTAAATAGTTCAGTTTGTCTTGAACTCGTACTATTTTTTCTTTGTCTAACTTCCTTTCTTCCGCTAATGTCAACCAGTTAGGTCTTTGTGTTTGTTTAAGTCTATGGAAATATACAGCCCCAAACTGCTTTTAGAAGTTGCAGGGACTCAGAAGACATAGTTGTCCTGGTATCTACCTGCTCCCTGCTCATAGCCCCAGGAGCTTCGCTCTCTGTAGACGTGCACATGCCTGGGGCAAGGCATTGGTGGCCCCAGTGAATCAGAAGGATGAGCCTCCAGTTCCACAAACTAGCAAACATTTACTGAGCACTTGCTGTATGCCAGGCACTGTGCTGGGCACTGGGGATACAGAGACGAGTAAGAAATGAGTTCTATTCCAGCAAGGGGGACTTTACATAAACAGATAAGTATAAAACGGTATAGGAAAGGCAGTGGTTGATAGTTGTACAGGGGGAACTAGGAGCACCAAGGGGTGACTGACTCAGCTGGTCAAAGCCAGGAGGGATTTCTTAATGGAGGCTGGGGAACTGGGGGCGGGGGATGGGGGTGGTGCAGGGCAGGGAGCAAGGGAAGGGAATTAAGGGGTGAGAAGGTAAGAGAAGGACTCCAGGACGAGATGACACCATGAACTCAGGCCCCTAACTGAGAAATGGCTGTGCGTGGGGAGTGTTTAGGATACTAACTACATGCAATTGAGTGTTGCTGAGGCGCCAAGTGCAAAGAAGGTGATTGTAGGAGAATTAAAGAAGCACACCAGCACGGGTCATGGAGAGCACACTTTCTCTTACCAAGGTATTGAAATGGATCTACCATTGCCATTCTGCCTGCAGTTGTCGGGAGGCATTAAAACAATGTAAGCAGAAGAATGACCTCGCCATTTGCCTTTTAGATGGTGCCATTGGCACCGACATTTAGGATATGTTTGAGCAGCAGAGCACCAAAGTCAGAGAGAAAGCTATTGCAGAATCTAAGCAAGAGTTAGTGGAGGCGTGCATCAGGGCAAGGGTGACAGGAATAGAAGACGCAATGAATTCAAGGAGGTCAAAATTGGCAGCACCTGGTAAACAGCCCATGTAGTGGTGGTGAGAGAGGAGGGAACTTAGAATGAGTCCCAAGTTAGAAACTTCAGTGGTCAGGAAAATGCAGGAGGGGTAGCAATTTAGAGATCGTGCTGATTTCAGTTCCAGACGTGTCGCGTTTTGAGTGATCCCAAATATCCAGATGGAAATATCCACCAGGTGCATGAGCCCAAATCTGAGGTGCTAGCAGAGATTGGAGAATTACAAGGATCTGAAGAGCTCACAGCCAATATCTGAGAATGAGAACACAGAGTTGATCACATTTTCTCCCTCAATTAATAATACCTATCTAAAAATCCCAGTCTGTTAGACATATAAAGATGTAGCTATATGCACACATACATACATCTATGCGTGCTTACACACTGTTCCCCTCCCCCGCTACAGATTAGAAAAATAATGACTATTCGTGAAGCATTGCATCAGAAGAGACATTTTCAAGGAATGTAGACAAAACAACATAAACCAAAAACCACACACGTACTCCAAAAAAAGAGCAGTGCGTGTAGAAAATTATAGCTTTGAATCCATGTCAAGGAAGAGTGTTTGACAGCTACAGGATATGAGAAGATTCAAATGACTAACTTGTTTGGTTTGAGGGAAAGAATGTTCACAAGAAGTCACAAGAGAACTTGTTCTAGCCTCAGGATCAAATAAAGTCACCATTAATACATCCCCACCCTGCTCACCCTAACAAGATGTGCTTAGTGTCTTTACCGAGGCCTTTCTTTTTCCCGGTAGTAAGTATGAAACTACAAAATAGGTAGTAAGTATGAAACTACAAAATACCGCTTAGTTTGAAATCTGGGCATTCACTACCTTCATTTTGATGTTTCAAAGTGGAGGTTACATTGTAGACACTTGCTAGAGAAAAGAAACTTCATGTCTGTATCTGTGTAGTATGATATATATTACCTTCCAGAATGACAACTTGTACAATACTGGGAACTCTTGTGTTAAGTGATTTAAAGAATTGTATTTCTTATGGTTCCTCTCCTGGAATGGCAGAAGAATAAATATTTTTAACTGTTGGTAAATATTATATCTTCAAGTCTGAATCGCACTGAAAATTCCATGCTAGTTTTCCCAGAACTCTAAAGAATTTCCAGAATTCTCAAATGTTTCATTGATCTCTCAGTGTAGAAAAGGGGAATTAGAAAAACCACAGTTATATGCCTGGCCTTTTGGATCAATAGTAGTAAAAATAAAACCCTGACAAAAAATAAAGACACAAAACCGCGGGCTGACGTAGTGGTTCATCTCTGAGAATTTCAGATTTATTGTGGGAAAAGGAGAACCTGAAAAATAGCTTTCGTTCAATTCCTAATCAAATTTCTACATCTGTGTAAAGACCAAACTAAAACCACAAGCAATCCTAGATGGAAAAAAACTGACCTCTCTAATAGATAGCATTTCATGAAGGTGGTGTGATAGCTGATCCTTTGTGGAAGAACTTATTCAACAACAAGAAAAATACAGGTTTGTGTATAACAGAGTAATCACCTATTTAGTGAAAACATTTTGACTCTCAGTTATTTTCTGTCTACGTTGAGGATTATCTGTAGAAAAATATAAATTATATTTGGACGTTGCTTGCCCCTCTTCAGTGGCTGGTGTGTGCTGGAAGAGAAAAAAAAAATCATTTCTTTCGTTGCCTGTATAAATTATTACAATGATTTATTTGGCTTGTATTGGATTTCTGAGCCTAATACAAATTATTTGAAATTACTTTTCTCTGGGCCACCTTCTTTTTTTTTTTTAAAGCTTTTTTTTTTTTTTTTTTTTTTATTTGAGAGAGAGAGAGAGAAACAGCATGAGAGGGGATAGGGTCAGAGGGAGAAGCAGGCTCCCCCCTGAGCTGGGAGTCTGGGCCACCTTCTTTAGTGCAGGTAAAAGGAGTTGATTTTGCATCGCTCACAGAGCACTGAGGCCTGTCCTACTTGCAGCAAGAAGGTGCCTGGAAAAGGATGTAGAGGAATTTAAGACCCATCATAAAGTTTGTCCCAGTTTTTCCTACCCTGGCCTGCCACCGTGGGCATTAACAAATGGCTTTGTGCTAAGGCAGCACTTTCCAAACTTTGTTTGTAGGGCATCGGGCCTGAAGGATACCAGTAGTTTTCACATAGGAAAAAGGGCAAAGACAGTCTGTATTCAAGTAAGTTCGGAAAATGCCAGCCAAACAAAATTAAGTAGAATTGGTTCTTTGCTGCAAGATTCAAGAGCCTTCAGCATGGTCCCTCACATGGTGAATATCCAAGAGAAGGTGACTGTTTAAAGAATTTCCTAGACGTTTCTCACTTGGACCCCCCTGCTTAAACTAGGATTTTCACAGATCTGCTGTCTAAAATGATGGGTTTCGGCATTGGCTGGAGAAGTTCTGTGAAAATGACTATGTGGCCCAGAAAAGCGGGTTAAGCTAGAAGCCTCAACTGGTACACAATTTTGGTTCCTTTATCCTTTATAATGTTTTTAAAATCCTGGTGCCAACATTGACAACTCAGAATATTTCAACATAAAAATGAGTATTTCAAAACTCTCTTGAAAAATCAGAGAATGAGACAGATCTGGGCCTTCGGTCCTCCACAAGCACAATCTGCTGGGTCTTGAGTCACCACTGCCCTTTGAGAGAGAGGGCCACCCTGCATTTTCACAGTGTGTACGGCGGCCCGTTTTCTTACTCCAGACAGCCTCCCTCATTTACCTCACTGGCCTGGCTCCGGTGTGGTACTGGTCCCTGGATGGACTCCTTCGGTTTGCTAAGAACAGGTTCTGAGGTTGAACCGAGGTGAGTGGTAGATGGCAGGACAAAGCCTGGAATCTGGAACCAAATGTGCCAAACAGTTGAGAGTGGTTATCTAGACAGGTGAGGCTAGACCATTTTTTCTGCTTCCTTTTATTTACTTTTTTGGCACTTTCCAAATATTCTGCAACAAACATGTATCTCCTTTGTAATAAAAAAAGAAAATTTAAAAAAAGCTAAAAAGAATCTGAAATAGGATTTTTTTTTTGAGATTCAGCTACTATGAAAATATCTGATGTCCTTTAAATGGTAATTATTAATAGAATTAATAAAACCAGTAAGAAATATGAATTTGGTACAGTAAACCAAAAATAGATCTGCTTCAAGAGTTGTCTTAAGATCCTGTCTCTTAGCTTTTTATCATAAATTAATAACAAATTTATAGTTGTATTTTATGAGGGGGTAGAAAGATGTTGGTTTGACTTCTGTGAGTTTGGTTTCTGGTACTTGGACCTTTCCTAGCTTCTAGAATATGATATAAAATAAATCTTTTTTTTTAATCTAGAATGGATAATTATTTTTTTCTATATATTTATAGAAGAACAGTCGATCTTTCTGAGATGATAGGAGAGCTTGGGAGAATTGAAGTGGAAAATTAAGGCCCACCTTACTGGTGAAGATAGTTTCAAGTTTTGATAAAGTTTCCTTGAAGCTGGCTAGTACTCAATAGTGAGTAAACAAACATGGCACATTCTAAAATTTTGTATAAAACAGGAGTTTGGAATGCTGAGTTGGAATTTAATTTCTAGGCAGAGGAAAGAAAATGGTGCTTTTTTCCAACCTGAGAGTGGCAATACTTACTAGATGGACACCTTTTGAATTCCTCATTTGATCCAATTGCTTTCTCCTGGTCATGGAAAATGGCCCAGAAATGAAGACAGAGCAAAGGAGATGCTTTTTGGGGTAAGGGTAAGGAACAGGGAGAGAAGCCAAGAATAAAAAGGAAACAGCTTGGAGGTAGTTGAGAAACAAAGAATCAAAGGGGAAATTTATATTTTATAGATTTTGGTAATAAAGGAAGAATAGGCTTGCTTGTAATTAGTCACTCAGTGCAGTTTCTTGGCCCCTCTTAATGTGCTTTCTCCTCTAAAAAGTGGAGATAATGGTAGTACCACACTCATGAGGGTACACGAAATACTGCACGAGAAATGCTTAGCACAGGACGTGACTGGGGAATGCGCAATAAATTACTATTATAAGCACTGGAATAAAAGAAAGTGGCTTTTGCTAATTTTTATATTGATTCCCAGTTTTATTAGGTAGTAATAACAGAATGTCTCATCTAGTATGACAACATGAAACAAATTGGTATTTTGAGATTTGTTTCATGGCCTACTATGTGGTCCATTTTTTTAGATGCTGTATATGAATTTGAGAAGATATTGAGGGTACAGAGCTCTCCTCCCATTAGATTAGGCTTCTTAATGGTAATATTTAAATCTGTATCCTTACAAACTTTTTGCTTGATATCAGTTTCTGAGAAACTTTTGTTTTACTCTTGTGTATATAATAAGCAAGATAGTAAGATATTAAAAAACTGCTAATCATATAAGGCTAAATTGACATTTAAATGGCCATGAGTTATAAAGTTTTCCCATTGACTACACCTGAATTTGCACAGAATTGAGCCAGCTCAGTGTATGAAATGGCTAGGATGTTTCAAGTGCTTTTCATAAAATGTGTGGTGTCACCTCAACAATCAGGGCACCGTTAGATCCAGCTTCAAAGCCATTGAAGTCTTCATGCTGCCACTTAGATCTGGAAGGTTCAGATAGGATAGCCTGAAGAACATCAGTGGCATTGGAAACTGGGGAAGAAGCTTCAGACTAGCTCATTTTGTCCTGTCCTGTGGTGTCTACGAAGGCTGCATCTAGGCCAGCTAAGATAATTGATGTTTATCCTAACAGTTTATCTTAAACAGTTACTGTTCTTTGACCTAACAGATTTCACAGGTTTTCTTGGTAGCTTGTGAGGGAAATTCCTCTTAAGAAATGCCTTCTCTTTTCCTTTACTTATTTACTCATTCATTTATTCTGTAACATTTATTGTGCACCTTTTCTGGACGACTCACTGTACTAGTGAGTGTGTTACCTGGGAATGTCAATGTGGACATTCTTTCAGGCATTCTAGAAGTTTTACAGTGTATAAAATTAAAAGCTAAAGACATAATTCAGGAGAAGAAAATTCTTAAGTGAAAAAGACTCACATAACTCTTGGGTGCATATATATCTCCACTCGCTCTTGATGCTGGTGATGGAATCAGAAGAATTGGTTTTGCTTTTATTAACTTTACTACCTGAAGTCGAGAACATTTCTGAATCCTTGTCAGATGCACTGGTGGAAGGCATAACATTGCCTTTTTAAAAATAAGTTTTATTGAGGTTTAATCAACATATAAATTACCCATATTTAAAGTATACAATTTGATTCATTTTGATGTGTGCATACACCTATGAATCCACCCCCTCCCAGCATTTTACTGTGCCCCTTGGTCGTCCCTGCCTCCCATCCCTCCACACCTACCACCAGGCAACCACCGATCTGCTCTGTATCACTGTAGATTAGCTTACATTTTCTAGAATTTCATATAAATGGAATCATATAGTATGCATGCTTTTTGGTCTGGCTTCTTTCACTCGGCATGATTATTTTGAGATTCATCATGTTGCAACATGAATCCATAATCTTTTTATCGATAAATAGTATTCTATTGTATAGACATACCATGGTTTATCCATTCACTTGTTGATGGACATTTGTTTCCAGTATTTAGTTATTATGAGTAAAACTGCTATGAATATCAGTGTACAAGTCCTTGTATGAACGCATGCCTTTATTTTTCTTGGGTAAGCACCTAGGAGTGGAATGGCTAGATCATATGATATGTATATGTTTAGGTTTTTAGAAGCTGCCAAATTTTTTCTAAAATGATTTTACCATTTTACATTCCCACCAACAGTGTATACAAATTCCAGTGTCTCCAAATTCTCCCCAATGCTGGATATGGCCAATCTTTTTAAATTTTAGCCATTCTAATAGGTCGGCAATAGAATGTCACTGCATTCTTTAATTTGCATTTCTTTAATGACGACGATGCAGAACACACTTGCATGTACTTATTTGCCATCTGTATTTTGGGGGAAGTATCTGTTGGTATATTTTGCCCATTTTTAAATGAATTGCTTGTTTTCTGTTTTTTTTTTTTTAAGAATTATTTATTTGTTTGAGAGAGAGGGAGCGCTTGAGTGGGGGAAGGGCAGAAAGAGAGGGAGAGAGAGAATCCCAAGCAGACTCCCTGCTGAGCAGGAAGCCTGATGCAGGGCTCCATCTAACAACCCTGAGATCCAAAATCAAGAGTCAGATGCTTAATTGACTGAGCCATCTGGGCGCACCAAGTTGTTCGTTTTCTTTTTTTTTTTTTTTTAAAGATTTTATTTATTTATTTGAGAGAGAGAGAATGAGAGACAGAGAGCACGAGAGGGAAGAGGGTCAGAGGGAGAAGCAGACACCCCGCTGAGCAGGGAGCCCGATGCGGGACTCGATCCCGGGACTCCAGGATCATGACCTGAGCCGAAGGCAGTCGCTTAACCAACTGAGCCACCCAGGCACCCAAGTTGTTCGTTTTCTTATTAATTTTCCTCACATGTTCTAGGTACAGGTTCTTAATCAAATAAATGTCTTCCAAATATTTTTTTCCTGGCCTGTGACTTATCTTTTCATTCTCTCCACAGTCTCTTTCAAATGGCAGAAGATTTTAATTTTGATACTGTCCAATTTATTAACTTGGTTTTTTATGATCAGAGGTTTTCTCTTTTATGTTTTCTTCTAGAATTTATGGTTTTAGAGGTATATTTCAGTCTGTGATCCATTTTTAGTTAGTTTTTGCATGTGGTGTGAGATAAAGATCAGTTTATTTATTTTAGCATATGGACATCCAATTGTTCTATCACTATTTGTTGCAAAAACTATCCTTTCTCCCCTGAATTACCTTTGCATCTTTGTCAAAAAAACAGTTGTCCATTTATATGTGGTCCCACATCTAGACTCCCTGTTCAGTTCCATTAATATTTCTGTCTATCTTCATGTCATACTCTCTTGACTATTTTAGCTTTATATTGTTTTGAAATTGGTAGTATTAATCCTCTGACTTTTTCTCTTTTTCAAAGTTGTTTTGACTATCCTTGATTCTTTGCATTCTTGTATGAATCTTACTATCAGTTTGTCGATTTTTTTTTCAGTTTGTCAATTTCTACAAAAAAAAACAAAACTAGGATTTTGATTGTGATTATACTGAATTTATAGATTAATTTGGAAAGAATTGATATCTTAACAATATTGAGTCTTCTGACCCATGAATATGATTTATCTCTCCACTTATATAGGTTTTTTGTAATTTCTCTTAGTAATATATTTTTAATGTATATGTCTATCACATCTTTTGTCAGATTTTCCCCTAAATATTTAAGATTTTTATGGTATTGTCTATTTATATTTTCCACTTTTTCATTACTAACATAGAAATGCAATTGCTTTTTATACATTTATCTTATATCCTGCAACCTGCTGAACTTACTTATTCTGGTAATTTTTTTATAGATTCTGTCTGATTTTCTATATAGATGCTCATTTATCTGCAAATATAGTTTTACATCTTCCTTTTCAATTTAGATGTCTTTTATTTCTTTTCTTACCCAGTTTCACTAGATAGGACCTCCAGTACAATGTTAAATCAAGAGTGGTCATTCAGTCTTTCCTCATTAAGTATGAGTTATCTGTAAATTTTCCATAGATGTCCTCTATTAGGTTGACAAAGTCTCCTTCTGTTCTTACTTTGCTGAGTGTCTTCATCAGGAATACCACCCTCTAATCAAATGAATTTTATAAAAGTGGTATAATGATAATGATACCATTTAATTTGCCAAAATAGTAATGGCACTTAGGTGAATACATAAGTAATTCAACTTGTTGTTATTTATTCTCCACTTTTTATATAATATCTTTCACCTAAGAATATGAATCATTAGTTAATTCACAAAAGGCAATGGTGAAATATGCAAAAATTTCTTTTTCTTTCTTCCTTCCTTCCTTCCTTTCTTCCTTCCTTCCTTCCTTCCCTCCCTCCCTCCCTCCCTCCCTCACTCCTTTCTTTCTTTCTTTCTTTCTTTCTTTCTTTCTTTCTTTCTTTCTTTCTTTCTCTTTCTTTCTTTCTTTCTTTCATGAGAAAATCAAAACACCAGGCAGCACATTAAATAGCTTAGTCCTGGTGAACAATGATTTGTTTGTTTGTCTGAAACCAAAATTTACAAATTTAGATTTTTAGGTCAAGGAATCTTATTTGAATAAAAAAGTAAAAGAAATTTCTGAATACTATCCTTTCTGCTCTTCCCTCCAATACCAAACAGAACCCCAAACATGTGAGAGAAAGCAAAGGCTGAATCTAAGAACCAAAACCAGCAAAAGGAAATCTCATGGAGGCAACAGAAAAGACGTCTGATACATTTCAGGAAGTCAGTAGACCAGGTCCAGGATTGGTGAGACCTCTTTCACAGCAAAGCGTGTGTTGAAATTCAGGGTTTTGGTTTGGTCAGACCATCAGACAGTGAGGAAATATGGCTGCTCTGAAAGCTAAAGTTATCTTGCATTGCTTTACAAGATGCACGGAGTTTGTATCAAGGTTAGAATGAGTCTTATGATTCACCAGACCGGTCAGCACATCAGAGGTGTTCCGTCCAATTCTTAACAGCATTTTTAAGAGGGAAACGGGCTAACCAGAAGTAATTTGCCAAGATATGAAGGGTCAAGAGGCTTTATCAAAGGTGGAATGCTTGAGGAAATAAGACTAGAAGTGGCCAAGCCAGTTGGGACTCTGAAGCAATAGCTCAGGAAAGAGATAATGAATCCTACCACTGGGTAGTGACAGCAAAGGTACAAAAGAGGACACAGATGAAAAGATGTTTAAGAGATAACATGACATCATTCAGGCAGAATAATCCCAGGGTTCTTAGCTTGAGTGCCTGGGTAAATGGTGATGTCATTTTAGTGAGATCAGAAACTCAGGAGCTGCAGGTTTGGAGGGGCCAGTTTTGTGCTGAGTTCCCACCAAAAAATGTTTGGTATGCAACTGAATATACAGATCTAGAACACTATGGAGAAGTTTGGGATGGGTGTGCATTTAGACTTCATGGTCCAGAGATGAAAGTTGCAATCGGAGGTGAGAATGATGAGTGCCACCACTGCTCCTGCCATCTCAGTTTTACAACAGTCACTTGCCAACTTCCTTGTAGCAAGCACACTTCTGAGATTACACTGCCTAGTATTTGGACAAGAATGTTCAAAAGCTTTATTCTTTTATGAATGCAAATTTCAGTTCGATCCCGTAAACAGAAGATAAAAATACGGACCATGAGCCCTTCCCCAAATAGACCATGTGGATGTGTCAGGAAGTAGGGTAGAGAGGGAGACTTTTTATGTTGTGCCTTCTCCCCAAAGAGCTCCACAACAAGCCCAGAAAAATGTGCCCGTAAGCCCTACCTTAATTTGAGAACAAGCCAGGCAGTTACACCAGCATTTTGCTGAGACTTGCAAAATTGAACAAGGAGGAATGCAAGCGTAAATGAAGCTGGATTTCAAGCCAGTAAGAACTGGTTCTAGAGCTTATTTAAAAAGGTTCAGTCTGCATGCCATTCAAAACTTGTGTTAAGAGTCTGCTTCAGCAAATCCCTGCATCACGGATTCCGGAATACATAAAGATGATTCAGGGGAAGGGTTACTTACTGGAGCCAGAGGGTTTTTTTTCCTCTTTTTACATTTTGTTCGGGACTACTAAATTGTTTGGAAAAGTTGGAGCCAGTTTTTCAATACAGATTTTTTTAAAGTAGGTGTCTTCCATATGTCTACTTGGTCGTGGTGTTTAAAAAGCATATACTAATACTATCTTTTGGGTTTTCCGTCAGTCTCCTATAGGCTAGGAATCCCCGATCTTGTTTTTCTAATGTCTGTGCTTTTGTATGATGTAATGCGCTGGTGTGGGTAAGGGACTGCTGTACTTGCTGTTTTATGGACAGTGGGTGTTACGTCACATCTTAGTGCCTTTGTACAGCTTCTCCTCACCTGCTTTGTGAACTCACCCCTCCTCTGAAAACCCTTCCCTTCCCATCCCCCTCTCCATCAGGAAGAGTTGACTAAGTAGCTTGTTTGTACGTCACCTCTGCACAGAGTGCTCACTCTGTTGAAATAACTAGTTTGTTATAGTTTTGCTTCCTTCCTAGATTGAGAGGTTCTTGAGAGCAGACATTGGATTTAGCATAGTGCCAGACACATAATAGATGCTCAATAAATGGGCTTGCCAAAGAGAAGGATCGAGAAAAGAAGGGAGGAAAATAGACTTTCGAAGAATCTGAGCAGAAAAGACCTGAGACATAGGAGGAAAAATAAGAGATAATGCAATGGAAGCCAAGGGAGCAATTTTTTTTTTAGAGGGGGAAGGGGCAGAGGGAGCGAGGGAGAGAGAATCTCAAGCAGGCTCCATGCCTAGTGCAAAGTCCAAAGCAGGGCTGGATCCTACGACCCTGAGATCATGACCTGAGCAGAAATCAAGAGTCAGACACCCAGGGATGCCTGGGTAGCTCAGTCAGTTAAATGTCTGCCTTCGGCTCAGGTTGTGATCTCAGGGTCCTGGGATCGAGCCCCACATCAGGCTCCCTGCTCTGCGGGGAGTCTGCTTCTCCTTCTGACCCTCCCCCCTCTCATGCTCTCTCTCTCTATCTCATTCTCTCTCTCAATAAATAAATAAAATCTTAAAAAAAAAAGAAGCTAGGATAATTCAAAAGAGATTAACATATTGGATTTTTCTGGAGAATGGAGACCTTCAAAACAATAGTTAATACAAAGTGTAGGAATAGAGAATATCCATCGTATATTTTAAGTTACTTAAATTATGCTGTAAGTTTAGAGATTCCTCTGAGCCCAGAGCCCAATATCATCATTCTTTCGGCTGCCTTAAAAAAAGAAAAAGGGAAGGGAAGGGAAGGGATGGAAAGGGAAGGAAAGGAAAGGAAAGGAATTCCACTTTTGGCTGTTACCATGAAGCAGGGGGAGGTATGTACTTAATATTACAATCTCTGAATGTTCTCATGTAGACCAAACCAAGCTACGTTTGCTGTGGTTAATTATCATTTGTTTTGGCAGCCAATTTAAATATTTTGAAAGGAAAGTTTACTTTTTTCATGTTCGCTGATTTAATACTACTTTTAAATAAATATTGTGCTTTGTTTTCATTGCCCTAAAATTTCAATAATAGCAGATTCAAGCTGTTCCCACTTTTCTCTTTAAGGAAATATACTGAAGGAGCTAGAATCATATCTGCTTATATTCCCTGTGAGGGGAGAATGAGTTGGGCAGGAAAGGGATTAATTTGAACATATCAGGAACCCTCCATCCCCCTCTTACATCATTTAAGGATTAGGGCTACCTCTATCATAGGGTAGGGGTTTTTTCTAATTATAGCATAAATCTCAGGAAAATACCATAATTACGTGCATTTTAATATGAAGAGCCTGAACATGGGTACTTTATTATTAAAGCAAAACTCTGAATTATTCTGCTTTTTCTCACTTTCTCACTTTCATCTCATAAACTTTCAGACCTACTGACAGCTCAGTGACGAGGGGCAAGCCTCGGCAGGTCAGCTGGACCACTCCTCAATCATATAGTTGATGCAAAAGGAATCTGCTTAAAACCAAGAATTATTTTAGGAAGATAGAGAAAGACCTTTCAACTCCTTTTAGATTTCAGGTACACTTAATAAAGCAGCACAGTGTTGTAATGTAAAGCATGGGCTTGAACAGGAGCTTTGGAGCCAGATAAAACCTATGTTCAAATCTTCCCTTCCCCAATTCCTAGACATTTGATTCAGTGCCTCAGTTCACTCAGCTATAGAACAGGGTGATTAGGAAGAATCAATGAGATAGTGCATGTCGAAGCCTTAAGCAAGGAACCTAGCTGGTATTAAGCACGGAATAAACAACAGCGTATGTACTTAATTCTATGCTTCCAGCCAGCCCCTTAAAGACAAAGGCAAAATTATATGTGCACACCACGCAGGTGTACCTGTTGCACACTGTGTAACAATAACACCTTTTCTCAGAGACTCCCATCTCACCTCACACGTACTTTTTTTTCATTATGTTATGTTAATCAGCATACATTGCATCATTAGTTTTTGATGTAGTGTTCCATGATTCACTGTTTCCGTATAACACCCACTGCTCCATGCAGTACGTGCCCTCTTTAATATCCATCACCAGGCTAACCTATCCCCCCACCCCTCTCCCCTCTAGAACCCTCAGTTTGTTTCTCAGAGTCCATAGTCTCTCATGGGAACAATCACATGCACTTTTTGTTAGGCTCATGACGAAACCGTGAATTAGGTAAGAAACAGTCACTGAATAGCTCAAACTTCTGCTTGTCTGTTGCTGTATTTCTCCCTGTTAGCATCAACATTTGTGCCCTAGGACTCTACCCTGCTGTGTATTTGAAACTTCAGTGCTGGTCTTGAGATTTTGAAATGTTTTTTCTGTTATTAAATCATTATCTCAAAGTTTAAAAAATACTTTTTACTTCTTTACTAGAAAAAAAATGCATTTTCATTAAGCTGAGGGAGATTCAAGCAGTCTCATAGGCTTTTAAAAATGGTTTGGTACAAACCACTCATTGTTTTGAAGTTAATGATACATTGCTACCTGATAAAGTAGTTCTAAGTCCTGTGAGGGAAGTGGTGTAGGTGTTTCTCAGATTTAGTAAAATAACCTGATAATCTAATATGTAAATACAATTGCTAGGTTATAATTATATGTATAATTGCTGGATTATAATGGCACCCCTGATCTGGATCTAATTGTTAAAAAACAATGCTTTTCTCTTCAGAAAATCTGTTGTGGTTTGAAGACCTGTTGTCAAAAGGGCATAAAGAGAATAGAGAGGGAAACTTCTCTTAGCATGGAGGTGTATGCTTATCTAGGTAAAGACACCCAAATTCCGAATTTTAACAAATAGTAAAACCTACTTGGCATCCAGGAAACCAAAGTAAATAGTGATTTCTAAACAACCCCGAAATCCTTCGTAATGTTATGTATCTACCGATTCCTAGCACTGGGAAGAGAAAAGGCAGATCTTATCTTCTTTATCTTCTGACCGCCCCCACACACACACTGCAGTCAGACAGAACAGAAGAGAGGTGTGAGTGTGAGAGTGTGTGTTGGGGGGAGTGGGGAGGGTGAAGGAGGACAGGAGAGAGGGAGAACACAGAGGACACAGCCCTGGGGCATGGCTGGAGAGGTTATGATTTCTGCACAGTCAGTTAAAGAAAAGAGTGCAGAGCATTTCCACATAAATAGAGCAAGGGGGAAGGGAACAAAGGACACAAAAATGCAAAATCCGGAAGAGATAGAAAGCAAACATATAAGAGGTCAAATGCTGATTTTGCTCAGACCACCAACCCAGCTGACCGTGTTAGCTGAAAGCAAGGCAGAGACCTGCAAGAATAACATTTACTTTTTATCTGTTGAGTGGAGGCCGTCATCACTTCTACCAGCACAGCGTGTTTGCTAGACCTCTGACTTTGCAGCCAGACTGCAGAACTTTTGGAGCAGTCATCTGCCAGGTAGAGCACAGACAGGATGGAAGGGCGGGTCGGGGAGGGGTGCTGGGTTCCCGGCACTACTGCTCTGCTCCATACACACCCGCAGCGGGTTCCTTCCTGATCATCACCAACTATCTCTCATCTCCTTCTTGCAGCCAACTTCCACTTGGCCGCCTGCCAGATGAGGAATTTCATAAAGACGGATGTTTGTTCCGTCTATGTGGCTCGAAACAAAAGGGTATGAGGGAATGTAAAAATGTTTCCCCAAAACTTGTAAAAAAATATCTGTAAGAGTTTGAGAAGTAATGAGAAAAATAAGACTTGCAATTTGCGTGGGTATTTCTTCTTAAGTAGTAAGTCGTGTTTACTTTATGGCATTGCCCCAACAGAAATGCCACACAGCCACTTTCACACTTTGTGGGACCATCTGCAGGAGCATGCGCCCGGGTGCCCGCGTCTGCTCAAATTCCCCGCTCTTCTGCACCTAGTGATTTTTGGGGGGAATCTCTCCTCCCCCCTGCTATTAACTGTTGAAAGGAGGGGCCACTTAGTAATTCTACACCTGTTCGAGTCCACGCCTATCAACTTGCTAAGCTTCCCAAACAAGTGCAGGGTAAAGCAGGAGAACATCCGAATCTGGGGCTGAGGTGGCAGTGGCTACTGCCGGCTTGGGGTTGGGCTTTTTAGGTTTTTGTTCAGAGTCTTGAATGTATCTCCTACAATGGCAGTTGATGACAGCAATTTATATTCCAGAACGAAGAACAAACTAAATTCGTCTCAAGATGATTATAAATCATCAAGACGGAGTAGCCTGCCGCCTGAACTACTCATAGGAAATGACGTTAGAGGGAGACTTCAAAGAAACTTGAAAAATTTGGAACCCATTCACCTGAGGCGCCCAAAAAAGAGACCGTCCATATTTCCAGGTAGGAATTGTTTAAGTTTATACCTGCCAGTAGGGGAAAAAAAGGACTGTGTTTCATTTATTATGATCAGATGTGTTACATTTAAAATTAACTTGGGACATTTGAGAGCTTAAAGTCGCCAGATAAACATGTTTGAATGTAAAAAATAAAATGATTCCTCAATCTGAAAGAACCCCCATCTTCTTCCTTTTTTTTTCTTTGTTTATTGTAACATCTTTCAGGATCTGTAAATAGGTGGCTATTTTATTACTTGCCGGTTGCAGCCAGATCGAGGAACTGCTTTGCTTGCAATCTGGAAGAATTCCATGCTGCATTTCATTTTCTGGCGTATTTTCTTTATTTTGCAAGATTACTGGATTGTTGAGTGAAGCTGATGTTTGTGTGCACCAGAAATTAATACCATTAAATACTCAAATGCATGCTTCAAATTCCTGTCTTGCATCAGAGCCTAAAACCATTTGTAGTAAAGGGCTCAATTAAACAATGTGGATGGTGAAATGCATTACAGCACAGAAGACTCATGGATTTCAGTCTGGATGAAGGGACTCTGATGTCTGCTTCAGGTGTCCATGCCTGGATATTACAGATGTGTAGATCATTTGATGCCTGTGACAGTGACCCCAAACTGAGGTATCACTGGAGAGTGATCACTGGAGAGTCTGAATTATTTAGTCAACTTGATTTCAATGCTTATTTACATTGGAATTTCCTGGAGAAACTACAAGTGGCCATTTTTGTTGTGATTGATCTATTGGGAGTCTTTACGGAGGATAAATTAGACCCAACTGCCAAGGACCAACTCTGTGATGCTAGAAAACAAAACAAAACAAATAATAATAATTCAATCAGGTTTTACTTCATAAAAATGGAACTGACTTCCCCTAACAGCTGAGTCATTATCCTGCTTTAGGAAATAGCTAGGAGATGATTTAGAAGTACGGGGACTCAAGGCCACAAGCTGAAAATTACATTTCTTAAGGAAGCTGCTGTTTTCATGGATTTCTTCTCGGTTCAGTGATGTGGCTCTGGTGTCAGACTCTGCTGCAGAAAAAAGTGAAGCCCAGACTAGAATGGGCCAGAAGGATGAGTGTTGTAGTGCAAAGGAAGGGACAATGTGAAAAATGCCGTAAGGATGAGCACAGGGGTGTCTGATGTGTCTAGAAAAACAGCTACTTTCTGCTTGCTCTCTTTGATCTGAAGGCACCGAGGATCCCGGGCCGGCCTTATTATCCTGAAGCGGCCTCACAGGGAGCACTTTCTGTTGGGTTGGTTTGCTAGCACTTCTTCAGGAATGTTCTCCCAGACCTTTTCTTCACCTTCTGCCTTTTGCTCTCTTTGGTTTAACATCACCCGGATCCATTTATGTTAGGATGCACCCTGCCTTCCTCCGCCACCACCCGCAGTTACTTCGTGGAGGCTTCTCCTTCTTTCCAAACAGCCAGACCCCAGGGCCCCTCACGTCTTTCTGCCATGATTCCCATTCGTCTTCTCTTTCTATGAGGTCATCTCACTCTGGGCTGTCAGCTACAGCTGCAAAACTGTGGGAAGACTCTTAGCTTGGACTTCACACAGGTTATCCTTTCTGGGATCTTGAACTGTCATGATTAACAACAGGGTGGTGTGAAAAGGGCACTGCATGGAGGGGAGCTGAGTTCTAGTCTAGACCGTGTCCCTCAGTGGCTCTGTGTTCTCTGAGCCACTCCCCTGACCCTGTGGCCTTCAAGTACATGATTTGTGTCTGCCCCCCTTTCCCTTTTTGGGGACCGTGGCAGGAGATAGGCTCTTCTCTTCTTCCAGCATTTCACTCAGGGTCTTCAACTGACAGGTGAGAAAGTTACCTGGACAAAGTCTGGATAATACTGGCTACTTGATTTCTGCATTCCTCTTTAATTAAACCATGACTTCGTTGTCACACAGGTTGTCCTAACTTCTCTTTGCAATGGATAACTGCACATCCCACCAACACTCCTAAGCATCACCTGAAAACAGAAATGTACATGGATTGTGATGACTATTCCCATCTACTGCTATGTAGCTGCACATAATGAGCCGATAAGATGTATGTGGGACCTGAGAGTCAGAGAAACTAAGATGCATCTCAGAATTAGCAACTGGCAAAACTAGGGCTCAGACCTGGGTATTTTGACTCAGTGTTGAAGCTGTTTCTGCTCGATTACGCTGCACTCCGTTGTCAACTGTTGTTGCCATTTGTCTGATGGGATTCAAGAGTAGAAGACCCATCAGCATGCCACTGTGCATTCACTCTGACCCTTATGAATGCACAGACGTACATACCCTCCATCTCAGGTCTCATGTGCTCAGTCCTTTGCTGTAATTGTTGACTGATTGGTTGATCGGTTTATCCATTCATTCATGAACTATTTGTTTAGTTCTCACACTGTGTTAGGAATAGACCTTAAAGAATCTAACTGCATATCACCCTTCTCTTCTGTTGCCCATCTTTCCTCTAAGGGCCATCTCACACTGCAGAGAGTCATCCACCCAAGATGTAAGTCTGGTTATTTCATTCCCTTGATTAGAATTCTTCAGTGGTTATCACTGTTCTTAGGATAAAGTCCAAACTCCTTCATGTGAAGTATAAGAGACTGCATAATCTGACCACAGCTTCCCTCCTCAGCTTCTCTCTTGGCATACCTACCCCTTGCATCTCAAACAACTCAGCCAACTTCCAACCCCCATGACCCATCATGTTTCCTCTTCTAGAATACCCTACCTGCATAGTTTCACCTAATTCCCACCTTAGTTTTAGGTGTCAGCTTGACATTCCTTCTTCTAGGAAGTTTTCCTTCCCCCATCTGGGTTGGGTCCACTCTGTCCTTCTCCTCCTCATAACACCTGGACTTTTCCCTAGCACAGCACTTATCACACCGTATTGTAATTGTCTGTTTACTTGTCTGTATCTCCTACTAACCCATGAGCCATGGGCCATATCAGTCTCATTTACCTTTGTATCCCTAGTACCTATCACAATGCCTGGCACATACTATGTGCTCAATAAATATTTATTCAATTGATTCAAAATGCACTGCACTGAATTAACTCTTGGCATACCTTGTTTTCTGTCTTCTTCCAGACTCTCTTCATGCCATTCTCCCTTGCCTCCCAGCACACACACACACACACACACACACGCACACACGCTCACACACTCTTACATTCCAATTATGCCCTGTGTTTCATTCTCCACCTGGGCTTCAAGGTCCAGTTAAAATCTTCTATCTTCATCTTCTGCAATCATCCGCCTTTCTTCCTCTGACTTCCTGGCATTGTGTTCAGTTGTCTTAGGTTGTGAATGGGTTCAGTGGTCACTTTGTCACTTTGTGGCAACTGTTAAATTTTTGTTTGGATACAAACTCTTGGAAAATAGGGACTGTATCTTATATGCCCTTGCATGGCCCACTTGTCTAGGAGAAGGAATTGCACATATTAGGTGTTCAGTCAACATCTGGTGGTTAATTAACTACTTTGCCATGAAGCTGGGTCCATTCTGTAAGGCCTGAGTCTAGCTCCAGGAAAGCACTAGTTGGCAGATAGAGACTGTCACAGGGGAAGTTCTGTATACTGCCTTTCATCATTTTAAGAACTCCTGGTGGGGGAAAAATGCAGGTGTCCCTTGTCTCAATGTGTAATTCATTCATTGAAATATGTGTGAGGATTCTGCTCTACACCACGAACTATTCTAGACCTTGGGGAGATAGCAGAAAATACTAGTTTCTGGTCTAGGTGGATGGGAAAGAATTTTCCTAGCTGGGTGCCTTGCATGTTGTGCAGCTCAGTAAACACCTCTTGAATAAAGGGACTCAAAGCACTGAATCTTTAAAGGAAAACATTACACTTAAAAATCATATTTACACACAAACATTAAATACTAACCATTTTATCCCCTTAAAGAAGCCTCAACAATAGAATGCTAGCTCAAGCTGAAGTTCTGCAATTTCACCGGGGTCTGCCCAGGCCCAGTGTCAAGAGTGTGTGTCTCTAGCAAGCCCCAGCCTGGTCTCCCCCTCCTCCTGAAAGAACTCCAGCGGCTCTGTAGCAGTGGGCTTCAGCTCAGTGAAAGAAAGGGGAGAGAGAGAGAAGTGGTCCCAACATATAGCATACACACAAGCATGTCAGATTGAAATGAGCCTCTGCGTCTACACCTGGAGCCAGTGGGGCCCAGGTGCCAGGTGTAATGGGCTGTTCCCTCAGCATTCTTAAGCAAACAAGTTGGTCTGTATAATCAGCTAGTTCTTAAAATATCTTACTGATTTTTACAATCATCTGCTGTGAAAAGCAAGCGCTCATCTGCTTGGAGGAAACAGGCGGTTCCACGAACTTCCTTGTTGCTTAGTCAGAGGACAAGTGTGGTGAGGACTACTCACGGCCAGAGGAGTAGGGGACTCTGGCCAGCATTCACAAGGCAGATACAAATCTTGATTCTCATTTTTAGCTCAATTCCATTCAAAAGGCATGTATTTTTTTTTCAAATCCACAATCTAAAAAAAAAAAGTCATTCAAAATCATAGTAGTTTTAAAATCAAAGAGATTTTGAACATTTCTAAAGGAAAACTTTTTCTCATTTTCTCGACATGCGTAGGTTTCTATTGGAAACACAAGGTAGCCATTAGAACGATGGCACAGGGATGTGTTCCGGCCTCCCTTAGGGTGGCCAGAAGGAGACTGTGGGGACGGGCAGTTTGATTCAGGTCCCCTACTTATCACAGGCACAGTAAAAGACACTGTCAGTAAGCATGCCTCCTCAAGTATTGTGTTCTCTGTTAGAGTTCTGTCCCTCCGGAACCCTGCTGAATAGTGCATTTGGTGACATTTCAGCAGGGCCTCCAAGGGAGGGGGCTCTTTAGAGATGTGCTATAAAAAAACTGCATCCTGGGATTGTGTTCCGTTGTCATTGGCTGTGAATAGGCTCAGTGGCTCTGCTTGGTAAGGACAGGAAGTATACTTCATACACCCCAGTATTCCCCACGACACCCACCAGCATGCATTGCATATTAAGTGTATAAGAGGTGGTGAAATAGTCCAGCGAGGTGGAAGACGTGTGACAATAAATGTGTCACGACCCCTCTGTGGGCGACACCCCTGCCCACCTGGTCCTGTAACTTCGTCTAGAAGCTCCTTCCAGAGCAGGTTGCGCTCAGGGCCCAAGGCAGAGGGAGTCTCAAAAGCAAGAGTTTGGGGGCACCTGGGTGGCTCAGTCGGTTGGGCATCTGCCTTTGGCTGGGGTCATGATCTCAGGGTTCTGGGATCGAATCCCGGGTCGGGTTCCCTGCTCAGAGGGGAGCCTGCTTCTCCCTTTGCTCCTCTCCCTCTGATACCCTCCTCGCTCATGCTCTCTCTGTCTCTCTAATGGATGACTAAAATCTTTAAAAAAAAAAAAAAGCAAGAGTTTGAACTTCTATTTTAGTCAAAGAATTTCACAAAGTAAATATCTGCCTCACAGCTGGGTTCAAGTTCGGATCCTCCCTCTTGCTAAATGAGTGAAGTCACTTGATTTCTCAGAACTTATTTCCTTCTCTGAAATGGGAATGAAAACACCAGTTTCACAGGTTGCATTAAACTCCAGTGAGATAACGCATGACTATAAAATGATACACAATTGCAATTGCAGGTGGGCTCTTATTCTTTGGTGGTAGTAAAAGTATGGCTCTTCATAATTAGTGCTTTTCCTATTACTAAGTGGGTAGTAGGTATGATTGTAACACTTTCGCAAATCTTCATGGTTGGCAAGTTCTCCAGAGTTGTTAATCAGACCCTCTGCTAAGGTAAATCCTGTATAATGAGACACTAGTAAAAGACCCATTAATTTTACATTTCTCATAAAAAGAGGAGGATATGGAAACTCTTCTTTGTGATTCAACATCCATGTATTTTCTTTTCTTTTTTTTTTTTTTTTTAAAG
>NC_138371.1:112296185-112377740 GCF_054177405.1 Leptonychotes weddellii
AGCGAGCGAGAGAGAAACAGCATGAGAGGGGAGAGGGTCAGAGGGAGAAGCAGGCTCCCCGCTGAGCCGGGAGCCCGATGTGGGACTCGATCCCAGGACCCTGGGATCATGACCTGAGCCGAAGGCAGACGCTTAACCATCTGAGCCACCCAGGCGCCCCCAACATCCATCCAGCAATCATTAAACTTGAATGTACTGTCATGTAAAGGCTCTGAAAATTGTTTGAGATTAGAAACATCAATGTCTGGGTTTTACAAACTTACTTGTAGCCCTGCGGTATTTAATAATTTTTCCTAATTTTGCCGGTGTAAGGCCTTGCTTTTGGAAACTCAGCCCCTAAGCTCTTTTTTGAACTAAAACTTGGAATCGGAAGGTAATTGGTATGCACTTGTGATTTTAAAAAATTGCTTCTATATAAGATTGTAAATGAATTCACGACTTGAAATTAATCTTTTTAAATATTAGTGTTTAGACTTCAAAAACTTTTGAATGTCAGCATTTAACATTTGACTTAAAGTATTTAACAATATTTATGGCATTTCTTATTAAAAACTACTAGTGCAACAAAAACAGTAGACTGTTTACTTAAATAATCAAATTTATTTATTGGATAAGTTTATTCCAGGGGATGAAGTTTTGTTCTTGTTTTCCTTTGTTATATTTTCTAGAAAGAAACAAAACAGAAACCTCTAATGAATTTATGAGTAGTAAACCAGTTACTTTTAAGGAAAACAAAAATGCTGATGCTATAATGTTTATATGCGTGATTTATAAGCAAGGGGAAATACATTTTACCTTTATGCAGGGACCGATGGTGCACTCAGCATAAGGAGAAGGCATTAGATTTATACTGCCACGTCAGGCTTTTCTCCCTGTCGTAAAAAAGAATAAAAAAATAAAAAATACAAGTTTCTGAATTCAGGATTTACTATATAAGTATATGTAAAAGTGGCTTAAACATTTCTGTTCTAAAAACAGTTCCTTTCCATTTGTTGATCTACAGCAAATGTATAACTTTACAGATTTAAGAGTTCCCATACACTTTTCCCCCCATTTTTAAATAATGCTCTAAATATGTGTTCACATCTAGACTAATGAAAAGATTACATATGCTTACATCCATGTAAGTTGGTGTTTACTCAATATACTTCAGTGGTGATTTTTAAGCATTTTTATCTCTTTGCATAAATAATGTATTTTGTTTTTGTGTTTTGTTTTGGTTTTCCTGTTAGTGACATTTTTTTATTATGTTTAGTTAGCCACCGTATAGTACATCATTAGTTTTTGATGTGGTGTTCAGCAATTCATTAGTTGCATATAACACCCAGTGCTCATCACAACACATGCCCTCCTTAATACCCATCACCCTGTTTTGATGAGCACTTTATCTGAAACTAATGATATACTATTTGTTGGCTAACTGAATTTAAATTTAAGAATAAATAAATAAATAAGGTACTTTCAACAACTATTTAGGGTGGAAATGGCCCATCAGATTGTCAGTTACATGAGAAACCACCACACCCCCACATGCTTTTTCTCCAAATCCTTTGGGACTATCTAACTATCATAAGGATGTTTGCCTTCAAAATTTAATTAAGATACCTCCTGGTTTTCTTTAAGATCTAGAAGGATATAGATTTGGGAGTAGGAGGTTACAAGAAGAGATGAAATAGGTAATTATTTCCTGGTGGTGTGCTCGTACAAACTCTCATGACAGGGTGGCCCGTGTATTTTTCAGTCATGATTTTAAAACCTTTCCATCCCAAGGGGGTCATGAGTTTAACTTTTTTTGTGTGCTGAGCAGCTGATTGTCAGATGTACCTCTGAACATCCTGGAAACATCAGAGGTCCATGTGGACCTCTGAACATCCCAGCATCCAGATCCCAGAGACAGGAGGGCTGCGAGGGTGGTCATTAGATCAGATTCACCGATAGTGCGTCTTCACTATCAAATGCCACACTTCTTTCCCCACCCTGACACTTAAGAAAGACTAAAGTCATCTTAATGGATAATCAATGCTAGATGGCATTTTTGAGTAATTATGGGCAAGAAAGACACAATTTCAAGAAACATTCCTTAAGTATTGAAGTAGTGCTCAAGGGTAACTGGAAGATATACATGAGAAAGACTACAACATCTGTTCAACAAAAATCTAAACTCTCTTGCTAAGTGAATGTCTATTAGGTGCAGAACACTGTGCAAGGGGTGGATGATGGTTAAGACATTGATTTGTTCTCATATCTAATTGTTTGTTCTCATATCTAATTTTTTGCTAAGAGAGCAGGGTGCATTAATTTGGGCACTCAAGCTTCTCCAGCAACCAATATTTAAGCCTCTCTGTTGTCCCAGCTAATGGCCATACTGACACCATGTCATCTGGCACAGAAGCCCTAATTGGCGATGAAGCATCTCCCTACAGGATAGTCCCAGGGGACCTTAATTCTCCTCTTCCTCTCCCTCCTCAGAGTTTCTTTGCTGGGGCTTTGTTCCTTTTTGTAATTTGTGCCTTTTTTTCTGAGCTCTCTAAAAAAGAGCCAGGTGCGAAAGAGTCCTAAGGTGAAGATCTCTCCATGAGGCTCAACTCAGCAAGGGTTCCAGTCCTTTGAGGTATTTGGACTCCTGTATAACTAGAGGAATATTAACTTACCAATTTAGGGCAGACTGCAGAGGTGCAGGCTACCCATCTCCAGGTCCTAATCTCTGCTCAGAATGATAGGATAAAACATTCTGCCACCTCTTGACCATTTTTTAAAATGGTAACAATGTCTAATGGACTGAATGTTTGTGCCCCCTCCCTCAAATTCATATGTTGAAGCCATAATCCCCAGTTGATGGTATTTGGACATGAGGCTTTGGGAGGCAATTAGGCCATGAGAGTGGAACCTTTATGAACATGCTTAGTGCCCTTATAAGAAGAGATGCAAGAGAGATGATCACTCTCTGCCATGTGAGGACACAGCAAGAAGGCAGCCATCTACAAGCCAGGAAGAAGGCCCTCACCAGACATCAAATCAGCCAGCACCTTGACCTTAGACTTCCAAATCTCCAGAACTGTGAGAAATCAATGTTTGTTGTCTAAGCTACCCAGTCTATAGTAATTTGTTACAGCAGCCTAAACTGGCTAAGCCTCAATGCTTGTTAGAGGCAGCCAATTGGATGAATGAGAAACATTTACGCCCTTAAGAATAAAAGCTTATAAACAATACAAGTAATATTATAAAATACACAGAAACATCCAATGAGTAAAAAGTTAATGAATACCATACATGATACTTAATGCTGCACAGAAATCGCGTTATTCAGAAAGAGGGTCAACTACACCTACTGTACTTATTTCCTTTCGTTATGGAATCATATGCATCTTCTCAAAAGAAATATTGCCAAATATAATTGCTTTTAACAAAGATGTCACAAGCTACTACCTAATTACTTAAATAGAAGGCAATGCATCTTTGGAAAATTGTAAACATCCCAAAGTTATGGCCTTGCATTTTGTCTTAATTTCTGCTAAATTAAGGCTTTGTCATTTCAGATATACCTCTACTGTTCAGTCAGTCCTTCTTCAACAAAAATTAGGGGCCTAAGATCTGTATGCTTCACCAAGCTTAACTAATATCTATAATGATAGAAGCCATTTTATTGGCAATAAATCAGCTTCTGATTCCTACACCAAACACTCCCACACACACAAACATGGATGGGCAGGAAGAAAGAAAGTGGTCCGGGATGATATTTTTCATAGACAACCTAAAATGAAGACACAAAGTCTGCATCAAGGCGGGGATGGTAGCGGGGGAGGGAGATGCAGAAGAAATCCGTCAGGAATTCGTCTAATGTGCTCAGCAGAGGGCACTTAAAAAGAAAAAAAAAAAAAAGGCGAAAAGAAAATAATGTGACATCCACATATACGGTCACTTCCTAGCAGGGAATATGTGAGGTGGTTTTTATCTTGAAAATATCCCTGCTATGGACAGGGCAGGATGACTTGCAGGTACGAAACTGGGTTTGGTGTTGCCTTTGGGGAGTGGGAAACTCCCTAGATGTTAGCTACCTGCTTAAAAGGAAGAGTAACAGGAGCGTCATCATTGTTTATTTGGTAAGTAATGGTTCCCTCTTTAGAAGGGTTTTCTTAAAGTTTCCAAACACTGAAAATAGTGATGAGTTAACACAGGATTGAATCAGGTGAGCTAGGGAGAATGAACTTTTCTGTTTCATCCCTTCCACCAAACAACAGCAAAGGATTATAAGCCAACAACCCAACCACTGCCTCTGGGGGATTTATGGGGATCAGTGGGGGGAGAAGGTGGAGGAGGAAGAGAGAGAAGCCCCCAAAGAGTTGATTGGCTTCTCCTTATTGTCACTCTCCTCCTTGAAAGGCTCCCTAGCTCAGTATGTACATTATAGCTTTAAAAAAACAATATTGGGGCGCCTGGGTGGCTCCATCGTTAAGCGTCTGCCTTCGGCTCAGGTCATGATCCCAGGGTCCTGGGATCGAGCCCCGCATCGGGCTCCCTGCTCCGCGGGAAGCCTGCTTCTCCCTCTTCCACTCCCCCCTGCTTGTGTTCCCTCTCTCGCTGTCTCTCTCTCTGTCAAATAAATAAAATCTTAAAAACAAAAAAAAACACAATATTAGGGGCACCTGGGTGGCTCAGTTGGTTAAGCAACTGCCTTTGGCTCAGGTCATGATCCCAGAGTCCCAGGATCGAGTCCTGCATCAGGCTCCCTGCTCAGTGGGGAGTCCGCTTCTCCCTCTGACCCTACTCCCTTTTGTGCTCTCTCTCTCTCTCTCACTTTCTCTCTCTCTCTCTCAAATAAATAAAATAAAATCTTTAAAAAAATAAAAACAGTATTAGGATCTAGCTTAATTGTATTTGGGCAGCAAAGATACAAATTACTAATATATGAAATTTTGATTTCGGACAGAAGTACAGCATTGCATGTTGCTTTCATTACATTTGAAAATACAATATGTACTTCAATCAAAAAAAGGAAATACATTCTGTAGGAGTAGGTGAAAAATCTACTCAAATATCCACTATATTCTTTTAGTAAATATAGTAGAGTGATATAGTTTTGGTTTTGCTTCTTTAGAGTGTGGACATTTAAGATGAACAAACACTATAAAATAGATTAGTATGTAAAAGTTGTGCAAAAAGTACAGATTAATCAGCTGACTGGGATTACCCAAGAATGTCTGTAGGCCCCTAATTTCTCATACTCTGCAGTTATAATCTTAAGGTACCATATTGCTGCATGCTACTCATTCCTGAAGGAGTGGTGTGCAACATCTGTTTAAATGTGGCATAATAAACTATTGGATATTTTAGGAATTAAAATAAAAGTTATAAAATTTCTGAGCACTTGGGTGGTGCCCAGATTTCAGCTCAGGTCATGATCTCAACATGGTGAGATTGAGCCCAGTGTCAGGTTCGGTGCTGGGCGTGGAGCCTGCTTAAGATTCTCTCTCCCTCTCCCTCTGCCCCGACCCCTTCCCTCCATACTCATCTCATGCTCACACTTTCTCTCTCTTAAAAAAAAAAAAAGGTATAAAATTTGAAATCAATGAATCTCATTCAAAGTGCCAAACATCCCTCCAATCAACTTTTAAGGAATGTAATTAGGTGCAAAGCATATCTCACTTGCAAAAATTTTTATTTCATTATTGGGAAAATAGGGATAAGTGTGCCGATTTTTAAGTCCTAGGAGTTCATCAAGCCTAGATCTTGCCGACTCTGGACATCAGTGAGCTGTTTCAGTTTGTCATCATTGTTGTTTTAACCAGTGATAGGGGATCTTGAAAACCTATGGCATTTCCTCAAAAGTTTAATTCCCTCCTAATTATTAACCTACTGATATGCCGTTGAGTCCAAGGGATTCACTATTTTTTCGGAGCTCAGACTAAAAAGTGCTTGGTAGTTGTGCTGTTGAAGAACCTAGACAAGAAAATAGCTCTTTTGGTAGTGAGCACAGTAGAGAATTAGAGAATCATCGAATTTTGGACCTGAAAGAAGTCTTAGAATCTAATTCACTGCACTCATTTCACAGATGAAGAAATAATAGACCTACACAGACAGCTTACATTGATGGTCTCCTGCTTCCCAGTCTAATCTTCATGATATCACCACAGAAACCTAGATGAAGAACCTCTGGGGTCATTTTTTATGAACAGAGAGAGTGAGGAGAAAATGACACAACTTTCCTTTCCATAGGGTCCTAGAGGCAAGCAATTCATGCGCCAACCTGCTTGTTCAACCTCCGCGTGTCCACCATTTTGTACACTGTGGTGGCCGGGAGTGGTGGACAGGTGAGGTTGAAAGTTTTAAAAAGTACATGTCACTCAGAGTTGGTAAGACTCACCTGGGGTGGGTGGGGGTGAGTCTAATCTCATGCATGGCATCAAGATCTCAGCAGGTTTTATTTTTTATTCTGTCTTCCAGAGATTTAAAAAGTCTCTTTCTTTGACAAACAATCAAGTGAGAGAGAAGAAATTTCAGTATAAGGTAACTTTAGTTCAAGGAGGCACACAGGAGGGGCACCTGGGTGGCTCAGTCAGTTAAGCGCCTGCCTTTGGCTCAGGTCATGATCCCAGGGTCCTGAGATCAAACCCTGCATTGGGCTCCCTGCTCAGTGAGGAGTCTGCTACTCCCTTTCCCTGCCCCCTACCCCCAGTCATGCTCTCTCTCTCTCAAATAAATAAATTCTTTAAAAAAAAAAAAAAGGAGGCACACAGGAAACGTGATTCTCCTCAGGGGGAAAACCTAGACCCTATATAAATATTTCCTTTTTGGGGGAGAGGATTAAGAGATATGTTCCTTTTGAAAGGGAAAGGTCTCCTGAATTTCCATTGCTCCGATGGACTGAGATTTGCTACTATTCCCTTATGACACTGAGGAAAATGAGGCATATGGAATTTCAGTATTCATTCAGCACAAATGACTTTGATTTAATCTTAGATGCTCCTGTTCTTTAAAAGCTTTTTCAGCCACCCATGCCACATGAGATTTTTTTCAATGCTTACTCTATCAGTATTCTTCAACCTCTAGTCATCTTGGTGGCTCTTTTCTCCTTTTCTTCTTCCCTCTATCCTTTCAAATTCCTTTCTACCACCATGTCCCCAGAATTTTATCCTCTCCTCCTTCTGTTATATAGAGCAATTCTGATCTTTCCAGCTCTTATCCCTAAGCTCATCTTCAGGCCTATCATTGCATATCCAAAACCAATCAAGATGCTCATGAAAATCCAAGGGCCCTCTGAGAATACTTCCTTTAAGCCCATGGTCAGCATAGGAGTACATGAGAACCATCTGCAAATCTTATTAAAATTAAATTCAGATGCTGGTTCATCAGTTTGGGATTGGCCTAGGAACACTTATTTTAATAGTCATGATTTGATTCTGATAGATCTTTAGCTCATTCTTCGAGAAACTCTGTAGTCTAATAAGATTCATTCCGCACAGGAGGCAGTTGGATAGATAGTAGGGGTTTTTATAGAGAGTATTTTTATTCTGAAAAAAAAAAGCCTGGAAAGACTCCACTGTGATTAAACATCTCCCCATCATTCTATTGCTCAGCCCATCCTATGGTATAAACCAAAGATCACTCTTGTTAGAAGCTCTGTCAGTTAAAACTTTGGTAGACTCATTAGCAGGGGATAAGACTCATATTTCCTGTCTTAAGAGGATTTGTCTTGTCAGAAACATGTTTGTATTCACTTGAACAGGCTCAGTGACCCGTGTAACTAAGTCACATAGAGGACAAAGCTTGCCCTGGGACAACCCAGGAGACTTTGCTTACCATCTTCTGATGGCGTTTAAAAGAAGACAGTCTTAAAGGATCAGGAAGGAAGACCATTTGGGGTTAGACGTTCCATACTATTTTGTATTTTTAATACCCAGAGTAGTTTGTGATAAGTTCATATTCATTTAGGCTGAATTATTCAGTAAAGATAGCTTTGTTTTCAACTCAGTTTACAGTATAGCTGTGTCCCTTTTATTTTTTTATTTTTATTTTTTTTTAAGATTTTTTTTATTTATTTATTTGAGACAGAGAGAATGAGAGAGAGAGAGCACATGAGAGGGGGGAGGGTCAGAGGCAGAAGCAGGCTCCCTGCCGAGCAGGGAGCCCGATGCGGGACTCCATCCAGGGACTCCAGGATCATGACCTGAGCCGAAGGCAGTCGCTTAACCAACTGAGCCACCCAGGCGCCCAGCTGTGTCCCTTTTAAAAGACAGTTTAAATACAAAAATCAGAAACTGAACAGAGGGTCCTTATAAAGTATGTAAATTGTCCATGCTGTGAATTAATAAATTCTCATATAATGCATTTTAAATAATTTATTTTACAAAAATGTGGTGCACGCTTCTGAAAAAGATATCAACTCTATTGTGCAAAGAATATATATATTATTCTTTCTAATAAGTTTACTGTCTTTTTCCATGCTTCTGTCATCTTTTTACCTTTATTCTTAGCTCTTTGAGTCAAAGAGCTAAATACTCTATTTTTTTATTGCCCTGAAATGTTTATCCAACGATTGCGGCCCATAGTAGGTGCTCAGGAAAATGCTTCTGTCCCACCCAGAGCTGTGCCATACTTTCCCCTCTTCCATTAGCAGTGTGTGAATATAGGTAAGTAATTTAGCCACCCTATGTTCCCTAGAATATTCCCTGTAAAGCAGGATAAAAATAGTGGCCACTGCCAAGAATCTTTACTATTTTAGGACCCCTCTGGAGTTTAGAACTGCATCTCTGAAGTACTTCTCTCCTCCACTGGTAGATTTTTCTTAAGTAAAACACTGAACCCTTTTTTTATTTTTGTTAGTGCATCTCTCATGGCCCCTCTGCTTTCAGAATCGAACTCAGGAGCATGGCACTGAAGGCCCAGGAGCCCTCCCAGTCGGACCCCCCTCAGGAAGGCTTCTTGCCCACCCCGGCCCTTCCAGGTGCTGCTCCAGCCCCACCGACCACGGGCTGCTCTCTGGCCCCACTGGCCTTTCACTGGTGCGGGTCTGCACACAGCCTTCCTCATCTGCCCACCATGCTTCTCTCTGTCATATTCTATCTATTTCAGGGCTGAGCTCAAAGATCACCTTATCACTCAAACTATCCCTTACAATCCCACCCCCGGATAATTTAGTTGTCTCCCCTTTTGTCCCCTGGTCTTTGCATATTGTACTATTGTAGTATTTCATTCTGTACATGTCTGTTGTTATCAGCACGCTCTCTGCCCAGGCTCCAAGCCGTTTGAAGGTAGAAACTGTGTAAGCCATGAATGAATGAATGAATGAATGAATGAATGAATGAATACTTTGCTTGTCTTCACTGCCTGGTTTGTCTTAGCCATCAGGAGCAAGCACAGAGCTAAATGATTTCCTAAGAAGCAATAGTCTATTTTTGTATTTCTTCCCTGGTGAAAGTGGTTTCCTGTCTCCAAATCTCTTATCACCTGGACTTCTGTTATTTTACTCTTGCCTTACTATATCCCTGTTCGACAAGATTTTTTTGCTTATAATATTAGCTACTTTAAATTTTTCACAGATTTAATTAAGTGATAAGTATAATACAGTATCCTCTGAGCATTATCTGAGGTAAATAAAATATTTTCCCTTCAAAGGCAGCCTCCTTTTTCCATTTCTCTTTCCCCCTCACTGTATCCTGGGTAAAGCTCATGTCAGCTCTTCATGTGTCCATCAGTTGCCTAATGGTTTTGAATCATCCTTCTTTATTAATTTGTTTTGCTTCAGCACACGTAATTGGCTACAATTACTTGACAGTTTCATTTTGACTAATATAGATCTACAAACTCAAAACTTTGTAATGCCCTTCACTTTGGCTGGTGTCATCCCAAATGCCACAATAGCAGGGACTATAATGGTGTTTTGTGCAAACAATGCGGAAGAGTGAAGTAGAAAGAAAAGAGACTCAGCAAAAGGAGATCATCATAAACTTGTCAGGGAATAAAAGTGAATTTCCTAAAATTATTACTATAGTAACGAGTATATGCAACTTTTGCACTAAATAACTGGGTGTAAAGTCTTATTCCTAAGAAAGCTTACTGAAATGATGGTTCTTTGATGTCTAGAATGGATTGTTTACCTGATGAAGCAATGTAACAAATATCTCAGGAATAACCAGTTTTACAACTGACAGCAAACTCCTTAGGGCAAAGACTTTATATGTTTGGCACAATTACACTTATTGTACACCAGTGCTATATAAATATTTAATAACAGCTCCTCCCACACCTCTTCCTGGCAGGTCCAGCCTTCCTGACTTGTCGTGTCCATAATCAAATACGTGTTTCCGCATTAATCATTTGAGGTGTGGGGCCACTTCTAGGCTGGTTTCTCTGGGATGGTGCCATCTCCTTCAGTCTTGCTGTGTGCTCTAGGTGACTGGGATATAGATAATTAGCTATGAATATCAAACAGTACTCTTTTTTTTCCCTTGCTTTGAAACATCTCTTCATTTTTACAGATTGGTGACTTACGGAGTGAGCTAGATTTTCTCCTAAAGGTAAAGCAGTCACTTTTTTTGAGTTTGCACTAAGATCTGGGCTTCATCATCCAGGCTGTATAACTATAACTCTAACTTGACTTTGGACAGCTCGCTTTGCCTCTCAGGGGGTCAGCTGGCTCATCTGAAAGAGATCCTCTTGGGTTATTCGTAGGTGTTATTTCTGGCCCCAAAGTTCTAGTGTATGCCTATTTCCAGATGTAGTATCTGTGCACACTTACTCCAAAGAAATAAATGAGTTCACTTGTACAGCTCTTTCTACTGAATTCGAAAAAAGGTGCTATTACTTACTTGATCTCTTGTCTGATTTTTTTTTCTTTAAGAGGAATTTACCCAATATTAATTACAGAGAAGGGAGTCATTGTGGCAACAGATTTGAATTCCAAAGTACATACATGTAGAATAACCTAGCTGCTTAATTATGTGGATTTTAAAAGAATAACAAGATTTAAAGTGATCGGAAAGAACAAAATCTACTGGCTCTGGGAGACAAAGGTCTACTAATTGTGTGATTGGGTGAACTATGTCCCTTGGTTTCTTTATCAGTAAAATGGGAATGTTATCTTTCTGTTTACCAAAGATCAAGAAAGGAGGTAAAGACATAAAGGTCCCCATTGTAGTTATAGCACTTTCCACTGAAAACTTTCCATGTAGAGACCCTGTACAGTCTGGTGCTGCTGGTTTCCTGACCATGGGAGACCCTGCACCTTTGTCTGCTCACACTTTCTCTTTCAACTCTTCTCTTGACATTTGCCCACCTTTCCTTATGTCTGGAGCTACCATCTTTGCTCATGCAAAATGTTATTGTTGTTGCAGCAAGCCTAATCAGCCCACTGAACGATTTAATCTGTTATTTGTTTCCATTAATAGCTTCTTCCCAAGTCCCAAGTTTATCTGCCAAAAGTGTAGTAGTTAAGGCTCCATAAAAGTCTTGTGCAAACCCTCTTAGTTTTACTCATCTTGTCTTCCTCTCCTATCTGGGAATTCCCAGTCTGCAGAAGTTTTCTTTGTGCATGCTCAGGTTTCCATGGGCGACTCAGGTAAACTGGAAAGTTCTTTGGCTCAGGTCAAGATCAGGATCATTTCTACCTGTAGTCACATTTACCTTCATGAGGTTTAAATAATGGTTCAGGGAAGTGAACCCCGTTAAGTTTTTACTGCAGGAACATGGAGATCTCTGGATCAATGAAATCTTCACAGTTAGATAAACTTCAACACCTAACAGTAACTTTTGTGCTTCCCATTCAATGATTTACACCAATGTTAGTCTCACGTTTAAATTACTAATACTATATATTATTGTGTGAATATACCCAGAAGCAGTGACACTGTTTTTAAGTTCAATATGTCTTATTTATCTTTCTGAATGCCTTTAAAAATGTATACTTCCTCCTTGGAGTCCCCAAATACTAATTTTGGCCTTTCCATCATTGACTAGGATCACCTTGCCGAATTCGATTTTCATTCCTATATTAGTAGATCTTGTTATGTTTATTGTTATGATTATTTTTCCACATTGACCCTACCCCACAATGGCTGTTATTCATAGAAAACTCACACTGGATCATTCATTCATTCACTCATTCATTCATTCATTCATTCATTCTGTAAATGCTATTTGAGTACTTACTACCTGCCAGGCAGTGGACTATTACTTGCTCATAAGTATCAGGAAGTCTCCTGATATTATTATAGAGCTGTCTATTCCTTCCTTCAATTTTATCAATATTTTTGTTGTATTTTTAGGAGCTCTGATGTTTGGTACATATATTATTGTTCTATCTTCTTGGTCAATTAAGGTTCTTAACATTATGTAATGGACTTCTTTGTCTCTTGTAACAGTTTTTGACTCAAAATTTATTTTGTCTGTTATTAGTATGCCACCCCTACTCTCTTTTAGTTATTATTTGAATGGAATATCTTTTTCTATCCCTTCACTTTCACCCTATTTGTGTCCTTAGATCCTTAGATCCAAAGTCACTTGTAGATAGCGTATAGTTGGATCCTGTTTTTTTAATCCATTATGCCAATCTACTATGTCTTTTGATCGGAAAGTTGAACCCATTTACATTTAAAGCAATTACTGATAAGGAATAGCTTACTACTGCCTGTTATTTTGTTATTTTTTCCTGTAAGTCTTATGGCTTTGTGTCCTCATTTCCTTCCTTGCTGCTTTCCTTTGTGTTTAGTGGATTTTTTGCAGTGGCTGGTGTATATTCTACAGATATTTTCTTTGTGCTCACCATGGGGATTACATAAACTATCCTAATGTTATAACAATCCATTTTAAACTGGTAATAACTTCAGTTGCATACAAAAACTCTACTTATTTGCATCCTGCTCCACCTCTCAGTTTACATTATTAATGTCACAGATTATATCTTTATATATTGTATACCTGTTAACATGGTTTTATTCCTTATGCTTTTGTCTTTTAAATCCTATAAAAGAAAGAACAGTGGAGTTACAAACCAAAACTACAATAATCCACATTTTTACATTTGTCCATATGTTGATCTTTACCAGAGGACTTACATACTCATATTGTTTCAAGTTACTGTCGAGGGTCCTTTTGTTTCAACTTTAAGGACTCCCATTAGTATTTCTCATAGGCCAGGTCTAGTGTTAACTCCCTCAACCTTTGTTTATCAGGGAATGTCTTAATTTCTCTCTCATTTTTGAAGAAACATTTTGTCAGATATAGCTTTCTCAGTTGACAGTTTTTCCTTTCAGTACAATGAATATATCATCCCATTGCCTTCTAGCCTGCAAAATTTCTGTTGAGAAATCCACTAAGAATCTTATTGAAGATCCCTTGTATATGAGGAGTCACTTTTCACTTGCTGCTTTCAAAATTCTCTCTTTGTCTTTGACTTTCTGCAGTTTGATTATAATGTGTCTCAGTGTGGGTCTCTTTGTGTTTATCCTACTTAGAGTTTGTTAAGATTCTTGTATGTGTATATCCATGGCTTTCCTCAAAGTTGAGATATTTTTACCGTTGTTTCTTCAAATAAATTCTCTGTCCCTTTCTCCTTCTCTTGCCTTCTGGGACTCTCAAATGCATATATTGATGTGTTTGATAGTATCTCAAAAGCCCCTTCACTTTTCTTTGTTATTGTTTCCTTTTGTTCCTTAGACTCAATAATTTCAAATGACCCATCTTAAAGTTTTCTGATCTTTTTTCTACCTGTTTAAATCTGTTATAGAGCCTCTCTAGTGAATTTTTCAATTCAGTTATTGTTTTATTCAGCTTTAATATTTTTGTTTGGTTTTTTTTTTATAATTTTGATCTCTTTATTGCTTATCTCATTTTATTCATGAATTGTTTTCCTGAATTTGTTTAGTTGTCTGGCTGTGTGGTCCTTTATTTTATTGAGCATACTTAAGAAAATTGTTCTAAAGTCTTTGTTAGGTCCAAGGCCTGTGTTTCTTTAGGGTCAGGTTCTGGAGATTTATTTTGTTCCTTAGAATGGGCCATCTTTATCTTTTTCTTTGGGTATCTTGTGATCTTTTGTTGACAATTAAGCATTTGAAAAGCCCATCTTCTCACCAGTCCTAGTAAACTCTGTACAGAGGAAGATGACTGGTTAGTCTTATATGAAGGCTCAAGGCCCTCTCAGCCTTTTTCTGGGGATATATCTTCCCTGGGCCTGTCCACATACTTTTTCTTCTCTAACTCACTTGTATATACAGCTGCTTTTAAATCTCTTAACTTTCCCTCAAGTTTCATCCCTGTTCCTTCTCATGACCATAGATATCCTATTGTATTCCTCTACCTGAAATCTCCTGCCCCCAGGTGTCCAGGGGTCTGCAGTCCCTTGAAGCTCTCACAAGGCCACTGTGCCACCACAGCAGCCTCTAACCTGATATCCAAAATATGCCCCCATTCCAATCATGCTGAGTTAGACCAAACAGAAACCAGTCCCTCCGACAAGCCAGAATGTTGCAAGCAAGTTCCACTCTTTCCTTCTGTCCTGAGGGAAGGACCAGGAATTGGGTGGCATCCTCCTGACCACGTCATGCTGTACTGGGGAGGGTAAGAGCAAGCAAAAATGGCACGAAATCTCCTATTGTTTTGAGTGTGGACTTTTCTTAGCTAGGCATTCACTTGGTTAATAAAACTTCCTAACTAGTGTCTAGAGTTCCCACAACACTACTTTGGCCCATATATTGTTGTTATTTTGGTATTTCCATGGGAGAACAGGGCTTGGAGCTTCCTGGTCTGTCATCTTGCTGACATCACCCTTGCTCATGAGTAACTCAAAATCCAGACACAGAATAAGAATGACATAAATTTTTGTGGTTTAGAAACAATAACTCTTAAGATTACACATCTTTGTATAAAAGAAAATAAACTTCAGAACCAGAGAAACCATTAAAAACCTGTGTACTGGACTAGGTGAGAAATGGTAAAAGCCTGATCTAAGACCGAGGTGTACATTCAAGATCTATTTAGGAGGTGTGGCTCTAAGACTCGGTAGCCTCATGGAAGCACCGGCCAGGGATGGAGGAGACATGGAGTCAAGAATAGACTAGTAGATTCCAGTAACTGTGATTTTAGTCAAGTTTCTTAGCCATTCTGAATTTCATTTCCTCATCTATAGAGTGGTTTGAAGTTTAAAAGAGATAACATATGTCAGTGCCTAGTATATAGTAGGCAACTAGTAAGCATTTCTTTTTTTCTCATCCCCCATCTCTAACCAGTATTATTAGATTATGCAGCTTAGTGGTTGGTGATACTACTAACTGAATAGGAAAAGTTTAAGCCAATCTTTTAAATCTCTGGGTCTTTTTTTTTTTTTTAACTCCTACTCTTTAGTAATAATACACATTAAGTAAGTTCTGTAGAAGGAAGAGTTTGCATTTAGATTTATCTTTCTCAAACAAGCTGTCCTAAGTTTCCTAAAATTATTATCTGATTCCCAGAATGTTCCCCTAAAATGAATCAGGAAGCAAGGTCACTTTAGCACACTGGTTGATTCCAGGTTATTCCATAAATTTGGAGCAAAGTAGTAAAAATAATTTGTCTCCTGCCTCTTGAGCCAATGCTTTGTTACCAACTCTGAGGCGTTTTAAAAATCCTGTGAGAATTTTCTCCAAACGATTCTAATTTGACAGATTTACAGCCATTCAAATATATGTGTGCATTCATGATGACAGTTTGAATGTTATGTTTAGAGATTATGAAAGGAAAATAGAAAAAGGAATTTCAGCTTACCCTCTTTTCCCCTAAAGTTGCCGACCTTTTTATAAAATTATGTTTCTGTAAGCCAAGATCCAAATGGTTATCAATACTAGAAAATGTAGGTTTTCATTCAACTACTATTTAATATAGACTATATATATACATATATATATAGCTTAACAAATCATAATGTAGTGGCTTGTAATGGATGATAAAGAATAATTTTAATACCTATTCTTGAGATATTTTAGAATAATCAGGATGACGTGTTTACCCCTTGATACATAACACTCTAGTTATGATCTATGCATCAAATTTTAAAAGATGGCAATTATGTATCCAGATATCCATCCCGATAGGAGAAAAATCTATTGGCTTATAAAACATGAAAGCTGAGAAGTTGGAAAAATCCAGGCATGTAGCTGGGGAGTGATGTAAGCAGTTAGTGCAACTGTACCCCTGGGTTCTTTCCTACAAGTCATACCCCACTTCCCACACCACCACGAAATGGAATTTTCCAGAGTCTTGAATTTGATTAATCATATTGTATATTTTAAATTATTTTCAAGAAAAACAAAAGCTATAAAAATATTAAGTAGCAACATCTACTTCTTTTCTCTTCGTCCTATTGCTGTGGTTGGTACATTACTGCATGTGATTGCTTATCTAATGAAGTAGCCAAATATGTTAACAAAATGTTACCTTCCACAGAGAACATAAGAATCACATTTTTTTGATATTGAGAATGATGAGGAGAGCCTGGGTGGCTCAGTCGGTTGAGTGTCAGACCCTCGATTTCAGCTCAGGTCATGATCTCAGGGTCGTGCAATCAAGCCCCACATTGAGCTCTGTGCTGGGTGCAGAGTCTGCTTGCCCCTCTCCCTCTGCTCCTCCCCCTGCTCGCATTTGCATATGCTCTCTCTCTCAAATGGATAAATAAATAAAGTCTTTATAAAAAAACAAAAATGATGAAACACTGATGGACTTCCTGTTATAATTCATTGTTACACACAGAGATGTGTTTTTGTTTAGCAAAGTCCTGATAGCTAGAAAGACACAATTGTTCAGTGGATATGTCTTTGTCTATTTTAACATGTGATACTGTGTTACTCAAGAGACTTTATTCAAGCACATTGTAGGACTGCATTTCTCAGAGATGACACATGGTCATGCACAGACACAGATAATAGTTTTGTCTCATAAAGCCTTATCTCTTGAAAGACCTGGCTCAGATGATAAGGTTGTGTCATGGAATCCTGATGTAATTGAGGCAGGTGCCCACTAGGTAACTGCTGGCTTCCCAGACTCATTTCTACATCCAGGTATACTGAACTCTAAGCAGTTATTAAAATCTGCACACAATTTTCTTTACCATCTACACCTCCTACACCACTATTCATTTACCTTCCTTCGCCTCCGTGCTATCCCCACTGGCTGAAATAGACTTCATCCCTTTCTGCTCTATCAATGCCCTGCTTATTCCTGGGAATAAGCCTCTTTCAGAACTCAGTAAGCATTAAGCCCTTCTGGAAAGCTTCATTCACGTTCATGCTGAGTTGGGTCCCTTTCTAAGTACTCCTCAGAGCCCTTTGCAAATCTTGGTTATGATGATCCAGTCACTCGTTTCTCTCCCCCGTTGGATAGTGAGCTCCTTGAGGATAAAAACCACCTAATTAATTTTTTTATTAAAAATACCTAGAATACTCCCTGGCACCTAGGTAGGACTCAACAAATGTGTGTTGAATGAGTTAAGTGGACAAATGAATGAATGATTCCATCCTGGTCTGTAAATGGAATATTGACATGTGTTACCAAATTCCAAATTCCTTCCATGTGCCAGGCATGTTGTTGGTCTTTTTTGAAGCATTTGCTCATCTAATCATCTTAATGACTCTATGATGGAGATATCTTTATTTTCCCCATTCTTTAAATGAGGAATTGAGACACAGAGAGTTCAAGTAACAAGATCATACCATGCACACAGATTTCAACCTTAGATTTGTTGAGCCTTTTACACTCAGTCTATCCTTGAAGTTATATGGCTACTAATCATAAAAGATGTGTCAAAATTGTCCATGCTGAGAGAATAGCTACAAGTCTTTCTTTTACTATATTATTTGTACTAGTAAAGAAAAGAAAAACAAATCACCTAAAATCTGTAACACAAATCTGTAAATATTCTCTTCAATTTTTTTCATTTAAAAAATATCTTTAAATCCTATATATACATAATTTTTATCTTAACACTATATTGTATTCATATTTATGCTACTACCTTGTCTTCATAACCATAGTAGTTAATGGTGTGATGATTGTATTTCAGGTGAGTTGATATGTTTAACCAATTACCTACTCTTGGACATTTGTTTCTCTCTAACAATACTGTGGTGGCAGTAATGTTTATATTGGGGATTTCTTCTGACTTTTCCTTAGCTTTTCAGAAAGGGAATTTCAGCATGAAAGCCACACCAATTATTTAACAGTAAAATAATTAAGGGGCTCAGGCATTTAGCACTATTTCTGTGGTTTCTAGAGGCTGTGGACATAGGAGAAAAGACTAGCTATAATAGGGTTCTTGGGCTGACCCTCATTAACTGGGTAGTCTGCCCTGTGAGGAAATGCCCCAGATCCAACAACTCAGACAGAGGACAGTTGGAGGAAGAACCCATAGTCTACACCACTTTAGAGTACAGAATAAATACCTGTGACCAACAAAGAATAACCAGTCCCTAAAAAGGAAGTAAGCCATTGAAGGCGTTATCAATAGAGATGTTAAAAGGATTTAATTTCCCTGGTTAGCTTTCTATGAAAGATCAACCCTAAAGGCCCTCGTTGGCAACGCTGTTGGGACCCCTCCCACTCTTGAGAGCTTTTTCTGTATCTTCACTTAATAAACTTCTATCGCTTTACACACACACACACACACAAATACAGAATACAATCTGGTGAAAGTTGGCATCTGTCCTGGCTACAAATGAAGGTTAGGTGGAAATTGTCAAGACAGGGCCATGTACATCATGCAAGGTCTGTGAAAGGAGGAAGTAGCCCTAGACTAAAACTTGCCTGAATTATTTAATGGTCCTCGGGGAAACTTAATGCTGAAAATCTCAGGAATTTAAAAAACAAAGCAACAAAAAGTGCCAGCTAGTGTCACTGATGTCTGCTTTCTGGCACAGCTAACTCCAGAGCCCTTGTACATCTAGACTTCTTGAGACAGGTCAGAGAGGAGACTGCTGCTTATGTGACGATGAGGATCATTTCAATTTTTGTAGTTTACGTGCAAGCACTTAGCATAGTTCTTGACACATAATAGGTGCTGAATAAATATTTGTCAAATGAAGGCATAGGTGGGGTAGAAAGCATATGTGCTTTGGAATCAGAAAGATTTGGGTTTGTGGGGCACCTGGGTAGCTCAGTCAGTTGAGCATCTGACTCTTGATTTCAGCTCAGGTCATGATCTCAGGGTCATGAAATCGAGCCACGCATCAGGCTCCACGCTCAGTGGAGAGTCTGCTTGAGATTCTCTCCCTCTCCCTCTGCCTCTCCTCTCCCCTCTCCAAAATAAATAAAAATAAATAAATCTTTTAAAAAAAAGAAAGAAAGCAAGCTTTGGATTTGAAACTTTTATCTATCACTTACTGCCTATCTGGCCTTGGATATGTGACTTCACCTCTCAGAGCTTCAGAACCCTCATGTAAAATGAAGACAATCTGATTTACCTTGCCTGGTGATTTGTACATTGTTTGGGTGTGTAATGATTAGTAGGAGGTAATCACATGGGGAAAACCCAAAGATCACCTATGGCAAAACAGTGTCTTGGGTAAGAGAAATTAAATAGGTAAAAGGATGGGAGAGAAGTGTGCAGGAATATAACTTTACCCCAAAGTAATAGAACTGCAGGAACAATAGGAATAAAGTGGGGCAGGAATTCACCAGAAATATAATAGAAAGTGAAAGAACCAGCATTTCTAATTCTTATAAAACTGACTAGTTATTTCCCACTTGTTGACGTCTTCGTCCCTTCTATGGGTAATCTCATTTTTTTCATTTGGCTTCTTTTTTACTTATAAGTATGTTATAACTCAAATAAGAGACAGATTTTTATAACATAGGGACTTTAAAGTATTGGCTTTAGTAGATCCTGCCACTTTTTAGAACATTATGACATTTATTTTGGAACTCTCATTTGGTCTGCAAAGTGCTTCCTAAAAATCTCTTTAGGAGATAAGTTTGGCATAAAATAGTAAATACAACTTGATAGGAATTTTAGAATCCTAAAATTGTTCCTTGTTTTAGGGACAGTATACTTCATTTAGGCATGTGGTGTGTGTGTGTGTGTGTGTGTACTTCAGGAAAATAGTGTTACAGGGGCGCCTGGGTGGTTCAGTCATTAAGCGTCTGCCTTTGGCTCATGTCGTGATCCCAGTGTCCTGGGATCGAGCCCTGCATTGGGCTCCCTGCTCAGCGGGAAGCCTGCTTCTCCCTCTCCCACTCCCCCTGCTTGTGTCCCCTCTCTCACTATCTCTCTCTCTGTCAAATAAATAAATAAAATCTTTTTTAAAAAAAAGTAAAATAATGTTACATAGTGCAAATACTGGGTGAGGACTCTTTAAAAACTAAAACTAAAAGACAACCATAACAACACTCTGAGCTCTTCCCATGGTGATCTTCTCCACGGCTCCCCCTTATTCTCCTGTTGGTCCATACTCAAGGATACCTGGCAATGCGGAGCCTCCTATAGAGCATTTTTTCTGATTTTTCAAGAATTCTTCCATCATTTAAACAGCACCTCCAACCATATAAAGTGAACATTGATTAGGAAAAAAGCCTGTCAACTTCTACATAGACCCCAGGGTCTTCATCATCATCAGATCAGAATACCAACTTCCTTGATTCTCCCAAGAATGGATGTGCCTTTCCCTTTAACTTGTAACATATATTTCCTTTGATTTCTTTGTGGTTTATATAGCTTTCAGGTTTTTTTCCCTTTAAATTAAAAAGTAATTATGAAGCACTTCACAAAAAAAAAGAATAAAAAGTACGATCACAGATACCTATGCATCCACTCTCAAAACAGATGCTAATAATTTAAGAAATTAAAACTTTCATATATAGATCTTCCTTGCCTTATGATGCAGTTACATGCCAATAAACCTGTCATAATTGAAAATATCATAAGTTGAACATGCATTTGCTACAACCACCCTACTGAACATCGAGGCTTAGCCTAGCCCACCTTAAACGTGCTCAGAACACTTTACCTTGGCCTATGGTTGAACCAAATTACTTAACACAAAGCCTATTTTATAATAGAGTGTTGGATATCTCATATAATTGATTGAATACTGTACTGAGAGTGATAAACAGAATGGTTGTAATTATACCGGTTATATTCGTGAGCGTGTGGCTGACTGGGAGCTATGGCTGCTGCTGAGCATCACGAGAATATTGCGCCGCATCTTAGTAGCCCAGGAAAAGATCCAAATTCAAATTTCAGTGCATGGTTTCTACTGAATGCCTGTCACCTTTGCACCATCCTAAGGTAGAAAAATTCTGAAGTTGAACCATCATAAGTGGAGTGAGACCTCCCTCTCCATCCTTTCCCCATCCCCCTGCAAAGGGTAACAATGGCTTCCTGACGTTGGTACATTTCATTCTTATGAGGCATTTTAGTAGGTTTGTGACGTGTATCCACAAGAATATATCATGTCATAAGCCCTTAATTCCTGTCTCCACACTGGCCTTAGAGCTCAAGCTCCCAGTTTCCCAAGACCAGCCACTGCTCTCTAACCCTTTCTTGTGAGTTCACCATAGTGTCACCTCCTATTCACAAAGGCTTTCAGTTCCTGGAAGTCACATTTCAGGACCCCTGTGACTTCCTGTCCTCTCTTAAAAACTTAGCTATGCATGTTATAAATTGTGTACTGTATTGGAGCCTGCCTGTATGAGTGCTTTTAACGAGAACCTTTTCAGTTTATATTCTCCACAACACTGCAAAAACTAGAAGTTCTGACTTCATTCTCAGAGACGATTTTCCTGCAGTAATCCTTTCCTGTCTGTGCGAATATTCTCACAGGACCAAGCATAAGACCGTGTCAGGTGTGAGCACATATTAGAACCCCTGTCTCCAGACGTGAGTCTCCCAGGTCTCAGTTTGCCCAGTTACGTAACCTCCGAACTGTAAGATTCTGTGATTGCTAAGAACTGCAACATGAGATGCCAAGTATTTAGGACCCTGACAAAAGAGGTTTTATAAAAATATTAACTCAGCGTTGCGTAATACTGCATAAAAAATTTTGGGAGCAATTTTATTATAAAACAACCTTCATTTCTTCTTTTGTTAAGAATACTTCCCGGGGCAACTATGTGGCTCAGTCGTTAAGCATCTGCCTTCAGCTCAGGTTGTGATCCCAGGGTCCTGGGATCAAGCCCCGCATCCGGCTCCCAGCTCAGCGGGAAGCCTGCTTCTCCCTCTCCCACTCCCGCTGCTTGTGTTCCCTCTCTCGCTGTGTCTCTCTCTGTCAAATAAATAAATAAAATCTTAAAAAAAAAAATACTTCCCAAAGTGACCATAGGTATTTTCTAAAAGAAGACACATAAGACCATAAAATAGAATTACTTTGTTTAATAAGTGAATATTAGCAAATGCCCTCAAAAGCTTGCATTCTTTTCCTTAATAATGGCTATTTTGTGTTTCTTTCTTAACAAAGCTTCTTTTGCCCTTATCCACTCCTTACTCAAGACCACTGCCAAAATTTTAATTATAAGTAACTTACTTTGTAGATTACTTTGAGGGAGATGAATCCTGACCACTTACTGGAAGGATAAAACTAGAAATCCGAGTGAAGTCAAGTTTTACCCGAAACATTCTGTTCTGACAGAATCATTTTTCCTTTTAGAAAATCTGGCGTGGGACTCTGTCCCCTGGGCCAGGTTTCACCTGTGCGTTCCAAAGCCTCTAAAGCTTTGCTGCGATCTACTTGTTTGCTTAAAGGCCAGTAAACATAAGGAATACAGCAGGCTTTTAGCCAGACTGAGGACTAACATTGAGTAATTTACAGTGCTTCCTGATTGAATGTGTCGTTGTGAAACTGGTGGAGATAACACGTTCCTTGAGCTCCTCCCGCCCGGAACCGCGCACTGGCGCCCAGGCATGCAAGCAAGCTTGCCCTGGAGTTGCGTAATGCGTGATTTACACACAGGGCTCCGCGACCACCGACCATGCCTCCGCCAGCTCCCTGTTGCTAGCGTTAAGGATGGTATTGAGTTTCGAGCCATGACTGCAACTTCTTTCGTTTAAGAAATAGAAGTGGATATTTATATTTTCCCGTTATAAAATGCTTTGAAATACATTTTATATTGTTTGGTGGGATAAACCTAAGCTGAGGACAGCATTCTGATGGAAAACAAAGAACCTGTTGAAAGGAAAGTATGATAGGATAACCCTGACAAATGATTCTGGAAGTTTTACGGAAACCTTCAGGTAGAAGAGCCTTCAAAGTCCCTTGTCAAGCAGGAGATGTAATGGGGCTGCTTTTTTGGAGTCCTTCAGAGTGAAGAGTTGAACTGACATCACACCAAACAGCAGGATGCTAGTCTGCCTCAAAATGCCATCATATGACTATGACATGGGGTAAGACACTACAGTTTTCCTTATCTGGAGCTCTGTGGAGATTGGGTGTGGTAACCTAGTGAGTTCTCCATCTCTAAAGAGCCTGTACACTAGAAGATGTCTTTCCAAATGTAGCAGATATTAACTTTGTTTCCATTAGTACAGGTACAAATGCTGTGGAAATCTGACACATTTGCCCACTTGATTTCAAAAGACACACTGTTTTCACCTTATTAGCTTATACTGGGTATTGAGTAACCTGTTCCTCTGTTCACTGGAAGCCATTTTGTTTCCTTGGGATTAATTTCTTCATGTCTTTACTGACATGAAGTTCCATGTCAGTACAGTGAATGTTCAATACTGATGTGAACTTTTTAACTTCCCTGATCTAGTTTAACTACCACGGGTATCTATTACTGATGTTTTAACCTTCCCACCATGCCATTGACCTGTTTCTAGGTCCAACTATTCATTCATGTATGCATTCAACAAACATTAAGCATCTCTCATGTTCCAAGCCCTACACAAGGCTGGGACTGAAATTGCAAAGTAGGGACAAGAAGACAGTCCCTAGTAATAATCACAACATGTAAGCATTACTCCAGTAGAGGTCAAGAAGGTGTCATGGGACCATACAGGAGGCAGCTCGGTCTATTAACTTGAAACTTTAGGAACTTAAAAATTATGTTCCTAAGACGTAATCTCAAGTCTCTTGATCCTTAAATTTACTATTAGCTAATAAACCATATTCTGACATAATTCTTTACTTGTTTCAGTATTATTAAATAATTTCATTCTTCTTTATATTCTAGTTAGTCGATGATAATATGCTCACTACTTCTCTATCCTCCATCTGTTTTCTTCAAAAAATGGCACTTACATTTATTTCTCTTTTCTCAAATGTATATCATAAGGAAAATATCAAGAATTTAGCTACATTCGGAAACGACTCCATGAAAAAAAGTTGTTCTTTAAGACATTGTACTTACTAGTAAAGATGTAATAAAAATTACAGATAAAAATATAATAGTCAACCAATTATATTTTGAGTTGGTTTACTCAAATATATTTATGTTCTTAATGGCCTACTCCAGAGGTATTTGGATGTAGTTATTGGGAATAATCTGGAGATGTGAGAAGTGTTTGGGGAGTGTAACTAGAAGTCGAGATTTTAAGTTTTTGAAGAGGAAAAACAAAAAGAAATCTGGATGGAAGTATGGTACAGAATGGCAATTAAATGCCATATTTTTGTGGAAAGAAGATAATCTCTTTGCCTACAACACCTCCAGATGTGGTCTGAGCACTGCCAAAACGACAGATGGGCTCTTTATTCATCCAGCTCAACATTGTATTTCCTTTTGAAAGGTAGTACTATCATGTTATTTTTTATAAAAATAATTTAGTACTGGGGCACCTGGGTGGCTGAGTTGGTTAAGTGTCCAACTCTTGATTTCAGCTTAGCTCATGATCTCAGGGTTGTGGGATTGAGCCCCGAGTTAGGCTCTGTGCTCGTTGGGGGGAGTCTGCTTGGGATTCTCTCTCCCTCACCCCCTGCCCTTCCCCCTGCTCTTTCTCTCTCTCTCTCAAATAAATAAATAAATCTTTAAAAAGAAGAGAGAGAGAGTTTAGTACTTTCATCCCAAACTTCTGAGCTTTGGGTATATCTATTCTGGATTTGGAGTTTTTTAAAAAAATATTCAGAAACACTAATTGAGCACCATGCTGTTTCAGGCACAGTGTTAGGCCCTGAGGACAAAAGATGAGTAAGACTCTAGCTGAAGGATTTTATGATATTCTAGTGGGAGTGACAGACACATAAAAAATAATTAGAGAATTTACTGCCTGGGGAAATTGGTAAAGGCTAATCATTCAATCAATAAATATTTACTGAGAACCTTCTCTGTGCAAGACACATAACAGATACTCATTTGTAGATTCAGAAACCCCTTAAGTGTGGTACCAGGCTATGTATTTCTAGGTTATCTATGAAAGTTTAATGTACTTTTTGTGAACTCCCTAACTACATTTTCTTGAGTTTTTAATCCAGTGATAGGAGAAGAAGTCAATATAGTAAATAACTATTGGTTCCTGAATGATTACTAATTTATTTTTAAGTACTTAAAAACTGCTTGTTTTATACCTTGCTCTGGAATTTGGACATAAAAGAAAATCCATGTGATAGTTTCACAGTTTCTAAACTGTACTTTTCCTCTTTCTTTGAAGTTGACTACTTCTCCCCTTTGTTGTTCTTTCTCCAAGACTAAGAACAGCAGTTTTGTGAACACATTGACAGTTTTTTCAGGGTGCTCCCTAAAGATTTATTTGGGTCTGAAGACTTGAACTGAGAGTGTCTGGGTCTTCTCTTATTATCTCTTACTTATACTGGGCTTTTACTCCCTTGAACTCATGTTTATTGTAACTTAAAAATAAGGCTCACTGACTGAAAGGACAGACACAAACTGCTTGGGAGAAATTCAGTACTCTGACCACAGTCCTGACTCCATTCCTCCTGCATTCTGTGGATATTTATGAGTGCAAGCAGCATTTCAGATGCTGGCTGTGGATGTAACTTAAAGCAGACATCCTTAGCTCAACAAATTGTTCCTTTGTGCCCTTAACTTTGGTTCATTCTGGGCTTCTAGCCTTCCTGACAGAATACACAGATTTGTGCCTCTTTAGTGTTATTTCTTCATCAAGCTTTTATGTATCTGCTTCTGAAATTCTCATTTCCCAAAGAGATCACTCTGCCACCACATGAGTATCTTTGTATGTCTCTGTTTTTATTTCTCATGGGGATCATTTGGGACATGGGTTCAGAACATTTTATTTTTTAAGCTGTTTTCCCTTTAAACTCTCTGGGGGAAAATGGTACTCATCTTTTCTTTGAAATAGTAATGAAGGATAAGAAAAGAATATGGAGCAACTTCAGGCAAATAGTTGGGGAGAAGCATTACAGTAATGTGGAAAAGAACAGGCAATGGTCTGGTAATAGCCCTTGGTTGAAGCTAGTCTATATAGGACAGGGAGTTTAAATGACCTCACACCGTGGTAGCTCCCTATCACAGATATGCATGATTTTTTGCTTTAGTGCTTAACTTACTTTTTCTCTATGAATTATTTAATATAAAACATATCACATGATATAAAACACAAAATATGTAAAAACTGTACATTGCAAAGCCTCCCTTCCTTCCTTAAACCCTATCCATTCAGTCCTGTCTCCCTTACCCCTTTACATTACCACAATTATTGGTTTCTTTATACATATACAAGTCAATATAAATATAGATTCTTTTACTTCTCTTTTACACAAAAGGTAACATCTTATGAAGATGGTTTTGGAACTTGCTCTTTCACACTTAATGTATCTTGGAGATCTTTGCAAATCAGGATAGGGAGAGGTCTTTGCCATTGCTTAAAGGTATATGTATTCCACTGATAAATGTACTATTAATTATTACCTACTACCCCACTGGTAGATATTTATGTTGCTTCCAACATTTTGCTACAACAAACACTGCTCCAGTGAATAAACAAATAATAAGCCAGTGTATCTGTAGAACCAATTTCCAAAAGTGGAATTACATGTAATTATAGTTTGGATAGAAGCTGCCATATTAACCTCCACTGGGATCTGTATTAATTTACACTCCTGCTAGTAACATATGACAGTATCTGTTTTGCTATAATCTCACCAACAGAATGTATTGTCTAACTTAATTAATTATTAGAGCTTTTTATGCACACAAATTATAACTCTCCCCAAATTTTTAAAATTTCTCTGATGCCTATCACTATGACATTTTTTCATACCCTAGTGGGGAGCACAGCACAGCTTACCTTATTTTCCCTAATTTCAGAGCAAGAAGTGCCCCTTCTCATGTTCTAGGCCTCTACCTCATCCCCCCAAATCAATCAGGACTTGGCTTCTCAGTCATCCTCTTGTTCTTCTGAATCTTTGGCATGTCACTTTTTATTTCTTCCCCTATGCCCATGAGCATACTCCTACTACCATTATTAAAAATAAAGAAATGGGAAAACCCTCCCTGGGTCCCATATTTTCCTGTGGCAGCAGTTTTCAGGGTTTGGTGTATTAGTAAACCTTGAGGGTTCTTCTGGAATGAAGAGATCTAGAGAATTGTTTTATGATGTAAAATAATGTACATGAATTCTTACTCTTCTTTTGTAAATGATAAGCAAGTTGGATCTGATCCTTTCCCATTCTTTGTCGCAAATGGATCCCTAACCTAGAGCCCCAGCACAGATGTCTACACAGTTCCAATCCTGTTTATCCAGTTGCCTGCAAGACACAGATCCTCATAGTCCTATTTTCTCAAAGCCAACATGCTCAAAAGTGAGCCCACCTTCCCATCCACACTGGTATGTCTCCTGGTCCTCTCTCTCAGTTGGTGGCATCACTGTTCACCTAATCATCCAAACTCCAAATCAGGGAATAGTTCTTGAATCATCTCTGTCCCTTCTGCCACCAAATCTAACCAATGGCTTCCCATTACCTCCTAAATATTCACTGACTCTGTATCCCCTACCATCACTGAACTGGTTTAGGTCCTCATCATTTCTCATCTGATCTTTTGCAGGTTTTTAACTCATCCCTGCCTGCAGTTTTGTCCCCCTTAATTCATCCTTTATCAGCTGTGTTCCCTGGTGTGAAAATCTTAGTTACCTTCTTAAAACCCTTCACATATATCTACCACCTAGAGGATAAAACCTAACCTCCCTCTTGGCCAACGTCTATTTCCTCCCTCTCTCCAGTCTCTTCTTCAGCCATCTCTTGCCCCCTAATTTTTATTCCAGTGACTCCAGTTACTTCCAGTTCTCTCCATTCTTCATGCCACATCTCCCCTAAGTGTCTGTAGAAGCCTTCAGATATTGAACACGTATTACTGAGCTATAAATATAATATGCATTACCCTAACTGGAATGCCTTCTTTCCCCTCATTCCTTTCTCTCAGCTACTTGTAGTCATTCTTCCAGATGAAGCTAATATGTCACCCCATCTAGGAAGTGTTTATTAATACCAACACGCCACACTCCCTTCCCTGCCCCACACAGGTTGAGACGGGAACTTCTCCCTCGGTTCCATTGTGGCTCCCTCTATCACTACACTTACCATGTTACCTGAACCACATGTGTAAGTTAAAATTTTTTAATAGCCACAATAAAAAAAAGATAAAGAAACAGGCAAGTTGATCTTAGTATTTTCTGTTTAATCCAACATATCCAGTATGTTACCGTTTTAATGGTAATCAATGTAGAAATTATTATTGAGATATTTTATATTCTCTTTTTGGACTAAGTCTTTGAAATCTGATGCATGTTTTATACAGTACAGCTCAAGTGCTCAATAGCCACATGGGACTAGTGGCTACCATATTGGATAGTACAGGTTTAGGCTATGACCCAATGAGGACATAAACCACGTTTTGAGACCCTGGCACAAAACCCAGTGCCTAGCATTTGGTAGATACCCAATATATGTGGAAGTAGACGAGTGGAAAGAAGCAATCTGCAAGTCACAATGCATATGTAACAAGGACCGTCTTTATTAAGGTGTATTTTTCTTTTGCATTTCCTGATATTCAACCTTTCCCTATTCTGCAAGGGCATGTCTATTTCTAGGTTTATTTCTAGGTTATTGTTTGTTGCAGCAGAAATACAAAGTGAAAGAACGAATCAGTATTTAGTTTTCTGATACCCAAAGTCAGACTCTTTCTTACTTTCTTTTTTTTTCCAAAGAAAGAAAAGAGATGTTTTTGTTTTTTGGGTTGGTTTTTTTTTTTTTTTTAGCTCTCATTGAAAACACAATTTAGACATTACAGACTATCAAATATACTAAAACCTGCTTGTAATTCAACATGACCAAGAAAGCCCTTATTGTCTACCTGTCCTCAGTGGAAGTAAAAGGAATTTTGTACGTAGTACATGTAACTATGTATAATCTATTTAGAATATAATAAGAAATTAGCAAAAGAAATATCACCATACAAGGTGATCAAATGATTTAATGGAACTGAGACCTGGCTATGTAGTGTTTAGATAAAAGACATTGTGCCGCAGGGTAAAGAACAAAGATCATACTTTTTTAAAAAGTGAACTTAAGAATAACAGAATGAACTAATCATATTCTAGATTTTAGCCCATCTACACAAAAGGTTCTTTAAGATGTGGATTCTTTCTTCACCTTTGACCTCATTCAAAATGTTCTAACACTGAAACAATATTGCAAGATAACAAACATAGAAGAATGTTCAAGAGGAAGAGTAGGGCTCAGCCATTACTAAATGAAGACAAAGGGCTGATTTGTGCTCTTTTAGTTATTAGAAACGATCATTAAGGCCAGGTGGGATGCAGGTGGTTAAAGAGGGCACCTGAACAAACAAGTATTGAATTTACAGAATGCCTTCAAGTCTCTTCTGGGCTCCGTTCCCAAGGCAGACTCAGAAGTTACCTGCCCTGCCAGGTACCTACTAATCTATCCCCCCAGGAAGGGAACATTTTCTCCATGACTGTATGAAGTGTCTCTTGAAAGCTCCAAGTCTGATTTTTTTCTGTATGCTAATTGGTACAGTGCTAAGTTTTGAATAATTGAACAAGTAATTTTTGATGGTGGAATGGATCCAATATTCCCAGAAACTGTCCTAATGGTCCCAAATGCAGGACAGACTTCACAGACATTTCAGTGTACGTGTAACTAAGATATTAATGTCAGCCTCTAGATTCAGGCTGATAGTTCCTGGGGGAGCATGCAAATTCAGGCGAATTAGAAGATGTAATATGAGATGTCATCTGCAAAATAAGAAACTGAACACTTCATTTAAATGTTTGGTTTTTCTCTCAGCCTTCCGATCAAAAATGTAAAAAAGAGATGCTTAGTACAGTGTCCTGGAATAAACCACTGAGGCTCCTTTTACCTTTCCATAGAATGTATGGGATGTATAAAATATGCTGAGTGCTATATCCTCCATTATTTTACCCCAGTCATTTAACAGAATGTCAGCTTTCCATGTAGGGGAATTGCCAATTGTACCCACTCCATACCTCTCCACAGCAAGTTGAGGTCACCATCTTCCCACTGTATACTCTTTCCTCTAATGAAGCTTCCATTATCCCTTTCAAACACCCATGTTCTCTATATTCTATCCCTATCAAAATGTTCTCCAGAAGTGGTCTGAAACTTTTACATACAACTAATAGAGCAAAGTCTCATCCAAGACTTGAACAATTGAGGCTTCCATACGTGTGTCTGTTTCTAATATGACAAGGTGCCTTACTGTGTGTCCTTTTCATGGGATGAGGAGGATGAATTAACTCAGGAGGAAGAATTAAGATTTACTGAGATCAGCTGCCTACTCTTTCTAAGATTAAAAATAGGGTGGGGTTTTTTGGAGGGTTGGTGGGGAGGTCCTAAAGGCTGGACCTTCTTCCTAATGAGCTGTCAGAAAGAAATGGAATTAATCGTTTGGTCTGGGTGGAGAATGGGGTGAAAATAAATGCACAGCGGTGAGGTTGATTCCCTTGGGCAGGAAGGGAACAGAGGTGCAGGTTCTGGGAGAGGTGGATGTCCAAGGTGGTGCTTGAATCCATCTGGTGAGGCAGAGCCTTAGAGGAATTGAGCCCCCTAAAGATAGGCACTGGCGCTTCAACCTCAGGAGTCTGAGCACGGGGAATCTGAGATCAGGCAAAGGGGGTGGAGTCCCTGTGGAGAAATTCACTTCCCAATTTTCCACCATTTGAGGCAGACAGGGGAGCAGGAGAGACTTGACCTCCACATGGAGGAGCAATGTCAGACAGCAAAGAGGCTCCGAGCCCAACAGCAACATGTAGGGCAGCAATGGGGGCAGAAGACTTTGTGGGATTTGTTCACTTGAAAATGGTTTATTTTATGTGTGTGAATTTTACTTCACTTAAAAAAAAAAAAAGGCTTAGTGGTGAGGACTTAACCCTTCTCAGGAACTAGAAATCTGGCAAACCTCTTGTTGGAGCTGTCAATGCCTCAGGGAATTCTCAAATGATCCAAGGGAAGAGGAGGGAAACACCAGAGACCAGTAAGTAACTGCGAGAACAGTGCTGGGATGGGCTCTGATTTAGTGGGAGAAAGAAGTTTGGTATCACTTGACCCTCAAGTCTTTTATCTAAACACTACATACCAATGCATATGCATTATCCTATAAACAATACTGTTGGCTCTCCACTGCCTACAGAAATAAAAAATCTAAAACTGTTTCAGTGGCATTTCAGACTCTCTACATGAAGCTCCAAATCCTTCCTTGGAGTCTCCTTTCCTGCCATCTTCCAGCCACCCTGGTTCCATAGCTGTTCCCTGGTGTGACTTCTGCTTGAATATCTCTCTGCCTTTACTCGCATGGTGGTAACAGACAGATGCCAGTTTGGGATTTGTAATGGGTTCCATGTAAGGGGAAGAGCCTTTGAACAGCAGATCTGTTTGTTAATTGTCCATCTCTTACCTTTATAATCTCCCCTACTTCTCCCTGACCCTCAACCCTCCAACCTGTTGTCTTCCTACACCACATAATATTTGATATCACAGTAAAAAAAAAAAAAATCTCACTTTTCATCTTATCAGTTAATCACTTTGCCATTTCTTGTCCTGGTATATTTATTCATTCACCCCATTAAAATTCAACAAATACACGAGGCACTATTCTTGGTCCTGGGAATCCAAAGGTAAATAGGTCATGGACCCAGAAAAGCCCTGCAATTCTAAGAGAAACCGTTTCCCAAAAAAGAAGGCTCACCTCTAATTGTGAAAGTTATTGGACTTTATGGATGCTTATTTACATCTCTTTAGAGTTTACAAGTGACTTAAAGATGTTTTGAAGACTTATTTGTGTTTATCTCATTGATATAGTCTTTGTTTGCTTAAAATATTAAACAATTCAAAAGAATTCTGCCAACCATTGTGGGATCCTATGCCTTTTTACTAAATACAGTAGCTAAAAGGCCATATACTCTGAAGCAGGATCACTCAGAAGCCCCTTTTCCAGCCCATTGCATCTTTGAGTATGAAAGATGTAAAGCCTACAACAGCATGTCATGGGAGAGATGATTTGGCCAAAATAGAACATGAAACAGCGTATGGGTCATAACTTCAGAAAATCTGGATATAAGCATGTGAACATATTTTTTTTTTCTCTTCCAACATAGGTGCCAAAGGAGGGAAAACAATGCATTGGACTGTATCCAATTAGAATTGAAACTATGAGAGAAAACAAAGGCCACAATTTTGATTTCTCAGAGATTAAGTCTGGGTGGGCAAAGGTGATGGTGTCCCAAAGAGACAACATCTGGGGAGGTGCTGAACCATTCTCAAATCTATATCTCCATTCACATATGAGTGGTCTTCTCTGAGCTAGACTATATTTATTTCAAAAAATAATAATAAAATATGTCCATTTAAATTCTGTGATTTCTATGCTGTGATTTCAGTTATTTTCCCATGAGTTGTGCTCTTTTCTATAGAGATGTTTAATATGCTTGTCACGAGAAGGAAATACTTTCTCTCAGGTTCATTACCTGGACAATGGTAAATAGATGATGTGGAAACTTACCTAATACGATAAAGTAAATTCTGGAATGTAAATTACCCTCTCTCTGTGGCATTCTGTTTGCAACTTAATTATTGCCTATTTTAACTGATTTTCCCCAGCCCCTAGAGTTTATGGGAAAGAAGGTTATAATCTCAGACTTAGCTCCAATCAAAAAATAATTTTCCACATACTGTATCATTTGGCTAATAGTTTTTACCTTGAATTTTCTGCATCTGGGTTAGATTACCATTACTTCTAGGATATCCAGAATATTATTGGTTAAAACAAATAGGTCTGCCACTGTAATGGAGCAATGTAAATTATAGAAGATAATAGTGTTTGTATAACACACTACACATGCATGTGCATTGCCCCTTATTTAATTATCAAAATAAGAATCAGAATCAGGTAATATCACTATTCCCAATTTACAAATGGAAAAAAACCAAGACTTTGAGGGGTTATGTAATTTACAAAGAAACACAGTTATAAATGGGAGCTCTGAGTTCAACCAAATTTTTTGACTCCAAATCCAGCTTTGAGTCTACTTTTTTCTTAAAAATCATTTGTTTTTTTCTGTTTCTCTAAGGCAGTCGAGCTCTGGAATCAGGAGACCTGAGTTTGAATCTCAGTCCTACCAATTACTAAACATGTGGCCTGGACAAAGTACTTGACCTCTCAAAGCCTCATCATATCTTGAGGCTATTACATCCAGCTGATGACTGACCTACCTCTTGGGATTGTGAACATTAAATCAGATCATACTTACAAAGCTCAAGCATGCAGTAACCACTCAATAAATGTTATTTTTATTGTTATTCTCAGGATAAATCTTAAGGAAAAGTTTTAAGAGTTGATGTGAGATTTACATTTTTTTAACTTTCAAATTTAAGAATGTCTGTCTGGCCCAATTCTTCAACCACTTTTCTTATTTTTCTCACCATGAGTAATCTTTGGCAAAGATGTCTAGCCATGCATGAACCTCCAAAATACGGTATTTCTACTTGGTCCTTCTCCTACCACACTTAGAAATGATCTTGTAATTCCATCTATACTACACTGAGAGTTAGTCCTCCTTTTCTATATTTTTCATGGCATGCATTTCTCCTGCTTATAATTCAATTTAATTGACAGGCACAGTTGGGGAAATTCTCCAGTAATAAGTCAAAAATATTAATCCTACTCTTCTGGAACTAGAATTAGATATATGTTAGAATTTCTCATTCTTAATCTCTCTTTTTTTTTTTTTAAGGATTTTATTTATTTATTTGACACAGAGAGAGAGAGAGAGCACAAGGAGGGGGAGAGACAGGCAGATAGAGAGGGAGAAGGAGAAGCACGCTTCCCACTGAACGGGGAGACCAGGACCCTGGCATCATGACCTGAGCCAAAGGCAGACGCTTACCCAAATGGGCCATCCAGGCACCCTTAATCTCTTTCATAGTTCCTTTCTCTTCTTCTGTTTGTGCTACATTCTGCATAATTTCTTCAGATACATCTTTCAGTTCACCAATTCTTCTGGCTATGTTGAATTTGTTAAATTCCATTGTTAAATATTGTTAAATCTGTTCATTCCTAACTTCAATTATTAAATTTTTAATTTATAAAGTATATTTGTTTCTCTGCCTAATCTATTTGAAATCTTTTAATATTTTTTGTTCCCTGAACAAATTTTCAAACTTGTCTTATAGTTATTTAAACATAGTAAATATAGGGCACCTGGGTGGCTCAGTCAGTTAAGTGTCTGCCTTCGGTTCAGGTCATGATCTCAGGATCCTGAGATCAAGCCCCACATCATCGGGCTCCCTGCTCAGTGGGGAGTCTGCTACTCCCTTTCCCTCTGCCCCTCCCCCCACTCATTCAGTCTCTCTCTCACTCTGTCTCTCAAATAAATAAATGAAATCTTTAAAAAAAAAAACATAGTAAATATAGTTATTTTGAAGTCTGTATTTACTAATTCCATTATCTGAAATCCTTGGGAGTCTATTTTTGCTGTCTGTTGTTTCTGTTAATTGTTCTTTATGATGCCTTGTTTCCTTGTATATTTAGCTAACTAGTTAGTTTTTTTTACTGTGAACTACTTATTTTCCTTGGAATTTTATGTGTGACAATTCCTTGAACCCAAGACAAAGTTGCATTCCTTCAGAGAGGTTTGACACTTCTTTTTTTTTTTTTTTTTCAGTTTTTATTATTGAAGTAGAGTGGACATAGGATGTCATATTAGTTTCAGGAGGACAACATAGTGATTTGACAATTCTATACATTATGCAGTCTCACCAAAGTGCAGTCACCATCGTCACTATACAGCATTATTACGGTATTATTGACTATATTCCCTGTGCTGTACTTTTCATCTCTGTGACTTATTTATTTTATAGCTGGAAATTTGTATCTCTTAATCCCCTTCACCTATTTTGCCCATCCCCCTCACACCCGTCTCTGGCAATCACCAGTTTGTTCTCTGTATTTATGAGTCTGTTTCTGTTTGTTTTTGTTTTTTAGATTCTACATATAAGTGAAATCATATGTTATTTGTCTTTCTCTGTCTTACTTCACTTAGCATAATAACCCCTGGGTCCATCCATGTTGTCACAAATGACAAGATCTCATTCCTTTTTGTGTCTAAGTAATATTCCATTGTATATAATAGACCTCACCTTCTTTATCCATTCATATATCAATGGACACTTGTATTGCTTCCATATCTTGGCTATTGTAAATAACGCTGCAATAAACACAGGGATGCACGTATCTTTTCAAATTAGTGTTTTTATTTTCTTTGGGTAAATACCCAGGAGTAGAATTACTGGATCATATGATAATTCTATTTTTTAATTTTTTTAGAAACCTCCATGCTGTTTTCCACAGTGGTTACACTAATTTATATTCCCATCAATAGTGCATGAGAGTCCTGTTTCCTCCACGTCCGTGACAATACATGTTATTTCTTGTCTTTTTGATACTAACCATTCTGACAGGTGTGAGGTGATATCTCATTGTGGTTTTGATTTTTATCTCTGTGATGATTAGTGATGTTGGGGTTAATATCCAAAATACATAAAAATATATAAATATAAAAATAAATGTATAAATATATATATAAATATATAAAGAAGTTATACAACTCAACACCAAAAATCCAAATAATCTGATTTAAAAATGGACAGAGGACCTGAATAGACATTTTTCCAAAGAAGACATTCAGATGGCATTTATTTTTCCCAGAACACTACCTGAGACCACTACCACTCAAGGATCCCTCAAAATCAAATTTTTGGCCTGAAATATTTTGGACTACCTAAGCAATGTGAAATTCAGCTCCAGACTAACATGAGGACCAGCATGTGAGTCAAAAATTTTTTGCAGTGATTTTTTCTTCTCTTAGTGCCTAGATTTGCAAGCATTATATATATATACATATACATATATATATATATATATTTTTTTTTTTTGGCATCCCCCTGTTGGTATGGGGGTGGGTGTCATTTTCCATTCACATACAGTGAGTACACAGCCCTCTGCAGTCTCAACTCTATGTTGGAGAGGAGCTCGTATTAGACTCCTCCACATACGGGGGCAATCTCTGGGCTTTTTGCCTGCCCTCTGCATGGTCATGAAAAATCAAAGCTAAAGTTTATGCAGTTAACAAGTGCCCCCAGAAAGAAAGTTGACTGTGATGTTCTGCTTAACACTGAGTTCCCTCACTTAGGTTTTATGTCCAAGAATTTAAATAATTTATCCAGGATACTTCATTTGCTTCCAGGACGAGGGGCAGTCCATGTACCTATTCTCCATATTACCCAAAGCAGAAGTCCTTCCCCATGTTTTTATTAATTCAGTCTTTTGTTTCAAATTTGGTCCAAATTCAGTAAACTGACAAATTGGGGGAAAAAAATTGATCCATTGAAAATCAAGAGAAGGGGCGCCTGGGTGGCTCAGTCGTTGGGCGTCTGCCTTCAGCTCAGGTCATGATCCCAGTGTCCTGGGATCGAGCCCCGCGTCGGGCTCCCTGCTCAGCAGGAGGCCTGCTTCTCCCTCTCCCACTCCCCCCGCTTGTGTTCCCTCTCTCGCTGTCTCTCTCTCTGTCAAATAAATAAAATCTTAAAAAAAAGAAAATCAAGAGAAAATGGTTAAGCAAGCAACTAAGTTATTTCTTTTCGGAGATTACACCACGTATCTGTGCTAGCTCTGCATTCGCTGTACAGTAACTGCCTACCAGGGATGGCAGCCACACAGGCCCTCCCTCCAGGGGCAGCTTCAGACCTGTGGGCTCACACTGCGGAAAACACTGCTGCTCCATAGGTATTTAGGGCTCTCAGTCTCTGGCTTGGTAGTGTCCAGAACCGAGAGTTGTCCACACTAGAAGGGCAGGCAGCTCTACTCAGGGGAGGGCTGAGTGTGGTGGTGGGGAGACAGGGGAGTGTTGAGTAGACTCTTTGGGATACAGTGGAGCATTATTCCAGAGAAGTCAGAGAACAAAGGGCTATGTCTGCCAACAGGCGTTCTCCCCAGAAAACAACAAGAAACCTAGATCTGGGTTAACGAGGCTTCTCTGCAGCTCCCTAGGCTCCTGACAGCATACCTTTCACCTCAGTTCTCGTCCTCCAGCCATGGTTGCCACCCCCTCATGGATGCAGCTTTATCCACTCAACTTCTGCTCCTCCTCTGCTCTCCTTCCCCAGCCTGATATCATTTATCAAGCAGAAAAATCTCTCTCTATAAATAGGCATCCAAAGCTTTCTCAGCAGAGCAGTTTTCATGGCCTTTTGAGCAAGACAAAGAAAGACCTATTTGGAACTGTGGGTTAAGGCAGTAGTTCTGAGGTTTTACAAATTTCTTGGACCAGTTAAATGTTTAGAAAATTAAAAGCATTTACAAAGAGGTTATTTACTTTTTAGTTTTCTAAGTAAAAATATATGTATTTAAAACTACTTCAAACCAGTTTTTGCTATTGTATCAGTTTGCTGCCTAAGAAACACCCCCAAATTCAGGGGCTTAGGACGGCACACGTTTATTATTGTCATGCTTCTGTGGCTCCTCTTGTCTGGAAATGCTTGCCTGGGGCTGGATGGGCCAGGATGCTCTCATTCACAACGTTGGGCCCTGGGGTGTGGGCAGCTGGGACAGGGAGGGCCTCTCTCCACGTGATCTCTAATCCCAAGTGGCCAGCCAAGGCATGTTCACGTGGTGGTCGAAGGGTTCTTTTAGCAACAGAGAAAGCTCCAGTGCACAAGTCCCTTTGCCCACAGCAAGTCACACGGGCAAGCCCAGGTTCAAGAGGTGGAGAAATGGATTCCTCCTCTTGGAGGAGCTGCTAAGTCACCTTGCAAAGGCACCAACAAACGGAAGAATTTATCACCATTTGAGCTGCAACCTACTATCATTATAATCATTTCCTAAAATAAAAAGAACATCTTACCAAAAAAGTTAGAATAAAAGTTCCTCAAATGTAAAATATTTAGCTTTATGAAAAAAGTCACTACATTGTCCTATGATGATGATGATGATGATTACTCCCACCACCATTAACTTCATTCTGTCAGCACACTTCTAGAGAACAGTGTCTGGGACTGCAATATTGGGAAACGGAATCTAGCAGGATTGTCGAGCATTAGGGAAAAGGGTGGCGAAACTCGAGGCAGGGAAACCAGCTAAGAATCCAGAGAGATGATACTGAGAGTGAAGGGGGTGAGTGGGAACCGGAATAACCAGAGAGCGGGGAAGTGTGATAAATAGCTCAGAGTAAGACTTAGCACCAGGTGAAGATGGTGTGGGGGGGGGGGGTTTGAGAGAGAGAGAGAGAGACAGAGAGAAAGGGAGAGCATGGAGTCCTAATTCTGGAGTTTCCACTTTGGGAGAACTCCAAAATTTTATAATCATCTGTATTTGTTTCTTATTATTGTAGGACAAGTTGCCACCAACTTAGCAATTTATTTTTTACTTATTTTTTAAAGATTTATTTACTTGAGAGAGAGCTCCTGGCCGTGTGGGAACATGGGGAAGGGGCGGGCGGAGAGGGAGAGAGAGTCCCAAGCAGGCTCCCGCTGAGCACGGAGCCCAACACGGGGCTTGATCTTATGACCCTGAGATCACAACCTGAGCCAAATCGAGAGTCCAAAGCTCAACCAACTGCACCCCCCAGGCACCCCCCAACTTCACAATTGAAAACATCTACTTATTATCTCACAGTTTCCTTGGTGAGGAGTCAGGCATGGGTCAATGCTTGATCTCTGCTCAGTCTCATAGGCCAAAATCAAGGTTTTGGCTGAGCTGGGCTCTTACCTGGAGGCACCTGGGACAAACCATTTTCAGGCTCATTCAGGTTGTTGGAAGAATCCAGGTCCTTTCAGTTGTACAACTGAGATCCCCATGTCCTTGTGGGCTTTTCCTTTTCACATGGCCCCTTCTATCTCCAAGCCCACAATGCCTCACAGAAGCACCTTGTGCTTCCAATCTTCTGCAACCAGCCTGAGGAGGCTCTCTACTTCACGGGGCTCGTGTGATTAGATTAGGCCCATTTGGATAATCTCCCTGTTTTCCTTTCTGCCATATAACATGACATCACATAACATGATCCTGGGAGTGATAGCCCATCAAATTCATGGGTTCTGGGGTTTATAACAGACAGATTTGAGGGGAAATTTTAGAAATTCTGCCTACGACATCATCTTTTGGAAAAAGAGAGTGATATAATTAAGGAGACTTTTTTTTCATGAAAACATAGCTTTATCATGAAATCACCATCACCCCCACAGGACTATCGTTAGATGTATATGATATAAGAATACAAAAATGCATTGCAAAGATAAAGACTTGGAATAAGCACAGATTCACAGATTGGGACTTTGAAATCCACCTCCACTACTCACAAGCTGGATGATCTTAAGCAGGCCAATGGCATCCAACAACCATCTCTCTCTCCTCCTGGGGGTTTTATTACTGGCTGCCACTAGGTGTCACTGCCACAGCTGGGGAGAAGAGAAGCTCCCTAGGGCTGTTTCCTCTGTCCATTCCCCCACCCCCACCCCCACCCCCCTGGGGATTGATGTGGATTGAAATCTGTGCAACCCCTGTGTTGTGGATTCCAGAATGCGGAGCTCCTCATCCCTGGGAGAGTCAGAAGCATGGAGCGATCTTGAGGAATCCAACTCTTCGAAAGGTGTGAGCCACACGTTTGCCTGGGGAAGGCTCTTTTTTATCAGGGCAGTTGAGGTTGGGGGAGGGGGTGAAGAAAGGGGCCTGGGCTGCCTCTATCATGCTTTGCACCTCCTTCACCAAGATCCTGTGGTGCGGTTCATTTTGGTGGGGAAGTGAAGTGTCTTCCTGCCCAACCAGCCTCAGCAGTATGGTTTGGCACCATTGAGATAGGAGTGAAAGTCTGAATGCTGAGGTTCAGGGTCCAAGCTGTAGCAGTGGGATTCTTTGTTGCCAAGGCCCATGTGAAACTTGGCTCTCAGGACCTAGACCATGTCCCTGGTTGTTCTACCCTGAGTCAAACAAATGGACTGTCGATACACATCAGAGCTGAAGGCTGCCAGATCAGGAAGCGGGCCCGAGGCGCTGGGCCAGTGCAGGAGATTTGTGTCCAGGCCTATCAGGTGGCTGAGAGAATACAACTAACTTTCAAAAGAGAACTCTTGCCGATGAAGAGCTATCTCCCGTTGGATGTAATGTGCACGCTTAGAACACGGCATCTCTAAATGCATGCTTATTGTCTATTGTAGTGACGTGAGCTACAATGGGGGGGAATGAGTGTTCATATATGCTTTATTAGCGCTAGACCTTAATTATCACACTTCTCTAGAAGTAACTGCCTGTATCTTTACAAACCAATGCCACTAAGGACAATATAGACTTCACAAGTTAAAAGCTATATCTTATTAATTCATATCATCTCTGTATGGAGATCACCGATGTTTGAACCACTTAATGGTATATGGAAAGTTTCGGTATTTAAAAAACACACAGAAAATTGCAAAAGATGAATTAGAAGTGATTTTTTTTCTCATCATGTATGATGAGAAAGTCAGTCTTGGGAATTATTCCCAGAAGCTGGAATCTGCAACCTTTTGTGACTTTTTTAAAAGGGCATTACATTATGAAGAAATAACAGGAAAACAAATGAGCTTTGTTTTGTTTTCTTTAAAAAAAAAAAAAACAAAAAACCTCTACCCAAGCAGATAATGTAATAATTAGATCAGATAGCCAAGGGCTGCAGAAAATATAAAGAGAAGCAGGCATCCCCCCCAGGAGGGGACCCTCCCTCTGCAGGCTTGTTCTCTGGTCCGGACCCGTTTCTTGGGTGAGGACCTATCTGTTCTTGCCTGTGAGTCTCAGCTCGCGTCTAGAACATAAATGCACAAAGCAGTATAAAATCGTGTGATCTGTGTGGATGCCCATACCTTTTTAACAACATTGATAATCAGATCCTGTTTCCTGTTTTGGCTCTGCCATTGAGCATCCTGAGTTGGTTTATTTTTTTATATTAGAAGGGTATTCGGTGATGAGAGATCTTTCCAGTCCTTGCAAAAAGGAATAATAGGGATGGATGGGATTTTTGAGTTTTTACCATGTATTAATATAATCCTGTAGTGATCCACTCAGATAGATGCTATTATTGGTATCCCACTTTACAGAAAACTGAGGCCCAGGGGATTGGGGATTTAGTGATTTTCCCAGTCATGTGGCTAGAATGTGACAGCAGGATTCAGTCAGGTGTAGGACTCCAGACTCTATCCTCTGGGTCATTGCCACCGCCACCATGCCTCCCTGGGTCTGTGCTTGGAGCCCCTTGCATCCCCGTGGGCAAGCTGATGAGAGCGTGTCCCAGGCAAGCAGTCCTAGTGGGAAGTCACCAGCCCTTCAAATACATGAAATGGACTTTCACCTTCATGGCTTCTTTCTACCACTATTCCAAAGGAGGAACTGGTTTTTCAGAGCCACAGTTTCCTACTTTGAAAAATAAATTTAATTTTTCCTCTGTTTAAAATATTTAAAGGCTGTGAATCTTGAACAAGATAATATATGGTCATGCCCTCATTAAACCAGAATACGTTATCTCCTACCAGGTGTTATTGTAATTATCTCTTACAATGCGGCTTTAATAAAGAGATGAGGTCATTTTCTGATAAAGAATTACTGTCTCTTACATAGATTCTTTTTAAAATATCTAGATTGTATTTTGCTTCCTGACAGGTATTTTGTGAGTTTTATGTTTCCTTTGGAAAGAGGGAAGAAGCATACCATTGAAAACCAATCCTAGTGAACTTTCTCGCTTGTCTATAAGATAGCGTTTAATGGGAGAATCTCTACTCCCGAGGCTGTGCTGACATCCTCATTCCACCTAGTATATGAGAGCATTTTGAGATAAATTCTTAATCATGTAAAATACATTCTTTTAAGAGCAGAGGCCAGGGCGAAAAATGCTTCCTGGCCTTGAAGATTGCCTTATTTGTGCATGACAAAAGCACTCCCCTGTAGGTTGCTTTGTTTCCCAGAATATTCTAGAATGTGAGTTACATTGTTGAGTTACAAGAACACTGTAAGAACACAGTAAATCAAATCTTGTCACCTGAACATCAGCAAGTGTCACGGCGTGGCAAGTACGGAGTGGCCTAGTTGCATAGATTAAGCTTGCTGAGGGACTCCACCTGGCAGCAAGTGTCGCTTCAGAAATGGACAGTGGCCCAGGATGCCCTCGATCTTAGAAGCGGCCCAAGTCAATGCAGTAAGAAAGATTCAAAAATGACAACCCATTAGGAAGGATCAGCTTTCTTAAACTTAGACGGACCTTTTAAAAAAAAAGGGAAAGTCAAAATTGTTTGTCTCTCCAAAAAGACATCATTTTCTACTCCAAAAATAGTCAGGGTTAGGTTTGTGTACAAAATGCGTGTTCAGCCAGTGATAGATTAAAAAAATATTTTTGTGAATTAGCATTTTTCTTTTTTCCCAATAAAATAATTTTTGAGCTGTAGCTTTTGTTCCAGTTATTAATTTGCCAGATTTTATAGCCTAACCAATGTGATTTTATTTAGCCCTATTGGAGTGCCATGTATTTCAGTATGACTCAGTTGCCGCCTAAACTTTCCCATGCAAGCATCAAATATTAATCCAAAAATCCAAAATCATGTGCCTCTAAGTAATCAACAGGCAGATCATTTGTTAAAACAAAGAATTTTCTATTTAGAATGCATAGGATCTTATTTGTACTTACTGTAAAATTTCTTTAAACATAAAATTGCAGAACTGCCCCAAATGAATCTGTATTATAGTTACTTACTGAATATATGTTTATGTGTCTCTAATTTTGATACTGATGTGAAATCGGTCAGCTTGGTTATAACCTTCGTGTGACTATTCCCCACGTCGCCTTTCGCTCTCAGTGAATCCGTCCTTTTGCGGCTTATGCCTTGTCCTTCCTCTGTCTCTGTGTTTCAGTCTATATCACTTCTCTAATTGAACCATCTGCCTGGCAGCCCCCCAGCAGAAATCCCCTGGAAATTACGTGAAACATACATACTTTCTCTGTGAAATTCAGTGTGTTTAGTGTCAGGGTATTCCTAGCAGGCAAGAAACCGCTTACAGTGTTTGCATATTTAGTTCTGTTACAAACACTTAAGGGCAAGGGGTTTATTTTATCCCTCTTTGGCTTCCCATTTTTTAACAAATATGTCTTGATGGTATAAATTATTATAACTTCTTACCTTCTGACTCCTCTTCTTGGCTGAATTTTTCAGTCCTCTCAGGATGACTGTAAGGATTTCTTCAGTGTAACAGTTTAAAATTTTTCTCTCCTCATATGTGTCTGCCTTTCTCCTCTTTCTTAAATCCACACCAATGCCACTCACTGCAGGAAGAACTCAGAGAGCAAGTGGGATCTGTGAAAAATGCCCATGATGTGGGAGCACAGCTGACCATAGGGAGCTCCTTCATGGCCTGCAAAGATAAAAGTGAAACAACTCAAAAGAGGAATTTCACCTCCTCCTGTTGGGAATTTTGTCTTTAAATTTCTTTAAGAAACTAGAACTAGTGATTCGCAGCCTATTAGACCCAACGCTTCCATTTATTTATTTATTTATTGAAAGCATCTTTATTTTCTTTATTAGTTTCAGGAGTAGAATTTAGTGATTCATCAGTTGCATCTAACACCCAGTGCTCATCACGTCATATGCCCTCCTTAATGCCCATCACCCAGTTACCCCATCCCCCCACCCATGTCCCCCTCCTGCAACCCTCAGTTTGTTTTCTAGAGTCAAGAGTCTCTCATGGTTTGCCTCCCTCTCTGTTTTCATCTTATTTTATTATTCCAACTCTCCCCTTTATAACAAATATTTTTTCACATCTCTTTTACTATCCTGAAATGAAATTCAAGGATAATACAACTCATCTATCCATATAGCTTTAAAAAAAATCTATATTTATATGCCTACGTCTGTCTCTTACATCTGTAATGCAAAAGAAAAAGGTAAAGAAAGTAATGTGTGCTAAACTGGTCTGAGTGTCAACACTTCCAGTACTCTGACTCTGTTGCATGGAGAGACAGGCTGAACTCGTCAGATGTCCATGCCTGTCATAGAGCCACCGTGAAGGCGCAGCCCCCCCAGGGAGACTGGCACAAGTGTGGGCCTCAGTGTTATGATTTTCCAAATTGATGACCAATTTTTGTACAAGCTCCAAACACAGCAAAGTACACTCTTTCCTCAACATACATAGTGGTTGCTTTCCTTGAAAATGTAGAAGATGATTAACCTATGCAAAAATAGTTTGTTAATACTTTGTTTGTGAGTACAACCATTAGATTCCAGACTAAGATCATTACAAATGAGTTTCCCATCTATGAGGCTGTCAAGGGGAGCACTTGGCAGTCAGGTCGGACATGAGACAATTCATTGTGCAGGAGGGCTCCACACATTGCAGGACATTGAGCAGTCCTGCCTCTACTCACATTATATCAGTAGCACCTGCCCCATCACTGGTATAACCAAAAACATCTCCACAAATTTGGAAAATGCCCCCTAAAGGGCAGTATCACACCCACTAAGATCCACTGCTATCAAACATTAAGGATGTCTAGTAATAAATCAGATGCTATTTTATTAGTGAAATTATTATAGAAACCTGCATTATGCCACCATGATATTGAACAATCACCATGTGTGTTGCTCCTAGACTATAAGCTATTGAGGGTCAAGACCATATCTCATTGTATCCAGAGGGATCCACACAGTGTCAGGCAATTCACTGGTGCTCAGTACTGTCTGTTGAATGAATAAAGACTCATGAACATCTACCTTATTTTCAAAGGAACTGAACTTGCTTTCATTAATAATACATACCACTTTTATCAAACTTCATTGTTACGATAACACTGTTAAGGTATTAAATGCTGGATTGTACAAACCTAGAAAATACTCAGTGATCTGTGCCTAGTTAGATAAATTCAACTTTATCTGTTGAATTTTTAAAACATAAAGTGCAAGAAAAGAGATGCTAGCAACATTTACATATTCTGTGCTGTTTTCCCTTTTTAAAAAAATGTACTCTTCCATTGTTATAAAATTATTGACAGCTTCTTGAGTACAAAAGAGTGGAGAAAAACAATAAAGGCAGCCTATCCCCAAGGACATTATTGTCCATTTGGAGAGATGGGCTACACATCTAGAACCAATAATAATCAAAGCTAATAATCAAGTGTCATGTGGAATAGGGATGTCATTACACACAGTAAGAGACCAGGACAGAGAAGACCATGAGTAGCCTGATAGCTCATAGAACGGGAGGGCTTGAGTACCATCTGAAGTGGTGGATAGAATTTGAACTGGTGAAGAAGACCACATTTTAGGCAAAGGGAGAACGTAGCAAAGGTTTGGATAGGTGTGGGAGGGAGGCATCAGGGGAGGGGCCTTTACCCTAGACAGTGGTAGTGGGTGATGGTGGGTAGAAGGAGAAATTTGCCTGTTGGGGAAAAATGTGAAGAAAGTTGGTTGACAGAGTAGGGACCAGACCGATTGTTTAGTTTTGACCAGAATTACTTTAAAAGACCCAACGTTAGGGGCGCCTGGGTGGCTCAGTCGTTAAGCGTCTGCCTTCGGCTCAGGTCATGATCCCAGGGTCCTGGGATCGAGCCCCACATCGGGCTCCCTGCTCAGCCAGAAGCCTGCTTCTCCCTCTCCCCCTCCCCCTGCTTGTGTTCCTTCTCTCACTGTGTCTCTCTCTGTCAAATGAATAAATAAATAAAATCTTAAAAAAAAAAAAAGACCCAATGTTAACTGTATGTTACCTCTTGAAAAAATATTCCCCTTAGTGGTCAGATTTTGAGTGGAATGTTTAGTAGTTATGTTAAGTAAGTATCCAAAAGCAAGAATGAAAAAAGGGAAAATGTTAACTTTTGTTATTATTTCTTTTTTTTACAGTTTATTTTTTTTAATTGCCTTCATTCAGTTAACTCACGTTTGAGTAGATTAGAACACAAAGTTAGAGGAAGGCTGTGTGCTGAGCTATGCCTGGTTTGGAATCAAAAGTCACTTACAGCTCTGCCACCTTAAGGCAATAACTTACCCCCGACAAACCTCAGCTTTTCCATCTTTAAAATCTTCCCAATACCTCGTTCATAAACACACACACATACACGCACACACACACACACACACACACACAGGTCTTTGGACTAAATGCCATAGCATGTAAAGTAGCCCGTTATGTGGTACATAAAAGGTACTTCATAATTAATCTTATTAGATTAAAATATTTCACCGCTTTAAGTTTAGGTGCAATTTGTGTTCAATCATGAAACTACGTAAGTTCATAAAAACTACATCTCATCAGCCAGGCAAGTATTTACTGTCTGAGTGTCCTTGGATTCTCTAAACTTCTGTTTCTTCATCTATAAAATAGGGATAATATACCAAACTCATAGAGTTATTACAAGAATAAAGTAAGATGATGCGTGAAAAGTGTTTTTAGCACAGTTGTGGGCACATAGCAATCTCCCAAAAAATACTATCATTAGTATAATCTATTAATATCATTATGATGCACTTTACATGCTATGTGCATATATTATCTCTATCTTTATTACAGTCCTAAGTGGTATGTATTTTTTTATTTCAGCTTTAATTGACATGCAAAATTGTAAGATAGTTAAATTGTGCGTTGTGGTTATTTATTTATTTATTTATTTATTTATTTATTTATTTATCTATGTTCCTATTTTTATATGAGCAGGAGCCTGAAGAATGGGGAACTCAAATTACTTGCTCAGGGTCATCAATTGGCTAATTGTGGAGGTTGGACTGGGACACAGATGTTCCAATTCCAAATCTGGTACAATTTCCCCATCCTCGGGGCTTTGTAATGAGCCAGGATAACACTTTCCTTCAAACCCCACTTAAAAAATGATTCACAGAACAGTTTGTAAACCACTGGACAGAATAGCAAACATTTCTTGAGACCCCAGAGCCTCAAGTCATATTTTATAAGGTAGTCCTGCCTAGTACCAGCCGGGCTTTTCCAATGATGAAGATAGAGATGGAACAGAGAGCCCAGGTCTCAGCAGCTCCTTTTTGTCATCAGTGCATCTCTCCCCATGCCATCATGCTGACGTTGGGGCTGTGGGAGTCAGGTGGGAAATTCGACTGGTAGGATCTATTCAACACAGTACTAATCACTGCTACCTGGGATTGTAAACGGGTTCGACTTACCACTGTCTATTTCACAGCCTCGTTTTTCCATGTGGTTGCGAATCAGTGTTCAGCATTTCTTTGGTTCCATTTAGAGTGTTAATATTCTGTATGAAAATAAATATTTTGGAGGTACATAAACAAACATGAAAGCGTAGGTACTGCAAACCTAGACATATGTTGGGTTGTAGAAGTTGCCATCTTGGGTCCATATGTAGTATTGCTCTTGGCACCCGGCAGACTTTTAGCAAGTTGGAAATAAAGTTTATGGGAACAGGCAAATGTGAAACATCTGCCAAAATGAATTATGAAACAAAAATCTTCTTGAGTGAAAATTGTGTGCTTTTCAATTACCTAAACATCATGCGCTCTCACCTCAGTCTTTCTGAGCTACGCGAAAGTCCTAAAATCTTGGCTTTAGGACTCAGATTCTTCAATGGAGTGAAAGTAGGAGAGTGTCCTGTCCTCCTACTCTTCTGTATTCAAGGACAGATCTATTTTTCAAAATCTCTGTAAGATCATCTGGTGATTTTTTTTTTTTAACTGGATTGCTGTGATTGAAAGTAAACAGGCTCATCTGTTAGAGCAGAGTCTGTGCCAAAAGAACCTTTGGAACAACAGGAAAATTCATGAGATTCTTGTGAGTTTCACTCTGTCCTTTGAATGCTGGCTTCTTGAAAGATCTATGGGCAGCCACAGGCACAGCCAGAATACACCATCTGCCACTGCTCTTGGGAGGATAAAAAGAAGATGATAATTTATAATATTATTAATTATTCTTCATTAGACATTTATTAAGATTCCACAGTCTTCTGCTGTTGGATCTCATGCTCTAAATTAAACAGATTTAAGAAACAGAAAGGTCTATCTACCTTTAGGGGCTGACTTTCAGAAAAAAAAATTATAGTGAACTATACTTAAAATTTGTGTTTTTATCTTGTATTGGGAGATACAATGGGTGGATAATGCCTTCAGGCTGAAGAATTGTAATATATAAGTTGTATGGTCCTGATACTTTGACTGGTGTCTGTATATGGAGACAGATGATTGAAGGTGGACCTTTATTAAGAGGAGTACCTATATTTCATTCATCAGTAGTAGAATTAGATAAATGAAATTTCAACTTTGAAAAAGGACCCTGGAGTAGCCTGACCCTGTGTCCTCTGCAAGAAGCTTCTCAGTAATATCCTTCTAGAGGGTGTGTCTGGCTTCTGTTTCAATGCCTTCAGTAAAAGGAAACTCAGTACCTCCGGTGGAATTCATTCACTCAGCGTATTTATTGAGCACCTACTATGTGCCTGTCTTACTGGAGCTTACCTTTAGCCAGAGGAGTCAACCAGTAAACAATAAATTCAGTAAATAAGTAAATTATATATTGGAGTGCTCATTCATTCCATTTTTGGATGTCTCTTTTTGTCAGAAAGTTTTCCCTTGTGTTTTCTTCTATGTAATAATTGTTCAGGTATTTGAAGAAAGTGTTCCCTGCCCTCTTAATTCACCTCACTGTTAAATTACGCACTCTCAGTTGGTTAAGCAGTTACTGATAGGTATGAGTTTGCTAGGGCTGCCATAATAAAGTACCACAGACGGGGCAGGGTAAACAACAGATGTTAGCTCAGAGTTCTGAAGGCTAGAAGTCCAAGATCAAGGTGTGGATAAGGTTGGCTTCTTTAAAGCCTCTTGCCTTGGCTTGCAGATGGCTGTCTTCTGTGTCTTCACATCATGTTTTCTCTTTATGTGTCTGTGTCCTAGTCAGAACACCAGTCATATTTGATTAGGACACTGGTGACCCCATTTTAACTTAATTAGCTTAAAGACCCTACTCCAAATACAGTGGCATTCTGAGGTACTGGGGGTTAGGACTTCAACACAGGAATGGGGGGGCTGCATAATTCAGCCCATAACATATAACCTCTTAATTGGAACACTCAGAAGCAGGCAGGTGACCCCACAGGAAGAATCAGGTAGGTTGGTCACAACCCATGTTCTAGACATCTAGATTACCTCTGATAGCCCCAGCATTGTTACCTGGCATTGAACTTGCAGTCAAAGAGAAATGCCAAAGCTTTAAATGACTTGTTTTTAAGTCACATTTTCCTCCAACCTTCGTTCAGTCGTTCATTCAGTAAGTGTGTCCTGAGCGCCTGCTGGGTTGCGCTGCACACACACCAGGAATACAGCCAGGAAACCAGCAGACATTATCTCTACCTTCTCTGGGGCTTAAGCTATACCCATGCAGGCTTCAATAAACAAGTGAACAAACAGATATAGAATTATAAATTGACGTGTGCTATGAAGTAAATGGACATATAAGAGAAGCACCCTACTTTTGGTAATCTTGGGGGGTGGCCAAAGGATAGAGTTTTGCATTTACCTGAAACAAAATATTACATGTTAGATTTGGCTCATATTCTACTCTCTAGTCATTCCCAGGAGACTGTCATTTATTATATACGTGCCCCCGTCCCCCGACTTCACTGTATTCTCCCATGTGATGGGTGTGAGACCTCTGGCTTCATCCAAATCATTAATCAAAACGTCTACAAAATCAGAATGCTGCTGTCATTGTCAGCGAACTAATAATAATATCCCTTAGCCAGACACAGCTAAAGGTCTAGCCATCATACACAAAGCAGGACTCTAATTAGAAATACTAACAAGGGTCAAGCTGCCCACCGCTAAGTTTTCTGTATCACTAGCCAGAGCCTTAAATGTTCCTCTGCTTATGCAACATTTATCACGAAAGGCCTTTCAAGGTGTCTGTCTGATGACTTTTGAAAGGTCAAGTCCACTTAAAGAGTTTCACTTGCAATGTGGAGAAGTGAAATTGCTTTCAATCTAACTAGAAAGAACACCAGTCGCAAAACAGAATGTCTCCGTTTTCTAGTGCCACGGCTCAAAGGTGGTGCCCATCAGCTTCTTCTAAATGAACCTGCCCTGTCCTTGCAGGCCCATTCCAGAAGCCTGAGGTGGCGTGGGTCCAAGCTCTCTGGTTCCCTCTCTTCTTACCTTAGGCATCCTTGGCTTTGCAAACACTCATGCACTTGCTGCCCAGGTCCACCTGCTTTCCCCCACAGTCCCAGTTCCTGTGTTTGTCCTGGGCCATCACTCCTGGCATTTTGGTAAAAGGCACCCCAGATCTCCTGGCTGTCAGCGCACCAAACTGGCTTTCCTTTTGGTCAGGGTAAGGAGAGTTCAATCAAATTCAGAGAATTGGAGATCAAGCAGTTCATCCAGCAGGCACATCAGCTTAGACCATCACAGGGCTACAAACCCCAAGGTGATGTCATCTTCACATCCATGGCAGCACACTGACAGCAGTAGAGAAAATGAAATCCTTCCAGAAACAGTCAAACCTGACCTTTAATTCATCATGGACCATAACTTGTCAAGGTTTATGAGCAGAGAGGGACTGCTGTGAGCATTTGTTGATGTAGATGTATTATTTGACGTGTTTGCTTGTCGATTTGGCACATTATATTCCACAATATACATAGAGTAAGCTAAATTGCAACAAAACTCATTCATCCATTTACTCATTCATTCAGGATTCCATGAGCCCCTATCTTGCTGCACCCAGCATTGTTCTGGGTACTAAGATTGGAGTAGGGAATAAAACAGACATAACCCTTGCCCTCCCAGATCTTACATGCTGGTGAGTTTGGGAGACACATTATGAGCATGTAAATATGTATTATTCAGAAAGTGAAGCATGCTTCAAATAAAGTAAAGCAAGAAAAGGAGGATACAGAGACAGGGGAATGAAATCTTACCTTGTGTATGATGCTCGGGGCAGATCTTTCTGATAGGCAGAGACCTGAAGAAAGAGAGGTAGTAAACCACGTGGACATCTTGGGAGATGGAGTTCCGGCAGAAGGAAGAGCGAGTGCAAAGGCCCTGGGCTTGGTCTGTTCGCGGAACAGCAAGGAGGCCTCTGTGGCTGGAGTGGAGCTAGTGCTGCTTCTTCATTGCTGGTGTTTCAAAAAGTATAACAGAAAATCAGATTGATTCTTCAGTAGACTTGCCCCATGTTGTTATTACTGCTGTTTTTGTTGTTAACTGAAAGTACATGAGAAAAGAGTCTTTTGATTCTCCGAAGTCTATGTTGTTCTTAACTGGCCAAGGAGTTAGTCCCGGGGTGTCTGTGTGTGTGTATTATGTATATACACATATAGACATGTTTAATGAAATTAGGAGAGCAGCTGAGACATACATCTTTTTAAAAGATTTTATTTATTCATGTGAGAGAGAAAGAGTGTGTGGGGGGGCACTTAAGCGGGGAGGAGCAGAGGAAGAGGGAGAAGCAGGCTTCCCGCGGAGCAGGGAGCCCAATGTGGGTCTGGATCCCAGGACCCTGGGATCATGACCTGGGCCGAAGGCAGACATTTAACCAATTGAGCCACCCAGGCGCCCTGAGACATACATTCTTACACTGGAATGTGAGAGTGTGAGAGTTAGTCATCTACTTGATTTAAAAAACCCTTGGTAGTCTATTATGCAGTCTGTTATTAGCAATCAGTCCTACAGGTGCTATTATTTTCATCCTCCAAATAAAGCACAGGAGTTGAGTAAGGGCTAGAGTAGTTTGAAATGTAAGAACTCTGATTCTGTCCAGGTTTCGTCACACCTGTGTTTACCGCAGAAACAATCCCATTGGTGGCAGACAGTTTAATAAGCAAAACCTGGCGTGAGCGTACTTCCTGAGGTCAGTCTTCCTTCTCAGCACAGCCGGCCTTATCTGAGCTCCTAGTAACCCGTCTCTGGGCACTCTGCATCCTGAGAAATGTCGGGAATTTTTTTCAGTTACAAAGCAAACACTTCTCATGCTTCTAGGTGTTTCCATGTATCAGGTTCTAAGAGGCCACCTGTGACGGGGGCAGAGTGTGTGAAGGTGATGTTGTGCTGGGCAAGCCTGGCTCAGTTTGTTCAGCTGGAGTGCTTCCAACAGCCCAGTGGGGCTGTCTGCCAACATGCCCGTGACCTCAGAGAACGCCAGAACACTTGAGGTACAAGAAGAGCAAATGAATAAAGCTATAACTGCCTCAGGGTTAGACTGTGAAATGTCACCAGCATAACTTCAATTGGTCCTGAGAGGAAAGTTTGCAAATATAAGAACAGCAATTGGACTTATTCTTTGGCCATAACCATCTTATTTAAATGCTTCAATTTCTGCATATGTGAAATTCAAAGACATGGTAGACCTTCACGTGGTATGAAGGTATATTCATTCATTGGTTCCTTCGTGGAAAAGAAGGTCACATTGAGTTGTGTGGTGCTCTTTCTGGACTGGAGCTGCGTCTCTGTGAATGATCAGCTAGGTAAGTGTTTTCGAGTAAAATTAAGTCTTGTCATTGACGGGTGTTTGCAGAGCATTCTAAGATTTCATGAGTCCCATTCTTCATCTGCCCTGTTGTTTCTAAGGGTTGAGCGTGTGGCATTTAGGGAGTTTGTGGTAATGGCAGAAGATTTCAAAATTAATCTCTAAAATTTATATCTGTCTGATTGGCTACTAATGAAAACAGGCTATTCTACACTGTCATGTGATTTTTTAGTCTTTGGTTTCTATCAAACAATACATTGTTCTCCTTTCTATTGTTTCTATAGATTTCCATAGAAAATCACTTGATAGATGTACAGCAGAAGGATATATTTTATGCATTTAATGTAGTGAGGATGATGTTATTATATCTGTTACTTGTGGGCTCACCCACAAAAATAAACCTCAGCTAGTGTGTTGCAGAATCTGTTATGTCCCAGGCACCATGCTAGGTGCTGGTGATTCAGAGATGAGAGGCGCGTCCTTCCATTGCCTTCAAGGAGCTCACAGTTTTAGTAGGAGGCAGACAAGTCACCTGAAAATGACATGACCTTGTAATGGGTGCTACTGGAGCCAGACGAGGAGCATTTTACTTTGCCTGAGGAAGTCTGTCAGAGCTTCTCAGGAGAGTGGGTGAGGGTTCCAGTGAGGAAAGTGGGAAGAACAAGCAGGATACGCAGTGCAGAGCATAACAGCATGGGGCTGCATGATGTTTGGGTGACTTGCAGACAGCTCCCTATGGCTGAAGTATGTGTTGCATGAAGTTGGAGAAGTAGGAAAGGATCTAGGATGACCACCAAAGGTTGAGCTCTGCCCCCAAAGCGATAGGAACTATTGAACAAGCCAGCAGCAGTATACAGAAGCGCGAGCCAATGAGAAAACTCCTGTATTGAGCCAGGCAAGGAATTACAAGTACGTGAATTAAGACCGTGGTGGCAGAATGAAGATGAGCAGACGGATACAAGAAATAGTGAAGAGATCGAATTGGCAGGGCTTGCTAGGGCTTTACATGTGGGGGTGAAAAAGGGGATTCTCGGCTTTCTAACTTGAGTGAATTAGGAAATGGTGGTGCCATTCAGGTGACAGAGTAGGAGCTGGAAGCTGAGAAGGGGCAGTGGTGAGTTCAGATTTAGCTGCGCTGGATTTTGGGTAACTGAGGGGTATCTGAAAGGTAAAGAGGTACATGTGGACGTGGACCTCAGCAAGATCTGAGGTATGGAAATTAGGGAACATCACACCATAGCTGACGCTAAGGGTTAATTGAAATATCTTAGCAATATTTATATATGAGAAGAAGGGGCTCAATGTGGAAATCTGAGTTACTCTTACAATTTAAGGGAGGCAAAGAGGAGGAGCCTTTAAGGTGATGAGATCAAATAGTCACAGAGGTAGGAAGAGAACAGAGGAGGCTGATGTCACAGAAGCCAAGTGAAGCCAAAGTGTCAAAAAAGTCAACTTGACCAACAGTGTCAAATGCTGCTGGGAGGCCATGTGACGTGAGGACCAGAAGGTTCCATGGGGTTTGGGCATTAGTAGTCACAACGCACTCATCCCAATGAGCAGGAATGGCAGTAAGTTGGAGAGTGAGTGGGATAGACACTCACTATAGAAGGGTGGACATCCCCCAGCCTAGATGACCAAGGGCAGCAAGGAATTCGCTGTCCCCTCTATCATTTTCAAATCAACAGGCTCTGCACAGCATTGTTTAAAGGATAAGGGTCAAAAATTTTACATGAAACTCAATCCTAGTCAGACACCTGCCTGGGATTTTCTAACATCTCCCATTATTCCTAAGTAGAAAAGAGTTTGGGTATCTTACTAGAGATGTTATGGCCTTGATGCAAGCAGTCTTCAGCACAAGAAAAACCCTGCTTTGAAAGGGATGGGTGTGAAATAGCTCCAATGAGAAGAATCTCCCTTAACATGCAAGCAGTAACAAGATCAGTGTCCTGGCTCTCTACCTTCACAGGCGTTGGTGGTACGCAAAAGGGCAATAGGTTCAGTCTACCCAGTTCTCCCACCAGTGGAAACCTCAGGTGATTCCCTTGGAGCTTAGGCTTGACTTTTATAAGGAGTAAATTGGCTTGATGACTTCTAAGACCCACCCACCCTCCCAGGTCCTCTGGACTTTGAATCTGTCTTCAAGGCTTCTTTTTGTTCTCCCTTCCCCATACTTCCCATGCTTTGCTTCTCCTACATGTATAGCTTCTGCAGTTTCCAGATCCATGGTACACTGCTAAGAAAGAGCCCCCCTCTACACCTGACCTGGTCAGAGATAGTGTTAGGGAAACAAGAAATGAAACCCTGAGAACAGAGGGACTCTTCTTTGAGCTGACTTTCCCCTTGACTTTTTACTTCCCTTTGCTATCAGCTTGCTCAACCTCATGCTTCTCTTGGCCCAAATGGGATTTGTTCAAACAGATATCTGAAAGCCGGAAAAATTATGAATAGCTTTGCATGGAGAAGGTTAAAGGTCTGAAGCAGCCAGGGTAAAGACATTAATGTGTTTGGGCTCCCTGCCATTGGTTAGAATATTCATTCATTCATTCATTCATTCATTTACCCAAATGGCTGTCCATTCAATAATTATAAGCTAAGTGCCTACTGTGTGCTGTGTTGATTGCACTTACCTAGTGTCCCAGGACTAAAGGAGTAAAATGGTGAACACAATAAACATATACTCTGCCCCAGTGGAAATGATAGTCCAAAGAGGGAGAAAAGCATGTTGAAAAAAAATTACACGATAAATGCGTAACTACATGTGGTAAGTAAAGACAAGTAAAAGGAGCTATGAGAAGTTTTAACAGTGGGTCTGGAGTTAGACCAGGATATCAAGGGAAGGCTTCTCTGAAGGTGTGCTATCTGGACTGACGGAAGGGTAAGCAGGACTTAGCCAAGGCAAGAGAATGGAGAAGAGCCTGTGGCCAATTAGAGCAGCCCTGCTCACCTTGAGCTGGAGGGGGGCAAGGTGGCTAGAAAATTGGGAGGAGGGGGAGGCAGGGCTGACCATACAAGACCTGGAGAACCAAGAAATTATGAGGTCATGAAAGCAAAGAGTTTCAAGAAGAAGGGTGTGGTTTTGCAGTATCCAATGAGAAGAGATGCCATTTTAGTTAAGGACTAAGAAGTGCCCACTGGCTCACTGGGGGCTGTTGGTCACCTTAGCGGGAGTGTGGCCACAGGAGACAGACTGGACTGGATTGGACTGACGGGGAAATGGGAGGAGCTTGTGTGGAAAGGCAGCTGTCTTGAGACACTAGGGCCGTGATTGAGAAGTCAGGAAGCTAAGGCAGAAACTGGAAGGAAATGTGCGATAAAAGGAAGGTTTGGTTTTGTTTAATGTTTGCTTTTCAGATGAGAGGTATTAAATGTTTTAATAAAGACTGGACCGATCTCAGGAAGAAAAAGGTTAAGATACAAGAGACTGAGGGAGTGAGGTCCCAGGCAAGGAGCGGAGATGGGGTTTCCTCCATTCTAACAGGGCAGGAAGGTGGTCTTAGGGATCTGGTGGCAGAAAAATGGGAGCATTCACATCAGCTGCCATCTATGAGGCAAAGTCTTCCAGGAGAATGGGATGGTGGAGGGAAGCGGGAAGGCTGTGGAGAGGAAAAGGCACCAAGAGCCCACTGCGGAGTGCGGGAGCGCGCCTGCCTGAGACAACCTGGGGGCGTGGCCTGGCGCCGCACACCTGCTGGCAGGGTTTTCTTTTCTGCTCACCCCCTACCCCACTGATCCCATAGCATTCCTACAGGTGTGTAAGAAACGCATTTTCAGTTTGTTTCCTGGAGTTTTCCAATGCTAAACCACACCACCTGCTACAATTTCCTATAAATCCTGAATATTCGGACATGGCAGCAGTGCGTTTTGCTCTGGTAATTTTTCCTGCCTCTTTTATTTTTAATTAATTCTGTGATCCTCCCCTCCATGTTCTTTCTTTTACCCTTTGAGTTGCTTGTTCCCTTTGGCCTTCTAATATGAAAAACACATGACTTTGTGCCTGTCTTTTCTGGTGGTTTTTTGTAACTACATGTCACACTTCAGTCTGCTTTTCATTTCATTTTTTACAGAACACATTATGGAGTTGGAATCTTCACATAAGCCCATTTGCATGCAGGTGGTCAGCGTCTGTCTGTCTGTCCCTCTCCAGTCAGGCAACATTTGTGGCAATAACTAGAATGTCTGCTAGATCTCTCCTTTCTTCCTCTCTTCCCATCCTGTTATACACCTGGTACTCACCAGCAACCTGATGCTCTGGCCTCTGGGCTTTGTGTTCTGTTGTTTCTGCTGTGTGTTCTATGCTTGCATCCTCCAGATCTAGGTCTCTGTGCTCCGGACACCCACAGTCTTTATGTTTCTTCCATTGACAGTCTGAAGTGGGGGAGCTCCTTTCGAGCTATAAGTCCTCTTGTTTGGGGTTCCTAAGTCCATACTCTTAGAAATAAGGAAGGTTGAGGAAGGAAACTCACATTTGGTGCATTCTTTATGCTGTCTTGTATTCATCCTTATCCTGCTGTAGGGGCTGCTAGTCGCAGTTTAAAGACAGATAAATGAATCCCAGAGAGAATTATGGAGAAATAGCTCAGGACCAGGATGGAAACCATCCTTCTTCACTGCTTAAAGCACAAAGTGGTTGGAGGTTATCACTGTGCATCATTTGGAGGCTCATGAAGTAGCTACTGCAGTGAAGGGTGTGGGCCTTGACTTGCTTCAGATACTGAAGAGCTTCTGGCGTGAGCGGGGCTCTTTTGGCAACCGGGCGTCTCCAGTCCGTGAGTCCGGCCAGAGTCCTTCACCACTAGGTGGAGCTGTAGTAGCACCACAGAGGAAGCCGACACCCTGCAAATGAGAAGTAGACCTAAGGACAAGCCTTCAAGAGCTAGGGCACTCCAGCTTTTTTTTTTTTTTTCTTTTCAATGATTTATTGAAGTGACATCCACATCACATAAAATTAACCATTTCAAATACAGTGGCATTTCATACATTCGCAATGTTATACGACCACCACCTCCATCTACTTCTAAGAACTTTCTCTCACTTCAAAGTAAAATCCCTAATCATTCACCAGATTCTTCCCATTCCCCTCTCTCTACCCGTGGCAACAGTCAATCTGCATTCTGTCACTAGGGATTTGCCTATTCTGGACATTTCTTACACACTGAATCATATAATATGCAACCTTTGATGGGCTGGCTCCTTTCACTTAGCATGTTTTCAAGGTTTGTCGGTTAGCATAGATCAATAAGTACTTCATTCCTTCCTCTGGCTGAATATTCCATTGGGGCTCTACCACAGTTTGTTTATCCATTCTTCCGTCAGTGGACATTTGGGCTTTTCCCACCTTTTGGCCACAGTGAATAGTGCTTCTATGAACATGGATGTACATGTATTCGTTTGAGTCCCTGTTTTCAGTTCTTTAGGTTATATGCCAAGAGTGGAATTGTGGGGTCCGGTGGTAATTCTATGTTTAACTTTTTGAGAAACTGCCAAACTTTTCCATGTGGCTGAACCATTTTACATTCCCACCAGCAACGTACAAGATTTCCAAACTTTTCTGAGCATGACTCACAATAAGAAGTATATTTTACATCAGAACCCAGCATTCCCATATGTGTATATTTTTATGTTTTATATATATATATATATATAACATAAGTTTTATGAAACCATGCTTACCCCTCTTACTATAGGATGTGCTCTAAGATGTTCCTTCCTGTTATTTTGTACTAGAAAAATATGCTGGTTTTGATCCACCAAATGAGTTCCACACCTCAAAGCAAAGTGAAATCTTAAAAATTAACTTAACTGTGAAGATCGGAGTACTATTTTAAGTGTATAGAATAATATAACCTATCTCCCTTCCATTTGGATAGTCGAAGAATTTAGGATATCATTCATCAACTTATCAATACATATAAGTTTGGGGGAGGGGAGATTATTGAACCTGTGAGGATGACATTTTACATATTCTCCAAACATGGACAAATTAGATCACACACAAATGTGAGTTACATTGTATGTACTTGTTACAGTGTGAGTATTTTTAATTAGCTGGGGTTCTACAGTTCAGCAACAAGTTATTTGGTGAGTATGGTACCTGTAGCCTCTGGGAAAAGCCTTGTGATACATGTTATCATTTATTGAACGCCCCAATTGAGTAGAGTAAGATCCTGAAGAGCACGGTGGGGATGACAGAAAAAGCAAGGGATATAAGAGAGAGAAAGAAATAGAATCAAGAGAAGGGGTGGGGGGAAGCATGAGAAGCTTCTCCAGTGTGTAGCAATTATTTATGACCATCTTCAAGAAGCACCCGAAACTGAGCTCTCCTGGAAGGAGTGGTGTGTGGGAGGAGTAGACTAGTGGTGAGAACATGTGCTCTCAAGCAGATCCACGGGTAGGATTGCAGGGATCCAAGGGCTAAGATGGGAAAAAATTACATTTTGCTTCTCATTAACTTCTAACTGAAATTTACCATTTTCAAGTACTAATATAGCAACAAAAATAATATTAGCAGCACCTTTAACTTCACTACCAATTGAAATCAGATTTTTTTCATCATGTTACAGTTGCTTTAGGTAGATTTCAATATTGTTTAGTTTATTATTTTATTGAAAAATTATTATAATTATTGGGCTTACCTCTGGGTTATGTTCTTTAATGTGTATGTAAAGAAATGTGTATCTACAACACCACAGTTTTTGTGGTTTTTAAAATAATTTGATAACTGTATTCAAAATAACTGGTTTCCATTGTAATCTCATGCATTTTGTCTTATTCATGTTCTGAGAAGGAGCCTATTGGTTTTGCCAGACTGCCATAAGAGTCCAAAAATAGTTAAGAACTTCCTAGACCTGCACTGTCCAATAAAGGACCCATTAGCCACATGTGGCTATTGAGCCCATGCAATGTGGGTCTCCAAATTGAAATGTGCTGTAAAACAATACACCAGATTTCAAATACTTAGTGCAAAAAAAAAAAAAAAGAATATTAAGTGTCCCACTAATAATTTTACATATATTACATGTTGAAATGATCATATTTGGGGTATATTAGGTTAAATAAAATATATTTACTCTCACCAGTTTTGTTATTATAAATGTACATACTAGAAAATTTTAAATTGCGTATGTGCCTTATGTTATATTTCTATTGGACGTGACTGGCCTAGCATCAGATCTGAGTTCCAATCTTGGCTCTATCATCTAGCCAACCATTATCTTCATTATTGTTGTTATCATTACTCTGCCATGTCCTAGCTGTCGGGTCCCCATAACTTTCAATGTCCTCATCTGTACAAGTAGATATAAAGCCAAAGGAGAGAGTATCGCTATATTCATTCCAGATTTAGCCTTCTTGCTGATACATTTCTTACTATCAGAAATGTCCCAAAATCTTATCCAACAGTTCAAAAAAGGTCCATATCCATGTCCCCTTTCCTTACTTTTCTGCTGCCTGTTGTTTTCATGAACATAAAATTTAAATTAGATATGTGGAAGTTATATATAAAGATGAGGATATAAGAATTTACAGACAGTAGATTTTTTTTAAAAAATTATAAAGAATAAGAAAAAAATTCTCTTGAAGAGCAAAGAAGATGGAAAATAAATCTTGAGGTAGGGTGGAGTAGTATGCAGTCTGCAGTTGCCACCCATCCTGTATTTATCCAGAGACCTAAGTGGCATTTGGATAAGGCGCAAGCAAACCACCAGCACATTCCTGGAGTTTACAAATGGCCACTTAAATATCAGGAGAACCCTGGTATGTCCCTCATCCAAAAGCTAAAATCCACAATGGCTGGAAGGTGATGATGTGTTTCTGGAAGAGGGAAGAGCTGACAGGGGGCCTCCTGCCCTTTTATGTGATCCTTAGCCTTCTGGAGCCCTGAGCACCCTAACATGGGCACCTTGGGGATACAAAGCCCTTCCATCTACAGGATCTCCTCTGAGATCCTGAGACAAGCTTCTGTAGCTAACAGATGGTACAGTATCACCTGTCCCCTGTAAATGAGAAGGGAATAGCTTGCCCACAGGAGTGGATCACTGAGGCCAGTACCTGGTGGAGTGAGGGCTTGACCCGAGCTTGGCTCTCTCCCCAACTGACATGGTGGGGATTGGAATCCTGACCCTCCACCTCGCTTTCCCTGGGCTGCTCAAAGTGACCCCACCCACCCTGATGGTCTGCAAAGCTCATTATTCTTTCTCTGACTCCTTAGCTGAGTGGGGCAGTTGGAACTGCTCTCCCCATCAGCCTGTCAAGCTGCTCCCTCCCATCATTCAGACAGTTTCTAGCAGCTCCACCCTCCTACACAAAGCTCTGCCTGTCTGGTCAAAATAGGGTGGTGATTTCCCCACCCTTTCTAAAAACATGCCTGGCAAGACTGTCTCTATCCTCCAGGATTTACTTGGGCCTTCAGAGTGACCTTTTCTCCCACATTGATCTGTGCTTGGGGGTGGAGAAGGCAATGCACGTGTTTCTCCACGTCACTGTTGTTGGACTCCTCTAAAGGCAGATCCGTGGACAGATGGTCACTGTGAAGGTTGAATCGGTGATGCTCAGTGAGGTAGACACTTCTTTTTAGAACATTCGTTTCACCTGAAGGGCTCTATCTGTATCTACAGATACAGTATGTATCTGTAATTCCTTAGCTCAATTCTTCATCTCAGGGACAATGAGCTGCTTTTCAGCTATGGTGTATCCCTGGTTTCCAGGACTTGGCCAGTTGTAGACTGTGCATCGGTTTTCCTCTAAACCAGATGAAGCACTTTGATCCTGCCATATTACCTTCACAGAAGACAACTCGATCATTTTTACTTTGACTTATCTCTTTCTACTTCCCAATTATTTTTTGGTCCTGTGTCCACGGCTGCTCCTCATCAGCCATCGCGTGCTTTATATGGGATACAAAAGGATCCTAGATCCTGAAGATCCTAGCTTTATATGGGATACAAAAGGATCCTAGATTCTAAAGATCCTAGCTTTATCAGAACAGAATTGAGAAGGTGAATCTGTTGCCAAAAGATTCAAATAACATATGCCAAAGACTGACATCAAATAATTTGTTACGCAGTGTTCTTTCTCCATGCCGGGGCTCCTCCCAATACTATGGAAAATCAAAGGCTGGCCTGCCCTATGAGATGAGCCCGTCTGGTGATAGGAAGCAGCTTTCCCCATTTAGTAGAAAGTAACTTGTCCAAGGTCATCATATCAGGGTCAGAGTAAGGAACAGGAAAAAGAGTTTCTTGACTCCCAGTCAAGACTTTGTTGGTAGATAACTGCAAACATGTGATCACACCTAAAAGAGAAAAATGGTTAGTATGTGTAAAGTTTAAGTAGCAAAGATATAAAAAAACTAATCAAAATTTCCAATTTTTCCCAATTTCACTGACTCTAAAATTCTAGATTTCAATAACTATATACATTAAATGGTACCTTTGAGGAAAAGTTGATCTGCCTCTTATGACTTAAAATCTAATATTTACTTTTGTGTATGAAATTGGGAACATTAGTGGGAATATTAGTTCTAGCCCTAAAATTAGGTACTTAATTTTTAATCACTTAATAATGGAAATGTCTTGCCATAGCCAAAACACTTAAATGCAACTATGAGAATGCACCTTTTTTTTGTTTGTTTGTTAAATTATCATTTTTATAGGGAAAAACTATTTTCTTAGTTCTCCTTTCAAGGGCAACCAGTGTTTGGGAAGAGTGGTGATTAATATAATTGTTTTTTTAATCCTAAGTATTATCAATCTGTGCATTTTTGGTAAATAATGACATGCAAAGCAAATGCCATATTTTTATCTCTTCAGAAAGGACTTAATATTTTATGATCATGTATTAATTGTTGGCTCCTATTGCAGGTCATGATATTGGATCTGTTTGTATCTCAGTGTAAATAATTTCTCTGGTTGCTGGTGCTATTTGAAAATAGGGTAGTAAAGTTATCAGCCCCGTTGTGTGCTTCCACGATAAAAGGCAGCAGAAGAAACCCATATTTTCTCTTCACATACAGTCTGTAGATACAGTATTAACTACTCCTGTGCCTTGCAGAAATTGAGATCAAATCTTTATATTTGTACGTACAAAATATGTATGAACTACATATCCTGGTTTAGCTCGAGCTTAATATTCAAATAAGTAGGCACTACCTTGAGAGGTCAATGAGAAAGGTAGATATTGAGCCTCTACCAAGCTCACCAGAACCTCTACTTGAAGTGGCATCACTTCATATTTTTTTCTCTACTGTGTTTTTAGCACGAGATCGATCAGCCCAAAATTATGCACCTAAAATATATCAAAAAAGTTTTTGATTGATATTGATGCTTTCTTTTTCTCTAAAGGGCACTTTCTTTTACCCTGGGCACTGAAAGTTGGAAGCACTAAAATATTAAATAATATTTTTTTGTATGCACAAGTTCAGGCTTTCTTCACTCTGGCAAAACTTTGGCCTTACCCTGGCAGCCAGTGGGGGGTAGGGATGGAAACCTCTGTGAAGAGCAGAGTCTCTCTCTCTCTCTCTAGCCGCCCCCCCGCCCCCTTTCCCTAACCTGAATTTGGAGTTAAGGGGGTATTTTGTGCTGCATATTCTGAATGTGTTGCTAGCTCTAGATCTGCTACTTAACAGTTGTCATCTGGCTATGCGCTCATTTAATCCTCATAATAGACCCGTGAGATAAACACTATTTTACAGATAAAGAAACTGAGGCTGGGAGGTGTTCAGCGGCCAAGCAACAGAGCTCCTATGCGGGAGAGCCGGGCCTTGGTTCTGGCATAATATAGTGTGTCCCTTCTAATTAATATCCGTGGAGAATTTGCTCTGGAAGTCCCCATTCAAGAGCAAATATTGGGAACATTAGTGGGAAGTGTTGGGAGAGAGGCCCAATTTTCATTTCACCCATTATGAAGACGCTGGGGGTAGAGACCAGAGTTAACAGACACCCGAGTCCCAGTTCATTCTAATGATGTGTCGGCACCACTTTTTGAGATGTGTCTTGCAGGGCCCAGCAGATGTGGCCCTTTGCTTGTGCACGTCCATACAGGTCCTCTGAAATACAGCCTAGCAGTGTCTCAACCTCAAGTGCTCGATTAATGTGAATTCCCCCTACCCTATGCTAAACTTGTAACACACACCCTGGGTGACTATGGGCTTATGGAGGGGGACTTCCCCGCACAGGGCAGCAAGGGGGATGGATTTCAAGCTTGACCCTGCTCCCTTCTGCCATCGGATGCCTTTCACTGCTCAGATCCTTCATGGGCTTCCCATGAGCTAGACTGACATTCGATTCCTTTGTCAGGGCTCACAGTCCCTTATAAAAGTCCTTGGCAGAGGAGGTGAGTGGAGAAGAAAAATGGGTTCTGCTGCTAATCTTTAATGAAAACCATTTTAAGAGATACAATTTTCCTTGTTTACGTCTGAATCTGGGCAACAACAAGCTGTGCTTTAATGAGGTTCTGGGGCATTCAGAACATTTCAATGTATTTCAGTTCCTTTGGAAAAAAAAGTATTTGTACTGAATAGTGATGGAGTAAGGGTTTTCAAAATTTGCAGGATCTATTTTTGTGAAGATGTGTGCGTGTGGGTTGGATTTTTTAAGGGAATGATTATTGAGTTTTCTGTTTACAAGATGAACATGATGTGGCATCACTTCATATTTTTTTCTCTACTGTGTTTTTAGCACGAGATCGATCAGCCCAAAATTATGCACCTAAAATATATCAAAAAAGTTTTTGATTGATATTGATGCTTTCTTTTTCTCTAAAGGACCTCATCCTGCATAAAGAGAAACAAAGGCTTCCCCATAATTGTCACCATTGATCTCAGGTGATGCTTAATTTGACTTGGAACTGTTCTTATTAAGCAACAATAGGTAATTGTGGGAATAGGATATATTTAATGCTTTTTTTTTGGAATTTTAAACTGAGCAAAAATTGATAAAGCTGTTTTTTTCTTAGAATAAATGATTTTCCTTTGTTTCCTCAGGATGCTAGGAAAACATTTCTCTTCTGCCTAATACATTCTATGCATGAATGTACGTGTCACTCTGACAGTAATTACACGTGTGTGCCCACGTGCAGCCATCCACAGGGAAAGGGGGCGGATTCCAACCCTAACCCAATCAACTCAATCACTCTTTAAAACCATTACGAGAAGCCTCTTGATGTTGGCAAGCATCCAGATTGTTTGCCTAGCTTTGTTTTCACATTTTTTTGAACACCACACATTTTCGTCTCAAAAAAAATTGTCAGAAATGCTAGGAAAGAAAAACTCAATATGAATTAAAACACAAACCGGTTGCGCTTCAGTTGTACATTTTTTTTCCACAGGCAACAGATAGTGGTAGGCATGCGGACACATCTGTTCATTTAGTGACTCCCTCTGTGTGTTTTTTGCATGAGAACTTAAGTGTGTGCTAGGGACTGTGGCAGATACACAACTGAGAGACACATGGCTCTTCCGGAGGGAGAGAATAGAGAGTAAGAACTCAGGCAGAATGGCTAAATGCCACAGATTGTAATATACAGTCCATGCACCCTTTACAACCTTCATCCCACCCTGCCACTCAGTGCTAGGCTGGGACACGGGTGACCAGTTGGCCTCTGCCTTCTTGACATGCTCTGTTTTCTTGGAGTTCCTACTGCACCACCCCAGGCTACCACCAGTCCATTTGCTATATGGATCACAATTAGGCACCCCTTCCTGCGGATTGAGTATTGGGCAGAAGTGTGGCACACACAGGGTGGACCCAGCCCATTTCCAAACCCTTTACAGCTTGGAGAGTAGAGTTCAGACAAGCTTGCCACCCTCACTTGCCCCACCCCTACCCCGGTCCGGCATCCTTATACAGACCACAACCTGTACAACAAATCAAATTGATATGAAAAATAACAGCATTCTTCTCTAGGTTCCTTCGGGGTGGGGCAAAGCCCAGGGAACAATTCTTTCCCCAGGCTAGAACCCACCAGGAAGGCAGTAAGCAGTCCTGGACAACCAGTGGGGCCTGAAGCACTCCTATTCTGTAGTGATAACAAGGGTCTTAGCATCTCTTCCTGAATTTTGGATAAGAAGGTTGATAACTATGATTCTTGCCTTGCTTGTTATTGAAAGAAAGAAAGAGAGAGAAAGAAAGAAAAGAGTAAATGATTCCATTCTAAAATTTGCTAGACTTAAATTTTGTCAGCTCTATGACCTTGACCTTATTCTATGCCTCTTTAAGCTTCCATTTTCTCATCTATGAAATGGGGCTATTAATAGTACTTCCTAGGTTGGGGGAAAGATTAAATATGATAAAATAGATATTTTTAAACACAGTATTAATGTTGAATAAATGTAGATGGTATTACTAATTATGATGTCTCAGGTTACTTTCTGACTTTTTTTTCCACTCTTGGATACCACTTCCTGACACCTTTCAGCTTTCCTGTATTACTGCTACTTTTCTCTGAGCCTCCAAAATCTATGCCTAATCCCTTGCTTAAAGAATCATTATATGGTCTCCTAAGATCATTAAGGAAAGGTCCCTCGTTCCTCTTAAATGACATCTGAAGTCTCATAACAAGCCAGGGACAAATTCAGATTTTATTTTGTATTTTAGGTCCCTCTGTCCAGGTGCCTGTTCAGACTACATTTTTTTTTATAAGCGTCCCTGCCCCCACCAGAGAGGAGACAAAAGGATAAATGTTTTATCCCAGCTTGCAGCAGGTGTCATTCTATTTGATTTGTAGGCCATTCAACAAAACAAAAGGCCTTTTCTGTTCTTTTACAATATATGCTCTCTTTAAAGGTACTCAAATGAGAAAAAAAAGCACACATGAGCAAGATTTCAGGTTCTAACGGACAGAAACTGGGCTCTTCGTTACTGATTTGCTCTTCACAGGGAAAGTGAGATGCCATTAAAAACATTCTTTTCCCAATAGCATTTAAAATTTTATGATCGTTTGCTCTTGAAATATATGTGAGTGGCATTCTCAGCCAATTAATATGTTTATAGTAGGATTGAAAACTTTGAAGAGCCAGCTAAAGATCCCTTTTATAAGGTGGACCAAGAGAATCTCTGTATGCTTGAGTAACAATATATAATAGCGTGCTTGCTTACTGCAGATGTTTGAAATGTCTCCAACTTGCTAGCCCCAAATTGTTACCATTGGGGTTCAAAAGTGATATACCTTCTAAGTCATACCTGTGGTACAAACATGTGCTTAACTTCCAAAGTTTGATTCTGGTGTCCCTAAGGTTTCATCATAAATATCAATATCGCTAAAGCTTAATTGTCTACTATATGCAAGACACCGTGCTGAGCACTTTATTCATAATGTCATCTAATCTCTCCAACAACTGAATGAGCTCGGCACCACTATTATCCCCATTTCCCAGGTGAGGAAACTGAGGCTTAGTGGGATTAATAGCTTGCCCCAGTTCTCCTAGCTAGTAAGGTCTGGAGCCAGGTAGGAATCTGGGGCCTGTCTTGAGAGACTTTGTGCTCATTAACTCCGAGGTGCCTTGCAGCCTCCCTGTTCATTCATTGCCATGTGGAGGCCTCAGAAAGGTGGGTATGGATATTAGTTTTTGTTTTCGGATGTGATCGCTGTTTTGAGGTAAAACCTTCGGGTCCTGTTTCACTTGGAATCCATACATTGAAAGTACAGGTGACAAAACAAAATTAGCTTATCAACTCTAGTATGCGTGTAAATGAAAAAGAAGTCCAGGGCGCCTGGGTGGCTCAGTCAGGTGGGCGTCTGCCTTTGGCTCAGGTCATAATCCCAGGGTCCTGGGATCGAGCCCCGTGTCGGGCTCCCTGTTTGGTGGGGAGCCTGCTTCTCCCTCTGCTTGACGCTCATGTACTCTCTCCCTCTCTCTCTCTCTCAAATAAATAAAATCTTTAAAAAAAAAAAAGAGAGAGAAAAGTCCATCTGATAAGTGACTTCACAGGAATAAAGCTCTGTGAGTGGAGCTGGAAATCTTGGTAGCTCAGGGTTTGCTTTTTGTGTAAGTGTAAGGAGCTTGAAAAGCTTATATTGATGGTGTCTTGGGGCATTTTAGGACATAGTACTGGTTCTCTGTAGTGCTAAATTTTTTAAAAATTCTTTGTCTTAAAAGTATATTGCACTCTTTCAATTTCTCAAAAGAACTGTTAGTCTAAAAAGTCCTATTTGTGTGTTTTGAGGGGAGTTGCCCAACATTTTTTATGTTCAATAATTATTAATATGGCTTTATTCATTCCTTTGAAAAATATTAATCAGAAATGTACTGGAAAGGGGAGAAGTATTCCGTGGTTTGCGGGACGGTTGGCCAAATCCCACCTACCGAAAGGCGGCCTGTCAAAATTAGAATGCTCTTATTTAATCCCCTAGTCAAGCTATATGATAACATGAAATACAGCTAACCGAAATCAGGACACCTGATAGCAAGATTTCATGAACTAAAAAGCCATTGTACAGCAAGGAATCTAATGCCTTTGCTTCTCATTTCTTTTAATACAAATAAATAAGCTTCCGTGGGCTCGGCGAACCTTAGAAATGATAGGTTTGAGAAACAGATCCGTTGTGGAGCCTGACATTTCTGTAAACAAGCCGACTGAGCATCCCCTTCGGACGCACACGTTTCGGGGTGGGGTGCCTCTCAAAACGGCAAGCCTGTTTGGAAGGGGGGGGGAGAAGCACGAAGTGCAGCTTCCACTGTGCCCGTGAAAGAAGGGGAAGAAAAAGCCCAGCTTTCCTACTGCAACAAGGCTGACAGATGGGGCTTTTTAAAAAAACGTCACTGCAACCAGATCCAGGGGTGCCGCTTTGCCTGCTGCAGCGCGATGCAGTTGTGTATATCTCAGGGACAGACACAAGGGGAAGTAGCAGCCAGTGCTCACGCGGGCTGCTCCCGGGAAGCATTTCTGAAGAGCGAGGAGCCACAGAAGCTGGGAAATTCCTGCTCCTCCGCCTCCCCGGCTGAGTCCGGGGCTGAGTGGCGGCTCAGGTTAAGCCCGTGGGCAGGGGCAGGGGGCGGCGCTCCCAGCCCATCGCTCAGCCCTGCGGAGAGCTGTGTGGGCTGAGCTGTCTTCACCGTGTCAGGGAGGCCAGCCAAGAAACCGTCCCTCCCAGGGGAAAACGGATCACAGTTCAGGTGGGGACTTCCTCGGTAGCGTACCTGGCTGGAGCAGAGCGTGTGGGCGGCCGGCAGCGCGCCGCTCTGGTTATGGCAGCCCAGAAATGAAAGCAGCGGCCGCCGCCGCCGCCTCTGAGGGCTGCGGGCAGATCAGCACCCAGCAAATAAGAAGCAAGTCCTGGACCCCGACGAGGAGGAGGAGGAGGAGGAGGAGGAGCGGCCGAGCATCTCTCTCCCGCTCCTCGGTGTCCTTTAAATGAGGACTCCCTGCCCGTGCCGGAGGTAGATCCGCAGAGCCTTCCTCTCCGCCGCTGACCCCCCGCTTACATCACTAACCTGTGACAGGCACATCTCCACGCCCGGTACCTACTCCTCCGGCGGCTCCCAGTCCAGTCCCGGGAGCCTCTTTGTATAACCGCCGACATGGCCAGCCAGCAGGATTCCGGCTTCTTTGAGATCAGTATCAAATATTTACTGAAATCCTGGAGTAATAGTGAGTAATAGAAAATAACCTTGTTTGTTTGTTTGTTTGTTTGCTGGATGTTGCCTAAGGTCTGAGAAATCAAATCTCAACCAGAGGCATAAGCCTGTGAGCCAAGGAAGTTTTTTTTTTTTTTTTTTTTCTCTTTTCGGTTCGGTCTGCTGTGAAAATCAAAATGTCAGAGACTGAAGTAGCTTTCCTGAAGTGCAAAGGCTGCAGTGGAATCACAGTAGATTTTGTGTGATTAAATTTTCAAGGGAGATGGCCCTTCAGACTGGGGCAGAGCGCAGGATGGGGCATTCTAGGCTGCATTTTCTGCCTTAATGTTTATTTGATCAGGCTTTATCTAAGTATTTTGTGAAGTGTGGTTTAATCGAAGGGGTGTGGCAGGATTTCAGAGTACTTCGTAATTGTTTTATTAGGGTATTGTCTGGAGGGAAAAAAATGTACTTAATAGTCCAAAATCTAAGACTCATCTCTTTTGTATATAGAGGCATTTGCAGGTTTATTTCTCTCTCCCTTGTCCATGTGGATGGTGTTCAGAATGCTATTTAATATTTGGATTTGTAAAAGTCCTGATGTGTTATAGTCCAAACCAACAACATGCTTTGCTGAAATATAAACAAAGTAAGGTTCTGACCATGATCAGTTATTAGGATATCAGAATGTTATGGCTTCTGAAGTTCCATTACTGACCTACTTAAAGATTTTAGCAATAACATATTTCCAGAAGACAACCTCTAAGGCATCATGGATCTGCAATCAAATTAAAACGAGGCCTTCAGGTGATCAGTGATGCCTTGTGTCTTCTGAACGGTTTAAAAACAAAGTCTTCTCTATTTCTCCAACAGCCTTTGTGCTTGCTCTGGATAAAAGACCAGCAGGTATTACAGATCCTTAATTGTTTGAAATTCAAAACAATTTTTCCAAGAAAAATTCTGATGCCGTATTACATGCATGGCTAATTAACCTACCTGTGCTCAAAGTGCTGGAGATTAATTATCTCCTACCCAGCTGACCTGTGGCCAAGATTGTTCTTATGTAAACAGAACCTGGGCAGGAGAACCCATAATTGCTTTAAGAAAAGAGCCAAAGTAACTTCAGCCTTAAGGTATTCAGGGATATGCATCTCTAAATGATATCCAAAGAAACCATTTTTTCCCAGGTCATTTTGCACCACTGTATACACGATGGGGCTTGTCTGAGGCTGTTTTTCTACAAGTGGGAAGCCATTTGGGAGTCCTACTGTCACCCAAATAGCATTCCTTTATTTGTTGTAGTCGTAATTCCTTTATCTTGGATCCATTATTTGTGTGATACTTCACACTCCAGGATGAACCTTCCTTTGTCTATCCACCCTTTGATTAATGAAAAGGATTTGACACACAGAGTTCTTAATGGAGCAGTTTTCCAATAACTGGAAAGACTTACTCTGAGTTTGACATCGGTATGTGGTTTTGAATCATTTTGAGTACATCAAGGCCAGATGATTTTCTCCTATCAATTTTTGTCATTGTCTCATTAGATAGAAAATTATGTGGGACAATACTGAGGCCAGTGGGATTTCTTTTAAAATCTTTCTCCCCTTGTCAGTTTTCAAATTACTCTAGACAAAGTGTATATTCTCTCCACCTTTCCTAACGTACCCCGCCCCCCAACACACACACACACACACACACACACACACTCGCTCTCTCACATCAGGAAATGGTTCAAAATGACTGTTCATATCTACTTTGAGAGTATCCGGGACACAATGTTGAATTCTTTAAATTCATTCAGCAAATATTTATTCAACACCTACTACGCCAGGCTGGGGGTGCTGCAAAGGTGAATGAGACACCATACCTGCCCTCTCTCTTAATTTCTTCATTACAGAAGCGTGAACTTGGTGATTCTCTTTAGCATTCCTTTGGAAGTCAGAATGCTCTTCAGTCCTTTCTTGAAAGAGGAAGAGGAAATATACTTTATGCTTAGTCTTCTTTAAGCTTGTTGCAACACTAACCTGCTCATAACCTAGCTTTGCTCTGGGTCTTACATATTTTCAGTAGCAAAGAGAGAAAGGAGATTGTCTGGCGGTAGAAAACAGTAGCCTGAGGGCTTTGACCTACTCAGTGTAACTGGGCTGAGAGGCTGCATCAGGGAGCAAGCAGCTGGAGTGGCCAGCAGCAGGTTTGAGAGGCCAGGATGCCTGCCCACATACCTGAGTGGAGAAGCCGGCTCCTAATTACACAGTGGTGCTTATTTATAAAAGTACAATTAAAAAGCAATAAAACAAGCCGTGTAACTATGGCTGACTGCTTTGCAAGGTGGTAGTAAGAGGAGGGATGATTCCATGAACATGTCCGTTAAGGTTTCCATTCATTTTTTTTAAAGGGCACACTGTGGGGGAAATGTAATTTCATGTATATCTGTCTCCTCTGAAGAATTAACAAGTCAATTAAATCCGTGATTGCCTTGGTGAGATGTGTTAGCTTTTTATTCACTGTTCATTTTGACACTCTTCTTCACTGGCATGCCCACTCTGTCAGGCTGCCCTTTCATTTTAATGGAGTTGGGAATTAAAATGGCCTTGATGTCTGGAAATAAAATGTCCTTTGTAGACCTCACTGTGGAGGCTTTCCGTAGCCCCTCGGACCTCCCCCGCTATTAAGTCCTGTGGCTCCTTCCCCAGTCATATCCAGGCTTTTCCACAGCCATTCAGTGATTCTCACAGCTGCTCCCTGTGGTGTTCACAGCCACAGCCTCCATGGGCCTTTCTCAGTTTAACCTGGAATGTTCCGGTGGTCTCCTGAAGGTCCCCCTGACACCGGCGGGGGGTGGGGGGGGAGGGCTTCTGGAGAGGCTTCTGCCTGCATTTCAAAGACCCCACCACAGCTCTCTCTCGCCCCTGAGTCTGTGACTGCCATTCAGGACCCTCTTTGAGCTCCTCATCCAGCCTCTCTCCCCGATTGTTCTTCCACTCCAGCTGGATTTAATCTGCTCACCCCTTGTCTGCTCTCACTCCATGCCTGTGCACACATGGGCCCCCTGATCTGGTGAGCCCTCAGCTAGAACACACAAGTCGCAGGACCAGATAGGCTTGGTTCGGATCTCTAACACCTGCACCTGTGTGGCCTTCGACAGTTAATTAACTCCTCTCTGCTTCATTTTTCTCATCTGTGAAATGGAAGCAAAAAGAATGGATACTCCACAGGAGTAAATGAGGTATTTAAGAATTAAAGCGCTGAGAACAATATCTAGCTCATCGTAAACACCCAATAAATGTTAAAATAATATGAATGTATTCCAACGCTCCCCTCGCTTCTAAACCCACTTAAAATCAGAGTCAGACCCCTGACATCACTTGTGGAATATTCTATGAGTAGTCAACACTTGCCGCACCCTTAGAGAAGGGAACTGTGTGAATACACCAAAAATAGTTGCTTCCTTAGATTTACTTTTCAACATTCCTCCCTTTTCTACCTCAGCTACTATTAGAATATTCCTACCTCCCCTAAGTAAATACCTCCCAGCAGCACATGAGATGGCCTGGCTACGGTCTCAGTAGCAGGAAGTCCTCTTAGCCTTTCAGCTTTGCTACAAAGTTTACAGCAGATCCTTCCAAGCTATTTCAGAAGAAAGGAAGGCGTGCTTTTTAGTGATGTATGCGCTTTTTAGTGATGTATATAGAGGGAGTGTGTGGGCTCTCCCACCCATCTGGCATTCCTTGTGTTTCTGTCTACCCCCTAGTGTCCAAACGAACAGGGCCCAGTGAACAAAGGTACATTCTGAGCTTCTTCAATGTCTTGATCTTCCCAGGGCAGTCTGCATCTTTCTTAACATTTGTCATATCTTGCCACCCCATCGAGGCGAACTTTTGAATGCTTGTTAACTCTTTTCGAGTAACAAGAATTCTATTGACAAATAAACTGGTCTGGGGAACTGAGCAATCCCTTTGCCTGTTTTGGAAGGGCTGCTGTGCATTGTGAAATGTCTAATGTTGCTCTAGAAAAACTTGCATCACTTGGGAGAATTGGATGTGGCATTTTTCAGATGTATCGTAGTGAGCTAAGTTGTGGTGATGAAGGACAATATTTCTGTCCAACATAGAAATGCTGGTTAGTGGGGGTGCCTGGGTGGCTCAGTTGGTTAAGTATCTTGACTTCAGCTCCGGTCATGATCTCAGGGTCCTGGGATCAAGCCCCACGTGGGGCTCCCTGCTCAGTGGGAGGTCAGCTTCTCTCTCTCGCTCGTGATCTCTCTTGCTTTTGTTCTGTCTCAAAGAAATAAAATCTTTAAAAAAAAAAAAAGAAAGAAAGAAATGCTGGTTAGTGTCGGGTTAACTCTGGGGACAGAGAGAGATCACACGCACATGGGGATGGGAAACACCACTGACTGAGTGCAGAGCAGGACTTACCCCTGTTTATGTCATCAATGTAGCTCAAAGACCCTACAAGAAAGGCTTAAGAGAAACCTCAAGGTGTTAGTTTTCACCTCTTTGTGAAGCTGAGGTGAAGAAGTAGAAAACTAAAGTTAAACAGGTTGCCTGAATCCAGCAGAGCGGTACAGCTGCAGAGCAGGTGAGCTTCCCTCAGTGCCCTGAAACCGTAGAAAGCGCCCAGCACCTTCCAGGGGTTGGGGAGGGAGTTACTCCCGTGTTCCTGCCACTCAGATGTCTCATCAGACCTGCCCTCACTCAGGTCGTGGTCACTTCTGCCCAAGTAGTTTATAGTCCTAATGAGAAACGAAACCCCAAATCAACATCTACTCTGAGTAGAAAGAGCCTGCTTCTGGGTTTGTGATGAGGATCAATAACGAGTGGGGGGTTTTGTGTGTTTGTTTTGTGTGTTGTTTTTTTGTCGTTGTTAATATGCTTGAACAATTTTAGAAGAACAGCAGCTGTCACATTGACTGAGGGGCCACTCCCTGTCAGATGTTATGCTTGGTAATTTATATGTAGGGCAGCCACATCATTATTTGTCCAAACTGGGACACTTTTGAGAGTGAAAGTTAATAATTATACTGGGACTGCCCTGGGCAAAGGAGGCCATATGACCACTGTGTTTATTATCTTCACTCTTTCCAATAACCCTGCAAGGTGATGTTATTATCCACACTTTACAGATGAAAAATAAAATGAGTTAGGAAAATGATTTGCTCAAAGTCAGGATGCTAGTAAGCGCCATTAAACTTTCCTCTAATCCACTTGATAAACACATTTTTAAAAATCACCCATAGGATGATCAAAGGGTCAAGAACATTGGGGATCTTAGTGCTTTATAGATACTTTTCATTCTTGTTGGCTGATGACACTGCCAAGCCTTAGCCCCCTCCCTCCCTACGCACCCTGAGGCTTGGGCGTGTGTGAGAGTGCATGGGCTCTCTCTCTTTCTCTCTCTAGCCTCCCACCCTCTATTCAAAGTCCTATTGAAAGGTAAAGACTCTGGATTAAAATCATTATTTGTTCATTTGAATCTGATCTGAAACCTCACAGAATATACCTATTTGATGCCATCTGGGTATCTCATAGCTCAGTACCTCAACTTTGGGGGAATTAAGCCTTATCATCTTCAACCAGGAACAGGAAGAGGAAGCTAGTTTATTCATAATCTTTCTCCCTCCTCCCACTTCCCCCCCAAGAACCAGTGCTGGAGACCACCATCTCCTTTGCACAGCCTCTTTGAAAGGACTAAGTATTGACGTCTTCACCATTGTTATTACAAATAATACAGTTTGTTCACTCTGGTCATTTGACTGAACATACAACACATGCATAAAAGATTATAGTAAAAAGCTACACTTCTTTTGTTAGGAGTGTTTCATGTTGATTTTTTTCTGCTTTTTAACAGTATATATAAATATATAATTTAAATGACTCTAGTAAATAAAAAGATACTAATAAGCTTTACTTCTTTCCGAATGGTCATTTGCTTGCCATGCTGAGGTTTCTCTGGTAGGTTCTGTTTCTGTTTAGGAAATGGTAGCAAGCTCCTTATCGTCTTTAGCAGTGAGAACAGGGAGAATATCTCCAGGACTAATGGAAATCTATAATTCAGAGATCTCATTTTCCCTGATAGCAGCAGTTTTGGCCACCACAAAACCTGCTATAAGGCTGGCAGCACAAAATGATTTGATTTCAGCTTCTTTGCCTACTTTTGCATGCTGCTAGGTAAAGGTACCAACAAGAGCTGAAATAGTCAGGCAAACAGCAGTGGGCAAGAAGGAGAGGTGATCTGGATACTTTTACAATCTGGGAACAGCCCAGGATATTTGAGAAAGTTGCCAGCATTCAGATGTTTCAATGGCACATTTAGATGATACAACATGAAATATTCTCTTTATTTAAAAGACATCTGTTTCAAAACATCTTAATACCTATAACTCATTAGTTCACTTCTGGGTACAGTTCAAGGAATTGAATGGGCTACGTATGTCCCAATCATCTTATTAGTAACTTCTAGATTTCTAAGCTTCATGGGATATTCAAAATGATTGGGCTCAGATGTGAGTTTGGGCTGAGAAATGACATTTTCCTGAGTTGGAGCTGTTCTGTGGCTTGTCAGCCCCATACACAAGCTTTTTGTGCAGGTTCTTTGCTGGTACTAAATCGTAAATTTATTTAGTGCTTTGTGGTTTGCTCAGCACCTTTAAAAACATTACCTCATTTGATGAATGGGATGCATTGATTATGAATAAACTAGCCTCCTCTTAAATGTTCCTGGTTAAGGATGATGAGGCTTAATTCCCCCAAAGTTGAGCTTCTGAGCTATGAGACACCCAGATGGCATCAAGTTAGGTATATTTTGTGAGGTTTCAGATCAGATTCAAATGGACAAATAATAATTGTAGCCCAGGGTCTTTACCTTTGAATAGGACTTTAAAAAAAAAAAAGCGGTATATCTTGGCATCTAATACTTTAGATACAGAGGTGAGTCCGTTTAAAAAACTTATGTATTATATGTTAATTGAATTTAAATTTACTTTTTAAAAGATTTTATTTATTTGTCAGAGAGAGCGCACGCACAAGCAGGGGAAGTGGTAGGCAGAGGGAGAAGCAGGCTCCCTGCTGAGCAAGGAACCCAGTGAGGGACTTGATCCCAGGACCCTGGGATCATGACCTGAGCCGAAGGCAGACACTTAACCAGCTGAGCCACCCAGGCGTCCCATAATTGAATTTAAATTTAATAAATAAATGAAAAAAAATTTTTTAAATAAAAAACATATGTATTATGATTTTCTGGATATATTTGTGCCCTACCATTTCTTAGTCATCTTTTTTAAACACTCAAAACATGTCTAATTTTCTCCAATGTGTACCTTCTGAGAATCACCCCCTATTTGCCCACAACCCAGTGCAGAAGATTTAGCAGGCAATCACTTCCTGAAAAGGTGAATGGCATTTGTGAAAAATACACAGCTTTATCTCATCTTTTTCCTTACTAATCTCTGTCATTTGATAGATTCCTTTCATCATATTCATTTAAATCTCTCTCCACTGTAGAACCGTTGGCTATACGAGTAAGAAAATGTTCTCTCCTTTGAGTTGAAAAGTATCTCTCAGGCTTGAAGGAGTAATAGGAATAGCTTTTTCCATAAGAACATCTTTACTTACTTTTCAATACTGGATTATACTCAAAAATTTACTATCTTAGCGTCAGCTTTTCTTGGTTGTTGCTCCAGAATACCTTGCTGACTCCACAGTGTCAGAGAAGCAAGACAAACACTATTCAGGACTTCCTTTCGAGCACCGTGCACCAGACACACTTCTTTGGGAGTTTCATAACTGAATCAGACCTGGGTCTTACCATCAGGGATCTCAGAGCTGACCTTCCTTCCTTCCTTGTTAGTTTCAGAAGTCAGAAATATTAATGCAGAAGAATCCTGAGGAAAGGATCCAGTGGTATTCCAGAGACAGTGTGTGCCGTAGAGGATTTTATGTGGAAGAATATGTTCAGTAGATTCTGTTAGTTTAACTTTATGGATTCATACTTTCATGGCATCCGACAACTGTTGGAAACCTGGTGTTTGCAGGCAAATTCCTACAAGAACATTCCTCCTAGCAGGATAGCTGAAGGAGAAGAGGAAAGGTAAATTATTCACCCTGGGACACTTGACTAGATGTCAGTATTGGAGGCAGCAAGAGTTTCAGATAGGCATTCTTTACATTAGAAAACTGTGAAGAAGACTTACCATGTTTATCAGAATTTTGACCTGGGACTAATTTAACGCTAAGTCATTCTTCATTTGAGTGGTCCTCTCACTCTTCAGAACATTGAGATTAAAGAGGAGGTTGTGTGTTTGAGAGAATTCTCTACTTCTGTAAGGTTCATGATCCTACCTCTCACCTATATGGTTACACTTTTCTTCTTTCTCACAGAACACACAAGCACAAACATTTAAATATTAGTCACCCAGAACCCCAGCTGCGAAGCAGTGGAAGTTTATATTCTGCCAGCATATCAGACTCTCTAATGAGTCTGATTTGGGTTTAATTCCTTTCTACTGTGTAGTCATTTGATGAGCTGCAGATGGAAATTTAAGCCAAAGCCATAACATTCAGCTAATACTTTTTATGCTGCTGTAAGAATTTGTTGTCATGTCAGTTTAAGGGAGTTGAAATCTTTTTCAAGAAGGCATTCAAGTCTATTTTAAGAGCTTTTATCAACTCTAATTTGATATACAACTCTAACTGCCTCCACTGTTCTTAATCAATTGCAAAGTGCAAAGTAGTTTAGCAGTGGAAGACAGCTTTGAAATTTTCAGAATTTCTCAGCTAATGTCACAAGCACAACATTATGGAAATATACAATTAAATTTCCCTTAAAATTTTTTGCCTGAGCTTAAGAGACAGTAGGCTGACTTCTTTGAGTTTAGACTTAAACAGGTAAATATGTATTTTGGCAGCCATGAAAAGGATAGGGTATTAGATTAACTAGGGTGAAACTTTAGTAAAATTCCATTTGAATGTTATATTTATGTAGGAAGGATCTGGCAAATCAAGAAAATGGTGTATTACGTAAGAGTCAACTCAGTAACATATTTCAGTTGTTTAAATACGAGATTAGGTTTTTCTTCCCTGTTTTTCTGTTACTTCTCTGTGTGTGACGTTGACTGCCTCCTTTCCCCACTTCCTTATGTGAAAGGAACAAACGTGACACCTGTCGCTACCTGTTTAATGTGAAGGGTTTTGAATACCTCCACTGAAAAATGAGGTTTGTGTAAACATCACAATATGTGTCAGTTATTTCTCCTAAGTCATTAAAGCCAAACTGGAGGAGGTTGAGTTGTATGCTATTGAACTTGACTGATAAGTAGAGACTGGATCTCTGACATCTCAAGCTTGATCAGTTTCTTGGACTAGTCTGCTTTTAAGTATTCTGAATAAGAAATAGGTGTCACACTACACAGCCTATCAGGTTCTTTCTATTGTTATTATTATTTTTTTTTTTTTTACAGTAAAGTGACTGTGTATCCAAGTCAGTGAATTTGAACAGGGTTGTCTCCAATTCGAAGTGCTGGCATTCTTGATCAGGAGACAAGCATGTCTTTCGGCAGTGAGATGTGGTGCTTGTAGAAATTGTTGCATTCTGGAAGCTTTATAGTGTATGATCATACAGTCAAAGGATACTCTCCTAGGTTTTAATAGATATTATGTTTCAGTTAAGCCGTGTTGAAGTAAAGAAGGTCATAAGGAGGCAAGGTAGTATTTAAAAGTCTGTCTGAAACACTGGTTTGTTACACCATCCACCTGTGACTAGGTAGAAAGCTGTAGTGATAGCTATAAAGAATTTTACAACTAAAAAAAGTTACCCTAAGGGAATAGATCACCTATGGCTTTCGCAAATTATAAGCAGTTAGTTTAAAATTTACAAGTTCGAATACCACGTGGAAGACAAATTGCGGTTTTTCTTAAAAAAATGGAACACAGTTTCTCCATTTGCAGCTTTTGAAAACCACATTTTTAATGAATCTCCCCTAAAAATGAGGCCTTGCTATTGACTGACAGCGTGGTCTTAGCTATACTATCACTTGTACTATTTTAGCCTCCCCAAAATTAAACTTACCCTTTTCTCGTGAGTATTTTAGCTTCCGTAGGGAGTTTAGAGAGAAGCCAGACCCCGTGTTGGGCCACACTGGGTGTTTTGTTTTACTTCCCTCAGGGTTTGATGGTGGCGCTGAGTCCTGGTCTCATCTTCTCTTCCAGGCTGAGAGTACAGGACCTCTTCTCTATTTTATTTGACCGAGTACAATTGCAAGAAAATAGGAAAGTAAGAATAAATCCCTGCTGATTTTTGTGTTCTGTGTACTAACAAACCCCCAGTCCTTATCATTATGGGAAAGCTAATCCTAGCTTCTGCCAATTGAGATATCAGTTTTGAACGTGTTTGAAAACCTGGCCCATTGTCAACCGAAAAAAAAAAAATTTAACCATGTTAAATGCTTGAGTTTTAAGAAAGGTCGAAATTATGATGAAGAACTCATTCTCTCCAAAAAATTCTGTCTCTCAAATTCTACATTTTAGATATCCAAAAATCTTTTTTTTTTTTTTTTAAAGATTTTATTTATTCACTTGAGACACAGAGATACAGAGAGAGAGAGAGAGCACGAGCAGTGGGAGAGGCAGAGGGAGAGGAAGAAGCAGACTCCCCGCCGAGTCAGGAGCCCGACGCGGGACTCGATCCCAGGACCCCGGGATCATGACCTGAGCCAAAGGCAGACGCTCAACCATCTGAGCCACCCAGGCGCCCCTAGATATCCAAAAATCTATTTTAACATTAACTTAGCTTCTTTTCTTTCTCTTATTAACCATTTTGTTACCCACTTCAGTGCTTATTGCCATTTTCCTACAAGGGCAAAGGAGTTGAAATTCAAATTATTGTCCTTTGAAATTAGCTAACTGTTCCACTTAAATAAAGAAAAGAAATATAAATTAGAAATGATTGAGTAGGATTCTGATCAGTGATTTTCATTCTAAATCCTGAATCCCTCTTGTCAGTAATCACAGTACAGTACCAGGCCTGCTGTTCATAGGTAGAACGGTGAATACATAGAACTTTTTCTTGCCATCTAGTAATTTGAAATGTGTGTCATTTTAGGAGGCTTTTGCCAGAAGTACTAGAATAACTTCACAATGGCTGAAAGAATAAAGACTTTTAATTCGCTTACCTAACTCACAGTCTGGAGATGGGAAGTTCCAGCTGGATTTAGAAGCTCAAGGACTCAGACCATCCAATCTTTAGACTTGTCACTGCACGATCACAGATGGCCACCTTAGTTCCAAACATCTTTGCTTTACTTACGAGTCAGGAAGGGAGGGAGTCCAGGTTAGGTCTTTCTTCTGGCAAGGAGGAGAAAATTTTGCCAAAGACTCCAGCAAACTTCATCTTGCATTCCTAATTGGAAGTGGATGATATGCCAATCCTGGCAAAGTTGAATGTAATTACCACGTTGGTTTAGACAAACCATGATGCAGGTCCTGGGGCTGGAGTGGGTCCACATTCTGTAGGTCCACTACCTGCTACTTGAACAAAATAGAGATCTTACCAAGGCAAAACGGTAGGCAACAATAGAAACTGCCATAAAATATAATCCATACAATGGTAGATGACTATTAATAACTTCCCACCTTTTGTTACGTAGCATTACGTTAAGCACAGTAATGATAGCTGATATTTATAAGCCCTTATGAAGCGTCAAGTGTTGTATTAAATGCTTTACGTGCATCGTTTCCTCTAATCTTTACCATGACCCTGTTTTACACATACCATTTGTAAGTGACAGAGCCAGTTAGAGTCTAGGGTAAACCCTAAACTATGCTATCACTCATCATTCTTTGCTAGATCGAGACATTGATTAATAGTAGGTGAAATTGATGAAACTCAGGTAGGAGCAGAAGGATATTGACATGTATTTCCTACTAAGTTACCACAGTGGTATTTGTCAAAAAGCAGTGGCAAAGTTCTCAAATAAAAATTCTGTATCTCCACCCCGATGTTTATAGCAGCAATGTCCACAATAGCCAAACTGTGGAAAGAGCCAAGATGTCCATCGACAGATGACTGGATAAAGAAGATGTGGTATATATATACAATGGAATATTATGCAGCCATCAAAAGGAATGAGATCT
>NC_138371.1:112378240-112411844 GCF_054177405.1 Leptonychotes weddellii
AAAAAAAAAAAAGATAGCAGGAGGGGAAGAATGAAGAGGGGGAAATCGGAAGGGGAGATGAACCATGAGAGACTATGGACTCTGAGAAACAAACTGAGGGTTCTAGAGGGGAGAGGGGTGGGGGGATGGGTTAGCCTGGTGATGGGTATTAAAGAGGAAAAAAAAAAGCTTCTCTCTTGACTTCATGTGAGAGAGCTTGGAAAATGAGAGGACTTTTCTCAGTCTTCCTTGTAGGTAGAGGTCACATACAGTTCTGGCCAATGAGATCAAGGCAGAAGTCTATCCAAAGGACATCCTTTCCTAAATAAAAATTCTCATTAAGAAAAAAAAATAGAGACCAACATAAATTGATAATTACAATAAAATATGACCAGTAATCAACCCCCTGAAAGATGAGTTGCATGTATGAGTAAGAGTGACTATTGTTTGTACATAAATATTACTCATTGACCCCTAAGGCAAGATCTTCCCTACTGTTTTCCAACAGTAGTTGGAACTTGTTGTGACTTGAACTTGAACTTGATAGTTATCTCCAAAGCTGAATCTTTTCTCACCAGCCTGGTGAAGCTGCGACTTTCTCTCTCTCCTCCAGGCCCCTTATTCTCTTCAGCTTCCTCATCTTAAATGCCGATTTCATGATCAGTTAGTCCCAGGCAAGAAACTGGAGTCCTTTTCAGCTCTTCTTTCTTGTTCATTGAAAACATTGTTAAAACTTGTCATGCTTTCTTTCCCAAATGACATCTCCCACATCTGGCCATCACCTCTGCCAAGACCTGGTTCCAGGTGTTCATCACGTGGAGCATCCCAACTGGAGCATCCACAACTCCTCCTTGCCTGCCTCTCTGCTGCCAGCCACCTTTCCAGGCCAGGTCTGGTCCTCACCACAGCTTTGAGCACTGATCTCACCTTTGCTTTTGTAATGGTGTGTTGACACTGAGAGTGAGGTTTCCATATGCAAAGATCATATCCACACCAGTTGATAGTTGCAAACACAGCAAATAACTAAATTGTCATTATGAACTGAAAGTGATCATCTGAATTCATTTTATAGACCATCTCTATCCAAACCATTTGTTTCAGTAAGCTTACGAGTTCTACGGAATGCAAAAATGGACTTGACCCCTGATGCACTGTCTGTAACCATAGTCCTGGGCCAGGAGCGGGATGAGAGTATTGTTGCCATGCTAAACTATATTATTCTGTATGCTTTTATGCTGGTGAGCTATAGAGAGCCTGGACTTGATAGGCATGATGCAGAAATTAAGGGAAGGTTGCCTAGAGTGAAGGAAAAGACCAAAAGTTAAGTATAATTATCTGGAAAAGGGAGCTCAGGCAGAGGATCTAACTAGTCATGAAGTGTACACACTCCAGTGATGGAAGGTCCACTCATCAATCCTCAAGTGTCCCTTATACACAAAATAACAGCCATCAAATTGGTGCAATGAGCTCATTAAAGATATTGTTCTGCCAGACAAGGCTCTTGTTTTAGGGGGTGACTAAGAGACTGTCACTTCTTGGGCCAGGAGAATGAAAATGCTCTTTGGGCTCTGGGGATAGGATAGAGATAAATTGTTGATACTGTCCCTAGGACATCCCTCCCCATTTCAGTCTGCATCTTACTGGGCTGTTTTCTATTGAAAGACGACTCCTCACTGATTTATTCAGCTCTGTGTGTTCTTGAAGTTTCTGCTATTGACCTACACAAGGGAGAGAACGTTAGAATGTTCTTTATGGACAGTATTAAATTCATGTTAAAGACCTCCCCTTGCCCAGTGGTGCTGGGGCTGGCAGAGTCATGCGAGCTCAGCACTTGAGAGCAAGTGTCTGTCTCCTCCACTTTAACCAAGAAATGGTTAGAAAGTGAACCAAGTCTGGAAAGAGTCAGCCAGAAGTGTCATCCTACTTGGGTTATTTGCTTTTTTTTTTCCTCCTTGCTGAAAACAGAAGTGAATCACACCCTTCACTGAAGCCATGCAGCAGGGGGAACTGATGCAACGCTGGTCACGTGGCACAAAGAAGAAAGGCCCATTATGCAAACCTAGTTCTTCATTGTGTTCTGGCCTAAGGAGAGGTTAAATATCCACACTGGGAAGCAACACAAAGCTGTGGCTCTGAAATGTGAATCCTCTACATGGAGGAACCGTGACTTACTTTTTGTCTCTTCTGTATTCTTCTGCCTTTTTGACCACTGGATTCACTAACTTTGATTATAGTATACAATATGAAAAGAATTTACTTAAGCTTGTTTCATTTCCTTTTCCCATATGATTTGGGTTGTTTATGAACATACGATTTGCCCCGGCTACTTGCTTGCTATGTGACCTTGAGCAAGTCACTTAAACGGATTCCCTAAAAAGGTATTATCTATCATGCATGTCTTTATAAATAAGTAATGAGTATATATATCTATGCATATATATATGCATAGCCATATATATGGCTTATTAGCCATAACAATTAAAAGTTTATGTTTATGAAGTGTTTAGGGCATAGCTTCACTTGCAATGGCTCAATAAGTGGGAGCCATTGCTATTATTAATTTACCTATTTCATGCTCATCTAAATTCTTCTATGAGTGAATGCTTTTATTCATTCGCTCATTGCCAGGACAGAATGACCTGGGGTTCTCTGTGACATCTTCTTGTCTTGGCAATCTGATCTTTACCACTTCATATAGTGGACATTTTGGAACTTCAGAGACTACACCATCTGAAGATATCCGAGGTGAAATACCTTTCTTTCAAATTCAGAATTGTGTAGAGTGACTGATAACATATCAAGGTATTAATATATGTTATAGTTGCAGCATTTTCTGTGTCACATGAATTAAACATTAAGCATATGTTTTTTGGACCTGAGCTAAACTCCCCTTCCAAGTATGATGAGTTCAGGTGTCCGCTTTGGAGTGAAATTTTCTCTCACTGCCCCACTTCCCCTACGCTTTCTACACACTTCCATTGTCGCAACAGTGACATTGTTGTGTAACTGTGCTTTGCCTGTCTAGGGACCCCCCCTTCCACCCCCTGCAACCAGGCAAAAATCAATCATCTTGTCATTGTCGGATTCCCCAGCACATTTGAGGACACATTGGCTGTTAATAAACTGATAAATGTTTGACAGACTGGATAAAATGACCTGAGTGGGCGTGGGAGGCTTAGAGCCAAACTTAGCTAGCATTTATTTATCCCATCGGTAGATCAGCCCCTAGCGAGCAATACCAAATGTTTTGTACGTCAGTCTTTTATTTCAAACAGCAACTTAACATCTACTCTTGGCTATAAAGTCCCTTTCTTTCTGTGACCCTCACCTGTTTTCCTTGAGTAAATTCAACAAGTTCAGTTGCACCTTTGTGTTCACAGACCTCTGGGCAGATGTGTCTGTGAAACTCAAAATGAAGTTAGAGTGAAATAATTTTTTATTGATGTCGTGATCAGCCAACTTGAGAGAATATTTCTGTGATAGCTTATTTTTGCTTTTGTCTTATTTCTCAAAGATTTTTGTTGAAGTACAGTTGACACACAATGTCACAGGAGTTTCAGGTGTACAACATAGTGATTCAGGAACTCTATGTGTTGTGCTGTGCTCACTGTAAGTATAGCTCCATACACCACTATTGCAGCACTTACTGCATGCCCTGGGCTGTGCCTTCCATCCCCGGGACTGATTCATTCCACAACTGGGTACCTGTATCTCCCACTCCCCTTCGCCCATTTTGCGCATCCCCCTTTTTGTTTTTGTTTTAAATCTGTTAACCCTGCCAAAGATTGCTCTCTGTAAAAATAATAACAAATATTAATATTTGTCTAAATGTCATTTAAGTTACGTGGATTTAATTTAACTTTACTTTTAAACCTTCCAGCCACTTTCGCCAAATTAGAAAGAGACCATTCTTGGTGAAATCTACTGAGTTGATGTAATTTTTGCTCAAGATCTTTCCCCACATGAGATTTTATTTGGAGAAACTGATTGCCTTACTGAAAAAAAGTCTGAACACAAAGATTTTTCTCACGATTTTCTCATGAGATGGATGTACTCAAAGCATCAGCCCAAATTGGACATGTTCGAAAAGTTCCAGGAAGGCCCTGAGAGTGAATCGGCAGGCCCTCCTTTCCTTCTTGTAAATTATTAAAGGCCTCCTCGTGTAGGGCACCATGGCAGATAGAACCCCGCTCTTGCCTTCCGTGAGCTTTACAGTAAAGGACCTCCTGCTTTGATGAAAGAGGAGATCTAAGGAAGCTGCAGAGAGAACAAAAATGCTGATTAAATACATGTTCTACCTGTGCCAGCCATTGTGCCTGTACTTAGGGAGACTGACCTACAGAATCATCAAGAGGAGGAAGTGATTCATCATTTTAAGTAGGAGGGAAGAGGCTAGGAATAGTTCCAAGAGGCTGTGACATTTGAACTTGAAGAATGCTACAGAGAAGAGCACAAGGGGCAGAGGGAAGAATGTGAGCAAATGTAGGGAGGTTTGGATGTGGCCAGTTTGGGCAGTGACAGCTGGATCCCAGGGTCCCTGACAGAGAGTGACAGATGCTGCACAAGTTGGGTCAGATCACGAGGAACGTTGAAGGACCTGCTGAAGGCTCCGGGCTTCACCCTGAAAGCATGGGGCAGCCTCCACTGATTTTTAGGCAAGGAGCAACAGGGTCATTTCTCAGCTCACTCTTGGTCTTAGCTAAAAATGAAGGTAGGGAGAGTCCCTTCAGGGAAAGCCCAGGAAAGAGGTGACAAGGACTCAAGGTGATGGTAAAGGTGTTGGAGAGGAGGGAGCAGTTTTAAATTGTTGGCAGTAGAATCGCCAGGATTTGGTTTCTACCCTAGGTCCAGTCTGTGCTCTATTAAGCAAGTACAGAACACGTATGATTCTGTAGCTCATGCAAGCTGCTTAAAGGGAAAGAGACAGAAGCAATTACCTGAGGAACAGTGTTTTGAAATTATACGTTGAACAGAAACCGTGCTCTTTAAATAGAATATTTGTGTTGAGGATAAAAGGGGATGGGAGAGTTGTCTCTCGACAGTACTCATTTGGTTGACTGCTCCGAGGTAACACGGAGGTGTTTCGCAGCAGCTCTTCATACCCTCTGTGGAATTTGTTTCATGGTTATTCCCAGGCTACAGATTGGCAAGTTTTGTTTTGTTTTGTTTTTTAATAAAATATACAATTGAGATGACCAAATAACCTTGAATCCCTTGAATGTGCAAATCAGCATCTAACGAATGGTGCACAGCCTGCTGGAATGCTTTGGGGTGGTGTTAGGGTGTCAGTTCATCTAAACTGTCTCAAGCAGTTTGGACGCATGGAAGTCTCCTAGGAAAACGTACTGTGATTTTCACGGGAAACCGATGCCTCATGAAGGGGCCCAACGTGGGCACTTCTTAAGAGATGAGGTTCAAGGTGATCTCTGTTAGCTGCTTTTTATTGTACTCCTAGCCAGACCTGGTTTGCTGCTGTCAGGACAGACAATTATCAGTTGTTTCACTTTTCCCTCACTGTCCAGGGAGAGCCGTGTTCTTTCTGGGGCCAGGTGTACCTGCATCAGTCCCTCTAGGAGGAAATTCCTCCCACTCATAGTTAACTTGATCATGACGTATTTTTCTATGTTTTTATGCCAATTCAAACTCCATCCCATTAAGGCTAATTAAATCAGATTCTCCCAATGCCTCTTGCCCTGCCCTTACATGACGAAACTTCTGGAAGCTGAGTTAATTTTCATGGGCTGCCAGGGCATGACTAACTATTTCAGAATGCCACAGAGTGCTCTGGTAATAATAAATAATGGCATGGGGTATGTCATCACTTAAGAAAGTAAGGCAGACGTGCACCTAACTTGATTATAAAAACCTCTACTGTCTTGTGTACTCTCAATTCTCTGAATGAATATTGCAAAATAATGAACTTAAAATTAATTTATAATTATATATCCACCCACCACACAGTATTGCAGGAAGACAAGTCAGCATGTCAACAAACTCTACAGAGGCTACTGTAGAGGTGATCGGGGATCATAATTCAAGCCCAAAGGTTATGCAATAATAAAACTCCATTCATATAGTTACATATTTAAATATTTTCACCCCCTTCCAATTTGGGAGCTCAAAGTTATTGCATCCCAGGATGTAATTAGGTAAGGAAAATAACCATTTCCCTCTTATTTGGTTAAAGGGAGGTTTTTATGGCACAAGTGGAGTTTTTAAAAGGTCTTTGAAAGAGAAGATGGGCCAGCAGGATGGGGAGGAAAAGGAATGTCAAATAAAGAAGTGTGTAGTTCCACCGCGGAAGAAGCAAAGCAAAAGAGCGGCTTGATGGCTGGCCAGAGCAGATGGAAGGGAATTCCAGAACTGCCTGTCAGAATGAAAAAGAAGCCCGATAAAAATTCATACCCACTTTTGTCCTTTTAGCTTTCTAGTTAAATATTGAGCCCATTCTCCCCGGCACTTGAATTCCTCCTGAATTTTCACGTGGATATTAACTCCAAGCCCACTAAATTACGTGCCCATGATGAAATGATTCCATGAATCAGAATAGGGGTGTGCAATTTTGGCTAATGGGAGTCTGTATTAGGAAGTCACAATCTTAGACGATTTCACCAGGTTTCCTTCCCAAAGAGATGTGGTTTAAAAAATTAAAAATTTAGGGATGTCTGGGTGGCTCAGTTGGTTAAGCATCTGCCTTTGGCTTAGGTCATGATCCCGGGGTCCTGGGATTGAGCCCCGCATCGGGCTCCCTGCTCAGTGGGGAGCCTGCTTCTCCCTCTGCCTGCCACTCCCCTTGCCTGCTCCCTCTCTCTCTCTCTCTCTCTCTCTCACTTATTATCTCTCTGACAAATAGGTCTTTAAAAAAATTTAAAATTTAAACAAATCAACGGATATTCATTGAGAACCCACTGTGTGCAGAACACGTCAGTGGAAGCCTGGGTGCCTTGCAAACAAGTGTGAGGTACTTACCCCCAAGAGGCGGGCAAGGTGGAAATCCATGAGGTAGTTAGTGAGAATGATGGTAGCAACACAGGAGCTATTACAGATCGGTGTGTGATCAGTTGTCATGTAGACGATAATACTCCAAGGGAGTATTAAGCTGTTTAAAAGTCTGGTTCCTAGTCAGTTTTATATTTTGGTTTTATATGGATTTGGTCACCATGTGGAAGCATTTAATATCAGAGAGATCTTTTATGGTGTTTTTGCTTCTCAACTTCTAGGAAGCAGTCTGGTACAGTAGGAAGGGTATGAGCTTCTGAGCCAGAAAAGCTGTATTTGAGTCCTTTTCCTTAGCATTTACTGGTGCACGATCTTGGACAGGTTAATTTAATTTTCTCGGCTGTCAAGTGGGGATAAAGGTAATCAACTCTCAGTCCCACCCAACCTGATACTTTCTGAAGTGATTAATAAATCTTTGCTTATTAAATCAATAAATCAATATTTTTATCATTTATTTGTGAATATATCGGACAATGCATGGAATTGGGCTAATTCGTGACTATGCAACACTGTGGCTTTTCTTAATGGCTTTCCATGTTTATTCACAAAAATTTTTTCCCATATATCTGTCTTATAATAAGCAGTAAGTGGTCTTGAGAACAGCATGTATAAGAGAAATATAATGCAGGGCACATATGCAATTTTAAATTTTTTAGTAGCCACATTAAACAGCTTTAAAACATCTGAAATTAATTTTGATGAAGTATTTTACCTAGTTCAGTATATCTAAAGTATTATTTCAACATGTAATCACCATAAAATTATTAATAAGTATTTTACATTTTGGGGGAGACTGTTTCTTCAAAATCCAGTGTTTATCTTACACCACCAGTACATCTAAATTTGGACACCAAATGGGTCAAAATACTTTATTTTTACTTGGATTTCATAAAATTGATAATTAAATATAGTTTCATATATGCAATTCTTCCAAACATAACTAAATTTTTTCTGATAACTGAATGAAACATCAGGTTTTAAATTTTAATTTAAACAAATTAGAATTAAAATTGAGTAACTCAGTTGCTCTGGTCATAGTTTCAGTGCTTAATAGCTCTATGTGGCTAGAAATTGTCTTGAATGGTTTTTCAATAAGATCTTGGACTTTTAGGCATTTCACCATTTCATAATATAAAATAAAGACACTCTAAACCTGGATTTCATTTTGGGAGTTGCCTTATACTGACTGTGCTTAGTAGTAACTTCTGACATCCAGCTTGTCATTCTGCCTGCTAGACTAATGAGATCTTCTTTGACTAAAACTCTCTAGATTAGCCTAAGGAAAGTTTAGTTAGTTCTAAAATGCTGCAGGATTGCTGTCTTGTCGTAGTATAAGTCTGACTTTATCATATATGCAAATGAATAGTCTGCATCTCGGGCTGTGTGACTTGCCCAAGGACCTGTGGCTAGCTAGTTGTGTGGCAGAGAGAGCCCTTAAACATGGACTTATGGGTCCATGCTACCATGGAATCTATATTTTGCTTCATTTAGGTGCAGGTGGGTTCCTGATGCCCTGCTTTGGACACAACGTCTTACCTGAAGGAGGACCCTTCTATTGGGCCATATTTTTTGATTCTCCAAAGTATCAATAACCCAGAATACAAGGAGAATGTCTGAGTTGTCTCAGAATCCTCCTTGGGCAGAGAAAAGTTATGGAGATGAAGGTGGTGAGGAAAGAAAATTCCTTAGTAATAAAAAGCTATGTGCCTTCTCCCCACTCCACTGCACTTTTAAAGGCAAAATTTTAAACAATTATAGCCCCCAAAATAGTGGTGTTCTTACTCCATACATTTCTGTGTATAAATTTCTCTTTTGGAAATTTCTCTTGCTTCTAAGTAAAACCAGTATAGATGATTCATAAGCACTAAATGGAAATGGACATGGGATATTTAGCTGCATGGGTCCCTAACATTCACGGTAGCCTGTTCTTAGACATTGTTGGATTCTATATGCTTTCTTAATGAGTGGCAAAAAAGACAATGGGCTAATTTCCTGAGCTCTTGGCATTAACCATGTCGGTAGAGATTATATACATAATAGAAAATGTTAATAATGTTCAGACAAAACTTCAAATTCAGAAATCTTGATTTAAAGCATGTTCTCTTTGATGCAAATAGTTATTTACTCTCATTCTGACTGTACTTACCTGAACTCCAGTGAATGAGTCAATCGGAACTGGACTCCCGTGGTCAGGTTTATTTTATTAGGTATTTAGATGTTTTGGATGAAAATATAATCCTTCAGAAGTTTTCACCCTTTGTTGACACCATGTCCTCTAGCACATATGCCCCCCCCCTTTTTTTTATTCTGGGCAACCATTCGGAAATGTCTTTAAGGACTACGAATTGATTCCCGAAGGTTTACTCTAAAATGAATGGCATTGCCCAGCTTTTGTTGGCATAGTCCTAAATTGTGTGAGTGCTTTTAAGAAATTTTGCATCCATCAAGTGATCATTTGCTACATCTTGCTTTTTGATTTTCTACATCCCATTTGCTTGAGTTGTGAGTAAATAAAAGTTAGACTTGGAGAAAGACTTTGTGTTAGTCTGTGTATAAAGTACTTAGGTTTGGGATTGACATCTATTTGGAGCAGAGAAGAGGAACCTATGAGGCTGTTTTAAGGTAAGAAACAAATTAAGGACAGAGTAAGCAAACCCTAAGATTTTTAGGTTTACTTCCTGATACTTCGTTATGTTGGAAGTCGCAAGTTTGAGGTTACCAGCTTGATAGCTCTGTTCAGACGGTAACTATTTCAAACTTTCCTCTGCATTCCCCTGTCTAGGGAGACAGTTACAGGATGCTCAATTATCATTCATTATTACATATTCCCAGAGGTCATCAGTAGCTTCCAAACCTGGCTGCACATCAGAATCACTTATGGGGCCTTTAAAAAAAAGACAGATTCTACCCTCACCAGAGGTTTAGATTCTGTTGGTCTTTTTGAGGCCCTGGAATCTGTACTTTTTATAGAGCTCTCTAGCTTTGGGTCATTTCTGGGCTTTTTCAGGCCCCTTCCCCCCAAAATAAATGAGTTAAAGTCAAGAAACAAGATCAACACCATAATCCTCCAGAATCGTATAATTTAAAGACTGTAGGCAGGGGAGAGATCCAGTTAGGGATTATAATAGTAGAACAAGGGAATGTTTATAAGCTGATGGAAGGAAATCACGAGAGAAACTTTTTGGAGCAAAAGCATTTAGAATCCATAAGAACATGTAACATGTAAATTCTTTCACTTCTCATTTACATAGAATCCCTTCCGCTTCTCCTCCCCAAGACTGGGTTTAAGTCCACCTGGTAATTTACACCACAGGTGATACATGGAGGCTTAAAGAGAGCCTCCCTGTAGGTTCAGACGATCTGTACGTAATGAGCATCGCACACCTATTAGGAGAACACTTCTTTCATGGTGGCTTGCTTCCAGAGGCACTCTGTGCCAAGACAAACCAGTATTTTCCTAGAGGTCTTCCTGGTAAGCATTTTCAGGCTGCATGTGTTTGCAGCATATGTCTTGAGGCAGTTACATGCTTGGCAAATACTCCCCACTACTAGATGCCTCCTTGATAGCCACAACTTCCAGGCACAATGACACATTGTCTTTTAGGAGCTCTCTGATCTGCAGGTGATGTTTGCTTACGGTGTGCTTAATTCTGGTGCTGTACTTGATTCCTACCCTAACACAGCCTCAGAGGCTCTTTGTCTCTGAAAGACTTATTAATACAGATGAATGAATATATTCTATACTATGTTTGTCATGGAAAAAGAGTGAAAAGACATCCTTTTGGCACTGGCATCTATTGTTAACTGCCATATTTCTGTGATAAAACTTCAATACTTGTATTTCCTAAATTTCCAGAAAGAGTAATGTGCGTGTTATTATGCATATAAAATGTAACCACTTGATTACCGAAATGTTTCATTAAATATATCACAAAGTAGTTCTAAAGGCTTCATGAGAAATACTGGATTTATAAGACCAAGGATGAAGAAAGAAACAAGAATCATCATCAGCGTAAGTTTTTTATCACTTGAGGGTTTTGAATGAAATAGTGTTTAATATGATCATTTTAAGAGCTGGCTTTTTCTTCAAGGTGGAAAAAATTTCTTGCTTGGTGTCTAAAGGATATTTCTTGCTTCCCATAATATGGTAGTGTGGATTGACATTGACATTAAGGAAGGTGAATAGACCACGAGGCTACATTTAATGAGAGTGGTTATGTGATCTAACCTTCGTGCTAATACAGTAGCTATCAGTCGGCCAGGAGCCTAAGAACAATCTTTCCTGAAGCAGTGAGGTAAACTAAACACACCCAGGAACTTCCTTGCAACTTCTAAGCTTGTGAAGGTAGAAGTATCGGGTTTGGACTTTCATTTGCCCTTAAAAGTATTGGCAGTCATACCACCAGGCCACCCAGAAGCAGAGAGGAAATTTTTATGAGTATTAGATTAACTGTTAAAGTAATAATTTAATTTAGATTTGAGGGTTATTATGGAACTATCAATTAAACATGCCAGTAATCCAGTTGATTTTATTTATTTAGATTATATTAATATAGTCTAAAATGCATGACATTTATTTAGCATCATCAGGGAACAAATGGTGTCTGAGGAAACTTCTCCCAGTCATGAAGCGTAACTCTTGAAGTGTCAAAACATTTTAACTTAATAATTGTGAACAGAATTCTTTCTGTTAATTACCTTAGTATTTTCTATATTATGTCTGTGACTATAGGATGCTAACATAGTTTAACCATGTCTAAATGAATTCAGATCATTAACAAATGTATTAATTAATAAAGATTCTATAATATATGGCTACCTTTGGAGCTTTGAAACGTTGAGTCAACTCTTTATTTTTTTAAATATTTTTATTTATTTATTTGACAGAGAGAGAGACCGCGAGAGAGGGAACACAAGCAGGGGGAGTGGGAGAGGGAGAAGCAGGCTTCCCAGTGATCAGGGAGCACGATGCGGGGCTCTATCCCAGGACCCTGGGATCATGTCCTGAGCCAAAGGCAGACACTTAAGGACTGAGCCACCCAGGTGCCCTAAGGGTCAACTCTTTTTATACTAAGTTATCTTTAAGTTCCTATCCTTCAAAAGTTTTATGTCTGCTTTTTGTTGTTCCCGATTTTTCAGTTACTATGAGCCATCAGCCATCAGCTGCTACTTAATTCAGCTGTCAGTATGCCGGACTTAAGAAACCTTCACCCATCCACAATTACTTTTAATCTAACATAGCTTGAGGAGGAAATTAGGGTGTTAGAATAATGTCCACCGTCAGAGAAGTAACTTCTCAGTGGAGATGGATGAGGTTAGGTGGGAACTCTATCAAAGTATCAAAGACTCTGAGCTTTAATAGAAGGACTTTATGCCATCTGTTTAGACTATAAGGACACCTTTGATTATTCATTACTTCAACTTTTACTAGGCCCTAGGGAACCCAAAGATGGAAACAATGTGGTTCATGCCCTAAGGATGCTCCCCAAACCAGTAAGTGCCTGGCTATCACAGAAGGACAAATAGACCATGGAGGGCATCAAATAAGACTGTAATCTCTGGAATTCAGCTGGGTTTTGAATAAGTGAAATTTCTAGGTAAAAAAAAAAAAAAGTAGATTATTTGAGGGCTGCTCTTAAATGTATACAAAGACAAATATGCTAAGGTTACCATTGGCTTAGAAGTTCCAATTCATTGTGTGTGTATATATATATATATATACATACCATATCTTCTTTATCCATTCATCAGTTGATGGACATTTGGGCTGTCTCCATAGTTTGGCTATCTTGCTATTTGCAATGATGTGGATGGAGCTAGAGTATATTATGCTAATGAAATAAGTCAGAGAAAGACAAATACCATATGATCTCACTCATATGTAGAATTGAGGAACAAAAACAGATGAACATATGGGAAGGGGGAAAAGAGAAAAAGGAGGGAGGAAAACAGCCATAACAGACTCTTAATGGTAGAGCACAAACTGAGGGCTGATGGAGGGAGATGGGCGGGGGATGGGCGAGATGGGGGATGGCTATTACAGAGGGTACTTGTGATGAGCACTGGGTGTTGTATGTAAGTGATGAATCACAGAATTCTCCTCCAGAAACCAATATTGCACTGTATGTTCACTAACAAAATGTAAATTTTAAAAAAGAGAAAAAAATAAAAACAAAAAAAAGAAGTTCCAATTCATATTAAGGGAAGTACTAGACTAAAAATTAAGTGCAGTGACCCTGGGAGTTTGACAAACCTGCATCTGAATGACCTTGGGCAGTTTTGATTCCTTTCTGCCGCCTCTAAGCTGGAGATGTAATGCCTACCTTATTAGGTTGCTGGAAGTAATATGTGAAGAGTGCCTAGCAGAGTACCTGAAGCCCAGTGCCCGCTAATATTCTCTTTTCTGCCCTTTCTTCGCCTTGCACCCCCCTTACAGGTTGTTTGGTAAGGGGTATCTGTAAAAAGAGTGAAAAATAAAATGACAAATACTTTTTTTGGTATTTCTATAAGACTGCCTGAAGTCATGTTCTTTTAATTGAATGACAGTCACATCATTTGGAAGGCTGCTCTAATAATAGCACCAGAGATTGGAAGCTGACAAAGTGCAAATTTTCAGTCAAGTCTTGATTCCAATTTAGATGTGGAAAGAAGAGAGTTGAAAAAGAATCCTTGTTGCTGAAAACACAGATACGTCCATAGGCACACTCTTGTATTAGAATTGTCTGGACCCCTTTGAGTAAAACATAAACCAAATACCACATGTGCACATCAGCCAACTCTTTAAAGGTTATAAAGTCTCACCCTGAATGTGTGAGACTCAGTGGTGCCATGGGGCATCTTTGCTGGCACCTTCGCTTGCCTGAAGTGTTCATGTGGGTAATTTGGACGTTTCTCCTTCCTGTGAAAGGCTTCAGTTCATTCCCCATACTGTACCGTTCTGTAATTCCAACCTGTAATGCTCAAGAAAGCCTTCAGTGACCCTGAGTAAATCAAGAATAGAAAATTACTTGGCTTTCATGCTCTTCGCAGCTGTGTTAGTGAAGACATAGATTTTCATTGACCCTCATAGAAGTCGTCTGTCAGAAATCATGCCCACTGAAAGATCAATTAGTTACACTTTTGTTTTTAAGTAACTTTGCAGTTTTCTTTCTCAGTCTCTTCACTGGTCTAAACCTGCTTTCGTTTGGGGGTGAGATACTTAATGTTCACCAATAAATAGTGGCTCATTCCTGGTCTTATAAATTAAGTTTTTTAACCAGTTGATTTAGGCTGTGCTTTTAAAATAATAGAACTATGGAATTAAACCCAATCGCTTTTCTTTACTGGTTGTATCAACAGATGTTCAGTGTTTCATTTTTCCTTAAGGGTGTATGGTTTCTCACTGACTCTTGGCTTCACATGGGGATTCTCTGCTATTGGTTTTGTCTGTAAGAATTTAAGCTGTTTAAAGCTGTTTGTACTCGTGGCCAAGAGCTCCTAGTTCCCAAAGCGACGGTTTATCACCTGCCCTGTGTTATCTCTGCTCTTAAATTTCTTCAATCACAGAACACAACAGCGCGGGTGAGCTAGATCTGTGGGTAAAGCGTGCATTCGGTATGCATGGACTGTTTATGGTGAGCCGTGTGGGTCGGGCTCATGTTCCTGGAGTGCTTTGAGCAGCTTTACTAATCTGTCAGCATAGTATGTTCTCGTGGATAAATATAGACATACGGGCACTCTGTGAGTTGTAGGTCACTGTCTTACTGTGCAGCTAAAAATTGTCCCATTGGTATGAAGAGTCTGCCTGGACGGAAGGCCTGTTTTAGTTTGTCTTCTACTGTAGGTCTTTAGCACCTGACTAAAAATACACCTTGGCCAAAAATTAGAGAGCCCTACCTTGTGGCTGAGACACTTATGGTGCCATTGAGCAACGGGATCATGGAGTCCGTCATTATGTTTTTTTGCTTTGGAACATAGTCTTTGTAGCAGTTCCAGACTGTTCGTTTGGGTTCCTTTTCAGGCTCATGGAGATTACAACAGCTTGTTGGAGACGATCCTGTGTGATCAGCTTCATAAAAGGGCTTGGTAGGTATGAAGGGCTGGTAACATGTATGGCGTGGATCGTTGTTTGTTAAATGCTGAATGTAGGGGAAGGTTCTCCTAAAGGTTTCAATGGATGGGGGTGGGGGGTTGCCAATTGCAACTGCATGTGGGGATTTGCTTATAATGTCACTGTTCAGAGGCAGGAATATTGCTTTTTAAGTTTCTGTTTGGGATTGCAGTATTGCAGAGGTAACTTTTATATGTAAGTCTATGGAACAACAGGCTGTGATGTAATGGAATTTTTCTGTGCACTGAAGTTTCACTAAAAGATTCAGTACGACTATCTGTGCTGCAAAATTGCAATCTGTAAAAATAGCTTAGGATGTATTTGGAAAACAGGTAATACCATTGCATTTTGTATTACAGCAGAGTAGGATTTATGCTTGATTTCTTCTAAATATTAATGTAAATACTCAATTATTTTGTTTAAAGCATTGAAATAAGCCTGAGGCAGTTTTTCCTTTGCTTTTGGCTTCACCTTCTCCAACATTTACAAATAAAATGTTTTCTTTTATTGTTTACGAATTAAAAAACAGGATACCATGGGTTAACCAACATTAAATGGGTCCAAACTGCATGCCTCTGCTTTTCTTTTATCAGAGTAATAGCCTGGTTACATTAGTTCTAGCATATAACCTTGTAAGCAATATTGTATAACAGTTTAGAAAAATTAATGAGAGAAAACTTCCATGACACAGGGTTAATTGCATGCATCTTGGATATCGACCGTTTAACTTTCTATTTAATGAAGGTAGGAAAAGTTAATTTGTAAATGGCAAAGGCACAACATATTGCTCTAATAGAAGAGAAATATTTTGTTTATTAATGATTTGGGAGATTTAATTACTTGTTAATTATTCTTCTGCACTATCTCTAAGGAAACTATTAGATATTGACATATGATACCATTCTGTTTCTAGGAATGAAATCTCTATTAGTCATTATTTTACTCCTTACTTTGTGGTTTATAAAAGTTGAGTGTGTGTTAAGGAACTTTTTTTTTTCCTCTGAGAGATTTTTTTTTTTTTTTGATGTATAACAAGTGTACAAGTTAAATGATAAAACTTAGAGTTTCATGTATTTAGAAAAAATGCTGCATCATATTAGGACTTATGTGAACTACTTAGTATTTTTGTTGTTTGATATCTCTTGGATATGTTACTAACCCTTACTGTGTTTCCACTGAATGGACCACTCCCATGATTTGGCAGCCATCTTAACTCCTTTTTACTCACTGCCTTTCTTGCTCCCAGTATATAAACTTAACTTTTATAAGGGGTCAGTAACAACAAATATGTTTTCCCTGAATTCATAGATTTATCACAGCCTCACTGCCTTAGATTATAAACTTCTGGTAGGCACGTATCAAGTGAATTTTTTACATAGTCATTGTACATCTCTGTAACTATTTAAGAATCTAATGAAACCTAAAATCTTTTTTTTATTAAATGAGCGGTCATCGAAGGAAATAAGTGCATATGAACCAGGAATTTGTTTTGATGTTGACAAAATAAAAAACTAACTAGACTACAAAGGATTTCACTTATTCAGTTAATGTATTTAACAAACGTTGAGTGAGCTTCTACTGTATACCCTGCACTGGAAGTTCTTCCTTTACTACAGATTTTGGAAATGTATCTTTTGTTATCATGTATATTATATAATGCATATACATAATGTCTATATCATATATATGTATATGTATATTATTGTATACATATGTATGTGTATATGTTATCTAATAGAATGCATATTGCAGTGCATATTGTAACTGTGTGTATGCATTTTATAATATAATCTGTATTAACAAAGACATATGTAGGATTAAACTCCCTTTCAGGTCACTGCCTTCATCATGTAATCTGAAAGGGGATCCTGCAGAGGCATAGCTAAAACTTTGCTTTATGACCTTCATTTGTCAAAATATGGCAGCTTCTGGCACTGCTCCTGGTGGCCGTCCCTGTACATCCAGTCTTCTCTGTCCTCGTTGTCCCTTTAGGTTGGGCCCCTGTGTCATGCTCCCACTAGCACAGTGGCAAAAGCTTCTGACAGAGACGTTCTTCTCTTTCCCTTGATGCCCAGCTTCAGTATGGTTCTAATAAAATGGCTCAGAAAGCCGGGCTTGTCATTTGGGGTAATGTCTAATGTCCAGATAGTGGTCTGCAAGCGACAGCCTCTAGAACCTTTTTGACCACGACGCACAGAAAAAAACACATTTTGCCTTATGACCCAGAACATACCCCCCATACACATCTGTAAGTGGGGACAGAGACTGAAAACGAAAGTTTTGTGAAATAGTGCTTACTTACCCTCACTGTGCAGGATGTCATCACCCTGCTATTTTCTCTTCTGTGGTTTTCTATTCTATCTCCTTGAACTCATCCTGATTAGCACCCAGTAAATAGGTTTGATGATCGAGTAATGGGTCACAAGCTGCACTTTGACAACTGCTTTAAAGATTTCATAAGCCAGGCATGCTCAACACACTGATAGTCAAGTTCTCTACTGAAATGACATGCTGTCATCCGTGAGGCTATATTCTGCTCCCGGACAGATCGGTGCTTTATTTGTCAGCATCTTGCTTGGTTGCAGAAATAGCTCTCTCAATAGACTTAAGTGTGAGTCTTGGGTTGAATGTTGGGTTTCTAAGCTGGAGACCATTCATGACCTTATAGATCTCAATGCTTCCTTACTCCTTAATGCAGCAGATACTTATTGAGTATTAAGCTAGAAGGTGAGGATCCAAAAGGAATAAAACAAATTCCTTGCCCTTGCAGCACTTAAGTGCAGTGGGGAGACAGGTAGAAAACAAATATGTAACGTGTTATCATATATCGATGGGAGGTCAGTGCCCTGCAGGAGGGTAAAGCTAGGTATAGGGAAGTACCAGGGAGTGGCTGGCCAGAAATGAGTGAGCCACCATCAAGTGTCCTTTCTTCCCTACTTATATGAATTCCTACAAGCCCAGCGCTCCCCATCCCCATTCTCTTCCTTCTTGATGCCTTCTCTGAGTGTACCTATCATTGGTTATTTCCAGGCCTCAACTTCAGTGTCACCATCCCAGAGAGTCCTGCCCTGACCCCACAGTCACAGATATGTCTCCCCTGTTCCTTCACAGCAATTCCTATTTTGTAATTATATTTCTGGGTGTATTTATTTTCTAATGCCTGCCTCCCCTGCATACTACCAGCTCCCTCAGCTGTGAGACTGTGATAAATCTATGAACTCAGGGAAAACATATTTGTTGTTACTGACCCCTTATAAAAGTTAAGTTTGTATACTAGGAGCAAGAAAGGCAGTGAGTAAAAAGGAGTTAAGATGGCTGCCAAATCATGGGAGTGGCCCATTCAGTGGAAACACAGTAAGGGTTAGTAACGTATCTAAGAGATATCAAACAACAAAAATACTAAGTAGTTCACATAAGTCCTAATATGATGCAATGCTTGGCAGTGGAAACACAGTAAGGGTTAGTAACGTATCTAAGAGATATCAAACAACAAAAATACTAAGTAGTTCACATAAGTCCTAATATGATGCAATGCTTGGAGTAGAGTGGGCCCTCAGTAAATATTAGCTGATTGAATAGATGAACAAATGAAATACATAAATAAATGAAGCTAACATATGCTCTCCTAAATGTATGTGCTCTTCCAACCTGACACTGCCTTGTGGCATCTTGTAGCTGAAAATACTACATTTTAAAAGTCTCTCAGATTGTCTTTTTAAATTTATCTTTGAATTCTCCCCAGAACTTTGCAGAGTAACTTATACATATCAAGTGTCGAAGAAAATTTGTTATTCAGCTAATTGATTAGCTGATCACACTCATAAACTTTTGAGACCTAAATATTTCTGAAAGGAGTCAAACTGTACTGTGATATATGTATGATAAAGGATGGCTGTGTAAATGACACCCCACATCCTTGTCATGTGTCCTAAGTGTAAAGAAACCCATACCATTTATCCCACATTTGGTTCATGTGGAAGGATGTAGTTGGACCTGAGATCTGAGTGAATATTCAAACCTATGTGATGGAACCTGGATTAAAGGTCATGTTTGATTTTTAATGTATTTTTAATTGAGTTTAGTTCCTCAATGGAATAATGAAGGAATAATAGTATTGCTTCATTATTGCCATTATGAGATGTAGGGAACTTTGTACAAATGAGCCTTATCTTTTAAAAAATCTTTTATTATGAAATTTTTCAAACACAAAAAGGGAAAGAATAATAGTACAATATACAACATATCACCATCACTCAGATTCAACAGTTATCAAGACTTTGCCAGGTTTGCTTCATTTATACCTTCTTTCTCTTTGTTAAAGCATTTCGAATCAAATAGAGCAATCATTTCATTGAACTCCATACAATCAGTATACATTCTAGAAAATATGGATATGTTCTTACCTAACCCACAGTGCTAATTTCATATCTAACCAAACTGACCATAATTCTGTGACATAACCTAATCTCCAGTCCATTTTCAAGGTGCTTTGATTGTCATTTTTCAGAAATGTCTTCTAACAGTTGGGCTGCTTCTGTCAAGATTCAGACAAGGTCCACACGTTATGTTTGGTTGTTCTGTCCCCTAAGTCTTCAATCATCCTACCCGTTTTTATCTCCTCCATTGACTTGTAGAAATTAGTGCAGTTGTCTAATAAACTGTACCTAACTTTGAATTACTTCCTTGCTTCCTTAGGGTGACATTTAACTTTTTCCTGTATCCTCAATGTTTTCTTTTAAATGGACATTAGCTGAATGTTTTGAAAACTTGATGAACGTGGACATAGGGCAAGTTACAACTCCCTCTCTGCTACACTGCCAAAGTAATTTCTGTTCCAGTGGTAGGAGCCTGAAAGCCACTCTGTCATTCAGGAGTACGTAGCCAACATCACTTTCAGTGGTCTGGTATAGGAACTCTGACCAATATCCTGCCACTGGTAGGGAATTTTGAGAAAGCTTCTAGAGTTGATACTCTAAAAATGCTTCTTAAACACCTTAATTATTATAACATCTCACCAGGAAATCTATTTTGCATGTTTTCTTTATTGGGAAAGGGTGGTATGACTGGACTTTAGGTCCATCTGTATAAGATTAACTTACTGTCTTCCTTCCTGTTTCAGTAGACCCCATCCAGATTCCCATCTTCATTCTTCTTCTCATAATAGGTCCAGTGGTCTTTAATTTGTATTGTCCTTCAGACAGCCCTTCTTTAGCCCACCCTATACAACCCCAGTTCAACATTCTTCCCAGAAACCTGCTAGCTCCCAGTTGTCCTCTAAATAAAGTCTAAACTCACTGGCTTGCCATTCAAGACCTTAATTCTAATCATAAGAACCAGAAACCTACATTTTTATAGGACTCAGGAATTTAAGTTTTTCATATATATACTTGCTCAGTTATTTCATTCACAATCAGATGGGTTCAGTTTAACAAATATTAAGTAAGCACAGTTGTTTAATTAATTACTCCAGGCACTATGCTAAGTGCATGGATTAAAGACAAGATGTAGTCCTGTTCTTAAGGACTTTACAGTTCCTTAGTGAAAAGAAAGTTTGAACATGTGTGCTAAGATAGGCCTGTGTGGTAGGAGGATAAAGGGAGGGAGGGATGAGGAGAGACTCTTAGGAGATGCCTCCATGCACCTTTCATGCTATTCCCGCTGACTAGGTTGCCCCTTTCTCCTCTCTGCCCATCAGAATCCTACCCATCCTTTAAGACCTAGGTCAAATGCCATCTATTCCGTAATATCTGGTTAATCAGTGGCCCAGAAAAGAGATGATGCTTCTGTCCTTCACTAGACCTAGTATAGGGTTTTGTGAAAGGCAGACTCTCAGTACATAATTCTTTTTTAATTACAGCACAAGTGTTGGGTTTACAGTTAGGAATAAAGGCAGGCTTCCTCACATGTCCACCTGTAGTATAGGGAGTTGCCAGTCTCAAGAAGGTGAGTGGAACCAGAGAAGAAGTGGAAGGGTTAGGATCATTTGTAAAGCTTTCCTCCATAGAGAGGATAGATGATACAATCTCACCTAATTCATATTAATTCAAGGGAAGGCAAGTGTTAATTTTTTTAAATTTTTGTATTTGAGTATAATTGACAGACAATGTTACATCAGTTTCAGGTGTACAACACAGTGATTCAACAAACTTATATGTTATGCTCCCCACAAGTGTAGCTCCCATTTGTCACCATACAAGCTATTACAGTACTATTAGCTATATTCCCTGTGCTGTGTCTTTCATTCCTGTGACTTACTCATTTCACAGTTGGAAGCCTGTACCTCTCACCCCTTTTGCCCATCCTTGTACCCCTCCAGCTACCATTAGTTTGTTCTCTGTATTTATAGGTCTGATTCTGCTTTTTGTTTGTTTATTCATTTGTTTGTTTGGGGTTTTTTAGATTCCACATGTGAGTCAAACCACATGGAGTTGATCTTTTTCAGTCTGACTTATTTCACTTAGCAGAATACCCTCTAGGTGCATCCATGTTGCAAATAGCATGATCTCATCCTTTGTGTGGCTGTGTAATATTTCATTGATATATCACTGTATATATATATATACTCTGCCTTCAGCTCATGACCTGAGCTGAAGGCAGATGCTTAACCAACTGAGCCACCCAGGCGCCCCTTCAGTGTATATTTTTATATAGTCATGGGATATTGGTGCAGAAAGGAAAACCTGGCCTGGCCTCTTTAAGAATAACAGATAGGGGCACCTGGGTGGCTCAGTCATTAGGTGTCTGCCTTCTGCTCAGGTCATGATCCCAGGGTCCTGGGATTGAGCCCCGTATCGGGCTCCCTGCTCTGCGGGGAGCCTGCTTCTCCCTTTCCCACTCCCCCTGCTTATGTTCCCTCTCTCGCTGTGTCTCTCTCTGTCAAATAAATAAATAAATAAATAAATCTTTAAAAAAAAAGAATAACAGATAAGGAAACTGAAGCCCATTGGTGCAAGTTCATCCCCAAGGTCATATGGAGCCACACTCGGACCTTTGACTCCCTTTTCAGTGTTCTTCCTATGTTTTGCCTGAAGAGCATTAACTTAGTTAAAGTTAATGAAGCATATCTATAGGCAAATGGAATTAAAAACAATGTTATTAACTGGATTAATTGTTTTGTTTTCCCGTTTATTTATATCAGAGGCATCAGACAGTATAGTCCCAGGCCAGCAACTTTGGCATAACCCGGGACTGGTTAAAAATGCAGTTTATTGAGCCCCACCCCAGACCCACTGAATCAGGTGGGGCCCGGCCTTCCAGGAGAATCTGATGTGCAGAGATTCTGATCACCACTGATTCACATTGTAAGTCAGCATATCTTTTTCAAAGTTAACATTAAAAAAAAAAAGTGCCAAGCCTTGTCCAAGTGATCACAAAGTTTGACTCAATGGGTTGCAAATTAATGAGATTTTGCTGCATAAAATAAGCCAGAAGAGGAAGAAATGGAAAGGAAAAGAAAATGAGAGAAGGAAGAGAAGATGGCCAGTGAAGGACACACGAATTAGAGCAGTTTGTCGGTTCTGTTGGGGAGAAGGAAGCTGAAATTCAGGATTATCCTGCCTCTAGCAGGTTATTCGATCTTCTTTTGGTGAGAAAGGACCTTGAAATGTCAATGTAACCTCATCTTCCTTTGCTCACAGATCTTGGCAGACATTCTTTCAGGCTCTGATGACAGTACCTACTTTGAAAATCGGGAAAGGTCCATGTAATTGCATCTTAGCAGATGACAGACATTTATAAAGGAAATAACTGAAGTGTTACTGTCATTTCTCTCAGATAAAATACTGGAAGGCAAAGGAAGGGAGCAAAGAAAAAAGGGCAGCAACGCAATACTTCTGTTCTCTTTATTGAACTCCTTCACTCTCTCCCAGGTATCAAGTCTTTGGGAGACCAGAGACAAAAATGGTTTGGAGAGGCCCCAGACTGAACAGAAGTTCAGTTGCTCCTTGTTCGAATAATAACCAGTTAAAGTTGATATCATCAGTATATCTAGGAAGGAGTAGTCTCTAGACCTTTCTAAGGTGTGTCAGTAATCAGATTTCACATATTTTATGGGTCTTCAGTTCTTTTTTCTTTAAGATTTTATTTATTTATTTGATAGAGGGGGGGAGCACAAGCAGGGGGATCAACAGAGGGAGAGGGAGAAGCAGGCTCCCCACTCAGCAGGAGGCTTGATCCCAGGACCCTAAGATCATGACCTGAGCTGAAGGCAGACGCTTAACCAGCTGAGCCACCCAGGCGCCCCATGGGCCTTTATTTCTTAACTCCTTTTTTGTACTCCTAGCCCTTCCCAAAGCCCTTCTACTGGCTATAAGATGCATTAAAGTTTAAGAGGGCAGACAACTTTGCAGGAGGGACCTCCATGGCTGGCAGTTATGTTAGCCTTTCTAGAAAATCACCAACTATACTAATCTATAGGAAGCTTCATTCTCCAAGTCACAACATTTATATTTTATTTCTTGATCCCCTAAAAAGTCCCAGAACTGGCTCATACCAGCGCCAAAGTAAGGGAACTTACTTTATTCAGTCTTCATCATAGACAACTGGTTTGTTTTTAAATTCAGGGTCATACAAGAAGCTCAGAATATATGCTGTCAGAGAAACATGGGATCAGATCCTGGGTCAACCACTCTGTGACCTTAGGCAAGGCACTTCATCTCTCTCAACCTACATGGTTTTATCTGTAAAAGTGAGATTGTTTGGCCTTCTAGGATTATTTCTGAGGATTAAAGACATTAATTATCCTAGAGAGATAGTATGGACCCTGAAACTTGAAGAAACACAATTTGAGAACTATAGAACTATAGGACTGAGAGAACTAAGTAGTGAAAGAGAAAGGAAGAACATTTTATCAACAAAACTTACCAGAATTATATAGAAATTCGTTAAGAAGAACTTACTGTGTCACTGATTATATTTTCTTCCAAGGCAAAAAGCATTTCTGAGTATTTTTACCTTGTATTCTCTTGCTGATTTTGAAATATATAAAATTAGGAATCATCCATCTCTTTGTTAAGAAATAATTTTTTCTGGGCGCCTGGGTGGCTCAGATGGTTAAGCGTCTGCCTTTGGCTCAGGTCATGATCCCGGGGTCCTGGGATCGAGTCCTGCATCGGGCTCCCTGCTCCTTGGGAGCCTGCTTCTCCCTCTGCCTCTCTCTCTCTCTCTCTCTCTGTCTCTCCTGAATAAACAAAATTAAAAAAAAAAAATTTTTCTATTGCTCAAACTAATTGTTTCTTCTTATCCCAACATTTTCCATTTCTTAATCATACTCTTCAGAGGAAAGTAATTCTTCCTATCACATTTGGAAGACTTTTTTCTTTTTATCCTAATTTATTTTGCATGACTTTTAAAGTTTCTGGTCATTTTGAGTATTTGCAGCACCTTTTAAAATGACATTTCTTAAGCACCCTCATAAATGCATTAGTGGACAATTTATTATAGTTCTATACACAGTGTGACATGTTCTCACAGTAGCTGCGTCATTCTTGCTTTGTTATGTTTTATGAAATGTTCCTGTAATGCCAGTAAACAAAAGAAGTCTTACAGGAAAAGAGGGATTTGGTGTGGACATCAGGTCCTAAAGAAGGATCCCAGCATTTGGGTACTAACGGGATTTGACCCCAGAACCTACAAAAGGAATGAGTCCCTGAGAACTGGCAGAAAGAATAATGTATATTCAACTGTGAACAAAGAACTCTAATCAATTTACTCCTGTGTTGAAAGATAGGTTACACTGATCTCTGGGAAATAAAGTTGTTTAAATGAACCTCCATTTCTAAGAGCAGTAGCTACTTTGAACAATTACCACCATATAATCTCAGGGGCACTTCAAAAGACCAGGAAACCTTTTTTTTTTTTTTTTTTAATTTCAAATGCTCTGAGGCTGATTCTAGTTATGGGAACATCAGAAACAGCATTGAGTGTTTTGAACAACTGGCTCTGTGCTTGTCCATCGTTACAAGCTGGAGCAAAGCAGACAAAGATGGTCCTCTTTCCTGAGTCACATACTTCATGGAGGGAGGCAGAGGAGCTGTGTGTCAGATGGGCATTTGGTTCATGCCCTTTGCAGCCTGGTTAACATTCTCATTCCCAACCAGAACTGACACAGAAATGGGTGGGCCAAAGGGATGGGTTGGAAAAGAAGATCCTGCCCACGCCAAATATTTGTTCGGATTTTCTTAGACACCAAGAAGACACACAGCTTTCATTCCTCTCCACAGCAGTTCCAAACTAAAATATTTGAACATTCTTCTGTCCCCTCACTCTGTTTAATTTTCCTTTTTTTCTTTTTGAACATATTGTGATCTGTGTGTGTGTGTGTGTGTACACAAAATTGCTGATTGTATGGCCCTGCCTCAGCAAACCGTAACCTCCGTGAGGGCAGGAACCATCTGTTCTATTCACTGCTACCTTCCCACTGCCTAGAAAAGTGAGTGAAACCTAAGTACTCGTTAAATAAATATTGGTGGAAATGAATGAATGAATGATCGAATGAATGAATGAATGATAGCCTGTAAAGAGTGATGGTATTAACTTCGCTGAAAATCTGACTGAGAAAACCAGTTGTTTTCCTGTAACAAACAGTGCCACTTTTAGCCTCTGGGACGTTCATATGAGGAAACTCATTATGACATTAACTTTCCTTTCGGTGACATAATAAAAACGTAGCTGAACTATGAGTTGTGGGGTGTTTGTATTGGTGTTGCAGTTAGGAAGTTAGTAATTCCTGGAAATGTTGGTAATTCAGGGAAAGTGTACTGAAGACCTTAGCCAGCTAAAAGCGGCCAGCCTAAAAGGCAAGCTATTAGGCAATGACACTGGGAAAAAAATAGTCATGTTTGAAAGATCATCGCTTGCAGTCAGAAATAGATCTAAAAAAGAAGTAATGAATGGGCCACAAAAGCCGAAAAGAGACTTCGTACAGATGAAGGAATGGAGCCTGTTCACTGTAAGAAATAGAGACCCAGAGAAAGAGAGAAAGCAGCCCCTGGAGCCATCCAGCAGAACCAAATAGAAACAGAATTTGGAATAAAATAATAATATCAACAAAACCCATTTAAGATACAAGAATGCAATGGAGAAAAATTCGAACATGTTAAATTCAAGATTAAAATGTAAATGAGAAAATCTAAAAAGAAAGCAAATTTCCAAAAGATTCGATAAGTAGGGTCCTGGTCAATAGCTGAACGCGATGCTCTTCTTCAGGGCCCCCACCTCAGCTCCCCACCCACAGGAACCCCAGTTTGTGTGACTTCCTAGGGACATTGAGCTGATGTGTGCAGATGGGAAGATGAACTGAAGAAGAAAAGGAGAGAGGATAAAAGCAGATGAAGATGAAGCTCAAAAATGTATCCCCTGGGCGCCTGGGTGGCTTAGTTGGTTAAGCGACTGCCTTCAGCTCAGGTCATGATCCCAGGGTCCTGGGATCAAGTCCCACATTGGGCTCCCTGCTCTGCGGGAAGCCTGCTTCTCCCTCTCCCACTCCCCCTGCTTGTGTTCCCTCTCTCGCTGTGTCTCTCTGTCAAATAAATAAATAAAATCTTTAAAAAAAAAAAAATGTATCCCCTGCAGGAAATTTAAATGAGAGCAGTTTTCAATCTAGCAAATGAAATTGTTCCTTCAACATACATTTTTAGGTGGGGAAGATGAGGTAACAGTGACCTGTCAGAACCCTTTCATGAGCAGGGATCCCTATTCCCAGAGGTGCCGCCATGGGGGCGGCTGGGTGGCCCAGACCCCGCCAGGTCGGGAGGGAATCCTGACCTGGACCCCCAAGGGTGGGCGGACTTGCTTGCCTGGCTGGGCAGAAAGCAGTGGAAACACTGTCGGTGGGGAAGAATTGATTCAAACAGGAGCCGTCTGCATTGGCAGATCAGGAAAGGGGCCGAAGCGTGGCTGTTCCTGAAATTGGCAGTGTGTCGGTTTCCATCAAAACTAAGTTCCGGTTACAAATCAGACCCCATGAGGAAAGAGATGTAATTCTTCAGAGCGAAATTCTTAAGCTTAATTCTAAATTCTTTGTACACCCAAACCATTTTTGTAGGCTTATCTTTTGGAAATCTACATCACTCTTTTTCCCCACCTTCTCTAGTACAGGACTATCAAACATCCCATAGCCTTTCCCTAGGAGTTAGGGTCTCCGTCATGAATCTTAGTTGTGACAACATGCCAGATGGACACATCACTGTCCCCACACCTGTTGGAGTATCTGATTCTGTGGCCCTTTATGCAATGTAAAATGTCATGATCGACTTTATGCAAGTTCATTTTTAAGTTTGGGAGGCTTTTTAGCGTAGTACCATTTTTTTTCCTTCTTTTGCTCTTGGAGTTTGTACCCAGAGATGTTGTCTCTTTCCCTTGTAATTTTCTGTTTCCAGACCTCGTGAACTTAAAAACTAGACCATTGATTTTTTTTAATTTAATTTAATTATGTTAGTCACCATACAGTACATTAGTTTTTGATGTAGTGATCTTAATCGTGTGTAGATTAAAAGCAAGCAAGGGCAGAGGGAGAGTCTAATGATGTCTTTCTTATAGTGATGTTCTAGTGTTTGGACTAGTATGGACTTTGGGACTCAATTTTGACTACCAGAGAACATGGGCTTCCTGGTGCTCAACTATGTTGTCACCAGATAACTGAGTTACTGAAAGGTGCTATGTCTTATGTTTACTTTTGAAAATCATTCTGACAAAAGGCTAGGGTTTGTTATGAATTAATTAGGGTAGGATGAAGAGGAGTTACTAAAACAGAGCGGATCTTGTTCAAGGACGCTTACCCCATTGAATGTTACTGCGTCTCCGTCTGCCCAGCGGATGGGTTTGAAGCAGGAGTGATGGGCCCCCTCCCCTTGAATCTCCTTCAGTGCTGGCACGGGGCTCTGCTGGGCTAGGCTAGCCCCAGCTCGCTAAGGCTATGCAGACTTTTGTACTCACAAGGATGTCTGGTTTTGAAGTACAGGACTCGGGGTTTTTTCTGACAGCAATGACTTGGTACTTTGGCCATTTAAATGGAATATTCATCTGAGAGACGTTCCGGGTATCTGGATTTCGGCTCTCTGGTTCAAAATGCAACGTTGCAGGCGGCCTGCCAGAGGTCGCCCTTATGACAAATCCTCTCACTGTGGTTATGACTTTTGGGCCCCAGAGTCTTATAATTATGGATCTGATCTTGCAATTTTATATTACATCAACCTGATTCGTGCTGACTTCTAGAAATGGATTAAATCCTGAGGAAAACTAAAGAGAATGAAAGATTGCCCTTCACCTAGACTTTCTTGGTTTATATTCCAGTTTCCAGGCCTATGGCACAATGCCCTTGATAACATTAGGAAGATATCTCGTGGAGACCTTATGTCGCTCTGTAAGTTGGCCTTGGGAGGCTTCCCACTTCCAAAAGACACCTGCACTGAGACAGAAGCAGGTAAAGCAGAGGGATGACCAGCACTTAATTGGCATCACCTGATTTTGAATGTGTCCAATTAGAATAAGTCGTGCCTTTTAGGGAGCTGCTTGGAGCGCCGTTTAACTAATGACTCTCGATTGCAAATACCGCACCCTCTTCCTTTAAAGATTCTAACTCCGGATTCTTCTCCGAGAGCTCCCTCCCTATGAATCACTTCAAGATGTACAGAAATAAAGTAAGCTGTCACTTTAGGTAGTTATTTAAGGAGATCTATGGAGTATTATCTGTGTGAAGAACTCTGTATTAGACCAGGAGATGACAGTCTTGTTGGGAAACTTTCAGGGGTATACATGTAGCAGAATATATGGTTCGGTTATATGTCCACACCTGGGATAAACTATGGGACCAACTGATAATCACTTCACTTGTCCACTGTCTTCAGAGTCTGTCTTAGGTAATGTAGGATGTACAATGCCAAAGAGTGTGAGTTAAATGTTTAAATCTTTTAATACATACTTATCAGTGAAGGGTGGCCTGGTGAAGGTAGGTTTTGTGGACATGGATGTAGACATGGTTCTGAAAGGACAAGAGAATTAGATGAGCAGAAAAGAGTGGAAAGGAGGCACAAGGGAGAACAGTGTGCTCACGAGGCCATCAGTATGACTCAGGTGCTGGGTTCAGGCAATCTACAGAAGGCTGTCAAAAGCAGGCCATGTGTTTGAGGCTGGATGATAATTAAGAGCCACTGAAAATCTTGAGCAGAAAAATGTTATATTAAAGCCATGGGGAAGAAAGTAAAATGAGTGAAAGAAAGTCGGCAAAGGGGTTGCTATAATCATCAAGCCTTAAATCTCCAAGGGCCTGGACTAGGATGGAGCTCATAAGAATGGAGAAGAAATGGAATACTATACCTAAGACATATTTTATTTTTATAACTTGAGAGGCCATAAAGTTTAGTGGTAGTTGAGTTATGGGAAGACCCTCCAGATGTAAGGTACCCCTCACCTGTATGGCAGGTTAAATGGAATAGAGAGGAAGGGGCATAGGGAAAGAGGAGGAAAGAGGAGGGAGAAACCTATACCCTAACATGAGGACAGGTTTGTCATTCAATAAAATAAATACAATTTTTGGTTGGCTTCCTCAGAATTTTGCTTGGGATAGAAAGAAGGGAGGAGAAGCCTTGAATTTATTTGTCATTTTGAGAAAAGTATTCGGCTTTCCTGGATCTAGGACTTTTTTCTCTTTTATTATCAAAGATACACCACCATCCTCTTGATATCCAAACCAGTATCCAAACTAGAAATTCACTTTTTTCTTCACTCTCTCTTCCTTAATCTGTGTATCCAGTCATCCAGAACTAGATGGTCTTCCTTAAAAAAAAAAGTCTACTTTATCATCATCCTGTCCTTAGCACTTCTGATGCCTCTGTCCTAACCACGTTTAACTTTTACCATTTCTTTCACTGAAGAAAGAAACCTGTCATACCTGACCATCTCACAAGTACCTAGGTAAAGGAGGTGGTGTGTGTTAGAGTTTGACATGCCAAAGTATAGTACAAAGTGGAGAGACGTGAAATTTTAATTTACGAATAAAATTTGTTTTCTCTCTCAAATTAAAATAATTGATTCTGTTGCACTCTGAACGGAGACCACTTACTGGGGACTCTGACAACTGCCTCGATGCCAGATCTAATCCAAATAGGGAATCTGCACATTTCATGACGGGTGAGAAGAAGCATCCTAACTTGAACTGAAGCGTGGCACGAGTGAAGAGCTAAACCTACACCTTGAATGGCGTAGATGGGGCACTGCCTGAGCCTTTTATCCTTCAAGAGGAACATCTCTGTCAGGGGCAAGAGCCAACTGGGTTTCTGAAACTTCTGGGCTCATGGAAAAGTGTGGAAGCCGCCACCCCCAGAGCCTTTTCCATTATTAGAATAAAGCACAGAGAGGTCCTGGCCATTAGGAAAACCAGAACAAGAAATCACTTTTTTTTCCCCACATACATTTCCTTAGTCCATTTCCCTGGGACATAAAAAAGAAGCAAAAAACATCTTAAATGCTGTAGGATTTCTCAGCTGTATTGCATGCTACTAAGGTAATTTACCTAAAGCAATGTGGTAACCAGAAGTACTTCGAGATTATCAAACATGGCGTAATGCAAACTTAATGTAATCAAAATAATTAAATTCTGACAGTATTCCTAAAGAATAAGGCCAAGTTAGGACCTGAAGTGCAGCATTCCTGATACGATTCGTATCCTTATGTTTATGTTTTAAAACAGCCAGTCCGGATATTTATGATGTTATTTTCAGCCAATAAGAACATCTGTCCTATTTTTCAGCTTCTCCAGTTGGCAACGGTTATATCAAGCCTCCAGTTCCACCTGTTTCTGGCACACAAAGAGAGAAAGGGCCGCCAACCATGTTACCCATCAATGTGGACCCAGACAGCAAACCAGGAGAATATGTTCTCAAGAGTTTATTTGTCAACTTCACCACTCAGGCTGAGCGTAAGATTCGTATCATTATGGCAGAACCTCTGGTGAGTACATGCCACGACACCCTTTCAAATTCATCTTTACACTAAATATTGTAGATTTTACAGCTCCAAGAAAAGATGGATTTCCCAAAGTGTTCTTGATACCATAGGTAATTTTTTAAAAGGTTATAATTAAGTTTCCTGATTTAAGAAAAAAAAATGAGTCAGGACTTCAAAACAATCCTTGGCAAATACACTTAAGTAGCATGCTTCACTACTACATTTAAGACTAATAAGCATAGGGCGCCTGGGTGGCTCAGTTGGTTAAGCAACTGCCTTCGGCTCAGGTCATGATCCCAGAGTCCTGGGATCAAGTCCCACATCGGGCTCCCGGCTCAGCGGGGAGCCTGCTTCTCCCTCTGACCCTCTCCTCTCTCATGCTGTTTCTCTCTTGCTCGCTCTCCAATAAATAAATAAATAAAATCTTAAAAAAAAAAAAAAGACTAATAAGCATAATTTAGCAATAAGTATGAATCCTAGAAAACTTGTGTCCAGGGTTTCTGCTATGTATATATACTTTAGTGAAAATCCTTTGTCTGTTTTTAAAGTAAATGAGAAAAAAAAAATCATTCTTCAAGTGGCTGCCTGGACTCCCAGTTTGAGAACACATGGTCTCAGTGATCTATTGTCTGAGGAAGTTATTTGGTGAGTCATTCAGAAACACCTCTTTGTTTTCTGAAACTTGGAGGACAGGAAATTCTCGGCTCACTTACCTTTAGGTCTCTTATTAGACAGATAATGTCCTTGGACGTCAGTATCTTTCTTTGCAGATGATTCTGCTACAAAATAAGGCATGTGTTTCAGCCTGATGTGAATTGCTCTAACAAGGGCTCTACAGACAGAGTCCTGAATCTCAAAAGGACAGTCAGGAAGGAAGAAAAGTCCAATTGGTAGATTCAGATTACTTGTTTTCTGACCTTCGCGGGACACACACAATAAGAGAAAAGAAAGGAATTCAGAATGACACAGCTTTTTCTCTGAGCTCAGCTTTGTACCTCTTGAGAGGATACTGGGGCATGAGAGGATGATGTGAGGTTGGCTTTATCGCATCAGGGCTTAAAATAATTGAATATAATATTATTGAACCCACAATGCAAGTCTTTAAAAAAATACATAATGGATGATGCTCAACATCATCTCTTAAAAATAACCTTTGTGGGGCGCCCAGGTGGCTCAGCTGGTTAAGCGTCGGACTCTTGGTTTTGGCTCAGGTCATGATCTCAGGGTTGTGAGATCACGCCCCACATTGGGCTCTGTGCTCAGCCTGGAGTCTGCTTGAGATTCTCTCTCTTCCTCTCCCTCTGCCCCTAAATGCCCCCACTCTTCCTCTCTTAAAAAAAAAAAAAAAAGGAAAAATGACCTTTGTAAGAATCATAATTTAAGGTTTGGGAATCAAAATTCAAGAATATTTGTTAAATATGTGGTTGCCTGAAAGTTACAAGTTTTGCATTTTAAAGTTTTTATTTAGAGGGATGCCTGGATGGCTCAGTCAGTTAAGCGTCTGCCTTCTGTTCAGGTAATGACCCCAGGGTCCTGGGATCGAGCCCCACATTAGGCTCCCTGCTCAGCGGAAAGCCTGCTTCTCCCTGTCCCATTCCCCCTGCTTATGCTCTCTTTCTCTCTCTCTCTGACAAATAAATAAATAATGCTTTTATTAAACCAATGGAGGTTATCTTTATGAATTCTAGCTTCCTATTTTATAGAACACTTCTTGGTTTTATAGTTTTAATCCTTTAAATTAAACCTTAGTACAGTACCTTTTCCCTATCCACTCTTTTTTTTTTTTTTTTTAATTTTTCTGCTACTCTTACTGCTAATAATAATAGCTAGTATTCCTGGAGTAATTACTATGTGCCAGGCACTGGGCTTAATTTATTGTGTCCTTTAATCTTCACAGTGACCTTAGGTAGGTAGTATTTATATCCCCATTTACAGATGGGAAATGTTGGCACACAGAGGGCAAAGTAATTGCCCAAGGTCTCATGGTGTTGACTTGAACTCAGGTGGATGCCTTCAGAGCCCACCTCTGAACTCTCTACATTCTGTTGCCGGTCTTTACATGGTCATCCTCATCTGCAGATACCTTCTTTAATGTCTTAAAACAAACCAACACAGGGCTGTCCTATAACTTGAATCGACCAAAAATCCAGTACCCAAGTTCTCATTGCCCCAAATTGTGCTGATTCTTGGAACCCTCCAAACACCTCAAGAGATGCTGAGGCTGTGCAGCCTGTCTCCCCTGGTGGAGGGTGAGAAGCCACCTTGCTCCAGAGGTCATGGGGGAGTTTAAGGAGCAGAGAGTGGGAAGCCCCAAAGAAGAGTTCTTTCACTTCTTAACAGTGGCAGATCAGGGTTCTCTGAAATTGCCATGGTGATTTGCCCTAAAGAATAGGGAAGTTCTGGGGCGCCTGGGTGGCTCAGTTGGTTAAGCGACTGCCTTCGGCTCAGGTCATGATCCTGGAGTCCCGGGATCGAGTCCCGCATCGGGCTCCCTGCTCGGCAGGGAGTCTGCTTCTCCCTCTGACCCTCCTCCCTCTCATGCTCTCTGTCTCTCATTCTCTCTGTCTCAAATAAATAAATAAAATCTTTAAAAAA
>NC_138371.1:112411944-112418007 GCF_054177405.1 Leptonychotes weddellii
AAAAGGGAAGTTCTACAAAAGTTGAAAGAGATGCTAAAAAGGCTAGGCCCTGACACCTTCTGAGCCATCCGTCTTTCCAAAATAATAGTTTATATGTCATTATTTGAGAATTTACGAAGTAAAATAGTTTGGGTTTAACTTTCTCATCATTACTAGCTTGGAATTTATATGTGTAGCATTTTCTTCTTGGAGTAAACATTATGTCTGAACAACTAATATGTGCCACAGCATTCTTTTAATTAGAGGTAAGCATTTTTGTTCCTTTCAGTGAGACAACTTAAATGCCCCCAAACAAGAAAAAAGAAACAGTGTAAGTCCTGTTCATCAGCAAATCTTCATGGTGCACCAAGGATGAGAGTCCACTAGATGCTGAGGGCCAAGTAGATGAACATTATGTTTTTAGCTCAAGAAATGTATCAATCAATTTTTAATATTGTTGCTTTTTATAAAAAGGGACTATTTATTCCCCTTGTATTTTTTGGCAGAAATGCAAGGTTCCATGCCATTTCCATTTTTGGTCTGCTGGAAAATGCTTAGTAATTTTTGTCCTTGTATTTGCTTACTTATGAGACAATAAGTGTGAGTAGATTCTGTGGCTTGCTACTGGATTCAAAAAATGTTAATGTGCATTTGACATTTTGTACTGTAGCCATAGCAAGAGGTGTTATTTTGTTTGTTTGTTTGTTTTAATTATTTATTCATGAGAGTCAGAGAGAGAGATAGAGAGAGGCAGCGGCAGAGGGAGAAGCAGGCTCCCTGCTAGGCGGGACTCGATCCCAGGACCCTGGGATCGTGACCTGAGCTGAAGGCAGACGCTTAACCATCTGAGCCACCCAGGTGTCCCAAGAGGTGTTATTTTTGATGTATGTATAATATGGTTAAAGTGAATTCCAATAAATGTCCCCTACTATTTTTATTGCTGAGTTAGGTCTATGTGAAAGACACCGAATCCTTTAAAAGCCTGAGTTTATGTAGGTTTGTATTAAATCACAAAATTGTATTCTATTATCTTTGATGTAATTAAAACGTGTATGGGAGTAGTAAGGATAATTTTCAAAAAGTTGGAAGTATAGATTTATTACCTGTGGCAATCCTCTGGAATCTGTACTTTTCAGTTTACTTTTAAAAGACCAAATTCTTGGAGTGCCTGGGTGGCTCAGTCATTGAGTGTCTGCCTTCTGCTCAGGTCATGATCCCAGGGTCCTGGGATCGAGCTCCACATCGGGCTCCCTGCTCTGCGGGAAGCCTGCTTCTCCCTCTCCCACTCCCCCGGCTTTTGTTCCCTCTCGCTGTGTCTGTCTCTGTCAAATAAATAAATAAAATCTTTAAAAAAAAAAGACTAAATTCTTCAAAATTCCACATCAATTAGACAGTTACACAAAATATTAAATTAAAGTTGTATTTGTGAATTTCTAATATCCAAATAGCTAACTTTAATGATAAAAAAAAGGACAGGAAATAAAGATGTTCTGCCAAAATTAAATTTTAGGTTTTTTTTCTTTCTAAACATCTTTTACTGGGTTAACAGTATTGTTCTTTTTGCTCAGAAGATGCTTAGGTCATATCTATTGATATTTATGGATTAATCAATAATTTTATTCTACTTTTATTGCTTCATGGGCTTAGTTGATAGCATTCACTCTTATCCAGTCTTACCATTATTTTACCTTTCCCAATCAAAGGGTTTTAAACAAGCTAAATTGGGTCATCTGTGGCTTTTTTTTATATTTTTATTTCAAATCAGAAAAGTATAGAAAATAATACAATGGATGCTCATTCCTTTTGCCTCCTACTCTTTCCCTCTGTTTAAATTTTCTTCTTCCGAAAATATGTTTTTTGTAGTTCTTTAAATAAGAGTCGGTGGGTGGTAAATCACTTGGTCTTGTTTATCTAAGAGGTCTTTATTTCTCCCTCAGCAGTCCCTGGTAGTTCAGCTGGGAATAGAATTCTAGTTTGACATTTATTCCTCCCCCTAGACTTCTGGTGATATAATTTACTATGTTCCCACTAACATTGCTGTTGCAAAGTCTTTGGCTGATTTGTTATTTCTGGATGATTGATTTTGTTCCCTATTTGCTTTTCTGGGTTTTCTCTTTGTCTATAGTGTTCTTCAGTTTCACTACACTCTATTTGGATGTGGAGTTATTTTTATTTTCTTGTTTGAGACTCCCATGCTTCTTGAATTGAGGGTTTATATCTTCTATCAATTCTGGAAAATTCTTAGCCATTAATTACTTGAATATTGCCATTCCTCCACTTTCCCTCTTTTTCTGGTATTCCTATTAGATGTATTTTGGACCTTATGCTATATTTCATATCTTTTTTACCCTTTTATTATTTCTGCCTCTTGTCTCTTGCTACTGCATTCTGAGTAATTTTCTCATGTCCATCCTCAATTAACACTCTCTTGGGCTGTGTCTAATCAGTTGTTTAACTTGCCCGTTAAGAATTATAATTTTGGTGACTCTATTTTTCATTTTTGGAAGTGCTGTTGGTTCTCTTAAAATCTAGTTAGGGGGTGCCTGGGTGGCTCAGTTGGTTAAGCATCTGCCTTCTGCTCAGGTCATGATCCCACCATCCCAGGATTCACCCCCATATCTGGCTCTCTCTCACCCCCTGGCTCACCCCCATATCTCCCTCAGTGGGGAGTCTGCTTCTCCCTCTCCCTCTGTTCATGCTCTCTCTCACTCTCTCTCTCAAATAAATAAATAAAATCTTTAAAAAATAAATTAAAAAATAAAATCTAGTTAGGTGTATTTTGTTCCTTAAGTTTATGATTTCTATTTTATGTCTTTGATCACCTTAAACTACATTTTTTGTGTCTTCTTTTAGATTACCTCCAGAGTTATCACTATCTGGGGCCAAATATTATGTTGGCTTAGGAGTTTATGCACCTAAAAGTGATACAGGTAAACCCCAAATTCATGTAAGACCTGGGACTCTGATTTCAAATTTTCGGGGAAGATGTTGTTGCTATTTTTACCCAAACCCAGGCAAGGACTATTGGAATATCTTTTTATCTTCCTGTGCCAATGGATAGATTTTTCTCTATGTATTGTTTCATTTTTAGCACCAGACTTTCTGTAGGTGTCTTATTTCCAGTGTCCCACCTCTCAAGGCCCACAGCTTTGTTTCCTGTCCCCAAGTGGGCAACAGAAAAGGCCTCCAGGGTAATGAGACCAATAGTCCTCTCCCTGTGCAGCCACTTTGTCACCTCATGTCTTCTTGCTTTTCATTTCCCTTTTACTTTCTGGTGAACTTATTTCTGCATTTAAAAAAAAAAAATCTTACATTTCATTCAATATTTCCAAGTGTTTATAGTATGTGAGATTTTAGTTTCCTTAGTCCCTTTTCCTGCCAGTCTTCTGCAGAATTCTTGGTTTGCTTCTCGTGCAGATAAGGCCAGGGTGGGCCTTTGCACAGTGAGGCTCATTGCAAGCAGAAGTTCCATGGCAAGGCGGAGTGGCTTCGAAGTGCATGAAAGGAAGAGTGAGGGAATTGTCACCAATTCCTCTTCTGATCGTGTCTGATGAATCTTCCCTAAATCCAACCCTGTCCCTTTCATTTCCTTGTTCAAAACCTTTATTTCACACCCTTGCACTCCTTGAGTTGGCTACAGTCTGTCTTACTTCCTGACCCTGCACCTTTACCAACCCATGTTTCAAGTCCATGCCTGCCTGCCACTGTGCATTTCTGCATGCTGCCTCCTTCCTGGATGGCCTCTTACCTCTTCCTCCTGCCTGTCTTTTAGCCTATGTTCCAAGGTCCCGCTCAAGTACCTCATCATCTGAAAAAGTTTACTTGATTTCTTCCCTGCTGACTACATACAGCTATGTAGATGTGAATATACACACCTCTAAATCTCTATCTGAAGCACTGTATCATTCTCTCAAGCAAACTGTACCATGTTTATTGAACTAGAGTATTAGAATAGACTAGAATAGAAAATATCAGAGTAGGGCTGCCTGGGTGGCTCAGTCGGTTAAGCATCTGCTTTCGGCTCAGGTCATGATCCCAGGGTCCTGGATCGAGCCCAGCATCAGGCTCCCTGCTCAGTGGGGAGCCTGCTTTTCCCTCTCCCTCTGCTGCTCCCCCTACTTGTGCTCTCTCTGTCAAATAAAAATAAATAAAAATCTTAATAAAAATTTTTTAAACAGAAAGAAAATATCAGAGTGCATTATAGGTTTTAAGGGTAAATAACGCTTTACAAAACTTTGAGTCACATGTATGTATATCAGACCATAGTGTAAAATATATATTTTCATGGCAGGTGGGTGGGAGATACAGATTTTTTAAAGTTGAAGAAACACTATACTAGATAGTAAGTTCCTTAGAGGCAATAACTGTCTGATTCATCTTTAGCACACACACACACACACACACACACAACCCATGTCCCCATGTCTAGGACTCTGCTTTGTATACAATAGACAGTAAAGAGTTTTTGAATAAATGAATGAATGACTATATGATAAATGAGTGAATGGATAGATGGATGAATAGATGAAACAATATAGTAGCTTAAAAGGAATGTCTTTGTAGGAAACTGTGCTTCTGAGAGTAATCTTGCCAACCTCTAAACTGATAATAATGGATTTTGTTTTGTCCTTTGTACTCCTTAGCAGATGATGCCTCATATCTGCTGAGTACAAGAGATACTGATTCTCAGCCTTCTGCCTCGGGGCATCTAAAGATACCTCATTATTCATTGATATGGTCACCTGCTCCCTTCTTCACCTTAGCAATATGTGAAGAGGAGAGTCAGGTTGACTCTAAGCAGTTGGACAGTCTCAGAATGTACGTTCTCATTATCTCTGAGTCTCTCCATTTATATGGCATCTGTCACCCTTAGTCACAGGCAATTACCTGCTCAATAAACTTTTCCAAAAACAAGACTCTTCAGCTTTTCAAAATCAAGAGCACCCATAATCTTGACTTTGTAGATTTAATGGACAAGAACGGATAAAGGTAAAGACAAAACAACTTTTTATTCAGTCTGATCTGAATTTGAATCCTGATTCAACCTCTTTAGTGTCATGTGGCCTTGAGCCAAGCAGTCAATCTCCCTTTTTTGTCGTTTGCAAAATTGGAGTAGCAGAACCTAGCACACAGAGCAGTTGAGAGGGTTAGAGGTAATGTGTGGAGCTCCTGCTATAATCCTTAGCACCTACTATGTGCTCGGTCATCATCATTGTTGTCGTCATCACTCAAGAATTGGAATCAACTAACCAAATCTGGTATATTTCTTTGGAAGTCAGCCTGGTGCTTCCTCTCTTTGTGTTTGTTCAAAAGGAATGGAAGCTTGAGAGGACAGTTGGATGCCTGCCGTTGGCCATTCACTGTTACTGTCAAATGGTTGTTCTGAACTCTGCCGTGGCTATGAGAGAGACAAAGCCAAAGCTGGTTTAAGCAGACCTGGTCTGGATCCTGTAAGGACTTGTGCTCTGGGAGGTGACAGAAGCAAGCAAATAAAAGTATACAAAAGAAGACAGCACCCCCACAATCTCACTGTATCTCCAGCAAAATACTTGAGGCTTACCCATGTATAAACTGAAAACCTAGAAAGTGAGTCCACACAGAATGGTTTTCAAAAGCTTTCTAAGAAGAAATGTCCTGGGTTCTTGAGGGTAGGGGTCTCAGAAACAAGTAGGAACATCTTCATCTGGGCCACACTGGGAAGCCAGTGGCCCAAAATGTGAAAGGCTGTATTATTCAACTAAATAAAGCAAGTTCAGAAAATTTCAAGAATTTTCTTTTTCTCATTCATGTGTTTACATTTATTGACAAGCTCAGAGGGAGAAATACTTAATTTTCTTAAAGTGAGTCATCAGTTCAAACTGATTTTCTTTTTCTCCCCATTTTATTGAGATATAATTGACATATATATATGATACAATGTAACATTATGTTAGTTTTATTTTTATTTATTTATTTATTTTTTAATTTTATTATGTTATGTTAGTCACCATACAATACATCATTAGTTTTTGATGTAGTGATCCACGATCCATTGTTTTCGTATAACACCCAGTGCTCCATGCAGTACGTGCCCTCCTTAATACC
>NC_138371.1:112418507-112433641 GCF_054177405.1 Leptonychotes weddellii
TTCCACAAATAAGTGAAACCATATGATAATTGACTTTCTCTGCTTGACTTATTTCACTTAGCATAATCTCCTCCAGTCCATCCATGTTGATGTAAAAGTTGGGTATTCATCCTTTCTGATGGCTGAGTAATATTCCATTGTATATATGGACCACATCTTCTTCATCCATTCATCTGCTGAAGGGCATCTCAGCTCTTTCCACAGTTTGGCTATTGCAGACATTGCTGCTATGAACACTGGGGTACACATGGCCCTTCTTTTCGCTACATCTGTGTCTTTGGGGTAAATACCCAGTAGTGCAATTGCTGGGTCATAGGGTAGCTCTATTTTTAAATTTTTGAGGAACCTCCACACTGTTTTCCAAAGTGGCTGTGCCAACTTGCATTCCCACCAACATTGTTAGTTTTAGATGAATTCATTTTAGGCGGATTAGTATTACTTTTAGGTGTATAACATGATTTGAAATATGTACATATTGTAAAATAATTACCACAATAAATGTAGTAGCATCCATTACCACACAGTTACAACTATTTTTTTCTTATGATGAGAACTTCTAAGATGTACATTCTTGTCAACTTTCAAATATACAATACAGGGTTGTCACCAGAGTTGCCATGCTGTACATTATATCCCCAGGACTTATTTATATTATAAGTGGAAGTTAAGATCTCCAAGAATTTTCAACCACACTCCTGAGGCAGCCTCTTCTGTCTGCCCTCCTTCCTCTAATTTAGCCAGCAAACAAGAAACTTGATTTTACTAGCCTGTGCTTCTAACAGAGCATTTAAGTATGACCCATCATTGTTTTCTTCCCAGTGAGATGTTGACAACCAGGCACAGATTTAGTTCTAATGTAATGTAATAAATACAAGCATCAATTCTCCACATCTCTGGATGTATTAAGTCACATCTTGGCGAATCCATGCTGGTTTAAGCTTCCAGCATCCTTACAAGGAACTGCAGGAGAAATTAAATCGGGTATTGGACCAGGGGTTTCATCTAGATCTATAGTCTATCGGCATAGAATGTCAACAAGAAAAACAAGAAATTCTAATTTGCATAAGACTTACTCAGAAAGCAAGTAATTTTTTCTCTACTTTGATTGAAACCTGGAAAAGGAAAAGATCTGCCTACAACTTCAAAAGAAGAAAACACACCTAACTTTCATCTTGTCCTCTAGCAGAGCCTGTGACTGAGCAAGAGGGCGGTGCTTGCCTTCCTCTAATGTTCTGATATTTAAAAACCCTTTTCTGATGAACAGTGATATGAAAATGGGAGAGTTTATCATTGGGATTGCTTGAGCCTCAATAGCCCCTGCTCACAAAATAGTTAACGGGCAAGACACAGGCAAGATCCTCCAGATGTTATCGCTGGGTTGAGCTTGGAGCACAGATGTAGGGTGGTAGACACTTACTCATAGTGATGCTAACTGTGTTGTGTTGGAATGGAGACTTCATAACATAACATGCTCTAGCAGGTTTGCTAACCTAAAACAAACAACGCAATTTCTGTTGTAATGTAAGTCTGAAAGTAAACTAGAAGGAGCACAAAATATTTTCTTGTTGTGCAAGTCTTTGAAGAATAAAGGATGCCGGGCTCTGTTGCACCACACACCGTGAATCTGGAATGAAATATGTCATGCCTTAAGACCAAACCTGTGTGAATACCAGTCATGGGCAGCTGGCACCAACGTTGAAAGGCCAGGCAATTAGCTAATGACGGCATCACTGCATGCTAATGGTGTTCTAGGTTCCGGCAGCAACGTCTGTTGACACACCTTTGTTCCTCGGCCCGGCGTCTCAGGCTTTCAGCTCCTCCTGGGTGCTGAGGTCCCGGCGTTGGCGTCAGGACAGCGCTCCCATTAACTCTGAAGGTAGGCAGGATGTTGCATTGTAGCAAGAACACTGGTAGCCTGCCACCGACAAACTAGATATGATGAGTTGTTTGTTCTAGCAGTTTTAATGAACTCGATTGTGGCTCTAAGTAACCGAGGCGTTTGGCAAGTGAAATGCACACTCACCCTAGCTTCCTCTTCTGTTTTGGACTGTATCTGATGAGTTAACAGACCAGGGTTAGGATACAATCTATTTGTAGTTACAAAAGAGCTTGTGTTTTCACCTCTAGCACATACAGAGATTGAACCGTCAGCTATAATCCTGTATTTCACCTCTTTAGATAATTGGAGTTATCTGCAGACTGCTCAATATCAGAAAATATCAGATCTTTCTGTCAGGAACCTTTTTAATGTTTAAGGGATTTGTGAATTAGGAAATCATGCTGTACTAATTAAAGGATAGAATTACTGCCTCTAATTAACTTTGGATCTTTATATATTGGATCGTTATATTAGTCATGCTTGTAGCCTGATAGCTAGTCACTAACCTCAACCATGTGATATTTCATGATATTTCACCATGCCCAAATTTGCAAGTTGGCGGGTTTTCTGCACTGGTGTATATGCCTATCTTCCTATCCTAACCAAATGTTACATGGCTGATGACTAAGGATGTGTAAATAGCAGAACATCAGCTTTAATGCCTCTCTGCATCAAATCCTCCCTGTGGATTTGAGTCGGCTTCCCAGAAGGACAAGCAGCTAGTGTTTTTAGCCACACTCCTCTTTAAACAGAGGCCTCTCCTGCTTCAGTAAATCTAATAAGGGAAATTGAAAGAGAATGAAAATAATTTCTAGATTGAGTTCCCTACTGAGTGTAGTGATAGAATCAAATTAATGTTGTCCTGAAAGGAGACTAAGAAACCATTCTGGTCAGGTGAGAAATACTTAACATTACACTTGACAAAGTACTAGCTCATTGTCCCAATTATAAATAAATAACTTTAAAAATAACAATTTCTTAGCAAAGCACTCAGCCTGGCACCCCTTACTTAATCCATAAAGGCATCCACCAGAAATCTGGAAACTCACCCTAAACAGAAACAAAATAGTATTAGGAGTTAAAGCTCAGGGATAATATTTGAAAGGTTTCATTTAGCTGCTGAATGAATTGATCTTTCAGATGAGCTCACAAACTCCTGTTTTTCTGTACACTGTTCAAATTAAATTGTGTTTTCCTTATTATGAGTATTCTTGGGACCACAGAGACCAAAAGGATTTCTTTTGTGGTTGTTAAGTAGGATTTCTCAGCAGTAAAATGAAATTTAATGCACCATGATAGTAAAATTTCAATTGAAACTTACAGCAAATAAACCATATGCAATTATTACGAAGTAATAAAAAAAAAAACCTAAGGGCTTTTTCCTTGAACTTCACAGTATTCAATTCAGTTCATCCATGGGTAGGGCCTTAATTTTTATGTCCAGTGACTTTATGAGAAAATTATTAAAGTTTCTTCTCCTTGAGAATACGAAACCAGGGGAAGGTCGTTCCTCAAGTTATTTTCAGTCTGGTTCTTTCAGATTATATGCTTCTTTTTACTATTTATGGAGATTTCATTTTAGCACAAAAGAATATTTGAAAATATAGCATCATATTTTAAAGTAACAGGAAAGGCCAATAAAAATAAGTTCAATGATACAACGTAGTAGTGAGCACTAGAGGCCCATCTAGACATTCACTATGATATAATATCTCTATGTTTCCACATAGCATTTTGCATTTTGACATTCCTGAAAGTGTGATTAATACAGTTTTAGGCAGCAGCGGGCTTTACTGTAGCATTTTAGTCATTTTAACCAGCAGAAGTCTGGATTTCCACGGGTCATATTAAGAATAATAAGACATGTTTTATTAGGTATTTTTGATTGTTGCTGACTTATAGATCTTGTACTCTCTGGCTTAAACGATTTTGTAAAATACAGTATTCCATTTGATGGTACTTCCTGATGCCTTTGGGGATTTCTACTCAATTCATAAGTTGTAATCACATTAAGTGGGGCTGGAATATTCTAGTAGGCTTTTCCAAGATGATTCAGTCGCTGAGCCCAGGAATCAAAGACCACAAAAAGGAAGTCAAGTGCCATCATCTTTAAATATTTTTGATTGACCTAAAATGGATGTATTGCTTTTTACTGAGATATATTCACATACCATAAAATTCACCCTTTCAAAGAGAGCAATTCAATGAGTATTCACAGGTTGTAGAGCTTTCACCTCTATCTAGTTCCAGAACATTGCCTTTTAATAGCACTTTAAAAGACAGAGTAGGTAAGTAGATTTTGATCTACCTATTTTTCTATTCTTTATCCCCAGAGTTTGCCTTTTATTTTATCAGAAAACCAAACCTTTTCCTTAGCTCAAGTAATTGGATCATTTAAATTTTGACTAAGAAGTTTTGTTTGGCTGCACAAATTGGGGTATGCAATGAATTTTATATAATGATAATCATGAAGAAGATCCTGCCTGAAGCATCCTGTAGAAATAGCTCATGTAGAAAATAAAACTTTAAGATTCTTACGGACAGTAGAACTTCAACAGAAATGAAAATGCTTATCTCCGTGTGTCAAATTCTAATTCCAGAATGGCGGCATTCCTGGTTCACTTGGGGTTTGCTCTAGCTGCTGGGGTTCAGATGATGGCACTGGGTGACCAGATTCCATCCGAGAGGAGACTTGTCTGCAGCGCTGAGTGAAATGGTCTCTACTCACCAATGTGAGCTTCTGACCTGTCAGTAACACCCTGAGAAAGTGTGTAGCATGCACTCCTTCCCATCTGAACAGTGCTGCACACGTACCACATTGGTCAGTCAAGTGTTCTAAATAAATCCAAACTTGCCCAGTGACCCTGGGATCAGTGTGTCTCACCTCGTAAATATCAGCTCTGTGGCTTCATCCATACCCACTTGCCCAAGATTTCCTGGGATTCCCAGTGGACAGAATAACATATTATGAGCTCCTCAAAGGCAAACAATGCCACACTCATGCTCAGGATAGACTAGCTGTAGCAAGAGTATGGAAACCAGGCAGTGGCTCTCATTCCTAAAGCGAAATCATTACCATCACAGTGGCCTCCCCTCCTCCATTTGGTCTCCAGGAAAATAAAGTGCCATTCAGACAGATTGAGGATTCTTCTTCTCATTCATCCAATGAAGAGTTTTATTTTAAATCAGCATTACAGTAGAGTTTACATACATTAAACTACAGAGATTTTAAATCTACAGTTTGATGAATTTTGGCAAATTCATGCACATGTGTCCGCACAACCACAATCCAGATGCAGAACATTTCTGTCATTCTGATGAGTTCTCTTGTGCCCTGTGAAGGTGGACCATATACGACCACCCCTGGCCTCAGGCAACTATTGATCTGTGTATAGATTTCCATTTTCTAGAACTTCATATAAATGGAAGCCATACAAAATGTACTCTTTTGTGTCTAGTTTTCTTCACTCAACGTAATGTATTTGAGATGCATCCATTTTTTTATTGTTTATCAGTAATTTGTTCATCTTCATTGCTGAGTAGAATTCCATTTAATGTATAGACTGCAGTGTGTTTATGTGGTCACGTTTTGATGGGCATTTGGGTCAACAAATAGTTTTTGAGTACAATTTTAACCAGCACAAGTCTTGATATCCACAGATCATGCTAGCAATTATAAGAATGCATGTTTTATAAGGTATTTTTGATAATAGCTTACAGAGAGATATATAGATAGATAGTATTTTCCAACTTCCAAGTATAAATGATTGATGCTGTGTATTATACAAAAAGAAAGATGAAGAATGACTGCCATTTTTTGCTCATTTGTCATATTTCAGGCACACTAATCTTCACATTAACCCTAGAAGGTGGGTAAAAATAATAACAGTTTGTGTTTACATACAGCCAAGCACTGTTCTTAATGCTTTAATAATATTAACCCACCTAATCTTCAAATCAACATCATAAGGTGTAGTTACTCTTACTACCCCACTTCACATACAAGGAATTTAAGTAACTAGTCCAAAGAACACAGTTAGCAAGAGGTGGAGCTGACATTCACCATGGACCATCTAACTCTGGGACTCTTCCTCTTAACCCCTAGACCCATGGCCTCCTTCATTTTTAGTCAGAGAGGCTGAACCTGAGAGATTTAATAAGATATACCAAAGGTGGTGTAGTTAGGGTTAATACCCCAATTCATATCCTAGTTTGATTGACTCTAAAGTCCAAGCTCTGATCTACTTGGGAAATGATATGTCCATGAATAACTAGGATGACATTGGTTGGGTACCCAAGAGCTAGAGAATACCAGAAGAGCTACTGAAGAGTGAAACAGGGCTGTCACTTCTCATAGGAGTCATCAGGAAAAGTGTGGTGAGATAAGTGAACCTCGAAGGGCAAATAGGATTTTTTTGATGAGAGGTGATTTGGTTGGGTCTGAGAAGGGTGTGTGTGTGTGTGTCTGTGTGTGTGTGTGTGTGTGTGTGGTGACAGAAGAAAATCAGAACATGACTGATTTCAAGTCTCCAAGGACAGCCCTGGGGAATATAAACATTTTCGAAGAAAGACTAGCTAGCCTATGAAGGACACAGAGAAGGGATGCCTAAAGAAGTGGGAGAAGAAAAGGTGGAGGAATGGGGTGATTCAAGTGAACAAAAGGGAGTCTCATTGCAGCTGAAAGATCTGAAAGAAAACTACTGAAAAATGGCCACCAGATTTGTCATTTAGAAAATCACTGGCGACTCTAGGGCGAGTGTTTTTAGTGGTGACAGAAGAGATTGCAGGGGATTGAAGAAAGAATAGGGGAGGAAGGGGATACAGGACATATAGACCACTCCTTGAAGAACTAAAGATGAGAAGGGTATAGAAAGAAAACAGTGGGTATGTGGTCAAGGCAGGCACTACAATGAAAAGGTCTAAGCACATTGATAACAGAGAGAAAGAGCCTACCAAAGGGGGAGGGTGACTCTGGGGGGACTGAGGAGCTGGCTAGTGGAGCAGGGTCCCAGATGAGGCAGGGTAAGGTCCATCCACATACACTGAATGTCCACTTAATGGACATAGCATGCACATTAGTGCAGTGTATTGGGACCAGAAAAAAATCAAAATACCAACACAATAGAATGTAACCCAAAAACAGATGAGTGAAGGTGATATCTTACATTTCTTGGTAGCTGCCATTGTTTCAAAAAAGAAAAAAAAAATGCCTGTGGGAACTGCTCTTTTGTTCAATTAAAATGAAGATTAACTTGGTAGCTGAGTTTAATTGAAGTTTCCCCTCTACTGTTCAAATAATGGATTTGAACTTGGGACTGTTGGACTTAGCAAAGAAATAGGCTTCACTGAAATTTGCAAAGCCAGCTGCAAATAGGACAGATTCTCTTGAGAGTTTTTAGGTTTGTTTTTTTTTAAGTGCCAAAATATTCTTCCAGATTTGAATCTGCCCCTCCTCCCTGCTCATGCTCAAGTGCCCTCTCTCTCTCTCTCTCTCTCTCACTATCTTGCTATCTCGCTCTCTCTCTGTGTCAAATAAAAAAATTAAATCTTTGAAAAATTAATCTTAAATACTGAACAGAATACTGTGTCAGTTTCCACAAGCACCCTTCTTCCACACATCTCCAAGCGTTCCAAGTCCTGCTGATTAGTCTTATCACAAACCCAGTGAGGATGCCATGGGGTGATGTCCCTTTTTACCTGTGGACAAACCAAGACAGACCTCAAGACCGCTCAGTCTCCCGCTGTAAGTTCAATGATACTGACAGGAAATCAAAACGACCAGAGTATATCTTCAGGGCAGTTCAGACCCCCTGGGTCCCTGATTGCCCTTCATGCAGGGGGAGTCTTTTGAGGAGAAATAGTCTGGTACTCAGAACTGTGAGTTCTCAGGCTCACATCTTAGATCTGTCTCCAAAGTTGACTCAAAGCTGCACCAATAATATCTGAAGAGAAAAATATGTATCAAACATAAAGATATTTTGGGGACACCTGGGTGGCTCAGTCGGTTAAGCGTCTGCCTTCGGCTCAGGTCATGATCCCAGGGTCCTGGGATCGAGTCCGCGTGGGGCTCCCTGCTCCGTGGGGAGCCTGCTTCTCCCTCTGCCTCTGCCTCTCTCTCTCTGTCTCTCATGAATAAATAAATAAAATCTTAAAAAAAAAAAGAAAGTTTTAAATAAAAAAAAAACAAAGATATTTTGAACCTTGTTTTTCTTTAGTTCAGACTAAGTAGGGTGCCTGCTGCTGTGGGCTCTGGATGAAATGCTTTAGTGGCATTTCAACAGTCGAGTCCATAGCTCCCTGCTCTGAGGAGCTATCGCCACTCGATGGGACAGCTCGCTACCCCCACTCCTCGTGTTCTGGAGACCCGAATTGTGGTGGTTCAGTTCTGAAAATTGTTAGCTACTCAGACCAGACATGTGGATTATAAAATTTCACTGCTGATAGCATCAGAATCCTGAGTCAACTATGCCAAGACTTGTTCTTATAATCAAAAACACTGTCATGTCAAGACTTGAGAAGTTTGGTGGTGGTTTGTTTTCGTTTTTGTTTTTTTAAACCATCCCACCATTAAATTAAAAGGTTTCCTCTAAATTACATATTAAGAATTAAAATCACTAAAATAACCTTAGACTTTTATTTTTTAAGAGAGAAAAGCAATTACTCCTTATAATTTTTATTTTTTCCTACTCTCTGTAATACGGCTTTCTAGTTATACTTAGAAACTTCCAGGAAGCTAAAATTAAAGTTTAAATAATGTTAGTGGGAGTGTATATTACCCTGAAAAAAAATAGGTGGAACTTAGTTTCAGCTCCTAAACATTGTGAAAGAGGTTACATATTTTAATCTGATCTAATTCCAATAATAATGGTCTTAAAAGGAATTTCAATAATGGTAATGACTATCGGTTACTGAGTACTCCAAGCTATTCATCTTTCTGTTCTCTGAGATTAGGTTGGTATTATTCATCTTTATTTTACCTAAAAGTTAACTGAAAGTTACAGAGGTTAAGTAAAATTCGTATGTTTATAAATAAGGGGAACTAGGATCCAAACTCGAGTCTCTGACTCCGAAGCCCATGCACTGAACCACTATGTCCAACTGCTAAAATCATTAAAAGAGATTAAAAGAGCATCTTAAGCAAGGTTGGTGATGTATTTAACAAATTAAATAATCTCATATTAACTCTAGTGACATTGCTGGTTTACACGTTTATTGAAATATCTCTGAGGGCAATAGTTTGGATCTTTTTAGATTAGTGAAGTCCTACTGTATGGGACATATTTGGGATTTTTTTTTTTTTTAGGTCCCTAAACATTCAGACACAGAAAATGATTTCTTAAATAAGCCCCTTGTATCCCACAAATAGAACACCTTTTGATACATGAGCCTTTTCTAGACTTGTCTAACTGCCCCTGTTCTGCCTCATATGGCCGTCTTTTCTCCTCTCCATTATAGAGAGGCTGAGTGTGAAAAGACTAGAAGGGAGAATGTAGCTATAGCAGACGCTGAAATTGTTTGGAAATTGAGGGAGAAGTCAATGGCCTTCCTCTGCCCTTTTCAGGGAGATACAAGACACAGAAGAGCTTTCAGAGTTTGTGTTTTCTTAGGGGAGGGGAGGGACAGGGAGGGAAGAACTTCCCAAGGTGTGAGAAGCACAAATAGAGACCTTTCTCTTTTCTTATGGAAATACTCGAAACCCTTACAAGATTCTTCACAACAGGAGAAAATCCCTCTTGGATGGGTGAGGACAGCAGTGCTCTTTGATTCACGGGGAGCAAATTCAAAGAAAAGCCCGCAGTGCACACAGAGCTGTGTGTTGCTTCTCACACAGCAGGCAAGATACCTGCTACCAAATCCTATCTGTAAATGCAAAGCAATGGGGAGAGGGTCCCTTCTGCAACCCCGTTAGGAAAAGAGAAATTGTTGGGTAAGTGCTATTAAAATAAGTTTTAAGAAGTAGCTTATACTATCTTGAAAAGCGAGATACTATAAAAAGAAAAAATTTAAGCAATGACAGAAGTGATGCATCATGTTCTCCTGTTTTGTGTTTGTTTTCTTATGGTTAATTTAAAACATTACTAAAGTAGAAAGACAATAAAATGAACCCAACTTCAACAGTTATCAACTCACAGCCAATTTGTTACACACTCCCTGCATTTCCCCTGAATATTATTTGAAACAAATACTAGAAACTATATTATTTCATCTCTGAATATTTCAGCATGTATCTCTGAAAGATACTCTCTTTTAAACAAAACTGCAGTATCATTACCACAACTAAAAAAGTAGCAGTCATCCCTTAACATCATCAAATAGACAAAAAGTGTTCAAATTGCCAATAGTCTCATGAATATCATACTTTTTTAACGGGTTTTTTTTCCCAAGCTAAGATCCTCACATTGCCATCATCTTTTAAAAAAAAATCAACAGGATTCCCTCCCCACCCCTGCCGCTATTTCTCCCCGTTGCAACTTATTTCTTGAAAAAAACACTCTTCTTTCCTTCAGAGTTTCTTTCAGTCTGGATTTTATTGATTGCATCCCTTTGGCATACTGTAACATATTCCCCTAACTGCTATATTTCCTAAAAACTGGACATTGCCTCTGAGGCTTGGTCAGACTCAGGTTTGGTGGGGGTTTTTATTTGTTTTGGTCAAGACTATTTCATAGTGCTTGCTCTCATGAGAAGGAGCTTAATGTCTAGTTAGCTCTTTCCTGTGCTGTTAGCAGCCACTGATGTTCAAGGCCAAGTCTCCCAGTGTTTTTGGTTTGCTTGGCTCTTTGTTCAGTGTCCCCCAGTGAGCTGGAGCTTTTGGGTAAAGCTAAGGCTCTCAGCTTTGGACCACTAAGAATTTTCAAGGATCCATCACCCCAAAGTTAAGTTTTTTCACAATGATTTTTTAAAAAAAAATAAACATATCATTCAATTCAATTAACAAATTTCCAGTAAATAAGTAAAATTGCTATTGAAATAAAAAACAAATTTTTAAAAAATGTAAAAGCACACTGTTCTTAGATGAATGAGACCATTATTTTGAGCCTCCTTTGCCATAGTCTATTTCTATTTGTTCTTTACCCCTTGTTTATTCTGTGTCGATTTCACTTTACTACTTACTTAATGCTCTTTGAGAACCAGGATGTCTTGAATATGCAGACCTTGGATTATTAGACTCTGGATTCCATGCAGCTGGTCTCCTGCAGGACAACCTCAAGCAGAAGCATGCCTCTACAGTTTACCTTGAGTCTTCCTGGTCTTCGCTCTGTATTCATATGGCACTCTTCTGAGCTGGAGCATGTTTGCCTCCCTCCTCTTCTCTCTTTTCTCCCCTCTTCCTACCTCCTTCCCTAACTTTCTTCTTTTTCTCTGCTTTTTATTTAGCCAGCATGATACTCTTTTCCCCAGGTCTACTTTTAAGCCTCCTGACACTGATAAAATCTGTGTCAATGCAAAGAAATTACTTGGGAATGGTGAAATGTGAGCTTGATTCTCTGTGCCCAGAGCTATCTTTCCAAGTGCATAGACATATATTCAGTCATTTAACAAACCCTGGCAATAAGTCCCAACTATGTCCTCAGCATGTGGGGAGAGAGACAAGTTGCAACACAGTGGAAATGCTAACAAGAATAGATGCAAACAGAGTCCCATGTGACAACTAACAGGTGGCTCTAGGAAGGAGAACTGAGAAAGGGCTTAATCTTGGGAGGAACATTTAAACTAAGTCTTCAAAGAATATGATGAAGACAGCATATTTGTGAAAAAATAGTTAACATACCTTTACATTGTTTTCCTTATTTTGCTGAGGCACTGAACCCAAGTTCTTGGCTAATGGACCCAGTGAGTTATGTATAGCAACAATTTACCATATCAGTGTTTCCTTCGTATGTATGCAAATATGTGTAAGTTTAAAATATCATTCTCACGAGCATTCCCATCTAATTAATAGTGGGAAAAAGTAACTTTTAAGCATGGGAAGTTTCAGGGTATGGGAGGTTCACGATCACCTTCCCCCACTGCGGCAGGCTTTCAGGTAGTAGCGAGAGAAGGTTCCCAAGATATGAACTCCTGAGTTACTGCAAAAGTCTACAGATCCACAGGTGTGCTAAGCATCTTTTGGCTGAGTAAATTAGTCTCCCATATAGATGTATTCCTTTTTTTCTAATGTATGTAAAATAAGTACTGTTGTTATTATAGTACAAAACTTTTTAAAAGTATCATTGAAGGCATAGTATTAGCTCTCAGTCATTTATACTTTTATTTTTATTATTTTTTTAAAAGATTTTATTTATTTGACAGAGACACAGTGAGAGAGGGAACACAAGCAGGGGGAGTGGGAGAGGGAGAAGCAGGCTTCCCGCCGCGGGGCTCGATCCCAGGACCCTGGGATCATGACCTGAGCCTAAGGCAGACACTTAACGACTGAGCCACCCAGGTGCCCCTAAAACCCAAATTTCTTTTTTTTTTTAAAGAAATTGTTTTTTTGTTTGTTTGTTTTAAAGATTTTATTTATTTATTTGACAGAGAGAGTCACAGCGAGAGAGGGAACACAAGCAGGGGGAGTGGCAGAGGGAGAAGCAGGCCTCCCGCGGAGCAGGGAACCCGATGCGGGCTCGATCCCAGGACCCTGGGATCATGATCTGAGCCGAAGGCAGACGCTTAATGACTGAGCCACCCAGGCGCCCCTGTCATTTATACTTTTAAACAACAGATACTAAAATCGAATTACTCTCTTGTATGCCTGGAGCTATGAGTGCGTGTTTTGCAGTTGGGAGTTCCTGGAAAATTTTTGACATTAAAAGGGGTCTTTATAAAATACATAGTGCACAACATTGTGAATGTCTTTACTACCCTGAATTGTACCCTTAAAAGCGGTTACAATGGCAAATTTTACATCACGTATATTCTGCCACAATAAAAGAGTCTACTAAAAAATTGTTTTTGACTTGCAACAAAACACGCATGCAAATCAAGGGATCTCATATTTGAAGAAACTGGACATCGTTGGCCTAGAGCTTTTATTAATTTGGCAGATGTTTAGCCATCACCAAGCAAGGCTGTGCTCTGTAACTTTTTAAGTGTCAGAGAACCAGAGCATCCTGCATTTCTGGAGCATGTAATCTAGAGGGGACGACACTTAGCTCATCCCTCATGCGTGTGTAATCGCATAACATGATTCCACACTATGATGTGACTTTACGCTATGGTAAGTGCTATGAAAGGAAACGTATACAGAGCTCTGCAAACGTGTAAGGGGTAGGGGATGGGGGCTAGTCACGGTGTTCAGAGAAGACTCACAGAAGACTTCCCCGAGGAAGTGACAGTTGGGCTGAGATTTGAATAATGAGCGAGTATAGACAACAGTCATAAGAGGTCATTGCCTACTTATCCATTTCAGACTTTTCTCCTTAATGGCAGGAACCACGTGTTCTTCATCACTTCCCCCCCACCCACAGGTAGCATTGGGCATGTTGTGAGCCCCCAGTTACTGTTAAGTGGTGAATAAATAAAATACTGAGTAGAAATGCTTATGCTGCATTTGTTCCAAGGGTGTTTGTGGAACCTGGCACCACCTGTTTTCACATCTTTAATTTTCATATTTTTAATTTAACTGGTTTTACAAAGAACTTTGGATGACGTTATAACCTTTGCATATATAGGAAATGCTTCACAGTTTAATTGCTAAATTGTCTTTTTGTGCCAGCAACTCAATCTGGTGCTTCTTTAATTGTTCTTCTGTGTTCTTGCCAACATTTTTGTATCCACTCTCCCACCAGTGTGTTCTAGGTAGCATACTTTGAAGAGAAAGTGTCTGTTAGCCCTTAAGAACACAGTTTTCTCTTTATTTTAGATGAATACACATTTTGAAGCTGTATATTTTGCAAATGAGACAGAGCAATTGATTTATATGGCTCATGGTAAGACATCAGATACCCAGACTGAGCCCACCATGTGCATGCATTTCTTCAGGAACAGAGACTCTATGGGGTGGGTAGAGGTGGGTTTCCCATCTGCCTTAGGTGTATATTATCTTTTCAGGTGGAGGAGAAGATTGGAGAAGTGAGGTAGGGAAGAGGGTCTATGTGATTGACAACATGTAAATGGAGTCTTTTAGGAAATCTACATTGGCTAAAGTAAAAGTTACTATTGTTTTTCATATATAACTTTTACGTGGTTTCTCATCCTGAATCAAATTATGGATCAGTATTAACTCCCATACCAAAAACAGAAAAAAGGAAAACAAGGGACAGGTAAGGATAAACCGTTGTCCTTAAAATGCCCTGCTGGAAAGTCAGTTAAGGCTTCCTAATGTAAACAAAGGTGTAATGATTAGGAAAAATGATTTCTGTAGACCTTTGTCACTACCCAGGTTATTTCCACAGAGATTTGGATGTGGCATAGTCAAATAACATGCCCCAAATTCACAAGTTACACATAGTAAGTATTTTACTGGTAAGGTAATAGACCTTATTTTGTTTCTAAATCTAGGGACTTGGAATAGTGTATCACTTTCAACTTTTTATTATATGTCAAGTCCCAAGATAGATAATAAAATTTTCATATGAATGCCATAGTTTTTTTTCAACTTTTTATTGTATGTCAAGTCCCAGGATAGACAGTAAAATTTTTCACACAAATTCCATAGTTTTTATTATGTAGTTTCCACTGAGAACTCTGGGCCACTTACAGCATCAGATTTTTAAGGTTTTGGTCAAAGAGGTATATGTTAAGATGAATCTTAAGATGTTAAGAATCGTGGTAGCAGTCAAACACTATATATTAAGGTCAGAATAGCTAAGGGAGAGTTTCTTATTTAAAAACTGGTACCTCGGATACCTCAATATCATAAAAGCCATCTATGAAAAACCCACAGCAAATATCATTCTCAATGGGGAAAAACTGAGAGCTTTCCCCCTAAGGTCAGGAACGCGGCAGGGATGTCCACTATCACCACTGCTATTCAACATAGTATTAGAAGTCCTAGCCACAGCAGTCAGACAACAAAAAGAAATAAAAGGCATCTGAATTGGCAAAGAAGAAGTCAAACTCTCACTCTTTGCAGATGATACGATACTTTATGTGGAAAACCCAAAAGACTCCACCCCAAAACCGCTAGAACTCATACAGGAATTCAGTAAAGTGGCAGGATGTAAAATCAATGCACAGAAGTCAGTGACATTACTATACACCAACAACAAGACAGAAGAAAGAGAAATTAAGGAGTCGATCCCACTTACAATTGTACCCAAAACCATTAGAT
>NC_138371.1:112434141-112522943 GCF_054177405.1 Leptonychotes weddellii
AAAAAAAAAAAAAAAAGAAGACAGTAGGAAGGGAGAAATGAAGGGAGGGAAATCGGAGGGGGAGATGAACCATGAGAGACTATGGACTCTGAGGGTTCTAGAGGGGAGGGGGGTGGGGGGGATGGGTTAGCCTGGTGATGGGTATTAAAGAGGGCACGTATTCCATGGAGCACTGGGTGTTGTACGAAAACAATGAATCATGGAACACTATGTCAAAAACTAATGATGTAGGGTGCCTGGGTGGCTCAGTTGGTTAGGCAATTGCCTTCTGCTCAGGTCATGATCCTGGAGTCCCTGGATCGAGCCCTGAATCGGGCTCCATGCTCCGCAGGGAATCTTCTTCTCCCTCTGACCCTACCCCCTCTCATGTGCTCTCGCTCTCATTCTCTCTCTCTCAAATAAATAAATAAAATCTTTAAAAAAAAATAAAATAAAATGTTTAAAAAAAACCTAATGATGTAATGTGATTAATATAACATAATAAAAAAATAATAAATAAAAAAATAAAAACTGGTACCTCGGGCGCTTGGGTGGCTCAGTCGTTGAGCATCTGCCTTCGGCTCAGGTCGTGATCCCAGGGTCCTGGGATCGAGCCCCACATCGGGCTCCCTGCTCTGCGGGAAGCCTGCTTCTCCCTCTCCCACTGCCTCTGCTTGTGTTCCCTCTCTTGCTGTGTCTCTCTCTGTCAAATAAATAAATAAAATCTTTAAAAAAAATAAAATAAAAACTGGTACCTCTGCCCCATCAATGGAGAAGTAAATTAGAAAAATTATAACAATAATGCACTTTTTTTATGCTGTTTAAGAGCATCTGATAATTATTCTTTTTTTTTTTCTAGGAAAAACCATTGACAAAATCTCTACAACGTGGAGAAGATCCCCAATTTGACCAAGTATGTAGTAATAAGTTATATACATATTATATTCTGGTTTTTATTTATTTCAAAATGCACAAAAGATAAGGGTTGGATGCTCATTATTAGTGTATTGATTAACTTCCTCAAAGAGGATACAGGGATATGATCTTAGGAACTGTGTCTTTCAGCTTTTACAATTATGGCTTAAAGCAGACATTCAGTAGATGTCTATTGCTTTGAACTGGAAAGAATGGGAATATGTTGGAATAATACAAATAGGCCCTCAATTGATCATTTCCTAAATCTTTGTATGTCAGAATTAAAGAAACTAAGAAAAGATAAAGGAACTTCTATTCTAAAATTTAGTAGAGCTTATTATATTTTCATCCAGCTTTTTTGTGAATGCCCACTATTTGCTTGACACACCGCAACAAAATACAAAATTGACCAGTTTTAGTCCTTCAAGAATTCACAATATTGTGAGAGAAAAATCACTTAAACAATAATTGTAAGACAGTATAGTAACTTAGAGTCTAATAGAGAATGTGATACGTGAAAAAAAAAACAATTTAAGGCAGGATAAATACAAAGAAAGTCTTTCGAAAGTAGATCGGGACTAGTAAAAGGGCATCCTGCTCTCAACAGCAGGTAATAAACATAGGAAATCAGGATCTGATAGATCCTGGCTCAGTAACTATAGGCTTCACGTATGTTTAAGAATGATGGGTAACAGGGCATCAGAGGAAGTGAGAGATGTGTTTGTGGTGTTTCCTGAACTTACGCAGTTAACAACAGAGAAGACAGCATGTTCTCCTTCAAAAACCTCACTTGGAGCCACTGGTAGAGACAAAATACTGCTGGATGCACCACAGTCTGATCTAATATGGTGGGGGTTTTCTTGTCTTATGGAGAACACACAGAGATGCACTTTCAGCAGGGCTTTGAAATTGACTTTCATGTGGAATCAGAGGGAAAGTTCTCTGGCTGTTAAAGTCCAGACTTCTTCGGTCCAAAACTGTAAGGACTGGGAGCACCTGGGTGGCTCAGTCGGTTAAGCGTCTGCCTTCTGCTCAGGTCATGTTCCCAGGGTCCTGGGTTGGAGCCCTGCATTAGGCTCCCTGCTCAGTGGGGAGTCTGCTTCTCTCTCCCTCTGCCGCTCCCCCCCCTCGCTTGTGCTCTCTCTTGTGTTCTCTCTCTCAAATAAATAAATAAAATCTTTAAAAAAAAGAATGTAAATATTTATTATCCATCATCCATAATTTTTCACTCTATTTTATGTTCTCTGTATTCTATCCTAGATATTCCTGTCCTAGGATATCACTGTCCTCTCCTCAAAAGCAAAATTTATTTTTCTCCAGCTTAATGTGTATCTTCCTTTATTCTCTGGGAAAATAATACTTGTGAATTTTAACATTGCATATAATAGTTATCCCAAATGATTTGGCTTAAACACACTTTCCCACTTGTTATTCAGCCCTCTATTTTTGCATTTCAGCATTGTGGGAGAGGGATAGCCTTTGGAATTAGACAGACCAGGTTTAAATCCCGACTTTACCACTTTAATTAGCTATAATACTTTTAACCTTGTTGCACAGAATGTTGAAATGCAGAATCTCCGCCCTGCCCCAGATCTTACTGAATCAGATTCTGCAGCTTAACAGGATCCCCAGGTGACCCACGCACACATTAAAGCTTGAGCAGCACTGCTCCGTAACACCTCTCTCTGTATTAAGGGCACTTTGCAAGTGAATCAGTAGTAAAATGGTCACTAAGAACTTTCAAATAAGGCACATAAGATTATCCTCTCATCATTAAATCATAAATTTACACATGAACCAGGAGAGAAGGCAACCTACAAAGTCTATTTCACTTTAAAGAGATAGCAAGACTCCCAGGGCAGTGAGGAAACTTGACGGAAATTGGTCAATTTCCTCTGCCGTTTACTGTTTTGCCAGCAAATTATAACAATCGAAGTTCCATTGGCAATGCCATGGATGTATCAAGCTTTCTTAGTCTTTTGATGTTAAACATTCAAATTATATAATTCCCCTTGTTCTAATAGCAAGCAGTAGGATTTTAATTTGGATTTACCCAGAGGTCCATCTCTCCGAAAAGAACGTGCTGGTGATGCCACCTTGCGTGGTGTAGACTCTGTTGCTATGATCGTGGGAGCAGTGGTTAACAGTAGAAGTGGTATGCATGTAGTACTTACCAGAGGATAGGCACTATGCTAAGTACATCCTTTGAGTAGTATGCAGCTGGTCCCTGTTTAGAGAATATTTTTTATCAGTTTCTTCCTTTTAAATGTCACTGGCATGCATGATAGACTAGAGAGAACTGAGCTTCTGCACTTTCAGTGCCTGATCCCGGGTGGTCCTGTTTACTCCTCCACTTAACAAGCCCATGATTCATTTTTCTCTTGCTAGAAATAGAAGCAAAAAAAAAAAAAAATCACATAATGCTTTATAATTTATGAAGCCCCTTCTCACGCATGATCTCAGCTGACATCACTCACTGCTTCCAACAACCCCAAGAAGAAGCCATCGTCATCATCATCATCTCTATATTACATTTCATGGGAATGAGTCTCAGACAGCTTGCCCAACACTATATGACTAAAGCCTGAAGGAGCCAAGACTGGCATCCACTTGTTCAGACTATAAAGCCAGTGCTTTTTACTCTATAACATGCTTCTATATCTAAAAACTAAGGTGGCGAGAATTTAGAGAGGAGTTTTCAACAGGTAAGGGATCTCAGATCCTGTATCAGTTAATATTAGGTTTGGCTGCAAATGACACATAAAATAACAGCGACTTGAATAAGAGTTTTTTTCTCTCTCACATTCAAGAAATACAAAGAAAATCAGTCTAGAATCTTTATATTATTTTTGTTGTCTTGTGTATGGCTCATCTCATAGTCCAGTTTGGCTTCTAGAACTCAGCCATTATGTCTGTATTCCAAGCAGCAGGAAGGAGAAATAGAAAAAGAATTATAGGCAAAAAAATAAAAAACCAGAATGTCTCAACATTGCACACACCACTTCTGCTCATATTCAGTTGGCGAGATCTTAATCACATAGCCACATATAGCTGTAGGAAAGATTGGGAAATTTTATTTTGAGCAATCATTTGTCCATCTAAAAATCAGGTATTTTATTGGGGCACCTGGGTGGTTCAGTTGGTTAAGCGTCCAACTCTTGATCTCAGCTCAGGTCTTGATCTCAGGGTCGTGAGTTCAAGCCCTGCATTGGACTCCCCACTGGGCATGGAGCCTACTTAAAAAAAAAAAAAAATCAGGTATTTTATAACTAAGGAAGAAGCATAGACTGGATATTAGGTATTATCTATCTTTCCTAGATATCATATAGTAGAGTTTTTACCAAATGCCCAATAAAGAATACTGTTTACAGTTCTGTATACCTCTTTTTTTTTCACTGTGGAATATTCCTAGAATTTGTCAGTTTTACAGTTTGAATTTTAAGATATATATATTTAGGGGTTAAAGCTTATGTTTTCTTTTATATGCTTTATATATAACTATTGGCTTCATATCTCTTAATTTAATCTAATTACAATCTAACCCTGTATAGGTTAAACCTGGGGAAAAAGTCCTTTTGTTTCGTAAATGACAAGGTGTCTAAACAGGATTGCTTTTTTTAAGTTCAGTATTAGTGGAAGAAAAATCATACTAGTAACTGCTTTACACGTTGGAGAGCTTGGAATTTATACCCTTGTTCCCAGAATTTCACTTTTTACAAATTTCATGAATTCGTGAACTTGACCCATTTTTATACAGTACCTGCTATGTGGCAACCGTGTAACAAGCATTATGCTAGCTGGTGGAAATAAAGATGAAGGAAACATGGTGCCTGCACTGGGGGGGCCCCCAATTATGGGTGAGACAAAGAAGAAATATGATCAAATTATAATCTCAGGCTAGTAAGTAAGCTCACCGTGGAAGGACCAAGTATCATGTGAGCCCCAGGACAGCAAGCTTTGCCCTGTACTGGGGAGCCAGCGATGGTTTCAGTCCCTGCTAGTGAGAAAGTCATACTAGTAATGAGACTTAATAAAGGTGGAAGAGATTGCCAGCAGCATTTCGGAAATGTATACTGCCCCCAATTTATTTTAAATACCGAAATTACCTGTCAGGGCTTCGAGTAGAATGAGTGAATAATTGTCCTAGTGGTAAAGTTCTTTATTTTAGCAAACATTTATCAAAAGTGTGTGTGTGTGTGTGTGTGTGTGTGTGTGTTTACCTGTACATACACACAAAGCTCTGTATGGGACAGAGATGGAAGGGTGTGGTCCCTGCATTCCAGGAGCTTCAGATCTGGAAGAGTTTAAGGCAGTGCACAAACAACTCTGACAGGGGAACGCGTGTGTCAGAAATGCAACATGGATGGTGCAACAGTAAACATTGTGAGATTTCAGGGAACAGAAGACATACACTTCAGGGCCTGATGGCTAGAGAAATCTTTCTAGAAGAGGACATAGTTTATCAGGTGCCTGAAACAATAGAAGCGATGGGATTTTACTGGGTGTTGATGGTAAAGAGGATAGGAAATGTGCAAAGGCCCCGAACAGAAAAAATGACATTTTAAGTTATCTTTGGAGACTGATGAATGGGTCTGTTAGTTGAGACAGAAGATGTGTATTGTGAAAAGATAATATTCAAAAAGAGGCGACATTGTGACTCTCAAGAGAAATATAAAATGAACACAGGTGAGAGATAAAAACTCGTGTTTAATGAGGAAGTTATAACCAGTTCAGAAGAGAACCCCAAAATGGACCCATTTATAAGTCAGGAACTTTGAAATGAATGCCCAATCAGAGGCAAAACTGGCTTTTTCCAACAGTGGGAGAGTGAAGTCAATTGAACCTTCACTGGGCACGGTGTTTTTTTCTGTCTGTAGACAAGAATCCTTGGCATTGCTATCAGTAGTCTATCATATGCACAATTTTAAAATAGCTCAAAGGCATTAAAAGGTGCATAGCTCCCACAGACTCAAATTAGATAACCCCTAGAGAGGTGAGCTCTGAGCGATGCATAGTTTTCTACTGAGACACAAAATTTTCCTATTGGCTGGGAGTGTTAGGGAAGAGACCAGGTAGGAAAGGATCAGACTGTGGGAGACTTTATGGCATTGGGGGGAGCTTTATCTCAGACATACCAGGATCAATTTGATCAAAGTAGCAACTTGGTGTCAACCCCAAGGTAGCAGGGTTCGTGAATGAAGAGATCCTTGAAGTGTGGAGGCATTTGGGGAGTTTGGGTGTTGATAAAGATTTGAGACTGAAAGGGTCCAAACTAAAATGGAGACAATGGAACTAGAAAGAATAATCTTATGTAAAATTGTAGAGGAAGAATCAATATCGGTTGAGAGAAGGAGAAACAAAAAGTAACTATGGTTTTCAACCATGGTTTGGAACCATTTCTATTCAATTCAACAAATACTGAGTGGCCAAGCATACTAGGACCTGTGCAAGGTTCTGGGGTTGTAAAAACAGTAAGATAGAGTTCCTGCCCTCAGGGAATTCTCAATCCCAGGAACAAGGCGGATCCCAACAAGTAACAGCGAAGCATGAATGCTACACCCGAGGTCCATTTCAAGTGCTTTGGGAACTCGGGCAAGGGAGCAGTTAATGATGCCCGGAAGGTAGACAGCTATGTCACAGAAGCAGTCAGGGCCCAGTGGCATTTTAAAGACATCTGTTATCCAGAGGAAATGGGTTGGATCATGCCAGGCAGAAGGGTCTGCGTGGACAAAGAAGTTGCGGTGTGAGGAGCAGAGTACGGAGGAGTGACTGGGGCTGAAGCGGGACAGGCACATGGGGGCCCAAGGACACCATGAAGTCTGGACTCTTTCTGATGGATAAGAAGTGCTTCCAACAGAGAAACGCTGGGCTTAATGAGAGGTTATAAATCATTTTACACGTATTGAATTTTCAGGGAGGGTAAGATATCTGAGGAGAAATAACCGGGGCTCGCTCATTTATGGGGTCACTCAACAGACACCAAAGGATTAGAGACCAGAGCAAATGCGTGGAGAATATCCTAGGGAAGCAGAGTTTAGGATCAGGAAGTAGGATCCACAGAAGGATGCCCAGAAAAGAAATGGTGGCCAAAAAAATTGGAAGAAGCCTCAGAAGAAGATGCAGCTTTGCAGGGCAGGGATGGGCCATTATGGCAGCTGGGCAGAGACCCTCACAGAGGAATGAGGGATCAGCAGTTAGTTGCTCACTGGAAACCAGCTTTGAGAAAGCCTTTGGCTGCAATGCTATTTGTTGACATGTAGAATGCAGTTTCATAGTCGATAGATTAATATTAAATAGTTTAAGCATTTATGCTAGGTTATGCTGGCTGATTATGACTGGCTGTAACACTTCAATGGAAAAGCAGTATACCAGACAGAACACAATCGTGGTACTGGTGATGAGTTTCCTATTTGTGGTCTGTTGCGGGGTGAGTCCTATGAATGGAGGCCATGGTGAGCTCCCCGTTTTAACTTCAAGTGACTTTCCTCTGTTATCAAAGTTTACAGATATCCTTTTTAAATATTAAGTCCAAGGCATTTTATTTTGGATTCTCGGGTGCAACAGTAGCTAACCTGTGATGAGCATGGACATGGGTAAATGGGGACCTGATGCAGCTGAAATAACGCGTTCACCCATTTTAAACAGGGAAAAACAGTACTCCACAGTAAGCCTCACCTAATGGAGGAGGTACTGATACTCACTCGATACATTTACACACAGAGATGAAAATTGTGGCTGTAGAATAAAGGAATCACCGAATCCTTATCATTTCATATACCTTCCAGCTACATGTGCTTTCTTGCTTTTTTTACATGTGCTTTCTTGTCAAGTTTGTCTGCCCTTGGTTTTAGACTTTTGCTTCTATCTAATAATGACCTAAACATGCAGTAAGTCACATGACACCAACGTTTGTATGCTGCATGCTGTTTTCTATTTGAAGTATTGCTCCAACTTTGTCTCTGAAAACAGTCACATACAGTAAGGGGAAGTTATTTCCTCTTGGTGTAGTAAAGTACGATTACTCCCCAAAGGAGCTGGTGCCAGAACAACCAGAACTGGGCTCCAAATCCTTACTTTCACAGGCGAATTGTCTTACTGTGCTTCAGCACTGTGCTCCAGCACATATGGGAGATGAGAGAGAGTCTAGGTTAAGATGGGCAGCATCACCGAATCCTGAGGAGGAAAGTGTTTCAAGGAGAACCTGAGAAAGAGTGTCATTTGCTCAGGAGACTTGAGGGGGAATGACCACAAAGTCCTGTTGGTTGGCCAGTGGGTTTGCCCTTTCTGATGTTTTATATAAAGGTTACCGGTAGTGTGGCAAGAGCAGAAATCGGGTGTCAGAGAAGTGAGGCAGGAAGAGGAAACATCACCAATGCTTGGCTGATTGAGAGTTTGGCCAGAAGAAGGGTGGGTCCCCAGATGAGGGATGGGAGAGCAGAATCCAATGAGGCCCTTGTGTGTTTTATGGAACCCTCTTGTGCTGAATGAAATACAAGAGCTTAGCACTGTGCCTTTCTGCCAACGGTTGTGTCCATTCTTCATTTACATTTGGGCTCAGTGTTTTCAGGTGGTTGCGATTCCTGAGAGACTGATGTGTATATAAGTTGGGCTCACAATAAGTGGTTTTATTCTACCTATTGATTCTGGTTCCAGGATAGTGTCCTTTCCCAGAGTGAGCTGTTGCCTGCAGCAAACCCAGGGAGCCCCGTGCTCCCTACCTTTCTCTTATGGCACTAATGTAGGACAGGCGTTGCTCAGACCCCTCAACAAGGAAGCCTTTGCAAGGCCCTGTGTTTGCATCTGCTGGAGCCAGAAAAGTGTGGGAACACAAACCAAGCTACCAGGGTTATAATGGAGGCCCTGGTATCTTTGTGCTTGGATGAGAGCTAGGTGGGTCTTTCTTTTTTTCTTTTCCTTTCTTTTCTTTTCTTTTCTTTCTTTCTTTCCGTCTTTTTCTTTTTTTACAATATCAGCTCTGATAAGTAAAATCCTGTCAATAATTTCTATCATTTGTTCTGTCATTAACTTAGCCTATGATCCTCTCAGAGTCAAAATTTTTTATGTCTGGGCTTCAGTTTCAGTATTTAGAAATGGAAGAGGAAAATAGAAATAGACATTTTTAAAGGTCTGTTATGTGCCCCGCACTTTATAGTATCTTATTTACTCTTCGGAAAAAACCCAGCAAGGTAAATATTCTTCGGTCCCGTTTTACAGCTGGAAACACAGAGCCTCAGAGAAGTGGACATGCCCAAGCTCACACAGCCAATAAAGGACAGAGCTGTAACTTGAACTTAGGACCATCTGATCTTCCCAATGCACTAATGAAATTTTGAAAACATGGCTTGTGAAGGATCAGTCATCACATAGGGGGTTCTGAGAACATTATTTAAGTTGCAGCTTATTTGCAATTCAGTGTGACATATTCTTTACTAGTGTCATCTCTATAAATTCCAGATACTTTGCTCAGGCATTCTAAATAACTGGAGTTTTCCTCTAGATGTTAAATATTTACATACTTTTGTAGCACCTCAGTTTCTTAATATGTTAAAAACACCATCTATAAATAGGAAACACATGGTAAAATACATCTATACCTCTCTAATAGAGCGAAAATAACTTTTTATCATCTTGGGTAGGCAATAATTTTTCTGGAAAGGAAGCAGATGAAATTCTAGTGCTTCAACACTGATTCTAATGCTACAGTTCAGTCAAAATCTATTTAAAATATATAAATGAAAAATATAAGCAGTCAAGAGTAAAACCCAATTAACTGGCATTGGATTCATATTAGTGTTATTCAGTGTTTCTTCAATTATTCTCCAGTGGAACAGTTTGTTCTATAAAATGAACTAAGATATTAAAATCAAATAATACAGATCTTTTCCTAATTTGCAGGAAAAATAGATTTAATATGTAGATTTATATAATTTTAAGTTTTTGTAAGAAATTATTCTTAATCCTTTGGTATCTGTCACCACTGATTGAATGCTAGATTATCTGGCACTAGTATGATATATGATCAAGTAAAAAAAATCGCACTTGAATTACTGTAATAAATCAGCATTTTGTGGTATTACATAGACTGTACCCTGACCCCCAGGTACTTGGCCATCTGAACTATTTTGAGAAATTAAACTATCAGTGAAGTTAGTTTAAAATTTATTCACGAAATGCACCACTCAGGACAAGTCAGCCTTATTACTGTAAGATATGAAGTGACTCCACTGAGTAATTATTCAAATATTTATGTAAAGTTTCCTTCTTTGCATTCAGCAAGTATAATAAAATGCTTATGAAGAATTAATATCTTAACCTACAGCATAATGGACAGTCTCTTTTAGCCTATTTATACATAAAATGCCAAAATAAACATCAAGAAACATTTGCAAAGTACATTTAGTATCCCCCTCTATCCCCCCAAAAAGAAAACACCAGTATGAAATGGTTATGTGATTCTGTGCGCTTCATCTCCTCAAGCTGCACAGTACCTAGCTCATCTATGATGGAAGAATATGATCATTTAAATGCAACAAGAACATCTTTGTAAATGGGCCTGCCCCCTTTCAACAGCAGCACAGAGCTAGAATTCATCTCACCATTGGCTCTGCTTCCCGTAAATGAAGGAGTTGAGTAACCAAGAAGCCAGCTAGACCTTCCTCCCTTCCTGAGCTTTGAGGGCCAGGTCTTTGCAAATTCCACCCTTCCTTCCTGAAAGCCTGGACTCAAAAGGGCTATAACCGAGAGGTGGAAAAAACACATCCACCCCATCCTGACCTTTCATCTCTTCTAAGATGGTCTCAGTATATTTGCCATGGAAAGTATGTCCAGTAGATATAATACCAAGAATGGCTTTGAGATGACTTTAATGGGTAGAAAAAATTATTATGGCTGAGCTTTAAAGAATACTATTGATGTTCTCTATGGAGCACGTGGGTTACACCTAAGTAAGTGTAAGTAACTAAACATTGTGTGCTCTACCCAGAGATCATTAGGGGGTAAACATAGGTTTATATCACATTTATGGGTCTGTAGTAAATAACAGAAGCATGTAAATATCCCACACAAGTGTTTTTTAATTAAACTTTTTATTTGTAAATAGTTACAGAAAAGGTTTAAAGATAGTACAGACACTTATCAGGTTCCCCACACCCGGTTTCCTTTATTAACACCTTTCCTTACCATGTATATTTGTCACAACTAAGAAACCAACGTTGGTACATTATTAGTAACTGAATTCTGTATTTGCATTTTATTTCTTTTTCCTGAATAGCTCTTTTCTGTTCCAGGATACTGTCTAGAATACAACCTTATATTTATTGATCGTGTCTCCTTTAGTCTCATCCGGACTTACACAAGTATTTTTAAATTACTGAAATACAATAGTAGATGGTTGGGGATTTTATTACATATGCGATAATTAAGGCAGTATTAACCCGTGGTGAGGAACTCTGAATTCTGATTTTTTTTCCCCTTCTGGGAGGAACCCCCTTCATTTCCCAATTCAAAATATTAGATGAGATGGTGGTGATTGGAAGTACCCTTTCTTGTGCTGGGGTAACTTTAGAGAGAACTTGTAAATTACCCCATGACATGCCATAATTTGCTTTCCTCCCTAAATTTCCCACTGTTATATCCACAGGAACAAAGGGAAAATATGTTGTGGCTGTGAATATTACAGTGTGTGGGGGGAGGGCTGTTTTTAAAAAAATAGATATTTTTCAATTAAAAAAAACTGGTGATTATGTTCACAGGGCAGGCAGACTGCAATAGCCTATTTATTTCTGAAAACTGATATTAAACCATAGCTAAAGATAATGTACAATTTTGTGTATGTACTTATAACCATAATCGTAAGAGAGAGCAAGAAAGAGAATCTGAGGAAGAACACATAATTGTCCCGTTCAATCTTAGAGCTGCTTTTAAAGCTGACAGTGGAAAGTCCCATTGACACGAAGCACTTGAGCTCTCCTTGCTCTAGTTCCTTTATAAAAAGAAGTTAAGCCTCTCCTGCTGAACTACAGAAACATTTTAAGTTAACTAAGGTTTTCCATTTCTTCTGCCACCTCCCGGCTCAAGCCGTGATCACTGTGTGCCTGGAACTGTTGCAATAACCTCATTCAGTTTGAGAGAGAGAGAGAGAGTGAAAGTGTGTGTGTCTGTGTGCGTGTGTGTGTGTGTGTGTGCGCGCGCGCGCGTGCTCACGCTCCTAACCACCCCTGTTGGCAGACCCTTTTGGTCCATCCTACACATCACTGCTGAATTAAACCTCCTCAACATGTCTACGGGCTTATTTTCCTATTCAGAAATCTTTAGGGGCTTCCCATTTTCTAGAGAAGAAAACTAAAATTCTTCAGACTAGCATTAAATACTTACTATGATTTAGTTTCAGCTTAAAATTTTCAACAGTATTTTTCTTTACTCTAGTATACCAAAGTCCCTACACCAGGCAAATATTTCTTCTCTCAGTTCACTCAAAACCTTCATTAAATTAATCACTGTAATTATTATGAACAAACAATTATTTTGCACCTTCATCACCATAGGCTTCCTGCCTTTGAGTCTTTGCTTAGCTTTTTTCTTGACTCTTAATCTCACATTTCTACCCTTTCTATAAAAGGCCCAGGTAAAACATGTCTCTTTACCTCCCACCTACCTCTCCCTGTAGTGATCTCTGTCCTGAGGACTCCTGATTTCCGTGTGCACTCTCAGTATGTCGGTATATCTCCTCCAAGTTGTGTTTTCTGTATATGCATACTTACCGTAGGGTCTGCACCGAGTTGGAATCTTACCAGTTAAATGATTTTTAAATTCTTCTTCCACTTAACATTATATAAACATTTTCATGTCATTAAATATTTTTGAAATGTGGCTTTTAATGGTTTCAGAGATAATCTACATCACATTATTCCACATTGTATTAAGGCATTTACACATAGCTGGACATTTAGGGTGTTCCCATTTTTTTGTATAATATGTAATGTTGTCCTGAACATTCTTACTCACCTCTAATTATGTATTTGAGTTAAATTCCTAAGAATGGGCTTATTGAGAATGCCTTTTATTAGGTTCTTGATCTGCATTTCCAAATTTCCTTCCAGATAGGTTATGCCAATCTTTTTCATCTGTCAGTAGTGTTTGAACATGCCTATTTAATCACTGTCTCATCGGCACTGGGGGGTTATAATTTGCTTGTAAGAAATTTTGTGAATTTGTGTTTGTAAATGAGGTGGTGAAAATGTATCTCATTGTAGGTTTACATGTTCTGTTTATAAGGCCTTTATCAGAGGGGTGTTTGCCAGTATTTTCTCTGGGTCTACAGCCTGTCTTTTCATCAGTTTCTTGACAGGATCTTTCTAAAAGCAGAAGCTCTTAATTTTTTTACTGAACTATTGTTGACACACAATGTTACATTAGTTTCTGGTGAATAGCATAGGGATCCCACAAGTTTATACATTCTGCTGTGCTCACCGCAAGTGTAGCTCCCATCTGTCCCTGTACAACATACGGTATCATTGACTAGATTCCCTAGGCTGTGCCTTTTATCCTCGCGACTCATTCATTGCATAGCTGGAAGTCTGTGGCTCCCACCCCCTTTGCCCATTTTGCGCATCCCCCAACCCCGCCCCTCTGGCAACCTTTAATTTGTTCTCTGTATTTATGGGTCTGGTTCTCCTTTTTGTTTGTTTTGTTTTTCAGATTCCACATATAAGTGAAATCATAGAATATTTGTCTTTTTCAGTCTTATTTTACTTAACATAATACTCTCTAGGTTCATCCATGTTGTTGCAAATGGCAATATTTCATTCTCTTTTATGGCTGAGTAATATTCCATTGCATATATGTACCACATCTTCTGTATCCATTCATCTATGGGTGGATACTTGGGTTGCTTCTGTATCTTGGTGGCTGCATCAATTTACATTCCTACCAACAGTGCATGTGGGTCCCTTTTGGACACATCCTCACCAACACTTGTTATTTCTTGTCTTTTTGATTCTAGCCATTCTGACACATATAAGGTATTATATTATATTATATTATATTATATTATATTATATTATATTATATTATATTTATTATATTATAGTGGTTTTGATTTGCATTTCCTTGATAATTAGTGATATTGAGCATCTTTTCATACGTCTGTTTGCCATCTCTTTGTCGTCTTTGGGAAAAAAAAGTTGGCTTAAGTCCTCTGTCCATTTTTAATTGGATTTTTGGGGGGAGTTTTTGGTGTTGAGTTGTATTAAGTTTTTTTAATATATTTTGGATATTAACTCCTTATCAGATATGTCACTTGCAAATATCTTCTCCCATTCAGTAGGTTGCCTTCTCGTTTTGTTGATGGTGTCCTTCATTATGCAAAAGCTATATATTTTGGTTTAGTCCCACTAGTTTAGTTTTGCTTTTGTTTCCCTTGCCTGAGGAGATATATCTAGAAAAATGTTGCCACGGCTGATGTTAGAGAAATTACTGCCTATGTTTTCTTCTAGGAGGTTTATGGTTTTCTGTCTCACATTTAGGTGTCTTTCATCTAATTTGAGTTTATTTTTGTGTGAGAAAGTATAAGAAACTGGTCCAGTTTCATTCTTCTGTGTGTAGCTTTCCAGTTTTCCCAACACCAACACCATTTATTGAGGAGACTGTCTTTTCCCATTTTGTATACTTGGCTCCTTTGTCATTGATTAATCGACCATATATGCGTGGGTTTATTTCTGAGCTCCCTATTCTGTTTCATTGATCTTATGTGTCTGTTTTTATGCCAGTACTACATAGAGCTTTGTAGTATATCTTCACATCTGGGATTGTGATACCTCCAGTTTTGTTCTTCTTTTTCAAGATTGCTCTGACCATTCAGGGTCTTTTAAGGTTCCATATAAATTTGAGTATTATTTATTCTAGTTCTGTGAAAAATGCTGTTGGTATTTTGATAAGAATTGCCTTCAATCTGTAGATTGGTTTGGGTAGTATGGACGTTGTAACAATATTAATTCTTCCAATCCATGAAGGTAAAATATCTTTCCTTTGTGTCTTCTTCAGTTTCTTCTGTCAATGTCTTAATAGTTATCAGAGTTCAGGTCTTTCACCTCCTTGGTTAAATTTATTCCTAGGCATTTTATTCTGTTTGGTACAATTGTAAATGGAATTGTTTTCATAATTTCTCTTTCTGCTACTTTGTTATTAGTGTATAGAAATGCAACAGATTTCTTTGTATTAATTTTGTATCCTGTGACTTTACTGAATTCGTTTATTGCTTCTAATAGTTTTTTGGCAGTCTTTAGAGTTTTATATACATATAATATATATATATATAATATGTATATATAACTTTTATATATATGTGTATAGTATCGTGTCATCTGCAAATAGTGACAGTTTTACTTCTTTCTTACCAATTTGATTGCCTTTTATTTCTCTTTCTTGTCTGATTGCTGTGGCTAGGACATGCAGTACTATGTTGAATAAAAGTGGTAACAGTGGACATCCTTGTATTGTTCCTGATTTTAAAGGAAAAGCTCTCAGTTTTTCACCATTGAGTATGATCTATTGAGATGATTGTATGACTTTGTATCCTTCATTTGGTTAATGTGGTGTATCATGTTGATTGATTTGTGAATAGTGAACCATCCTTGATTGATTGAATCATCCCCAGAACAGAAGCTTTTAATTTTGATGACGTTCAGGATCAAATTGTCATGGAGTTTGCTCCTGGTGTGTTACCTAAGAAATCCTTGGTTAGCCCAGAGTCACAAAGATTTTCTCCTGTGTTTTCTTCAGAAGTTTCATAGTTTTAAGTTTTTATAGTATGATTTTTTTAATTAATTTTTGCACATGGTATGAGATATCAATTGAGGTTCGTTTTCTCGTGATAATTAATAAAAGATCACAAATCTTTCCAGATAAGGAAATTAAAATAACTCTCTATCAAAGATATGTTTATTGTTTGAAAAAGAGAGCAGTAGTTTGCCTTTAAGGTGATACATAGGAAATTATTGCTTCTGGCTCATGTCTTGAGTCTAATTTGGGTCATAACTCAGATGAGTGGATGAGTGATTATTGGCAGAAACCCATACATTGTATTACCACTTAGGTTATTTGTTTGGGAGCTAGATTTTTTTATTTCACTTAAGCGACTAATGTAATTGTGTTAATTAAAATATTTATTTAAACAAGCATTTTTGAGATTTAAGGAGTACAAGGCACTATACTTCTTGGACAGTATGGGAAGATAATTTCTCTGCAGTCCATGAATAACCTGTATGCAATTAACATCTGATTTCTAGAATGAAAGGAAGTCAAAGTAATTAGCTTTCTTGAACCATAAAATTATAAGGAACATCTGTCAACATTGAGATTTGGGCCCTTGGGAATGTACTAATAAAGATTATTAAAGGAAAGATGTGATAAATAAGGTTTTATGGTGAATATAGCTTGGAGTTATTTGTTAAATGAAAAGTTTCTCAGTAATTGGCAGGGCCACCAAAGCCTTTTTATCACCTGTTTTTCTCTGTAGGTCATCAACTCAATGAGCTCCCTTTCTGAATACTGCCTGCCTTCCATTCTGCGTACATTATTTGACTGGTATAAAAGACAAAATGGCATTGAGGATGAATCACATGAATACAGGCCAAGAACAAGCAATAAATCAAAAAGGTACATTTCTTTTGTGTAGGAATTATGAGGTTCTCCCTCCCTTCCTTCCTTCCTTCCTTCCTTCCTTCCTTCCTTCCTTCCAGAAACATAAATCAAAATGGAATTTATGTATCATCTAAATCTGCCTGTCTGTACATGGATACCCAGCAGGTGCTGCAGGGGGCAGGGGGAGAGGGGCTGTCTAGCAGTGGGAGTACTAGTCACGGCCACTTGTCACAGGTTGAAAAGATATACTCAGCCTTATTTTGACATTGATGGGGCAGGTGTAAAGGGCCCTGAGTTACCCTTGTGTCTGCTTCTTTCCTGAGCCCTGTCTCTTCCAGTGTATACCCTAAAAGCAGAAGGGCTGTTGCAGGCCCGGCATGATGCCGCCTCGTTCCTGCTAGTAACCTTGAGTGCCCAGGGTGCCCAGGTGGGGAGGAGGCAGGGTGGGACATCAGCAGTAGGCCTGGAGCTGCCACAAATTAGCCCTGGGACTTTGGGCAACTCACCACCTCTCTCTACTTTAGTCTCTTCAGAAGCAAAACAGGGAAGTCAGATTACACCATCTCCAACTTCCCTTGCAGCTGAGAATTTTGTTTGTTTATTCTGTGCTCCCCTTCTCTTATGGATTTGAAAAGTGGAACTTGCTGCTATAGAAACACTGTAGCAACCGTGAAATTTAAGATTCTTATACTGTCAAATGAATGTGCATCCCCCAAATATTTATGTAAATATATGTAATTCATATGTTTGAAATATAAGTAAGTATAAGAAAGTGTGCTATATTTACCTTTTAAAAATTATTTTAAAACAGACTTCTCTGTATGAACTGATTATGCATTTTTAAAGAGAATAAATGGAAATGAATCATTCAGAAAATCAGATATTAACTACTTCTTGTGATTTATCTCATTTTTCTTGACACTTCTAATACTTTTTTTTTAAATATCCACTTCTCAATGTCATGAAATGAATTACATTTCATCCAAACTTGTAATTTCATTTTATAATATGCTCAAGTTTATGCAAGATTCAGTCATTTATTTATCATCTTGTTTGGGAGAGAAATGAATAACTTTTTCGTATTGAATCATTTTTTTTTAGTTGAAGAGAGGAAACTTTTTATTGCAATATAATGTACACATGGCAAAATTCATTCTTTTAAACTGTGTAGTTCTGTTTTTAGTATATTCACAAGGTTGTGCAGTCATCACTACTAATTCCAGAATAGTTCAGCTCTCCAAAAAGAAACCCCACATTAATTAGCAGTCTCTTCTTACACATATTTTTTGATGTATCAAATTTTAAAGGTAAAATCTTAATTCTGTGTCTGAAAATGGTTCAGACTGTATAATTACTAAATTAATGGTGTTAGGGGTGCCTGGGTGGCTCAGTCGGTTAAGTGTCTGACTTTGGCTCAGGTCATGATCCCAGGGCCCTGGGATTGAGCCCATGTCTGGCTTCATGCTCACTGGGGAGTCTGCTTATCCTTTGCCCTCTGCTGCTCCCCCCATTTGCGCGTTCTCTCTCTCTCAAATAAATAAATAAAATCTTTTTTTAAAAATTAATTAATTAATTAACTAGTGGTATCATTTTATTATTCTTCCCATATTACATGTTAGTTTATAAACAGATATTAAACTTTTCCTGGGGGGTGAGGAATGGGGCTGTTTTAGTGAGTTGAATTAATTGAGTCTTAGTTTTGTTTCTCTGTTTTGTCAGAATGTAGTTACTAAAACTGAATTTATTTTCATGAATTATTTTCTTTTCATGAATTTATTTCTTTATGGATTGGAAAATAATATTTTAAAAATCAGATTACTGATTGTTTTTAGGAGATGAGAGTAATTGTCAAGATCAAACATGGCATCAGGACAGTGAAATTCTACTCAGCAGCATTTAATTAACATTTGGGAGTTCAAAATAAGAATGTATGTTTGGGAGAAAGCCAAAACAATGAGGGTGTCTAGAGCATGATGTAGGTAATAATGAGAGTTTCTGTTACTAGAAAAAAAGAAAAGAGGAACTTTAGAGAGAAGCATAAGCAACCAAAAACAGTCAAATGTGACAGATGTGTACCAGGGTTACAATTTCTAAGATTAGTATAACATCAACATTTTGACTGCCAAATAAATTTGTCAAATGCTGCCGGCTCCTGGCAGTTAGATCTCAAACCAGCAATAAAGTTGAATTCATTATTGGAAAAGTATAGGTCTTACTTTTATTTGAAAGCATAAATTGACTTATTAAATAGAATCAGGGGTTTAAAGTTTTTTTTTTCCCTGCCAAGAACTGCTACTTTCTCAAGGTCCTCTGGCCCCTTTTAAAGATCCTTGTTGGCCATCCAACATAACAATTTTCTGTCTACTGCTGCTGGCCATCTTTGAAAGCTCTCCTTCCTTTCGGTCTTTAAACTTCTCATATACTTATTCCATGATATAATCTCCAGGTCAGACTCTTGAATGTTCTCTTTTTTCATGCAATTCTCCTCCAGCTGGCAGAAGCTCTTTCCAGGTCTAGTGGGTCCTGAAGGACTTCAGATAGATGGTTTGGGCCAGTGCTCTTCCTCTCCGCAGGACCATTCACAATGATCCTGAGTGAATGAGTTCCTACCCTGTCCATACATTTCTCCTTGAGAGTTACAGCTGCAGCCTCCCTTGTTAACCCATTCTGTGATTCACCAGCCTTCATTTGACTTGCTCCAGGTTACAGAGCTTCTTCAGAAGTTCTTTTTTAGATCTTAAATATCACCGTCCTTTCTTCTCATTCCCATTGACTGAAGGGAAGAACATTCCCTATTTATAATATTCTTGCTTTATTTTAAACAGACCTGCCTGACAAACCCAAATCTGGTCATCCTTTCTCATGGCTTTTCCTTCATATGCAAGTATTGAGCAGTTCCGTGTCAGGAGACCATGCTAAATATATTACACACTTTGTCTAATTTAATACTCAAGCAGACCTTTCTGTAATTACTATTATTATTCCCATTTTGTAGATGGAGCAATTACTGGTAAATGGAAGAGGCATCATTTTAACCCAGGACTGTTCCATACCAAAGCCAATGCTCTTAGCCATAGTTCTGTGCTGGGGTCTCGGCAATCACGTCATTTGTCTTTCTTGGTTCAATTCCAAATTAGCCCTCAGTTAGTATGTTAGGTAGGCAGCACCTGGGGCTTGGGAGTGGGGATAGGGGTGGGGGTGGACTGACATTTCTGTCCTTCTGATGGTGCTAATTCTGCTCCCTAACTTTTGAGTGAGTTCAAATGACTCCACTTTGCCTCTTCCTACCTCTTCTTCCACCTGTTTTATAACCATTCTCTGTCCTACTGCCCCTTCACTTCTTCATTCATAAATCTCAAGTGACAGAAGGTCAAGAGGAAAGAGGCATGGAAACAAAAAAAGAAAAGTGATTCCTAACCTCTCTCCACCCTCCATAGTCCTCCTGTAGCTGATAATCATATTCTGTCCTTATTGTTTCCTACATTGTGTAGCTTCTTTCACGGGAGCTTCTCAATAGCCACCTCCAGTATGGCAACCCTGCCCGGGTCTGTATCCATTCTACAGATGATAGAAGTCCTGGGTGACTCAATCTGTTAAGCATCTGCCTTCAGGTCAGGTCATGATCCCACGGTCCTGGGATCGAGCCCTGCCTCAGGCTCCCTGCTTAGTGGGGAGCCTGCTTCTCCCTCTGCCCCTCCCCCTGCTTGTGATCTCTCTCTCTCTCATCTCTCTCTCTCAAGTAAATAAATAAAATCTTTATAAAAAGAAAGAAAGTCCATTGAATGAGGTTGTAGATTCACAAGTAGCTACTCAAGATGACGTGGCTGAAAAGTTGAAATTTGAAGTCAGATATTCTGTTCCTATGTGAGTTCCCTACACCTCACTCACTGATAATAAATGTTAGCATATATTTACCACTGTAATCTCATAATAGCAGAATTGGTTTGCAGTCCATTGAGAATGAGCCCTTGATGTTTGGTGAATTGTATCACTCCGAGAATATCTTCAATGCCACTGAATGTGAATATTTTAAATTTTACAGTGATGAACAACAGCGAGATTATTTAATGGAAAGACGGGACCTCGCCATTGATTTTATTTTTTCTTTAGTATTAATAGAAGTTTTGAAACAGGTAGGTCAGTAATTTAATGTTCCTTTTAGATAAGATTTATCTGAAAGCTACTTATGTTTTTAAAATCTAAGTTTTAAATTGTTCATGAATTTCAAATACTGGGTCATGTGAATTATGTTTATTGATTGCTAAAGGCCATATATAGTTACCAGAAGTACTGTTACTGATTTGATCCTTAATATTCCCTTCCAAGTTAAAAGCCATCTTTTTTTTTTCTTTTCAGATTCCACTTCATCCTGTAATAGACAGTCTAATACATGACGTTATTAACTTGGCTTTCAAGCACTTTAAGTACAAAGAAGGGTAAAGTAATTTTTCTCTTTAGAATTTTGAAGAAGTGGGGTACTTAAATCTAAAACAAGTGTGCTCTTTTTGGATGATGGGAGACCCCTCACTTGTCTAATCATATCTTATTTAGGTACCTTGGTCCTAACACTGGCAATATGCACATTGTGGCAGACCTGTATGCGGAAGTCATTGGCGTGTTGGCACAAGCTAAGTAAGTGAACTCAGTCCTTTACCATAAGAACTTGAGTGCCTTTTCTACTGCAGCCCAGCCCCGCTCTCAGGAAGGGGCTGTGTGTGAGCTAGCAGAGAGCTAGGCTCCTTTCTGCGATGGGTACCATGTCTCTGAAACTGACTAAAAGCTCCCTCAAAGCAAGTACCAAGTCTGTTTTCAGTTGTTTTCTCCATAGTCTTTTTTACCTGGCAGTTGGGCCAGGTCCTACCAGGAGTCCATGAGTTCCAGACTACTGCATCAAAGAAAGAAATGGACTAACCAAATTACTTTTCTCTCTGCCCAAATATTCCAAAGAAGTTTACCAGTTTTAGAAGTTTTGTTTTCTATATTCCATGAGTGGGTAGTTATGATATATATCATCTGTGAATGGGAAAATTCCATTCTAGAATGTCCCTCTACTATAGACCTTACTTAATTCAACTGAGCTAAAAATGTCCCAGACTCTGTCATGGAAACAAGTCAGAGGAAAATTCTCATTGCTAAATTTATCTGGCCCCATAACACTACTTAGCAGGCTAGAACAAAGTGGTGTTAGACTATTAGCAATAATATACTTCTTCCAAAAGTGATGTCACACCTTATTCACCCATCTTCATCTTATTCAACCCTGAGGCAAATCAGGCAAAATCCTGAATGCCAAGGTTAAGCAAAATGAGCCAGAGACAAAATATGAATCCAGGCCAAGAGGTGAGCTTAATAAAGCAACAGTGATGCCCTGATGCTTGTGAAATGCAATCCTCAGAAGGAGATTTTTATCTCCAAGAGATGGAACTTCCTAATTTAATAGCATGGAAATGCCCAGTTTATAAAAAAACAAAATTCTGTAAAAAAGTACTTACTCAGCAACCTTACCTAGTGAAAACAGAGACAAGAACTCAGGAAACAGACCCCCAAAATTCTTCGGTGTGACTTATTAAACCTGGTTTATCTATTCATCTCAACTGTATATTTTTTCTAACACATAAAATATCAGTGTTAGATGGGATAGAGGTAGATACACTGATGTCAGTGAGAAATATCAAGCTCAAAGACTAGCAGCAACAGAGAGGAAAGAAAAAGTAGCCAAAGCATACATAAGAACTAAACAATAGTGTTATCTGGGCCATTTTGCATGAGATTATATACTGACTTTTATTGCAGCCCATTGTCATAATTGTGGTTCATGAGTTATCAAGAAAAAAAAGCCCAATACATCTCTTTTTATTGCAATTGAATGATAAAAAGTATTGGCATTTTGAAGGGAGAAGCTTTAATTACCTAGCAAGTTGATTCACATGTATCAACCCCATACCTAGAAAAGATCAGAAAAATGAGTTATTGATGTGTATTTGGCTCATTTGTGTCAAACCCTGAAAATCTCAACATATTCCTGTGTAATTCCTTCTGTAGTTATCCCAGCCCAATTCTCTTATACTATCATTTGGAAAATTTAATTTGCCAAAAATGGCTTTTTGTGTTTTTCTTAGTTTTTGTGAACTATGCATAACAATATTGGTTACTGTAGAATGAGCTTCCTTAGCAATAGTGATTTTGAGTTGGTTGTGAATGAACTGAAAAACAATGTCATAACTAAGCCACATTCTAAGGTTATAGGAATTTCCATATTAGGTCAGATTTATATGATCCACCAAGCCAGTGTTTTCTTGCCAACCATGGCTTGTTTTAATTTCCATGATGTCAGTATTTGTCCCAATTCGGCAATAGTCGGGTATATGAAATGTCTCAATTTGGACAATGCTCCAATACTTTCCATTCATAAGAGAACCCCTTGGTCAGTGGCTTCTTATAGTAACTACAGTAGTGTATAGTGATCATAATGATATATTCTCAACCAGTCAATGTATAGATAACCTTTATTAATAGATAGTACAATCTTAAACTGGTGTCATAATCCAAATTATCACATTGCTTCCTTTCCGTGAGTATGCCAGAAACATTACTTGTCATTGCCTTAAAAAAGTACTGTTTCCTTTTTTCTCAGGGGGGAAAAAAGGATGTATGCTTATCTAGTACAGAGTGCTAAACTTGAGTAATATAACATTTCTAATTTTAGACTTTACATCTAGCTCCCAGTGGTAATGCATATGAAATATTTTCTTCATTATGACTTTAGTTATTAATGCTTAGTATTAGTCTTTAAGTTTTAGCAAAATCACTATTTTTGATCTTACCAATGATAATGCACTTAATTCCTATCATTAAGGGAAAAAGATTTTGCTATTTAGTGATGTTCACCCAAAGTGTTGATGTTTTGAAAGTCAGTTAAGTTTGACTTTTTTTAAGGTAAATTTTTTTTGGTTCAAATCTGGTATATTTATTTAAATAGTGATAATGGCCTCTAAGATACATAGATTTCAAAATTACTTTGTCTTTATGTGATATAATCATAATGTATATATTCTTAAACTCTCACTTTTATAATATGTACTCAACATTTCAAAGCAGTTTATTTTTAGAAGGATGTTCTAGTATACCAAAGACTGAGCAATCATTTAGTTACTGTATTTACTAAAGACAGCACAAAACACTAAAGGCACAGTCACTGAAAATGAATTAATTTTTCCCTAAAATTATTTTATGGAAAAATAGATTTTAAGTGCAAGTAGATTTTGGGAATTTTTTTTTAATGCTAAAATAGTATGTTTATGTCATCTGGGACTTTTAAAAGTAAAAGATAGCCATATTTATTCTTCCATGAAAAATAAATAGACTGCCAGCCACCCACTCGTGAGAATGTTGAACTAGTAAGTTATACAAGTAACCTGCCCTCTCCTACTCTTCCTTGTTTTAGTCATGGATTAGGGATAGAAAACAAACTTTCCTAAGTATCATACAGTCTTTAAGACAATATAACTCTAACCTGTAAGATTACTTTTTCCTTTTAAGCTTTCACATTTCAAAATTAAAATCCTTGGTAAGTTTTTTTTAGTGTTTGGGAATAACTTGAATAAAAATATAGTTTTTAAAAATCCAGTTGAGAATTGATAAATTTTTATAATCTTGATTAAAAGTGTCATTCCCATTGCTTTGCACACCATCTCTGCCTCCCACCCTTTATCATCTCTGCCTAAAGACTCAGCCTTTGCCCCAACTCAAATCCCCAGAAATCTCCACTAATTATTCAGCTGAAAAGAGCCCTTTCATTCTCCTATGCCCTGGAGCCTCTTTAAGTGTATTATTCTCATAAAAGGCAATGTGAAATATGAGAAAATGATCTGGCCTGACCATTCCATCTCCCGGAAGGATCAGCGAGATCCCAGCAAAGGGTCGGGCACTAGCCAACACACCTCACAAATAATAATTATTATATTATTATTAAATTATGTTATTATATTATTACTATGTATTATGTAATAATTAATCTTATAAATAATATTCAATAATATAAATAATAATCATAATAATTAATTTTATAAATAATGATTATAATGATTATTTATAAATTAATGATTATAATCTTATTTATTATTATTATTTGCATGGTTCATGGTCAATTCTACATTGCTTTATCTTCCGAAACTGTACCCTGTTCTTAAGGCAGTGACTGTATTTCGTAGTTCATGACAATGTAAGGCAGCTGGAGTACAGTGGAAATTCCTGGAATTTGTGTCAGAAGACCTGGGTTTGAGTCTTCTTTGTCATGTTGATCTTCCACATCGGTTTCTTCATTCGTAAAATGGAAATGTGTTCACTGCCTAACTCAGTGGATTGTTGCGAAGGTAAAAACGTAAGAGTATAATGTGCAGAAAATATAAACCACCTTACAAATATACCTTATCGTTATTCCTAGTCCAGACTGGTGCTTCATAACCTTGAGCACAGCAGAATCACCTCTGGGGCTTGTTAAACAAGAGTCCTGGAACTCAGCCCCAGCGTTTCCTATTCGGTAGGTGTGGTGTGGGCCAATAAGGAGTGTTTTGCACAAGTTCCCAAGCAGGGCTGCTGCTGCTGATCTGGGGGACTTTGAGAACCACTGGTCCAGACAAAACATGGCACAGAGATTAAGCGTAGGGACTCTAGAGCCAGACATTTGGCTTGAAATTCTGGCTCTGCCACCTACCAGCTGTGCGACTTTATCAGATTAAGAAGTCTCAGCCTCAAGTTCCTTTTCTGTAAAAAGGGTATGATAACAGTACTCTGCTCAAGTTGTGAGGATTACATGATCGTGACGATAAAATGCAGGGTTCACTGAACTTTGCTTGGCATATCGTAGGTGCTGGATGTCTGCTTATAGCTGTCATCGGCTCCGTCCTCAGCATCACATTATTTCCTACTCTATAAGAAGTAGTTTAAGATGACATTGGAATTTGGATTTTATATTTTCTCTTCCATTGCCTTCTTAAAAACCTCTTTTATTGTGAAATATATGTAGCAGACAAGAAGAAAAATCTGTAAATTGGTTTAGAAAAATATAGTTTTAACCAATTATTCCCAAACGAGCACCACGTACCCTCCTGCACCGGGGCCAAGAACGAGAAAAGGACCAGCTGTCGCCACGTCTCTGACACCAATTTACCAATCATGGCCCTCTTGTACTGCCTTCTGGTGAAACAATAGCTTCATGTTTACTGCCTACTTTATTTGTCCTTGGGTTTCTACCTTGAGCTGTCAAGAGTCGTTTCAACCTTCCAGGATTCTGTTAGTTGGCCTTTAACTTTTATGATCATAATAGCCCTCTTTAATCATTGCCTTGCTCCTAAATGACCTTTTCACATCTCTAGAACCTCAGGCTAATCATCTCAGGAAGCAAAACACAATGAATTTTAGAATGCTTTCCTTTTTCTTTTAACCAGCCATTTCAGAAATAGTTGGGATAACTTTTATGTATATGTTTCTCTACCTTGGGTACTTTGCAGATCTGCTACTATTTTCCAATCTCTTAGGATCTATTCTTTTTTATAATCCTATATGATAACGTTGTAGTAATTAATACTATTAGTTATTAATATTTTACTGTTAGGCAATACAGACGCCTTAAGTTCCTTGCAGACTGTGTCTTTTTAGTTGTAACATCTCGTGCGTGTAGAAAAAGCTTATTCATCTTTTAGATTTGATTTGAATTTTTTCATCATTGGATTTTCTTACAACCTAAAAGTATTTTTTTCAATGATTATTAACCTAAAAGTATAAAAGAAACAACAATAGAAAACTCTGGAAATGAGGGCGCCTGGGTGGCTCAGTTGGTTGGGCGACTGCCTTCGGCTCAGGTCATGATCCTGGAGTCCCGGGATCGAGTCCCGCATCCGGCTCCCTGCTCGGCGGGGAGCCTGCTTCTCCCTCTGACCCTCCCCCCTCTCATGTGCTCTCTCTCTCACATTCTCTCTCTCAAATAAATAAATAAAATCTTTAAAAAAAAAAAAAAGAAAACTCTGGAAATGTGTTAGGACGATTTCTTTGCATGATTTGCTGTCATTGTCAGAGATCGCAGGCCTGTGCTGTCACTCAGATACTTACAATTAGAGATACTTTAGGCCCTTGGGGTCTGCAAATATGTTGGAAATTGCCCAGCCTGAGGAAATGGAGCTTTTTGTCATGCTCAGTTTAACAGCGAGGCCATTTTGAGAGGGTCTGAATAACCCTGAATCTTCTCCCTGACTGAAGGAAATGCTGAGCATCTTATAGAATAAGAGAAGAAAGGAGAAGATTGTACTCTTTACCAAATCCCCAATAGGAAATCCTTACAAAATGACAGCCATGTACTTCAACTGATTCAAAGGACTCCTGTCACTGTGCCCTGTCACTCCTAGATGCTGGAGGCCTCCATTATAGTCACTTTCATACCCATTATTTGATAAACCACTCATGTTCTCTTCTTAGATTCCCTGCTGTAAAGAAGAAATTTATGGCAGAACTCAAGGAATTACGGCACAAAGAGCAGAGCCCGTATGTTGTTCAGAGCATTATCAGCTTGATAATGGGGATGAAGTTCTTTCGAATTAAGATGTATCCAGTGGAGGACTTCGAGGCTTCTCTTCAGTTTATGCAGGTAAGTAATATCTTGGGCAGGAGAACCAAAGGGCTATCAACCTGAACAGCTCCCTTCATCAGAATGACTGACTTGGAATGTGAAAGCCCATTCACCTGACAATGTGGAGAAAAGTCCTACTTTTTCTTCAGTAATGCATAACGTGCTTTGTAACCAAATAATAGAGTTGCAGCCAGATAATTTCACTTTTAAACTTTCCTATCACCTTTGAAGTAGGGTGTATAGTGGAATGTCTTATTGGTTGGCTTTTTTCTCTTTTTGACTCATCAGCTACATGTTGATCGCTGATTTTTTTGCTTTTTATAATTGATAGCATTGAGGTGGCTATGTTAACATTCATAGGCATCAGAACTTTAAATAATGCAGAAAACTTTCTATTCCTACTATAAAAGAGAATCAGTTTTTAAAAATCAACCAAACCATACATATGGTTTAGGTGTCAATTACACAGTGTTTCTCATTATGTACTAACAAAAGAATTGTTGCTAATGTGGATTTTGCAGAACATGTGGCTCTATTAGAATTTATAAAACTTTCTTTAATACTGCTGTGAACTAGGTTTAGTGAGGGTCTTTGTCAATGAAGAGCTTAGATAGAGGGATTAGGCATATAGGCTGTACTAGTTCATACCCACTAAAATGGCTATGATCAAAAAGACAGATAATAGCAAGTGTGGGTAAGGATGTAGAGAAATTGGAACCCTCGTACACTGCTGGTGGGAATATAAAATGGCATAACAACTTTGGAAAACAGTTTGACAGTTCCTCAGTGGTTAAATCTAGAATTGCTATGTAATCCAGCAATTCCATGTTTTTCTAGGGATATATCCAAGAGAAGTGAAAATATACATTCACACAAAAACTTGAATGCAAATGTTCATAACAGCATTATTCATAATAACAAAAAAAGTGAATACGGTCCAAGTGTTCATCAACTGATGAATAGATAAACAAAATGTGGTATATCCACCTAAGGGGATATTATTTGGCCATAAAAAGGAATGAAGATCTGATACATGCTACAACATGGATGTACCTTGAAAATATAATGCTAAATAAAAGAAGTCAGACACAAAAGGCCGCATATTACATGATTCTATTTATATGAAAAGTCCAGAATAGGCAAATTCATGGAGACAGAAAGTAGATTGGTGGTTGCATAGGGTTTAGAGGAAGGGAGTGTGGATAGAGAGGTTGGAAATGACTGCTAAAGGGCACAAAGTTTCTCTGGAGGATAATGAAAAGGTTCTAAATTTAATTGTGGTGATAAATACAATTGTGGGGGTGCTGGGTGGCTCAGCCAGTTAAGCGTCTGCCTTCAGCTCAGGTCATGATCCCAGCAGCGCCCTGGGATGGAGCCCTGCATCGGGCTCCCTGCTCAACCGGGAGCCTGCTTCTCCCTCTCCCTCTGCCTGCCGCTCCCCTTGCTTGCCCTCTTTCTCTCTCCTCTCTCTTTGTCAATCTTTCAATCTCTGTGAAATAAATAAATAATCGTTAAAAAATGTACAATTGTGAATATACTAAAAGCCATAGAATTGTACACTTTAAGTGGGTGAATTGCATATCATGTGAACTATATCTCCATGAAACTTTTTAAAAAAAAAAAGAATATAGGCCATGTATCAAGCTTCTTGGGTTTAAATTCAAACTTCAGCATTTACCAACACTGTGACCTTGGGCAAGTCACCCTTAACCCCTCCCCGCCTCACTTACCTTTGTGCAAAACAGTCATAATGGTGCTAACCTTAGAAGGTGGCTCAGAGGATTGTTGGCACGTGGTAAGCACTTAGTAACTGTTAACACTTTTTATCCCTCTCTCATATGAATAATTCATGTATCTATGCATTTGAATGATGACTCGAAAGACTATTTACACACATATACAAAATAATGTAGGAAAAGGGCCCCAATTCCAGGAGTCATGAAGAGCCATTCTGCATTGGGGAAACCATTTCAATGACTCCATGTTGGCAATGCCTTTCTTGGACTGATGTCTTAGTATAGAGTCAATAGACTAGAGATTGTGGTAACTTTTGTTGGTAGTGGTCCCAATGTTGACTGAAAATAAGTATAATAGCTAATGTAGATATTAACATATCATCACAAATCCCTGTAGCCTGGGACCCTTCCATGAAAACAATACCTAACGAAGAGTTACTACCAAAAAGGCCAGGAAGGAGAAAGGGGCTGGTGGAATTCTCAACAGGCCAGCTTCCCCAATAAATGATTCTCTGGGCCACCAAAAATACCCTTTCATAGATAGTAGTCCACAGGCAAAGACGTCCTTGCTTGAGGAACTATTCTAAAAGTTTCTTGCCTGGGGTGGGGGAGGGCAGCATTCCAAACTTGCTTATGAAACTTTCTGAATAATAAACACACCTAAAATGTCAGAGCTAAGAAGTAAACAGCTCTGTGCCTGGGGCTGTCACAGGGCCCAAAATAAGTTTAATATCTTCTGCCTCTCTTCACATGTTTACCTTCTCTGGGGACCTGTGTTTGTGGGTTAATCAAGGACCCAGGGCCCCACGCACAGTAGGTGGTCAAGAGAAATTTGTCAGCAATGAATGTCTGAATGAATGAATCAACCAATTAAGTGAGTGGATGAGTAACTGCTTCCTGGTTGTAGATGCTTTGTCCTTTCAGCATAGTGATTTGAGAGAAGTGGGAGGGTGAGAAAACCAGTCCTGCAAAATATCATTGAGGCCATTTTGAACTTAAGTATCAATGCTAGAATCCAGTTATTTTCTTTAATGGATTAAAGAATATGCTATGTTAGTGTATATGATTGAATTAAAAGCTGTTTCCTTACATTTGTTTAAGTACATTTTATGTGCACATTTCAATCTGTTCTCCCTCCTTTGCTTTTTTCTACTTCCTAGGAATGTGCACATTATTTCCTCGAGGTCAAAGACAAAGATATCAAGCATGCCTTGGCTGGGCTTTTTGTTGAAATTCTTGTCCCAGTTGCTGCCGTGAGTTATGTTTTTATTTTTAAGAATTTCTTCAAATTGGATTAGAGAATCACCAATTTCATTAATATGATATTAACATGCATCTCTATTTTAGGCTGTTAAAAATGAAGTAAATGTTCCCTGCCTTAGAAACTTTGTTGAAAGCCTATATGACACCACGCTGGAACTTTCTTCTCGAAAGAAGCATTCGTTGGTTAGTAACTCTGAGAAAATCCAAAACGCAAAACTGCAGAGGCTAAAATCCTTAGGCTGAAATCTATCTGAGAGTCATAAGGGTCCCCCAGATAGGAGCATTACCTACAGCTGCCCCCAAAAGAGGGAGCATTTCCAAATTTGGAGCTTGCACTTAACATTGACCATAACTGGATCACAATAATATAAGGGGATTAGATGGTGTCACCTCAGATGACCCTTCTTGTCCTAAGATTCTGTTGTTTATTTTCAAGACTGGCTTACCTTGATTTTTGTTTTGAGTATTTTTTCCAATCTAAAAGTCAAAGTTTATAATAACAGTTTATCTTTTTCAATCTTCAGGGGTCTTCACTGGTTCGTTCCTATCCTGATACTCAAAATCAAAATGGAAGCAGGCAGCAAAGGGAGTTGGGAGAGAGACAGTTGCCCATAGGAAAGCTTCTCTGAAGGCTGAGGAAACAGTAATTGGGAAAGCGTTTGTGCTGAAGAGCAGTGGCACAGAAAAATCTTTTGAATTACCATGACCTTTTGCCCTCAGTAGTAAAAAAAAAAAAAAAGCCTCTGGTTTATGAATCAACACGTGGCATATGGGCTATAACTGTGACAGTATGGAGGAAGCAGGTTACTTAGGGAGCTGGTTTGCTGGCATGATTTATGCTGGTCTTCGAAGTAATGTTCAGAGTTGCTTTGCTGGCAGTGGTGACGGATGTCCTCATTGTCTACTTCAGTGGTCACTGTGACTAATCACTAGTATTTTTTTTTTTTTTTAGATTACTGGCTGGAATTAGAGTTATACTCAACGGTAGCGTAGTTCAGTTTAAAACCAAGTGAATGAAAAAATGAAGTTAATGGTCTGTGAAGCACTGAATCTCGTTGTGGCAATTGTGTTTTGCTAATTCAACTTAATGGATGAGCCTGTTATATTTTTGTTAAATCTTCACTAGCCTTAATTCTTTGGGTGCCCTCAAGGTGTATATCTGGTTCAGCAGAATGGTGTTGGGTTCTGCATATAAATTTTTTGGGTGGCTGCTCATTAGCTTTTCTATCTTCTCCAGTTGCTGTGGGAAACCAGCCCAGTTAGGCAGGAAAAGCACAGTATAGCACCTCTGTTTATTCACTCGTAAGCAAATTCCTCCTGTGGTTAAATTTGTCTTGGTGGAGTTTGCCAATGCAGTAACATTTCTTTTAGGAATCTTCCTTAATTACAGGACGATTGCATGCAAAAGAAAATATATACACCTGCCTCTTAGACAAGGACAAGCTAGTAGATGTTTATGAGCAAAAATAGCATTTTTTAAATTAGTGTGCCTTCCTGCTTTCTCTCTGAGGATTGAGAGTGATCTAAGATAATGAGTTTGTTTTTAAAATTCGTAAGTGAAGACTAAATCAGTGAATCAGATTTCCACTTACTACACATGAAACTTATCATACACTTCATAATTCTAGATAATTCCACCCCCATCATCGTCAGAAGGCGTTTGCGAAATGCCTACCTCTGCGTGGCCCCCGTTGAGCCTTGTGTTATAAAGCGTCCTGTTTGTTCTGGCCCACAGAGGGAGATGGCTAGGTAGCGATTCCAGAGAACGTGTGTTACCTGGTTTGTTGAAATAGAAATCATCTCGTGACCTCACCTTCTTTCTCCTCAGGCCTTGTACCCCCTGGTGACCTGCCTTCTCTGCGTCAGTCAGAAGCAGCTGTTCCTGAACAGGTGGCACATTTTCCTCAACAACTGCTTATCCAACCTTAAAGTTAGTATTTCTCAGTTCAAAAAAAATCTTTTATACATTAGATAGGCATCCGAGACGGTTACCTGTGCTTCTGCAAGTGATTCCTAAAGTTTGCGGGGGGGGATTATCCTATACTATTGGGATAGTGAAAAAAATATATTAATGAGAATTCTCCTTATTAAATATAGTCAATTTTATATAAGACTTTATTTATTTATTTATTTATTTATTTATTTATTTATTTATTTATTTAGAATGCAAGCCAGTGGAGGGGCAGAGGGAGAGGGGGAAAGAGAATCTCAGGTAGACTCCCAAAAGGGGGCTTGATCTCACTACCCTGAGGTCATGACCTGAGCCAAAACCAAGAGTCAGACACCTAACTGACCAAATATAGTCAGGCACCCCAAATATAGTCAGTTTTAGAAGATGACCAAGGATAAGGGAAATCACTCCCAAATTGGGGAAATAAATCTTTTCTAGTAAGGATCATTTTTGGGGTAGAATTAAATACCCTTGTATATGCATTAATTATTGCATTTTATCTAACTGATTTTAAAAAAGGGGAGGCCTCACTTCACTGGCAGAACCATGTGAATTGATTTCAGAAGCTCACCTATATACTTCCTGCATCCTTCCTCTGCCCCCGCCAGTCTAGGAAAATATTTGAGGGGAAAAGTTCCTTTCTGTGGAGGGATTGGCCCCAGTCACAGAGAATACTTATTACCTGTTATTGTGATTTGTGATTATTTGAAAGTGTTCTATTCAAGCCACATGGCAGTCCATCAGCCCTAGGCACTCACTGAACAAGTATTGTGGTGGGTAGGCAGGAAAGGTGCTCGATGAGAGGAATGAAGTCATTGTTCCTAAAACCGAGGGACCTACAGTTAAAACTACTATAATGATTAGCTTTAAAATTGGCTGTATAACTTTTAAGTGCTTAAGCATATTTTAAGTTTTAGTGACCTATTGATAAGAGACAACTAAATGAAAACCAACCCTAACGTAAGTGCAAACAGTGTATATTTTCTAGTTGTTTCCAGTTGTGTCTTGAAGTTCTTCTATGAGTTTGATATTTGCTGCTTTAGGATTTTTGAAATATACTTAATTATACAATCCTGTATGTGCTTATACATGTTGCCTTGTCTTTTTTGTTACAAGACACTTTAATTTAGTGAAGTGGTTAAGATTAATTACATTATTTTGGCATTTACCATAATTACACCATAATCTGCATTAGAGCTGTTTTAAGCACGGATTGTGAAATCCAAGATTAGAATCATTTATTTTCTTCAAATTGGCAGTGAAATATAATAGCAGTGGATACAGAATTAAGCTTTTAAAAAGTATTCTGAAAAACAAAAAGTTTTTCAGGGTTATCAACTATTATATAATAGGCACTCTCCGATATTTTACTTAGGTATTTATGCATCTGTAATACATCTCTAACACAGAGCCCAATGTCATTTTGTTGTTGTTTGGTCCACTTTTAAGTTATTCAGTTATTAGTTCCAGTTAAAAATATTTTTTGTTTATTTACATTTTACACAGGTAGAAAATGGTCATTTTGCTCAAAACAAAGAAGTAATTAAGAATGTTCACAGTGCATTTTTCTATATATATTATGCTAAGTATGTTTGTGATGAATTTTAGTTAGAGTTAAAATAATACTTTGCATGAGAGTTTATTGTTGTGGCCAAAAAACCAAAATTTTTTGATTAAAGTAGGTGCTTTTGAAATATAGTGGCATAATCTTACTTTAGAATGTAATTGCTTTAAAGTTAAAATATTGGTGCTTTAGTCAAAACCCACCAAAAAGACTTAATAACAGGATTATAAATGGCTCTATAGGGAAGTGGGACTACAAGCTGATGGTGTATCCCTATGCAAACATTTCAAGCACTAGGATTTCTAAGAGAATGGCCATGATGAGATCAGAAAGAGTATATGGAGGCAATAGCGTAGAGACTGAACCAAATTCCAGAATTCCATTCCGTTCACCCAATAGGTATGAAGTGCCCACTGCGTGAGGTGCTAGGGAAGGTGCTGGAAATGGGAAACATAGGGGAAGTCAACTATATTAAAGCTAGATATAGAATAGAGTCTCTGTCCTGGAGGAGTTTAGCATTTCATTGGCAGATACGTAACAAAGTTTCAAAATGCATGATAGAGACAGTGAGGGATATAAAAGCTGAGAGTAGAGAGATTCTTGTGCCATTTGTAAAGGTTCAGGACCCCATGAAGCATGAAAGAGGTAGTTATTAGGCCAAGTTAAGGCAACGATATTTTTCTTTATGGGTACTAAATTGTTGGAATTCACCACCCCAAGGCTAAAAGGTATAAAAAGATCCTTGATGAGTTACAATTGGAATAAAATGGTATCACATATATTTAGAACTAAACCCAGCAGGGATTAAATAAGACCATTTTAGGTGTGCCTGAGTGGCTCAGTCGGTTAAGCTTCCAACTCTTGATTTCCACTTGGGTCATGGGAAAAGGCCCCACCATGGGCTCCATACTCAGCAGGGAGTCTGCTTGGGATTTTCTCTTTCCCTGTCCCTCTGCCCCTTCCCTCCATGCTCTCTCTCTCTCTCTCTAAAATAATAAATGAATAAATCTTTAAAAAAAAAAGAGACCATTTTAAAATGTCATAAATATACAGAAAACCTTCCAAACCAACTTAACAAATACTCCATGAAGAAAAACTAATACGGCTTCAGAAGTATACTTTGTCTTGAATAGTGTCAGTATTTTATGAGAGGTAGAGCCAACCATATCATTTCATAATGACCAGCAGACCAACTTTTCTCCCTGTTTACCTGTCCCCTTTTTGCTTCCAGCACCCTTGCCCTCCTTGTGTCCCACTTCCCTATACATGCTTAAGTATAGTGAACCTATTGTTTGAACCCTACAAGTTGAACTTGGTAGCCATCTTTGATGTGTTCTGCAGAGGGGGGTCATCAAGGTGGCAGCGTGACATAGAGCAGAATAGAAGTGACTGAGCGTGAAAAATCTGCTGCTTTCAAAGTAAACAAGCTCTCAGATCAATGCTCTTTTAATGTCAGTGCCCTGGTTTATCTTCAGAGTCAGTCTGTCGGAAGCAGGCTGCTTTGGTAACACAAACTTGAAGTCTTTATTTACACTTAGTTAAGTAGGTCAACCTTATGTTAGCAATATACTCTTGTGAAGTGATGAGGAATTTATGGCACCTTCTTACCACAACACTGACATCTTTCAAGAACTCTTGCTTAGTAGTAACCAATACTTTTTTCTTCTGTAGATTTAATGTCAGAATCTGAACATATTGAGCAATTAAAAATTGATACATTCCCTTCACGTCTGCCATAACACACCTAATTCTGAAAAAAAGGAAATGTTATGAAACTTGATTTAATAGTACTTATGTTTTTGTTGTGACTCTCCATTTATTAATAGTTCTTTTAACATGTAGTATTTATTAAGTATTCATAATAACTGTGCTAGTTTCTCATCCTTCAAAATGGATATAATTGGAACAATTTTTTAATTTTTTTAATTTTATGATAGTGAATATAATATCCCAGAGGTCCAGATTATAAAAACAAAACAAAACCATAAAAGAAACCTTAAAAGATAAAAAATGAGTCTGCTATATAGTTAATAACAACAATATCTCTCAGTAATTGGAAATCTATTATGAGCCAAGCCAGTAGTATGGGGGGTTACATACTTTGTCATGGATCATCATGACAGTGTCATAAGCTCCATTGAGCTTGCCCTGTGCTTTCACAGATATCATTTATGTTTTTCTAAATATTTTGCTCCAAGAGCAATACTTTATCTGAAGGCTAGACAATACAAAATTAAAAATGATTCTCCTTTCATCTCAGTCACTGCGTATGCTAAGACTTGAATTCATTCATTTGTCCGGTCAATCAGTTGGTCAACAGTTTTTTACATGAAGAGTACCAGGCACTGTCCTAGGTGCTGGGAGTAAATGACGAGTAAGACAGTAACATTCTCCGACCCCTTAGACCTTGTAATTTAGTGGGGGAGACAGACTGTAAACAAGTAAATACATAGGAAGAAAAATTCAGATATTGATAACTGCTGTAAATAAAATAAAGTAGGATATTGTAACAGAATGATACATTCAGGAGGAGCAGGGGAGGTAGGGTGCAAGGAAGCTCTTTTGATTTCCATTAAGAATCTCAAAACCTGTGGTTGCCATATATTAGTTGAAACTTGTCCTCAGCACTTAATGTATATTTATGTGTAATAATCACAATGAAGTTTAAGGAGTGCTTTTTTAAACTTTTCATATAATAGTAAGATAATTAACGATATCTTTATATCATTGAGTAGACATTGAGTAATACATTAAGGATTCCACAGCCATCAGTAGAATTCATTAAAATGTATGGCACCATTCATTTTAAAACAACTACTGTCCTCTTTGTAAGTTTCAAATTTAAATGATATAGTATTGGCTATTTTAAATAATTTTCTAGAAGCAGTTATTCTGCTTTAATGTTAACCTCATTTCTATAAACTTGAGAAAATCTTCTTTTTTTTTTTTAAAGATTTTAATTATTTATTTATCTGAGAGAGAACACAATCAGGGGGCGTGGCAGAGGGAGAGGGAGAAGCAGACCTCCTGCTGAGCAGGGAGCCCGAAGTGGGACTCGATTCCAGGACCCTGGGATAATGACCCAAGCCAAAGGCAGACACTTAACGACTGAGCCACCCAGGGACCCCGAGAAAATCTCTTTTCATCTATCTTTCAGATCTGTTCAAGACACATTTCAAAGTGGTATTTATAAATTCTAATGATGCACATGAACTAGGCTTAAAATTAGTAATCAGCTGACAAGGATATGACTCTCCATGAATGCCATATTTATTCAGACACTGAAGAGAAAATAATCTGCATAAATTGTTGGTCCAGGAGTGTTAGAGTTATCCTAAACCTATATTCTTTGCACATAGGTTCTTTGGGTAATATGGTCATCGAAAAGTAAATTATGATCAGAGAAATTCAAGTATCAGAAGGAAATACCTAAAAGAAGAAAGGGGTTGACTATGATATGCAAGGGAATATGACAGAAAGAAATAGATTTACTTCAATGGCTCTAGTTGAAATGGAAGAGAGAACTAGAAGATAGTTGAGTATAACAAGATCAAAAGATGACTAAAATTGTTTATCAATCTCTGTCAGTAGAGCTGACCTTAACATGCACCAGAATCTCCAAAGAAGCCTGTTACAAATGCAACTTCTCAAAACCTACCTCCAGAGATTCTGATTTCAAATATCTGAGTGCAGTCAAGGAATCTGCATGTTCATAAGAGGTTCAGGTGACTTAGTGCAAATGGTCAGCTGGTGAACCTTGAGAAACTTTGGTTCCAATGACCCTATCACCGGCCAAATTGCCAGTGAATTCAGTTCTCGCTACTTGTTACTGTTAACACTGAATTGCTTTAACTAAATCAAAAGCAAAATTTAAGGAAGGTGGGCAGGTCCTGGGCTAGCTGACGTCACATGAAGGTGTCGGTGACCCGCACTGAGAGGAGTAGGGAAGATCCACTCTGAAGCCTACTAGTTTCTTTCTTTCTTTTTTTTTTTATTAGAGAGAGAGAGAAAGCACAAGCAGGGGGAGTGGCAGGCAGAGGGAGAAACAGGCTTCTCTCTGAGCAGGGAGCCTGATGCGGGACTCGATCCCAGGACCCTGGGATCATGACCCGAGCCGAAGGCAGACACTTAACCGACTGAGCCACCCAGGCGTCCCTGAAGCCTACTAGTTTCTTGAACACCTTCATCACTGTAACCTCAGAGCCACAATATATTAATATATTGTTGTTAATTAACGGAGAAGCAGATTACAATGGGAGAAGAGTCCTTCGATCCTGAAGTAGAGATTTTTGACACAAATCAGTGGTTTGAGACATATGCTGAAGTGTTTACATCCTGAAAATATATATCAAACCCCTATTGTGTTAGCTGCTTTTGGAATACAAAGACAATGAGGGGGAAATCCTGTTTTCAAGTAGAGTACAATCTAGTAGATGCCAGTAGCATATTGGAGTGGCCTCCATATAATATTAAACTCTAGTAGAAAAATTAATGCTTCCAAGACACTGGAACCAGGTTGTCTAAGTTCAAATTCTGGCACTACAACTTACTAGCCCTCCTGTGCCTTGATTTCTTCTTCTGCACAGTGAGAACAATGGCAGTTTCTACTTCACGGGCTGTGGTGAGAATTAAAATGGGTTAATATATGTACATTATGGATAACAATGCCTGATTCAGTAAGTACCATGTCATATACACATTCCAGTTTCCAAGAAAATAGTACAGTATAGTGTCCATGTCTTTCACCTCCTTGGTTAAATTTATTCCTAGGTGTTTTATTCTTTTTGATGAAGTTGTGAATGAGATTTTTTTCTTAATTTCTCGTTCTGATAGTTTGTGGTTACTGTATAAACATGCAACAGATTTTTGTATAGTGATTTTGTACCATCCAACTTTATTGCATTTGTTTATTCTAACTTTTTTGGTAGAGTCTTTAGGGTTTTCTATGTATTAAATTGTGTTGTCTACAAATAATGATAGTTTTACATTTTTCTTCCAATTTTGATGACTTCTATTTATTTTTCCTGCCTAATTGTTCTGGGTAAGACTTCCAATACTATGCTGAATAAAAGTGGTGAGGGTGGGCATCCTTGTCTTGTTTCTGATCTTAAGGAAAAAGCTTTCAGTTTTTTACCATTGAGTATGATGTTCTGTGGACTTGCGATATATGGCCTCTTATTATTTTGAGGTACATTCTCTCTGTACTCAGTTTGTTTTTATCATCAATGGGTATTGAATTTGTCAAATGCTTTTCTGCATCTATTAAGAAGTTATATGATTTTATCCCTCATTTTGTTAATGTGGCCTATCATGTTGATTGATTTGCAAATGTTGAACCATCTTTCCATCCCTAGAATAAATTCCACTTGATCATGGTGCATAATCCTTTTAATGTGTTGTTGAATTCAGTTTGCTAATATTTTGTTGAGGATTTTTTCATCTATGTTGACCAGGTACATTGGCCTGTAATTTTCTCTTTTTTGTGTGTGTCCTTATCTGGTTTTGGTATCAGGGTAATGCTGGCCTCATAAAATGAGTCTGAGAGTATTCCTTTCTCTTCAGTTTTTTGGAAGACTTTGAGAAGGATTGGTATTAAATCTTCTTTGAAGGTTTGGTAGAATTCACTGGTGAAGCCATCTGATCCTGGGCTTCTGTTTTTGGGAGTTTTTTGATTACTGATTCAACTGCCTTACTAGTAATTGCTTTACTCAGATTTTTCTATTTATGATTCAGTTTTGAAAGATGGTATGTTTCTAGGAATTAATTTATTTCTTCTAGGTTTCTAATTGGTTGGCATATAATTGTTCATAATAGTCCTTTAAGATCCTTTGTATTTCTTTTGTATCAGTTGTAATTTGTCTTCTTTATTTTCTGATTCTGTTTATTTGAGCCCTCTCTCTTTTTCCTTAGTCTAGCCTAAAGCTCGTCAATTTTGTTTATCTTTTCAAAGAACCAGCTGTTAGTTTCATTGATCTTTTCTATTGTCTTTTTAGTCTCTATTTCATTATTTCCACTCTGATCTTTATTATTTCCTTCCTTCTGCTAACTTTGGGTTTTAACTGTTCTTTTTCTAGTTCCTTTAGGTTTAAAGTTAGATTGTTTATTTTATATTTTTCTTGTTACTTGAGATAGGCCTATATCGTTATATCGTTATAATCTTAAAACTGCTTTTGCTGTATCCCATAGATTTGGATTTACTATATTTCAATTTTCATTTATCTCGAAGTATTTTTGAAATTTTCCCTTTGATTTCTTCATTGACCCATTGGTTATTCAGTAGCATGTTGTTTAATCTCCCCCATAGTTGTGATTTTTCCAATTTTCTTTTTGTGATTGGTTTCTAGTTTCATACTACTACGGTTGGGAAAGATACTTGATGTGACTTAAATCTTCTTAAACTTATTGAGACTTCTTTTGTGGCCTAATATATGATCTCTCCTGGCAAATGTTCCATGTGCACTTGAGTAGAATTGTGTACTCTACTGCTTTCAGAGAGAATGTTCTGTATATATCTATTAAGTCCATCTAGTCTAATGTGCCATTTAAAGTCTAATATGTGATTTAAAGCCAATATTTCCTTATTGATTTTCTGTCTGAATGATCTATCCATTGATGTAACTGGGGCATTAAAGTCCCCTACTGTTATTGTGTTGTCAATTTCTCTGTTTAGGTTTGTTAATATTTGTTTTATATATTTAGATGCTCTTATGTTGGGTGCATAAATATTTACAAATGTTAAATTTTCTTGTTGGGTTGACCACTTTGTCATTATATAATGTCCTTCTCTGTCTTTTATTACAGTCTTTGTTTTCATTTCTGTTTTGTCTGATGTAAGTATAGCTTCCCCTGTTCTCTTTTGGTTTCCATTGGTGTGGAATATCTTTTTCCATCCCTTCACTTTCAGTCTGCGTGTGTCCTTATATCTAAAGTAAATCTCTTATACACAACATATAGATGAGTCTTGTCTTTTTATCCATTCAGCAACTCTGTGTCTTTTAATTGGAATGCTTAGTCCATTTCATTTAAAGTAGTTGTTATAGGTATGTACTTATTTTCATTTTGTTAATTTTTTTCTGTTTTGTAGTTTCTCTCTGTTTCCCTATTCTTCTCTTGCTTTCTTGTGATTTGATGACTTTCTGTGGTGTTATGCTTAGATTCCTTTCTTATTATCTTTTATGTATCTATCATAGGCTTTTGCTTTGTGGTTACCATGAGGCTCAGCCTATATACTTAACAGTCTATTTTAAGTTGATAGCAAGTTAAGTTTGAACACATTCTAAAACTCTGCATTTTTATGTTTTTGATGTCACATTTTACATCTCTTTGGTTTTTGTATCCCTTAACTAATTAATATATAGTTATTTTTACTATGTCTTTTAACATTCATACTAACTTTATAAGTAATTAGTTCACTTCCTTTACTATATATTTACTTTTACTGGTGAGATTTTTACTTTCACATGTTTTCTTACTACTAATTAGTGCCCTTTGTTTTAACATTTCTTTTAGGGCCAGTTTAGTGGTAATGAACTCCTTTAGCTTTTGCTTGTCCAGAGAAATCTTTATCCCTTTTTTAATTCTAAATTATAATCTTGCTGGGTAGAGTGTTCTTGATTGGAAGTTGTTTTTTTTTTCTTTCAGCACTTTAAATATATCATGCCACTCTCTCTTGGCCTGCAAAGTTTCTGTTGAGAAATCTGATGATGACCTTATGCTCATTGTTCATTGACCTGATGTCCCTTGTTCATAACACGTTATTTTTCTCTCACAGCTTTTAAGATTCTCTCTTTGTCTTTAACTTTGACATTTTAATTACAGTGTATGTTGGTGTGAGTCTTTTTGGGTTCATCTTGTTTTGAACCTTCTGGGCTTCCTGGATTTCGATGTCTGTTTCATTCCTCAGGTTAGGGAAGTTTTTAACCATTATTTCTTTAAATAAGTTTTCTGCCCCTTTCTCTCTCTCTTCCTTCTGGAAGCCCTATAATCAGAATTTTATTCTGCTTGATGTTGTCTCATAGGTCTCTTAAGCAATTTTTTTTTTAAATTATTATTATTATTTTCTTTTTGCTTTTCTGTCTGGGTGAGTTCTATTGCCCTGTCTCCCAGATCACTAATTCTTTCTTCTGCTTCATCTAATCTGCTGTTGAACCTTTCTAGTGTATTTTTCAGTTAAGTTATTGTATTTTTCAGCTTGTGACTTCTGTTTGGTACTTTCTTACATATTCTGTCTCTTTGTTGAAATCTTTCTGTGCTTCCATTCTTTTCCTGAGTGCAGTGAGCTTCTTTATGACCATTACTTTCACTCCTTATCAGGTAAATTATTTATCTCCATTTCATTAAAGTTTTTTTTCCCCTAAGGTTTTATCTTGTCCTTTTGTTTGGAACATATTCCTCTGTTTCCTCATTTTGCTTGAGTCTCTGTGTTTGTTTTTAATGTGTTAGGTAAAACAGCTATCTCTCTCAGTTTTAAAGGGGTGGCCCTATGTAGGCAATGAACCTTATTGTTCAACATTGTCCTAGTTCTTGGTTGTCTCTGGAACTGTTTCTCTGGTTGTTTAAAACTCATAGAGCCCAGAAACACAATGCCCCTGGCCACCAGAGCCTGGCACTCAAGGGCATCCCCTGTGTGGGCTCTGCATGCCTACTGGCTTTGGTAGGTCAAGGGGGCAGGGACAGGTTTATGGGAGCAACACAAAGGGTGCAAGTCCAAGGCAGTGGCATGGGAGGTAGGGGTTGGCACTGGGCAGTTAGAGTGAGAGTACAAAAATAGTACTTCCCAATGCCAGCACCAGCAAGGTTGAGAGCGAATGTAAAAATATCACCCACCAGTGCCTCCATCCCTGCACAGGGTCCTAACAGGCTTTTGTTCCTCTAGCAGATGCCTTAATATTAACAACTTTATCTTTTTCACATATGGTCTAGGCTCTTCTCAAACTGCTGCTTTTGTACTGGGCCCCAGGGAGAGTGAATCTGCTTATGAGGCTTTTAAGAGCAGAATCTCTCTCTTTCCCTACAGCCTTATGGCTCTCCTGGATGTAAGCCCTGTTGGTTTTCAAAGTCACACATTTTGGGGACTCATTTCTCTGGTGCAGGTCCTAAGGGATGGAGTAGCTAATGTGGAGCACAAACTCCATGCTCCTCAGGGAGGAGTTCCATATTTGTGAGATGCCCTCCCCATGGTGGGTCACCACTCTTGGGATGTGGGGTTTTCAAGACTGTCTTCATGTGGCCCTTTTATCCCTTGTTATAAAGTAGCTGTTCAGCCAGTGTTCAGGTTCTTCCCAGAGGGAATTATTCCATATGTAGCTATAGATTAGTTGTGTCCTTAAGAGGAGGTGAGTTCAGGATCATTCTATGTCATTTTCTTGAACTGCCTCCTTGTATAGGTCCTATATAAAGACATCTTGCTAGTGCATCAAGTTGTTCAGCTACTACTCACAGTCTGCTTTTTTTAAACTGATATTTACTGATAACCTGCTGTTTGGCAGTCATTGAGGATACAAAAATGAACAAACCAGAATTCTGGAGTTCACAGTCTGCTAAGGAATATACAAGTAAAGGGGTAGAACAGCATTCTGGAAGTGGAGAGCAAAGGCAGTTGGCAATCTCTCTGGGGTGGAGAAATAGTGGTTGTGATAGTAGGGATTTAATAGAGGAGATGACACCTAACTGAATCTTGCCAGGGAGGAGAAATTTTCCAAATAGACCAGAAGTAGGTAAGGGATATAATGGTATGGGGTGCACCAAAGCCCAAGGTGGAGGCAGGAGGTAGTAATGGGGGAGCCAGATTGCCAAAGGCGCCTCATGTACCACATCATGGAATTTGGACATTGTCCAGGAGGTGATTAGAAGCCACTTAAGGACTTTAAATGTGGGGACGTAAACAGTCATGTTTGCAGTTTAAGAATACCATTTGACAGTGCCAAGAATGGAAGAAAGGCAAGAAAATCATTTGAGGAGGCAATGGTAGTGATCAGTGATATCACCTTGAAATGCTAAAAATCAAGCACTAGAACAGGATCCACAGGTAAAACAAAGTGAAAACTTAAGTCAGCCACATTGCTCTTCAGTCTCTGTGGAAACAAAAACAGATAATCTCAAGTATATTCTTAAGAGTAAAAGAACATCAGTCACAATGGGATGCACCAAAAGGGTAATTGTGGGTAGGGAGACAGAAAAAAGAATATAAAATCAATTGAAGTTAAACAGAAGATAGCAATATGAATTGTTTAAACTAGAGATCTCTGTTAAGTTCCTTAATAAAACTTAGGTGATGTTTGCCCTACCCCATCATGATTCACAATATGAGATAAGGCACATGAGAGAATTTTGAATGATACACTATGCAAATATAAAATACATATACTAATAAAGAGAAATTAACAAAGGAAGAAACATCTCTACTGGAATGGAAGCTCCCCCAAATCAGAGCATGTTTACTGCTAGATCCTGGTGCTTTGTGCATAATAATAGTTACTATGGACAAGAACAGTGCTAAATATCCTATATGCATTAACTCATTTAATTCTCAACATTCCTATGAGGTAGATAGGATTATCATCTGCAGACAGTGAAAATCAGGCCCAGAGAGATTAAGGAGCTACGCTGAGGTGGGCCACACCACTAATAAATTGCAGAGCAAGGATGGATTCAAACCCAGGCAGTGTGTGTCTAGAGTCTGTTTTTAACCACCATGTAAACACATCATAGATTTGCTAATTTGGAGTGCTTGGGGGAAGGATAGTTAGAATTCCCCAAATTTTTTAATGATGGAACATTTTAAATGCAACTTTATCAGTTTAGTAGTTTACTTAAAGTTCCTCTATGTAACCAAGCATGCAAATCAAACAGGCAAATCGTAACCCTTTATATATCAATGTATGCTTTATAAAGTTGGAGTCTTTTTTTTTCCTACAGCTAGAAAAGTAGATATAAAGTTTATTTGAAAGAATAAGCATGGAAAAATATCTGGGAAAACCCTTTGAAAAGAAGAAAAGACTAGTGGATGATGGAAGATAGTCCATACCCAGATACTGAAACACATTTGTTTTATTTTTTTTAAGTTCTTATTTAAATTCCAGTTACTTAACATACAGTATAATACTAGTTTCAGGTGTACAATATAGTAATAAAACGCAAGCCTCAAAACTTAAAATAATGTGGTATTAGCCCGTGAATACATAGACTAATAAAACAAATTCTAAAATCAGACCTGAAAGCATATAGAAATCTAGAATTTTATAATGATCACACCAAAAATTTATTCTATTTCTCCTAAATCTAAAAAACCATTCTCAATCATCTTTTCCATAGAATTTACATAAATAGTCTAAAAGTAAGCTTTATCTGGGGTAATATCTAAACACTTATAAATTCTATAAAAATCAGTATCCAAATTATCTACACTAAGAATTAAACAGCTAAAGCAATTATGGCAAGATAAATAAATGAATAAGGGAAGAAAAGTCACATAAAAACAAAAAACCTATAAGAAAGTTAAGAGTGACGTTCAAAGACTATTTAGCAAACATTTATCAACCCCCTGAAGAATGGCGGGAATTCTAATAGATGTCAAGGTAAACCATGCCCCTTGCTTTCAGACATCTAAACAAGGCTGTATGCTAGAGGTTGTATGAAGGTCAGAAGACACTCAGGACAGAATAATTAGCTTTAATGGGATGGGGTCGAAGACCTGAGGAGGAACCAAGGAGCCTGCACAAAGGAGGGAATTCAAGTAGACTGTGAAGGGGTAGGGTTCACCTGATAGAAAAGAAGGATCAGGGGTGACTGGGTGGCTTAGTCAGTTAAGCCTCTGCCTTCAGCTCAGGTCATGATCCCAGGGTCCTGGGATCGAGCCCTGCATTGGGCTCCCTGCTCAGTGGGGAGTCTGCTTCCCTCTCTCCCTCTGCCTGCCGCTCCCCCGGCTTGTGCCCCCCACCCCTGTCAAATAAATAAATAAAATCTTAAAAAAAAAAAAGATGCAGGGGGTGAGGGAACCCACTCCTGACATGGAAATGGAATGCACACAGCCTAGCTAGAGTTTAGGGGGCTTGTGGGAGAATGGAGGGAAGGGAGGCAGAAAAGGTAGGTTAGAACTACATATTGATTGGTCAGTCATGCCATGCCAAGAAATGTTACATGGGTCGCACAGGCATCAGGGAAACCACCCAACCCATGATTTTTAAATCAAGAGGAATATAATTAGAGTCAGATGGACAGTGGGGAAAGAATCAATTCCTTCCTCTCTGGCTTGTTATTGCCTGGAAGCCAGTAGCTCTGCCATAGCTGGTCTCCCTGCCTCTGCTCCTTTCTTTCCCTTCACTGTAGGCAGGGACTTCTTTGGTGGTCCCCTTGATCTTAGTGGCATCCTGTCACCATCATAAGAACCCTGGTCTTGGGGCGCCTGGGTGGCTCAGTCGTTGGGCGTCTGCTTTCAGCTCAGGTCGTGATCCCAGGGTCCTGGGATCGAGCCCCGCATCGGACTCCCTGCTCAGCGGGAAGCCTGCTTCTCCCTCTCTCTCTGCCCCTGCTTCTGTTCCCTCTCTCGCTGTCTCTCTATCAGGTGAATGAATGAAATCTTTAAAAAAAAAAGAACCCTGGTCCCCTTATGGATCCAGGCATGTGGGGTCCCACATGTGACCACTGCCTTCCTCACTGGCCTCATTAGCCACTAGTCTTTCACCCGGCCCCATGCACTGGCATGTGAACTGTTCCCAGGTTCTGAGACGTGACGTATCTTCTCCAGCTCTCTTAGCTTCCATGTGTTCTCCCTTCCCATCATCTTTCTACACTGCTCAAAGTTCCACACTGTGCCAAGCACAGTACCTGGCCCACTGTAGCCACTCAGATGTTTGGTTGAATGAACACATGAGTAAATGTCAACTGAGTTTTCATCTGTCCCTGGAAATTTTTCCTGACCCTCCTTGAGCTTTCCATATCTTGCCCTTCTTTCCATTCTCTAGCTCCTCTCCCTACCAGTTTTTTCTACTGCCTGAAGAGTTGATTACTTACTGTCCATCTCCCATCCCCCAGAGGTTGTGAACAACTTAAGGAAAGGGATTATCTTTTATCTCTGTAACCCACGCTCTAACACACTGCTTAGTACACATTCAGCTCAATAAATGTTGGTGAGTAATTAGATAAGGAGCTGCGGAGCTTGGGGAATCAAAGCAAAAAGGGCATAATCAACAAAAGAAAGAGGACATTGATTCTCTCTCTCTCAATGCTAGAGCATACAGGTTCCCTAGGGCTGGAGGAAGAAGGCAATTTCAAGCATTCATCTTGGCAAAAGAGAGAATAATATGATTTCCCCCTGAACTACCCTGTCCTGCCCTCATGGCTGTTTAGATCCCTCCTCATAGATTATTTACCCAATGGACACCTGAAGTCAAATACCCCATAAGTCCCAGATGATACAGGTGCCTTGTAGGGACCCTGCATTTCTAGGAATTCAGAAAAGAATATTCTCCATACATTACCATTTGATCTTTTTTTTCCACTTAAGCTTAATTAAATCTTAAATCAAATACTATCTTACATCCCGGTTTCTGTTGTAGAATAAAGACCCCAAGATGGCTCGAGTTGCACTGGAATCTCTGTACAGATTACTTTGGGTTTACATGATTCGAATTAAATGTGAAAGCAACACAGCTACTCAGAGGTAAGGAGCTGGTTTGGGTTAATGGTAACTATATTACTGAGTTAATAGTAACCATTTCTCAGCCAATGGAGAGGGTGTTTTGTTTTATTGCTACCTGTACTAACTAAACTACAAACTATTCAGTTGACAGTTTCTAAAAGATCTAAGTGGTAAGGACATTTTCAAGCTTTCCTTAGTCATTGGCTCAGCAGCCATTACAGACATTTCAGCATCTACCAGGACCAGGAGTTTCCATGTCCAAGGCTGCATTTCACCATGTTAGCAAAGCAAATGACTATAATTTTCCAGCTGCCTTTAGTTTTCCAGAAAAACTTTTCATAGAGTAATTATGCTAATGGAAAAGGGATGAAATGGTTTGTTTTCTTTTTCCAAATTCTCTCTGATACTTAGATAAGATGAAGCATCTGCCATTTTCCCTTACAGAACTGGAGCTCAGCCAATCTTGCTTGTCTTCTCTTTTTTCTCCCTATCTTTCAGCCGTCTTATAACCATCATCACAACACTTTTCCCCAAAGGGTCCCGTGGTGTGGTGCCAAGGGATATGCCTCTGAACATCTTTGTGAAAATCATCCAGTTCATTGCCCAGGTAATGGAGAAGCTTCTGGCAGTGGGAGTAATCTAATGGGCTTCAAGTAGCCAGTCTCTTTCCTAGGAAGTACTACCAGATGAAGAGTCTAAAGTAGTATCTTATGTGTAAAGACTTTTCAGAATGGTTTTGTAAGTGTTTTCACACATAGCTTTTTTTTTTTTTTTTTTTTTTTTGCTTCAAAACAAATAGTGACATGAGTACATTAAATGTTTTCAGCATTTGACAAATGAAGGAACTGAGAGACAGAGTTTGAGTGACTCACCTAAGGTCACAGAGCCTATTAGTAAAAGGGTCTCTTGACTCCTAGTCCCTGTTTTGTCCTGACTCTCTGCTCTGGATTCTGCAAGTCAGGAGGAAGCAAAGAGTCTGACATTTGGAGGAAATCAAAAGATGATTTTTGTGAAATTTGAAGAGTGAATAAAAATGCTCTTTCACCCTGTGAGAAAGAAGAATGAAATAGAAATATTAGCATTTATTAAGCACTTACTCTTTGCCAAGAACTTTTCTAATAACTTTGCAGGTATTAATTTCCTTAAAAACTGGGTCCAATAATAATAAACATAGTATTTAGTATTTAGTTTATTATATAGACCCAAGATTATTCCTTTTAAAACACCCCAACTTTGACTTCCTTGCAATTTACAGAACAAGGGGAGAAGATAATTATTCCAGTTCAATCTCTGCCACAAGCCAGCTCTATACCCTTAACAAATCAGAGAGCGTCTTTCTTCTATATCTTTATCTGTAAAATGTGGGCGAAATGCTTGCCCAGTGTACTTCAGAATGCTGTGTGGATAAGGGGAAATTATAAGCATGAAAATGCTGTTAGGTACAATTGATACTGATATAAAGATGGAGGGTTCAGTTGTTACTTCACAGACTATTTAATATTTGGTATCTCTCTGTGTGTTTGGTATAATGAGATGCCTCTGTAATATGTGCGCTTAGAGAAAAGACATTACTTGCTTTGCAGGCAGATGAATTAATGTGATTTTTCTGCCTGTAGTTATCACGTGGCTGAGCATGTACATTGATTATTCTGGAATATGTTGTATAAAATGAATGTATCCTATCATAGTAGCCACTGTCTCATTATTAAAATCTGGCTTATGCTTTCTTACTTAAGTACCATTATGTATCTTATTTGTTGGATATTCATTTCACTTGCAGAATTGTCCGTTATAATATGAGCCAAAAGATTTGAAATGTTAGAGAATAGGAGAAAATAGTCATTTTGCAGTGGGGTTTTTTTTTTAAGATTTTATTTATTTATTTGACAGAGAGAAACACAGTGAGAGAGGGAACACAAGCAGGGGGAGTGGGAGAGGGAGAAGCAGGCTTCCCGCCGAGCAGGGAGCCCGATGTGGGGCTCGATCCCAGGACCCTGGGATCATGACCTGAGCCAAAGGTAGACACTTAACGACTGAGCCACCCAGGCGCCCCTTGCAGTGGTATTTTTAAAAACACATTTTAAACTGAGTTTCAAGAAGTTATCAGCATTTGTAACACAAGCAGGAAGTGTTGAGACTGTGTAAAAGCCCAGACACTCCAGGTGTTTAGGGTTTTCATTTTGGGGGATTTGTTTTTTGTTTTGTCATTAGCCATTCCATGCTTTAGGGGCTAATTCCACATACTATATAATGAAAACATCTTTGTGCACCACATGAAAACAGAGGCAGCTTCACCCAAGGTTCCAGTGGGCATGGTCTTCCTTCAGGGACTCTCTTGACACATAAAATTGAGCAGTATCTTGCTTCTTTTAGCAGCCAACTGTTTGGTACCTAGAATGAAAATAGACATTTCACGTTGAATTTGTATTTTAATATCTTTGTTTTGTTTTCCCTTTTTCACTACAGGAACGCTTAGATTTTGCAATGAAAGAAATTATTTTTGATTTTCTTTGTGTGGGAAAACCAGCAAAAGCTTTCAGTCTCAATCCAGAGGTATGAATGATCCTTTTATATACTTCTAACAGAGCATGTAATGACAGAGCCATACCTTTGCTTTGTAACTTTGGGGGATAGGGCAAAGGACATTTCTCTAAAAAGTCTTCTGTTTGTTTCTGTCCATATTATGTGACTAAATAGTATAGATGATGGAATTTCAGAAGTCCGATTTTGGATGAATAGACTTAGAATGATGGCAGGTTGATGCGCTACCATATTCAGTTCTTGTAAAATAGAGTAAACCTTGCCCAAAAAAGATAATCTGCCACTACAAGTCAGGTTGTTTTATTTAGTCAGTACTTATTTAAATAGTCAGTTACATAACTATTTTGATACAGATTAACAAGTTGAGTATTGGGAAGTGATGAAACAGAGAAGAATGAATACATGTAATAATAAAATACTAAAATCCAGTGAAATTGAATCATGTATAAATATATGTTTCTGTGACAGCATCACAACTCAAGGGCCAGGCAGATCGTGGAAATGATGGGTATGACACACAGTTGGAGTGACCTATGCAAATGAGAAGCACATTCAAGTTTAAACTTTAAAAACACTGTGGGCCAACAGAACCGTGCCTGGCAGGCTGCCTCTTCGCAGTCCTTTCCCTATGATATTGTAGAAAGAACACTGAACCAGAAGACAGCAGTATTAGATTTGCTCTTGACACAGGCTCTACCACTTTTACTGGCTATATGACATTTATCTCTCTGAACTTCAGCTTTTTTTGCCAGTAAAATGAACAAAATACTTTTCTAGATCACCTCATGGAGTACTTGTGATATTGTGACATTACAAACTCTTAAGCCAAAAAAAAAAAAAAAACCACCATAGTTTGGTTTTGGTTTTTTTTTTTAAGACTGTTCCTATCATCACTGTGATATTGTCTGGCTCCTTCATTCTGTCAATAAGGACAGAGGCTCAAAATCAGCAGCTGGTTAGTAGTAAGAGGAACCAGGTCTCCTGGTTTCCTTATGCTTCTTCCCACCACAGCCTGTATTCTCTTCTTGGTGCTAAGGTTGCCATATATCTAGGCGTACATGGAGGAGCCCCAAAATGGGAGTTTGGGAGTTTTTGTCTGGTGTCTAATGATATCACGGTCTTGTGAAATGGCTGCAGCCAGGGTCAGTGGGCCAAGGGGAGAGGGACAAAGTCTGTGCAAATCCAGGGCATTTGGGCCGTAATGAGGCCCAGGACTCTATGCTAAAGAGCCTTGTCCTGCTGGAAGGTCTCTCAAGATGTTTTTCACTTCTCAGGAGTCCTGGCTTCACTATCTTCAACAGTGCTCAGAACCTCCAGGTTATTAGTCTAAAAAGAACATATTAAAAGCTACCATCACTATCACCATGTATAAAACTTACCCTTTTTTCTTCCCTCAAACTCCCCAATCAGTGATTAATTAGTTAACCTCTTTGTGCAGAGCAGTTGGAAATTTGGGGTTTTTTATGTTAAAAACTACAAAAAGATATTTGAGTATCTTCTTTCATTTCTCTTGAGCTTATAGGGTTAAGAGAGAGTTTATCTGTAGTTGGTAATTAGAAGCTTAAAGGCATATTTAGGACCCCACTCAATAGCACACACAAGGATGAGAATAGTCTATAAAGCAGACGTCACACACTTGATAAAATATGTTGTAGGGCACAGTTTCTCAAGGAATATATTCAGTTTGTGTCTTAAATAATATTTTGGAAATAGCTTGTGGAACAGGGCCTGGAGATGTAAAGGATTCTCTTACTACAAAGTCTACAGTGCACCACCATTCAACAATTAAATAATTTCCAGTTACGTGTCTCACTTTAGTTCAGACCAAGATGGCTTCCTATATGCATCCTCATCATCATAAGAATTTACTCATCTGTGAGAAGTTTCTAGGCCATCCATTTCTCTCATTCTTGCCTTGACCTAAAATAACATGGACCTGGAGGTCCTAGCCAGTCCCAGAGGCAAAAAGAAGAAATAAAAGGTATAAGGATTGGAAATGAAGAAATAAAACTCTTGATTCACTGACAACATGATTGCCTGTGTAGAAAATACCAAAGGATCTACAGAAAACCTACTTAACTAATAATCATTTGAGAAAGTTTGCAGGATACAAGATAAATATATAGGGACACCTAGCTGGCTCAGTCAGTAGAACATGCAACTCTCGATCTCAGGGTCGTGAATTCAAGCCCTATGTTGGGTGTGGAGCCTACTTAAAAAAAAAAAAAGATAAATATATAAAATCAATGTATTTTTATATTATGGTAATGAAAAATAGAAGTTGAACAACTTATAATAGCAATGAAAACAAAATATCAACAAAGCTAACAAATTATGTGTAAGATTTATATACTGAAAACTAAAAAACATTGAGGAAAATCATAGACAACCAAAATAAATGGAGAAAAATGTTTGTGGATTGAAAGGTATCAAAATGGTCAGTTGTCCCCAAATTAATCTATATATTAAACTGTAATCCCAATAATAATCCTAATTAAAATCCCTATAGCATTTTCTGTAGAAATCAATAAACTGATTCAAAAATTTATATGGAAACTATAAGGAACTAGAATAACCAATGTAATTCTGAAAAAGAAGAAGAAAATTGGAGGACTGGCATGTCCTGGTTTCAAAACTTACTATAAAGCTACAGTACTATCATACTGGCAGAAGAGTAAATATAAAGACCAATGGAACAGAATAAAGAATCCAGAAAAAGATCCACGCATAGAAGGTGAATTTATTTTCAGCAACATTTTCAAGTTGTTTCCATGGATAAAGTCTTTTCAATGAATGGTGCTGGACCATTGGACATCCACTTTCAAAATAATGAACTTCAGCCCATAATTTGCACAGTAAGCAAAAATTAAGTCAAAATGAATCATAAACCTAAATGTAAAATCCAACACTGTAAATCTTCTAGAAGAAAACATAAGATAAAAGCTTTGTGACCTTTGGTTGGGTGAAAATTTCTTGGGACACAAAAATCATAAATCATGAAAGAAAAAAATTGATAAACATCATCAAAATTAAAAATGCCTGCACTTTAGTAAAGACTTATTAAAGTATAGAGCTACTGACTGGGCAAAAATACTTGCAAAACACAAATTGATAAAGCACTTGTACCTAGAATATGAAGAACTCTCACAACACAACAGTGGGAAAATAAACAACCCAGTTTTTTAAATGGGCAAAATGAAGAGCCTCTTCCCCAAAGAAGAAATGCAAATGACCGATAAACTTATGAAAAGATGTTCAACATTGTTAATCATTAGGGAAATGCAAGTTAAAACCACAATGAGATGTGCTGAGAAGGATTTGGGCATTTAGAACTTCATACTACTTTGGTGAGAATGCAAAAAGACACAATCATTTTAGAAAACAATTTGGCAATTTTGTTTAAGGTTAAATGTACACTTACCCAATGATCCAACATTTCTACCCCAAGGTATTTATCTAGGAGAAATTAAAACTCTGAAAGTCTGGAAAGGTTTGTATGAATATTTATAGCAGCTTTAGTAATAGCCACTAAAAATAGGAAAGCAATTAACATTCAGCAACTGGTGAGTGCGTAACAAGTCGTGCATCATCAATATAGTGGAATACTATTCAGCGATGAAAATGGACAAACTACTGATTTTGCAACAGCATCTCAAAAGCTTGATGCTAAATGAAAGAAGCAAGACACAAAAGGCTATGTTCCATTTGATTCCATTCTGGAAAAGGCAAAACTATCAGGCAGAAATTAGACAATGATTGTCAGATGCTGGGTTGGGGAATGGAGTGACTGTAAAGAGGCACGAGGGAACTTTTTGGGATGATGGAAATAATTTTGTATCTTGACTTTGATGGCAGTTACCTGACTACATAGGTTTCTCAAAATTCAAAGAATCATAAACTAAACTAAAAAGAGTGTGTGTTACTCTATGTGAATTATGTCTCAATAAACTTGACATTAAAAAATAAATGTGGAGACTCTAACCTACAGATATATAATTAACAGCAGGAACTCTTCAGGCACCTCACTATAGCCCTGTATGATCAATATGTATTATTGCTCTCCTTTTACAGAAAGGAAGCTGAGACTTGGACTTGGAAAAGTTAAAAGATTTCTTAAGGCCAGACAGATAATAGAAGGGAGAGGTATGATGCAGAACTACCCAAAATACAAAAAGAAATTGTTTATGAAATTAAATAAAAAATATGTGTCCCAAACTATCCCATCTTACTTCTGCCTTTAGTGTTATCCAGAGGGAAGGAAAACTAAGAGAACTGGCCAGGGTGGTTCATAAACTGGATATACCACTTGCAAATAATTGAGGCTTGACCATTTACATCAGTCCATGGTTATTCTACTGATACTGCATTTCCTGAATTGAACATTCTACTTCCTTATCCAAAATGTCGCTGTGTCTTGAGAGAAATACACAAGCCTAGAACATATTTCATGAACTACTAAAATAAATGAGGAAATGAATGGACTTCCCTACACAGTTAAATTTTTTAAAGTTAATGCTCTTTCATTCTAGAAACTGCAGAGAGAATATTATTAAAGCCTATAAAATCATAAAGTACACGTTGCATGGATACAAATGAGCCAGAGAAATGTTCACCAAATCCTGGTTGAAATATCATTATTCCTTGAGGCTTGAATAAATAGTTCCAAAATGAATAGAAGTCTATATTACTTTTTGTTATAGAATGCAACCATGTACCACAGAATAGGCATTTTGGACAAACCTGACTTGGACATTTAGCTTTCTACCTACTACTTATATGGGCTCAATTTCTTCACCTGATAAATAGGAATAATTACACATTCCTTGCATCGCTGTTTTAAAAATGAGAGTTAATGAGCAATTCCGGATACATTTTAGGGACTCGGTAAATTATAACTAGATTATCATTGTTGGTAGTAGTAAGTTTATTTTCTGATGCAGGTGGTAGCCTACTCTGGAAACCTATTACTTCATATAATATATATTCATGTATTACTTCATGAAAATATGAGTATAAATGCGTTACACATGGCTGTTAAGGAAGTACAGATGTTTTAGTACCTTCTGACCTTTTAAGACATTGCTACAGGTAGCAACTGTCTCACTGAGTCATCTTTCAGAGCCAATATTATGCCTTCCCTGAGCCTGAGGAAGATAATGATCTGGCCCAGAATGGCATTTCTTCTCATAAGTTCATGTGTTTTTATCAGTAACACGGTTCAGTGGCATGGAATTTTTAAAATTCATTTTCAAACTTGCCAGTCTTTTTGAATCAAGAGTCCTCATCCCGCAATTCACAGCAGACCGTTTGTGTTTTGTGATTCACAGTTGGAATTCCTGTTGTTTTCATTCAGTCTTTGTGAATTAACACATGTGGCATCTCTCTCCCTCCAGGAGACATAGGAGTCCCTTGTTTTCCTCAGTTTACTTTAGTTGCAGCTGCCCCAGAGGACGGCTGCCTTTCCCTCTGAGGTGCACCAGAATTCCTTGGATGTGACCATCTCAAACATACCTTCCAAGTAGGGTGAAAATCTTTCTGGTGGTTTTCTTGTGGTGCGCCAACAAACAGTGACAGGAACGTCATTTTACGCTCATAGGTTTGGCCTAAAGTCTTGTGCCTTCTAAATTACTTTCTCATACTAATCGGGATAGCACGCCATGCTGACTTCTCTCAAAGACTGATGGTTTAACTCAACTACAATAATTGGGCTTTTCTTTTTATCATGAACACATTATCTCTTACAGAGAATGAACATTGGTTTACGGGCATTCTTAGTAATAGCCGATAGCTTGCAGCAGAAAGATGGTGAGCCTCCCATGCCAGTGACAGGAGCTGTTCTCCCTTCAGGAAACACACTGAGAGTGAAGAAAACATATTTGAGTAAAACGCTAACTGAAGAAGAAGCCAAAATGATAGGTGGGTCTTAAAGATGTGCTAGAGCTGGGCCTTGTTAAGCCCTTATAATGACCAGTGGAACCTTACCCTCGGTGAGATACACTGTTAAAAAAATTTTATAAAGTAACTGGCGAGACATTCCAACATTAATTGTTTTGATTGATTCATGCTGTGCTTTGTTTTACTGCCCTTTAAACTTTCTGGAACTTCCTGGTAAACATTTTGCCATTTAAATGTTAGACTTTTATCTGTGGTCTTTTCAAACTCCTAATATTGATTATCTACATTTTACAGTAAATTTCTAAGCCATCTGTATCCTTTGGTAGATAATCCTGTTTATAAAGCAACCATATAAATATTCATGTGTTGGTTTGTTCATTTTTATAGTTCCTTTCCTTTTTTTTTTTTTTTCAGTAAAATTAGTTTAATCTGTGTTTTAAACATTCCAAATCCCACATGCGCCAGGTTATATTGTGGGTTTAGCCTACATGAGATTATTTTCTTTTTAGTTTAGCTATTTTAATCCAAAGAGATGATTTCTTCCTTGTTGAATACCTGAATTTAGAAACCTCCCACAACCTTTGTTAAAATAATTTTTATGTCAAACACCTGAGGGAAATTTGAGGAGACTTTTTGCTTTAAAATATTTATCTTTAATTATATTTATAATATAAATTATAGATTTATCTAATCTATAATTAGATAAAATTATTTATCTTTAATAAATAAAAATATTTATCTTTAATTTATCTTTAATTTATCTTTAAGATAATTATCTTTTAATTAAAAAGATAAAATATTTATCTTTAATTTCTGAACTCAAATGAGTTCAGAAAGATTTAATGCATGAGAAATAATCATTAATAATTATTTCATTGAAATACAAATTTTAAATACAAAGCAATTTGTTTTTCATTTGTATTATATACATAAATATATAAAATGCATATACATATATGAAATACATAGGCTATGCATATTTGTCTTCCATAGTAGAACATTGACACTGTATTTAATGAGAGCAGTAAAAATACTATAGCTAAAACTCATTTACCTTCATTTTAAAATTTAAAAGTCATTTTTATTTTACTAAAAAAATCCACACATACGTTTCAGAGAATAATAAAGTTATTACAATCCTAACCCCAAATGAGAATTAATTTTTATTTACATAATCAGTAACGATGGTGAATTTTCTTGTACTAACCAAAAACATAAAAATTCAAAAGTAAAACTTTCCATTTCCTTTTTATTTTAACTCTTCGAGAAAATAGTTCCCTCTGAACAACTAGAATTCCTATTTATTAAATTCAAGTGATTATTTGGTGAACATCCACCAAGTCCAGGATACTATGCTAAGAGTTCAGCGGAAAAAGGATTGAATTAGGATCTGCTTAATGAATGACCCATAGATGGTCTACGGTAAAAACATGTCACAGAGGATGAACAAACTAGGATTTCATTCCTTGATGGATTTAGTCAAAGATGTAACTGTAATGCACGTTTTCCAGGCATGTCATTATATTACTCTCAAGTACGAAAAGCCGTGGACAATATTTTAAGGCACCTTGATAAAGAAGTAGGAAGGTGTATGATGCTAACAAACGTTCAGATGCTAAACAAAGAACCCGAGGACATGATCACGTGAGTACAGTGAGGACTGTTGTTAATTAGCCACGATGTACCAGCAGAGACTTTTCTCATTTATTCTTCCAAGTCATTCTGTATCTGTTCTCCTCTTCCTAGCATCAGAGTTCTGAGAAGTGGTAAGGATAGTAAGAATGTCCTTTGGCAGTATTTGACTAACTCGAAAGTGATCTATTTCAGTTACGTCTCAAGGATCATTAGGCCAGTAAGTTAGAAAATGGAGCCCAAGACTCTTTCACTGGGCCACATTTTCCAGAAGTGGTATTTTGCTCCCAAGCTCTATCACAGCCTGTGTGCAGTAATGTCATCACCAGTTCACAAACACTCTATCTTTATAGATTTCTAATCCACTTGTTTCTAGTGACCGTTCCTGAACTGCGAGAGTTAAATGTGCCTAATAGCCTCTATGCAACCATGTCATAGCAATACTGGATCTTAAAAAAAAACAAACACTTCTGTAGTTTTGAATGTAGAAATCAAGTGTTCTTAGTCAAATTCTAAGCTGTGGCTTTGTAATTAGAACTCTGCCGAAGAAACTCATACAACTTGAATTTGCTGCTTTTGATCCGTGATGGCAGGAATTAGGATTAGGTTGTAACTTTACATTCTAAGAGACTTCAGACTTTGTTGTTGGACTATGAATTAAATTATATTTGACACCTGGGGCATAATTCCCTAAAAACATAATCGGGAAAGTTTCCTTTGGTCCTCTAGCATCTCCAGTTCCAAACACCACAGTTAGTCGGAAGGTTGTTACCTATACAGGGAAATTCATATTGTGGGTGTGTATTTTAATTACAGTGGCAGCATATGAAAAATGAAGTATGACAAAACAAAACAATACAGGATAAGACAAAGTAAAGTATACAGAATTATTTTAAATCACATTTAGCAGTATATGAAGTTAAAAGGAAAACCCCCTTCTCAGAGCTCCACTTGATATCTGCGACCATTCCTTGACTCAGTGTGATTCCTTCCAGAACTTTCCCTTTGTCAACACAAATATATGTATATATGCATTTGCTGTACAAAAATGGGATTATACAATGCATATTATCCTGCAGCTTGCCATTCATTTGATTTAAATGATCACATTTATTTTTTTTTTTAAGATTTTATTTATTTATTTGACAGAGACACAGTGAGAGAGGGAACACAAGCAGAGGGAGTGGGAGAGGGCTTCTCGTGGAGCAGGGAGCCTGATGTGGGGCTCAATCCCAGGACCCTGGTGGGATCATGACCTGAGCCAAAGATAGACGCTTAACCACCTGAGCCACCCAGCACCCCTAAATGATCACATTTAAATAATCACAAAAATTGAAGTTGACAAAGATGAATAACATTAGATGTATTGTCTCCAGCTCCAGTTCTTACCTCACAAATTGCCAGATTGTTAGTCAACCTTTAACCTCATTAGTATATACTTTTTCAATATATCAAAGCAATTTTCAATTGATAATGTAGAAGATATAAGAAATGCTTTTAAAACTTCTGCATTGTAGTTGTTTCCCCTAAAATTAGTAAAAGAAAAAAAAAAGCTTTTAAAGGAAAACTATATTTACAATCAAGAGATCATATAGGGTCGGGACCAAAACAATATATTCAAAACCATAAAAAGGTACAGGTTTAAATGTAACTGTAAACATTTTGTTTGTATTTTAACCAATACCTTAAACTTTTTCTAAGATGATTCTTTACTTTTCCCTATTCATCTTGAGACCCCCCAAATAGGGCTAGGAATACTTTCCTTGCTACATTTTAAGGCAGGTCCCTGAGTGGAAAATAACTCATTGCTACATTTCCCAAAGACAAAAAGAAACATTGAAGAAACATAAGCATTTGGCAGAAGACAGTTGAGGTCCACACCATGCAAATGGAAACCATCATTGGAGTTGATAGTCAATCCTTCACTTTCCCATATCCTGGGTAGGGTATAAACTTGAATATTAGCATTCTATGGCTGCACCATTTCCATTCTTCATCCCCTTTGTGGTACATGATAATAACAGTATCTGTTCATAAAAATCATGTTTTGGGGGGGTTCACTTCCTATAAAAGCCCCGAGAGGGGAGCCAGTTAAGTGTCCGACTCTTGATTTCCACTCAGGTCATGATTTCAGGGCTGTGAGATGGAGCCCTGCCTCAGACTCTGCACTCAGCGGGGAGTCTGCTTGAGATTTTCTCTCTCCCTCTGCCCCTACCCCCACTCCCTTATGCTCTCTCTCTAAAATAAATCTTTAAAAGCCCAGAGAACAAGGACTGCAGTAGTAGGAAATCACGCACCCATTAGAGCTTCTAATCTAGGCTTGTTTTATCAGCTTGGAAGCCTGGCGGAATTTGCCTTACAAATTCAGGTCAACGGGGTCATCTGTTTTCCAACAGATATGAAAATAATCCCAGCTGTTTAAAACATCTGGTGGGCAAGCTAGGAGAACTATTTAAACGACTCACCATGTTGCAAATGAACAATTAAGAGCCGTCCCTAGGCTCTAACTCAGTACAGCTATTTGAGGATGTCACCTGAAGACTTCTCATTCCTTCAGCTGATTAAAAACCACTGTGCAGGGGCACCTGGGTGGCTCAGTCATTAAGCGTCTGCTTTCAGCTCAGGTCATGATCCCAGGGTCCTGGGATGGAGCCCTGCATTGGGCTTCCTGCTCGGCGGGAAGCCTGCTTCTCCCTCTCCCACTCCCCCTGCTTGTGCTCCCTCTCTCACTGTGTCTCTCTCTGTCTAATAAATAAAAATTCTAAAAAAAAAAAAAAAAAAAACCACTGTGCAAAGGCTTCTTCTCTTTCCATGCAGAAAGGACTATGGAAAAGGACAGAAAATCACCCTATAACTTTCTGCAAAAATGGAGCATTTGAGAAGTCAATGTATATGTTTTATTTTTCACATGAACAGTTTTATATTCATTCCTAACAAAGTTAAACAAAGCCAGGCTAAAAAGCAAAACTGCTGTCTGGTTATAGAGAGGGCGGATTCTGCTTGCTGCATTTCTATTCTGACCACAGTTACTATTCCAAGAAAGAATGACTTTATTCTACTTTGCATTTTCATCATTGTCTTTGTGTCCTACAATAGCATTAATTTCATGACAGTTTTATATTTATTCTCAGAAGACTGAATTATCAGAATTTAAATATATTATTATGTTGTTATGTTAATATGTTGTTATATTTTATCACTTACGTTCTTTGAAGGATTTGATGGGTGGTGTAGTTTTTTCGTAAAGGTTCTTGATAAAATATGTGGTTAAGAATCAGTTACCTATTTAAACAACTAAAAATCGAAATAATTTGTCATAAAATGTAGTGTTCCTTCAGATTTTACAACAGAATGTAGAAGACGTTAATTATCTTTAAGCATTCATATTCTCAAGACAATAAAAAGAGGGAAGGAATCTCCATAGAGGTCAGACTCATCAGAGTAATTTTAAAACTCTAAATTGAGTGCACAACTATATATGTTTCAGGATTTTACTTGACATTATGAAAGACTTATTTTTGGAAGCACTTAATTTTTTAAATGACAGTGGGGACCTCCAGAGGAGAAGCATAACTCACTAGGGAGAGAAGCTTCCAGATGTCATGCTTGTTAGAGGTACGGTTCCTTGTATACACAAAAATCCTATTTTTAAATGCTGAGTGTAGGAATGACTGCACCATATTTGTTACATGCTGATGCATTTAGGCATGTTAGTGCATTCAGTATTTTAAGTGCAGTCCACAGGGACCAAAGCCCATGGAACCCAACTGAATGGCAAACTGTATGGTAGAATACTGTTGACATTGGCATTTCTCTTTCCGGATGTATACCTCTAAGAATCAAATCTTTGTATATTCTCTTAGAACTGGCCAAGCTATAAAGGTCATAAACATTTGAGGGTAATATGCAGTAAGCACCACACAGTGATTCAGAAGGCATGGATTCTAGTCTTTTTTCACGTACTTGATTGATTTTTTAAAAACTTTTTATAGCCTTTGACCTATGTTTGTTTTCAAATTCTAGGGGCGAGAGAAAGCCAAAAATAGATCTTTTCAGGACCTGTGTTGCTGCTATCCCCCGACTGCTTCCTGATGGAATGTCAAAACTTGAACTTATTGACTTGCTGGCTAGGTAAGTGAGAACTGCCGTGGGTGTATTTGATTAAACTGATTGTAATCCTTTGTCATGAGTCCTAAAAAAAAAAAAAAAGAATGATTATTAAAAGTTGACAAATATTTACTAAATGAGGCATTATTCTAGGTACTATGTATAGGTAAGGAGAAATAAAAAAATGTTTTTTGTCTTTTCCCCATGTTCAAGGGGCTTAAAATCCAACGTAAAAGCGAATACGTAAGTTCATAAGGTAACTAACAATCCAAGGCCTGAAATTGTGCAAACTAATGGCACAAAAAGTGTGATACGTGAGTTCGGTGGGTAGAGGGATTACTAGGGACTGAGGAAGTCAGCAGATCAGTCCTGGGAGAAGGTGGAGGTTGAGATAGGACTCAGAAAGGAAAAGCATGACATGAACAAGGGCACAGGGGTGGGGCCAGGAAATGAGGAGATGAATCTGCCTGGAGAAGAGTTCATTCAGGGTCTGATTCCCAGTCTGACGCCCATAGACCCCCAGGGGGCCAAGAAGGTGGGTAACAGGGATCCTTAACTAATTTTAGTGCTTCAGAAAGCTTCCAAAAGCCATATATGTATCACCCTCCCAACATTGTCTATGAGAACGCACAGTCCAACTAGAACCTCAAGTTAATTTGTTTTAAGTGAAATTATGTCGTTACAGTGAAATAAGTGTCATTTTTCTCATGTTGGTATGAAGTTCTAGCTGATAGTTATGTGTGTCTTTAATTTAAAAATCAGAAGTGACACTACTTAAAAGCAATTTAGAATATGAAATCCTTAGAAACATGGGGCACATGAAGGGAATGGAATGAGGAAGAACAAAATCATCCTTAATTTGAAAAAAGAAAGAAAAAGAAGGAAGGAAGGAGAGAGAGAGAAAGAAAGAGAAAGAAGGAAGGAAGGAAGAAAGAAAAGAAAGAAAAGAAAGAAAAGAAAGAAAGAAAGAAAGAAAGAAAAGGGAATTTAGAAAGCCAATGATGAAAAGACCTAGAAATAAGACTGGAGAGATAGGGGCGCCTGGGTGGCTCAGTCTTTAAGCATCTGCCTTCAGCTCAGGTCATGATCTCAGGGTCCTGGTATCGAGCCCCGCATCAGGCTCCCTGCTCAGTGGGAAGCCTGCTTCTCCCTCTCCCACTCCCCCTGCTTGTGTTCCCTCTCTTGCTGTGTCTCTCTGTCAAATAAATAAAATCTTTAAAAAAAAAAAAAAAAGACTGGAGAGATAGATTTTCAGTTAATCTTTACTATTAGCTGAGGCATTTGGACCGATGGAGTTTTAAGTGAGAGAATAATATGATAAAAAATATTTTAGGCTGGTTAATCTGATAATGGTGGAATAGAAGAAAGCCCAGAGAAGGATAACAAATATTAATGTTGACTGAATGAAAGATGCGTTATGCATGACCTCGTTTGCCCGCATTCGCTAGCCCTCGGAGAGCACACTTCCCATCAATATCCAAATGAAATAACCCAAGCCCTGGTCTCACGTGACTGCAGACCACCCATGGCCGCCCCACGGCTTCTGAGTATCTCCACGGAGCACCATGCTCCTGGTGATCGTGGTCATCATGCCCTCTGCTCTGGATGGCCAGTTTGGACTCCTATTGATCACTCCCTGCTGTCAGTTAATATCATTGTAGCCACTGCCCTCCAAGCGTAGACACAGCTGCCCCTTTCCTCCTGCCGGTCACCACTGGCACAGGACGGTGCTGGCTTGTGAGGTTGACTGTTTCAAGCCCTGGTGCTCTCTGACCAAAGCTGTCCACCCTTTTAGCTGGCTTTGGTCACTGCTACCTGTAACCCCTTCTTTCCTGTCATCAGCAACCTCCATTCCACGTGTCCTTCTTTCTTCCATTCCATAGTTTAGGACATATTTTAAGAAGATTATGAAGTTAAAAAAAGATTTGCAGTCTAGGATTTTGCTGTGGGCTAACAACCAGAATGTGAGCGAAGAACACATTCATTGGAAGTGGGGAAGCAGTGGAAGAGAGGGAAACGTAAGCCTGGATCACAAAGGGGCTTCCAGCTCTGGGTGAGAAGTTCTAAAGAGGAGCAAAGGGTAGATTTCCAAAGAATAAGAAACATGGTGATTTGGGAGTGGGGGAAGCTGAGGAAGAAGAGGCTAAGATACTACAATATTGAGTGTCCCAAGATGCTGGCAAAGCCAGAGAGTAAGGAAATGCTGAGAGGCAGGTGTCAGGTGCCAAGGTTACCCAGAAATGTAAGAGCAGCCCGTCCCTGTGCCAGGGATAGCGGTGGACGAGCTGCGTGAGTAGGAGTCCAGTGTGCACAGAAGAGGGGTTGCTGAGTGAAGGGGCTGGATGTGGCAGTGAGAAATTAGGGGACAGAAGACTGTTCCTCATGGCCTGTGAGCTTCCAGAGTATGGAAGAGCACCATCTGAGAGATTTGGAGGAAATACCAAAAAATGGGAATGAAATGGAATCATTTGGAAATCCTGAATTTTGTATCCCTGCTTTTGCCATTTTACTAGCCATGTGACCTAGACAAATTATTTAAGCCCTCAGACGTTTTTCCTTGATAAAATTGGAATATTACTGGGGAGCCTGGGTTGGCTTAGTGGGTTAAGCATCTGCCTTCGGCTCACGTCATGATCCCTGGGTCCCAGGGATCAGGCCCCGCTCAGCAGGGAGTCTGCTTCTCCCTCTCCCTCTGCCCCTCCCCTCACTCCTGCTCTCTCTCTCTCACACTCTTTCTCTCTTTCTCTCTCAAATAAATAAATAAAATCTTTTTTTTTTAAAGATTTTATTTATTTATTTGACAGAGAGAGACACAGCGAATGAGGGAACACAAGCAGGGGGAGTGGGAGAGGGAGAAGCAAGGCTTCCCTGTGGAGTAGGGAGCCTGATGCGAGGCTCGATCCCAGGACCCTGGGACCATGACCTGAGCTGAAGGCAGACGCTTAACGACTGAGCCACCCAGGTGCCCCAAATAAAATCTTTTTTAAAAATTGGAACAATACTGCCTCTTTCATAAGATGGTGGAGAAGGCCACGTGTCATAGACATGCGCTTTGGTTAATCCAGGGGAAAATGTGTCAGCAGGGAAAAAGCAGCTATCAGTTAAACTGAAGCAGAAGGAAAGTTCGCTGACGTTGGTGAAGTTCTAATTGGAGATGATTATGTGCACGAGGCCTTTGAAATACTAATTTTTTTTTAAAGATTTTATTTATTTATTTGAGAGAGAGAATGAGATAGAGCATGAGAGGGGGGAGGATCAGAGGGAGAAGCAGACTCCCTGCTGAGCAGGGAGTCCGATGCGGGACTCGATCCTGGGACTCCAGGATCATGACCTGAGCCGAAGGCAGTCGCTTAACCAACTGAGCCACCCAGGCGCCCTGAAATACTAAGTTTTTTAAATGTCACACAGTGTTCAGGTACAGCCCCTGACACTATTTTGCTGTGACTCTGTGTGGGAGACTCTTACCCCTGGATCACTCTGATCCCCGAATCCAGTGATGCCTGGATCTGCAGACCATGGTGCCAGGCAGGCCAGAAGGGAGTTCTGTTAGACGTGGTTGGAATGTCAGTGCTATTTATGGTGCATCGTGTTTATTATTATGTACATTCTGACAAAGCTCAAAGCAATGGGTACTGTTTTTATGAGGGGAAAGAGCAAATAAACATTCTTGAGAGTTCAAGGCTTAGAAATCAAGAAAGTGACTGTACTTATATGGGAAGCCCATGAAGAGGCCTTTTCCATAGACTTTAAAAGAAGCTGGAGGCTGTTCTCCCCAAGGGAAAGATAATGGAGTGCTCGACCTACACATTGGGTCCTGTTAACCTATGAGAAAAATGAGCCCCTTCAGATCTCCTTGAGAGGGTCAGAGGACAAAATGAAGAAATTCAACAGCAATAAATGTGGATTTCCAGTCTGTAGGTACTTTATTCCCCCAGAGTCCACTCACATTTGGACTGAGTTGACTCTTGAGATGATACACAGTCTAGTCAGAGAGGTATGAGAACTTTTAGTTCAGATGCTTCACGGTTACATCCATGGTACATTTCTACTGGAAAAAAACTTGGTTTTCTTTATTTTTTTTAAAGATTTTATTTATTTGAGAGAGAATACAAGTGGGGGAAGGGGAGGGACAGAGGGAGAGGGAGAAGCAGACGCCCCCCTGAGCAGGGAGCCTGACGTGGGTCTCGATCCCAGGACCCTGGGACCATGACCTGAGCAGAAGGCAGATGCTTAACTGACTGAGCCACCCAGGTGCCCCTTGGTTTTCTTTATAACTGGCAAAATAAGACCAACATTCACACCAGCCCTCTATCCCCAATCCCCAGCTCAGTTCCCTGAATAAGGAGTTTCAAGGATATATCCCACATGACTGTCCCCAAGGCCCCTTCCCAGCATTTCAAGTAATGGCTAAATCACAGATACTCTAACTTCAGACTTCTGTTAGTGTGTTTAGCATGACAATGTTGTGTGGAATGAACCGGTAAACCCCTTTCTCCACGTTACTACATTTTTTATTTTGTGTATTGCTCAGCCCACTTTTAATGGCCAAGTGTGAGGAATCTTTCTACTTAGGCTCCATGGAAGCTCCACAGGCCCTCCTGACATCACGATAAGATCCCTGGGGAGGATTTCCTTCCTGCTCTCACAGAGCCTGCCCTTCCCAGTTGTCTGGGTGCTCCCAAGATTCTCCACATAGGAGGGGAGCTTACTTGTGTCCTTGGCCATAGGCATCGTTTTTCTCTGACTGTCCTCCCAGGTGTTTCCTGCTCTGTCCCTTGACCACAGGAAGGACCTTTCCCTCAACGGTCTACAGGCTCCCATCCTCTGTCACTTCCCGCAAGACTACATATTCACGAAGGGGTTGCTGTTCAGCTTCTGCCCCCCCCTTTCAACAATTTGTCATGAGGTTGTGAGAATCAAATAATGCATATAAATAATTTCACATAGTGCCTAGAACACAGTAAGCTCTCAGCAAATGTTAGTTATTATTTTTAGGCATCTTTACATTTGAATAACAGATTATGCCATGATGTACAACGTACAATGCGTTTTCATGCACACATTTAAGCTGGGCATACATTTATTCCTATTTTCAGAGAAGGAAATTTGAACTTCAGAAGAGTAAAGTTGGTTGCCCAAATGTACAGAATTTTCCTGCAGCCAAATGGCAGTGACAAATGTCATTGGTTTGATTCAAAGTGACAGATAAACACTATTTATGCTGTGTTTCCTTATAATTTGTGGCAATTTATGAAGTAATGCACACACAATTCCACAATCTTCTGTGGTACCTGAAAAATATTTGTCATTTAGCATTTACCATTCGCTTTTCAGTATATGTCTGTACAGTGGAAGGTGGCTGGTTGTTTTGAGTAGCTAACTGAGAACTATAGTCTTAATTGCATATAATGCTTCAATAAACCACTTAATCTTATTTCTTTAATCTATTTTATTTTAATTGAGATGCAGTTCAGAGCACTGTGCATAGATGGAAGTTCATTCTTTAATACCTGCAGAGAAAACATTCCAACCACTTCTGGTGAACTATTCCAAAGGCTAACCATCCACCTGTCAGCATATCCCTCCTTTTGGAAACCATTGTCTCCTGGGCTTCACTATAAAACCATTTCTCCCTCTGCTGCCCTTGGTGATATTACAGGACAGCGAGTTCCTCACCTCTTCCTAACAACCATTTGTTTATCCTGCCACAGTTAAGAATGGGCAGTTTCTCCTAATGGATCTTTTTCTTCTGAATTTGGTTTGTGAATTTGAAATCACTTCCTTCTGACTCGTGTACCTGTACACAACAAAATTATTCAAAAGTACTAAGCTGATCCCATGTGAATCTGAAGCTCACCTTTATGGAAGTATTTTCCACTGGAAGTCATCTATAGAAGCTTATTCTCTAAAACATTCAGGACCATAGATAGGTATAAATATAATAAATAGAAATGATGAACTTAAGATGGGAAGATGACTTCAAGTTTTTTATAAATTAGCATTTTTTTGTTTTGTTTGTTTGTTATAAACTAGTATTTTTAAACCATGGGCTGCAAAATGACTCAAGGCTGTTGTTTATAGAGTAATGTTTCCTCCCAAATGGGTGGGCTTTAGGCCCTTTACCCCAGCTTTAACTCAAATTTTGTGTTATACTTAAAATTTGGGGGAAAAAAATACAGCTGCTGATTAAAACACAAAGTTTGTAAATTCCTGCCATAGACAGTCCTTAATTGGAAGCCCAGGGTAAAAGCTTCTACATTTTCCTTCAGCAACTGTGATCCCCACAAAAACTTTAGACTTTGTGGGCTAAGTCTAACCTGAAGAATCAGATCTTCCTTCTCAGCAACTTCCTAGAACATCACTTGCTTTTGGAACAAGAAATATGTTTTCCCTGACTTGATATATATCTGCTCATTAATGAGCTTTATGCCTGGTTTACAGTGTCAAATTTGGACCAGTTAGTGTGCTTTATGCTTCAGAGAATAAGGAAGGTGTTTGCTTTTCAAGTTTTGAAATCATGTTTATTCAAAAACATAGGACTGTACCAGACTTGTTTAGATTAAGGGTTAGAAGTCCTGGGCTGGAATCCTAGACTTTGAGGAAGTTCCTACATGGTCTGGGTCCAAGTGTTTTCTTCCCTTCATTGAGGGTACTATCTGCCCCGTTTGTGGGGGCCCCCAATGACTCAGCCATTTTCTTCTCTGACATTGAACGCCTCCGGGCTGCTGAGTGCTGGAAATTCTATCTCCTCGGTGTCTTTGATCTGTCTCCCTTTCTCACTACTTCTCTGCCTTGGGCCAACCCCCCCCCCACCACCACCAACAACAACTTGTTCCGAAGTCACTGCAGTGACCTCCTAGCTGGTCTCTGCTCCAACTCTAGTTGCTTCTCCAAGGCATCCTCCATATTCCTGCCTATTTTTTGTTTCAGATGTGAATCTAATCATGTTATTTCCCCTATATCTTTCAAGATACAGCTCATTTTTTTTCTAATAATAATAGCTACCAGTTACTGAGTGTTTGCTACACACTCAGTGTGGTGGTACATGCTGCATGTGGGTCATCTTCATGAACCTCACAACAAGTTTATGAAATGCAAGTATAATTATTGTCCCCATTTCCCAAATGAGGCTCTGAGGCTTAGAGAGATTGACTAGCACAAGGTTACATAGCTAGTAAGTGACAGAGGCAAGACACTGAGCTGGACATTCTGATTCCAGAGCACACACCCTTAACCCCTTCCCTAATGTATTGCCTCCCTGGGTGGCCTGCAGACCCTTCACTGAGCTGCCCCTGCTTCCTCTCTAGCACCATTTCACTCCTTGCTCCTGCAAGCTCCCCAGCCAATAGACACAGCCCTACTGAACTCCATATCCGAAGGGGTTTGTGTCCAAATCTCAGGAGGTCTCAAAAATATTTGTTTCTTAAATAAATGAATAAAAGAACCTATAAAACATGGTGTTAACTGATGGTTCATACCAATGTCATGATTTAATATTATTATGGTATTATAGGTTATACCACCAATACCCAAGTTGACTTGGGTTTTCTCAACCTTGACACTATTGACATTTTGGTCTAGATAATTCTTTGTTGTAGGGAGTTGTCCTGTGCATTTTAGGATGTTTAGCCACATCAGTAGGTTCTGCTTACTAGAGAGATGATGGAAGCACTCTCGGAGTTGTGACAATCAATAATGTCTCTAGACATTACCAAATATCCCTTGGTGAGGCAAAACCAATTGTGGACCGTTAATCTAACCCTTAATTGCTCATTTTCACTGAACTTCTGGATAAGTCCCTTAGTTTCTCTGGTACTCAGTTTTCTTATCCTTAAAAGTGATAGGGTTTGATACTAATTTATTCTGTAGTCAACATTGTATTAAAAAGTATTCAGATATCGCTGAATGCCAGGTAATATTTTAGATTCCATCCTGAAACGAAAAAAGGACATTAGTGAAAAACTAGTGAAATCTGAATAAAATCTGTAGTTTAGTTAATAGCATTGCACCCAGGTTAATTCCTTAGCTCTGAGAAAAGTACCCTGGTTCTATAAGGTGTCAACATGAGGGTAGCTGAATGAAGAATAGACGAGAGGGTGACCCATTCTTGAGACATGAATAAAAGCAGAGAGCTCTATTTGTTCCATCACAAATCTAAAAGAAACATTAATAAACTAAAGGCTTTTATTGTCTTTTACTCATTTCACAGGCTCTCTATTCATATGGACGATGAGCTGCGACATATTGCACAAAATTCTCTTCAGGGTTTACTTGTTGACTTCTCAGACTGGAGAGAAGATGTACTATTTGGCTTTACCAACTTCCTACTTCGGGAAGTCAATGACATGCATCACACGCTCCTTGATTCATCCCTGAAGTTACTGCTCCAGCTGCTCACCCAGTGGAAACTGGTCATACAAACTCAAGGAAAAGTCTATGACCAATCCAACAAGATCAGAAATTCAGAGGTGATTTTCACACTCTTCCCACCAATTTATATTTCCTAATATAGTATATGTGTAAATAAGTTGCAGCTTGGAGAACCTTTGGAGCTCTTACTTCCAGCTACCTAGGAAGTTTCTCCCTGGTGGTGGCCCTTAATTTTTCCAACTTGGGTAAATTGTGACCAAGAAACTCAGGGTTGATATACCATCAGGTTAAATTTGTTATCATTCACCAGGCCATTCAGAGAGTGGAAATTGCTTATTTCAGAGAATTATGATTATAAATCTCTAAGAGCAAATGACTGTAAGCATGGATATAGAGCCGGGTATGGATATGCCTATTGAGCTCGATATGGATATGTATATAAAAGTTAGCTGCCCACCAGTTGTTTTTTAATCCTAGCCTACAACATATTGGTTGCATTGTCCAATATCCATAGAGAAGAAAATGCAGTCTTATGGTTTCTTTATTCCTTCCCACCTCAGTCCTAAATGCTAAAAATGAATGACAACATTTTGAAGAGCAGGTTATGGAGAAGTTGTCAGAGGAGAACAAGGGCAGTGGTGAACTTGACATTGGCAATGAGCAGATGGAGACAGGGCCTGGCGAGGGAAGAGCACAGCTGAGATTTTGAGGAACATGGAGGCTCAGGGGAGTACAACAGCACTGGGGGAACAGCCAGGATCCCCGATCCTAGATCATTCCTGTTTCCCTGTGTTGTACACATACCAAAGGATGATAGGTAGAAAAACAAGGGTTATGTGAGCTTGTCAAAGGAAAACTGAAACGAATGTGGAATCTGCCCTGTTGTCTGGCTTGCTTTTGCTTTAGAGCTACTTCATTGTGGCTTTGGGAACTTTCAGAACCCACCTCATAAATGTTCACACACCCAGATTAGAATCAAACACAAGAAACTAGTAAGTACGTGTGGTTAGAAAGTAAATGTTTGAAAATTCAATTGAAGGGTCTCCTCAAGTCTATAGAGCATCTGAGTCGAAACAAATGAGGCCACTTTGACTCAATTTATAGTGTCATCTCAAATGGTATATGGATGGAAGCTGGTTTGTTCTTATTAATATTAATAGCCTTTGAAAGTTTTCTCTTATCAGAGATAACAGATGGTTGATGGTATTCCAAAGTAACAATGGGTCTCTTGAAAGAAAAAAAGGGATCTATGATCTGTCATGAATAATAATGAATTTACAGTCCTGCCTGGTTATAAGTCATTGCAATTTAATATTATGAGATCACATGTGCCAAAAGATGCACATATGAGTAGTTTCTTCTTCTTCAGTTGTTATTTTTCTGAATATAGAATGTGTTCTTATTGCCCGACAGCTGATTGCAAATGGCTCCAGCCACAGAATTCAGTCGGAGCGGGGCCCCCACTGCAGCGTGCTTCACGCTGTGGAAGGCTTTGCTTTGGTTTTACTCTGCAGTTTCCAGGTGGCCACACGCAAACTGTCCGTTTTAATACTCAAGGAAATTCGAGCTTTATTTGTTGCCCTGGGTCAGCCTGAGGTATGGATTCTCCTTCTGAATTTTCTAATTCATTTCTTTCTTTTGAAGTTTAGATTAAAATCTGTGAATAATGCATTACGAGTTTATGTGCCTCCATGTCACACATGATGTCAAAAAATATTCACCATGGGTTTTTGATTATGAAAGACCACTCTTGATCTCCACGAGATATGTCATATATTCTGAGAGCAATAGAAAAGACCATTCCTGATTCTCCAAGAGGTTGTCCTTGGTTAAGCAGTGAAGAATTTTAAGATTAAGTCATAGATCATTTTCCTTCATAATGTTCAGCGCACGTCAAATTAAGAAGACATTATTACATTTCTGTTAGAGAATGAACTTGAAAAAATAATGAGTTCCATTTTACATGATCAAGGTATCAAACAGTCTGGCTAACTAAAATTTGTTTAATTTCAGTAATCTTAAAATTACAAGAAAATATGTCCTCTTGAGACAGGAGAAGTAAGCCAATTATTAAGCACGGTCGGCCAGCTAATGTCTGCGCTTGGTCAAGGGCTATATGCGCTTGTTCAGATGTTAAGGCTCATCACCTGCCAGCACAAGTGACCGAACCATAAGTTGCATAAGTTGATGAAAGAAGGACCAGCCTGTTATGTCACATACTTCAGAAAAATGTTACTTTCCATTTTCCTGTTTTAAATCCCTGAACTTGGTTTTCCGATCCACAAAATGGTCATTGTCTTTACCCAGTATTTTCAAATTCATCACAATCCTTTCTGTTCACTTTTCTTCAGATGGCTTGGTGATATATTTTAGGACATCTGTGGTATCTGGTAAATGGATATCCAAGACATGCTGTATTTTGGTAAACCTGCATTAAATCTCTAACTCTGATAGGAATGATAATCATTACCATGGGCGTGTCCGGCATCGTGCTGTGTGCTACACATAGTATCTCACTTAACCTTCACAATAACCTAAAAATTAGTAGTATTTTACCCACTGTACAGATACAGAGGCTGAGGTTTAGGGAGATTAAATGCCTTAACCAAAAGTCAACAGGGAGGACATGACACAGCCAGAACTGAAAGTCACATATATATGCCTCCAGAGCCCAATGTTCTTTTTAAAGTACAGTTGACCATAATTGCTATATTAGTTTCAAGTATAAAACCCATGCTCTTAATTTCTATTCCAAGACTGTGTTAAGAACACTTCTCGGGCGCCTGGGTGGCTCAGTTGGTTAAGCGACTGCCTTCGGCTCAGGTCATGATCCTGGAGTCCCTGGATCGAGTCCCACATCGGGCTCCCTGCTCGGCAGGGAGTCTGCTTCTCCCTCTGACCCTATCCCCTCTCATGCTGTTTCTCTCTCTCTGTCAAATAAATAAATAAACAAAATCTTTAAAAAAAACAGAACACTTCTCATACGTTGCTCTCGTCTACCAGCCACAACTTTGTTTCCGTACAATTTTTTTTTTTTTAATTGAGGTGTCATTGACCTACAAGATTATACTAGTTTCGGGTGTACAACATAATGAACCTATATTTGTTTACACTGTGAAATGATCCCCACCATAAGTCCAGTTAACATCCGTCACCATACAGAGTTACAGAATTGTTTTCTTGTGATGAGAACTTTTAAGATCTCTCTTAGCACCTTTCACATATGTTACACGGTATTATCACCGATAGTCACCATGTCGTACATTATATCCCCGTGACTGACTTATCTGGTAGCTGGAAGTTTTTACCTTTTGACTCCCTTCACACATTTCACCCACCCCACAACCACCAATCTGTTCTCTTTATCTGTGAGCTTGTGTGTTTTTTTTTCCCAGCCACAATTGTTTTGTAACCGTTCTCATTCATACATGAATAATGGTATTCCAAGACTTTCCTGTAAGGCTTCGAAAGTAGATAATTTTATAATTCTGAGCTTCTCTATAATAAAGGGTGGCAAACATATACATATCCATATATGGATACACACACATGCAAACACCCACCCACACACACACACACACACATATATATGTAATATGTACACTATTTGTGTAGAAGAATTTTCCATAAGATGCTCTCTCCCATACTCTGCAGTTTGCTTCTTTTACCAAATAGCTGTACACAACAAAGATACCACAGAGTGTGTGGTCAGTCTCCAATGCATTTTCTTTGGAACTAAAATTCAATCGCAGTCAACAATCTATCAGTTATTTTAGCAGAGGAGTGACTCAAGCAAGTAGCCTTTTAGTGGTCCAGCAAGGCATATTCTTCTGGGGTTTCCATCCCTAAAATTTCATGACAACATGAACCCTCTGCTGGATGATGTATGGCACCGGTGTTTAGATCCTTGCATACATGTGCAACTTATTGAAATTCAAGTCCGTGTCTTTACAGTACAACGTGAAGTTGGAGCTCTAACCATCTTCCACTGAAACTTGAAAGATTAAACTCAGAATCACAGGGAATTTTATCTACTGCCTTTCACCATCTTGGCACTCACTTTTCTGTGACAAAACTCTTATCACTATCTTGCAAGCTGTTCTGCTTCATGTACCAAACAAACGCAGTGGGGTGGGTGGGAAGGATTCTTTTTCCCATGGAGAGTAATTGCGCACCCTTTTACAGGACGATGACAGGCCTATGATTGATGTCATGGATCAGCTAAGTTCGTCCATTCTCGAAAGTTTCATTCATGTAGCAGTTTCAGATTCGGTAAGTACTGATTCTAATTGTTCTCAAGTGTAAGCTCCGGACCTATCTGAAAAAGAGACAAAGAAAAATGATGTGGAAGAATTCTGGGGTTTCGTGTCAGATAATAAACTGACACAACAGTACTTGTGAAAACAAGACAAGGTTTTCAGATACTAGCTTAGGAAACGTTCAGATAAAGTTCAAACAAAATTTGAACCTTAGGAGTATAGATATTTTACAAACAGCAATTTCAAGAAAAATTGCTCAAGATTCTTTAACTCTTTATTTATCATGCTCATATCATGCTCAACACCATTATGTAACTTATATGTGATGCTTTAGACAGTTTACAGTGTGCTTTCATATTTATTATCTTTTTTGACCCTCCTAGGTACTGAAACTCAAAAAATATTAAGGGGCGGGGCCATAGTCACACAGAGAAGTGTTAGGTCCCAGACTTGACCCTAGTTGGACTCCGAATCTAGGACACCTTTATCTGTCAGTCAAATACATTCTTCCCTTTTTAAAGAGCATATTGGCAACTTTCAATTTCCTGAACAAATTAAAGGGAAATTGATACTGATATTAATTATCTGATTTTTTAAAAAATCAGTCTAGGGTGCCTGGGTGGCTCAGTTGGTTAAGCGACTGCCTTCAGCTCAGGTCATGATCCTGGAGTCCCGGGATCGAGTCCCACGTCGGGCTCCCTGCTCAGCAGGGAGTCTGCTTCTCCCTCTGACCTTCCCCCTCTCATGTGCTCTCTCTCTCTCTCTTATTCTCGCTCTCTCAAATAAATAAATAAATAAAATCTTTAAAAAAATAAAATAAAAAATCAGTCTAGTGCAGGAAGGGGACCTGGATTAATTTCAGCTCACTAGCTAAAAAGAGACAGTGCAGATCGGGGACCGTTCACAGCATCCACATTGTTGATGCCCCTTGTATCTTCTTGTCAAATAACTATAAATGAACACAGACATATCTGACAAATAGCTATAAATGAATACAAGGCCTTTTCGTGGTCTCTTTCTGAGACTGAGCACAGATCCCTACCTTTAGTGGCCCTGTTCTTGCTTATGGTTGTAGTGCTAACGATCATTCCTCAAACTATTAAGCCGGGCCGGGCAGACTTTCACAGTGATATTGCATAACCCTACTTCTTTTAGAAATTCAGTTTGGGTTAACATGGAATGGAGGAGTCAAGTTTAATTGTCTTATAGCCATATTTTCTTTGCCTGCAGATGATATTCATGTGATTATGTTCTGTTTATCAGGATCAAAATCTTGAGCCAGGGGTTACTAGATCAGCAATACAGCACTTAGGAAGATACACAGAAAAGGGAGAAGTGGGATGTGCCCGCTTTGTACCAGGTGTTTCTACGTTCCTTATCTCACTTAGTTCACCTAAAGATTAGGTGAGATTAGCATTATAATTCCCAAGTCATAAATTAATATCTCCCAGACAGAGACTCTGGGATGGTCAGTACTCTTCCCAGGTCACAAGCTTTGGGTGGAGCCTGTGTTGGAACCTCCTCTCTGGTTCTGAAGCTCAGGCTGTGCCCCCCTAGAGCCCATTAACCACTGAGATCACTAGTGACGCACCCGTACCCAGGGGAACCTGTAAACCCAGCAGATCATAAGGATCATTTTAACTGCCCGACAGTCATAAAGGTAATTGTCTCTCCTGGTACCACTGCTGAATTATTTGAAACTTGGTCTTCTCTAAACTTTGATATTCTGGACTTAAAAGAGAATGACACATACAAACTTATATGAGGTATAGATCAAAAAAGTTTTAGAATGTAGTATTGTTTTGGCTTGATACCACAGGACAAGAATAAGTAGGTCCCTTACCTCAAAGATCATCCGTGAAATGCCCTTCGTAAAAGGGATTGCATTTTGCCATCTCCCTAAGTCAAAGGGAAGGAAGTTTAGTCCAAGTAAAGATAAACAAGATTGTGGCTTTTAAAAGCCCAGGATATTAGTTACAGGGATAAAAACACATTGATGAATCTCAGAAGGTAATAATAGCTTTTAAAGAATTTTAAACGGCAAATCCAGGGTCGAGTTTAATTTAACTAAGGCCATATATTTTTCAACAAATATTTAATGAGCAGCTTCGGTGTCCTAATGCACAGTGCTGTGTGACGTTAAAACTGTACGAAATAGGACCCATGTCCCTAAACTCTGCCCTTCAGCTGCTTGCAGCCCAGCATAGGACACAGCAGTGTGGGAAGGGTGTTTCAGATTCAAAGCCTGGCCCATTGCAGAGGCGGTCAGGAAAAGCAGTATGGACAAAGGGGCTTTTAGGCTGAGCCCCAGTGAGGACATGTAATTTACTGTTGAGCATTGATTCATTGCCTACTTCTTGCCCTGCAGGCAACATTACCGCTGACCCACAGTGTGGATCTGCAGTGGTTGGTGGAGTGGAACGCAGTCCTGGTCAATAGCCATTATGACGTGAAGAGCCCTTCCCATGTCTGGATATTCGCTCAGTCGGTCAAAGACCCCTGGGTTCTCTGCCTCTTCAGTTTCCTGCGGCAGGAGAACCTGCCCAAACACTGCCCCACAGCCCTCAGCTATGCCTGGCCATACGCCTTCACTCGGCTCCAGTCCGTCATGCCCCTGGTAGACCCCAAGTAAGGGAATTGCATGTCTTCCTCGGTGGTGTTGATCATTTGCCCTCTTACATTCTCCTTTTATCTAACAGATTGGCATATTATAATCCTCTCTAGTTTCTGTGTTTCCTAATACAGACTCCTAAACATGGAGTAAAAACTGGTCAAAAGTTCTTTTTTTTTTTTTCTTGTCCAGAGTTCGTGTTTTCTTTTCCTTAATAATCCCCAGTATAGACTGTCAGACCCTTACTGGTGAAAACAGTCTTCAAGTTCTATTCAACTTCCCATCCAGTGGAGACATTCCCTGTCCAGATTGTTCTTAACAGCATAGACAAGCCTTGACAGACAGTTTGTTCAACTCTATTTGAGCCCTTCCTAGGATCTTTATTTAGTAAGTGATATTTAAAGTCCAGAACTTACTTTCACTCCTGTTTTCAAATCCGTATTTCTAGTAGCCCAATTAATGCCAAGAAAACCAGCACTGCCGGCAGTGGAGACAATTATGTTACCTTGTGGAGAAATTACCTTATTCTTTGTTTTGGAGTTGCAAAACCCAGTATCATGAGCCCGGGACACTTAAGAGCGTCCACTCCAGAAATCATGGCGACCACACCTGATGGTACAGTGAGCTACGATAACAAGGTGACGTGACATGCTTCAGAAGAATTATTCTGTAAGGTTTTTTTTTAGCTTGTTTGTCTAGAGTTCACAGTGCACATTGCACTGTGCCTGCCATCTGGAGTCTGTGGGATCAGATTTTCATCCTACACATTTCTAAATTCCATTGAGCGTTGATGTGCATAATTTATTATTCCTCCCTGACAAGTGGAGAACTGAAGATAAAGAGAAGTTAAGAAACTTGCTTAAACCATAGAGTGACTTATATTTATTAGCGCCCTGAGGTTTGGTTCCTGCCCTACAAACCACATTTCTCTCACTCTTCGCCAAGTATTTGCCCTTAAACCATGCCTTGATTAAATGATCTTGTTAAGAATGGTTTTGTTGACTTAATTGGTTTTTTTTTTAAAAAAGAAGACTTATGATAAAAATATTCTTTAGAATTTGTGTCCCAGGTAAAAAATCCATTCATTGCGCCGTTTTGAAATTGATGTCTGTCTGTGTTTTTTTTTTTTTTTTTTCTTTCTTTCTGAAATGATGGCAGTGCTTTGGGATGTGGTTTAGTACTTTGAAACTGTTATAATGGAATCATCATTTGATTAAAGGAAGCATCTGTTACCATGTTACCTCTTTTTCACTTTTAATCAACTTGTTTCAGGCCATAGGTACCCCATCGGTGGGAGTTCTGTTAAAGCAACTGGTGCCTTTGATGAGACTAGAGGGCATTGAGATCACAGAGTCCTTAGTTTTAGGATTTGGAAGAACAAATTCCCTTGTTTTCAGGTACGGTCATCTCAATGAGGTCTTCTAAATTCATTCCTGCTGCTGCTCTCATTAATTTTTAGTTCCTGTTTTTAACTTGAGTTTGAGTTTGTGTTTGCGTGTTGGCATGTGCCTGGGGAGTTTATAGGCTTTGCTCCATTTCCTTTGTGTCCACTTGGCTTGACGTGCATGGAGCAAGCATCCTCGTGACTGCCTTCGCTTGTCCCCTGTGGTCCTTGCAGCTTTGATTTGACGTCTCAGATTTTATCTCATGTGCGCAAGCTTCTTTTAGAGAACCATAAGTGAAGATAATTCAGTGTCCATCGCCAGTGAGCCAGACTGTTCAGAGGCTTTGCTGTCAGAACAATGAGGTCTGCTCAGCGGCCGTTTATAAATGCAACAGGCTCTCACAGCTTAAGCATTGACAGAACCCTTTCAGGAGTATTCTGTTACACTGGCCCATCTCTTTAGAAGGTGCTTTAGCTGCCTTAATAGAACCATCATGTCTCACTTTCTGGATTCCTTACTCATTTCACACCTTTAATCAAATAACCATTCCATCTGAGGCAGTGTCAAAGCCTTTTGAAAGAGCCATCATAAAGTCTTAGCTCGGGCTGCCTCCGGTGACTTCAGCAAAGCAATGAGCGCCTATAAGCACAATTAAAATCCTGACTTTTTTTACATAGATAGAAAGGGAAAGTTCCAAGCATCTGCGAGAAACCCTATTTGAAAAAGAAAAATTAATGAGACATTTTAGAGGCCATTGAAAAAAAAAATCCGTTACATTATTCACATATACAGTCAGATTTTATTCTTAAAAAAAATAGTGAGTTCTGATACTTGAGTGACAGCTAACCAGTGTTTTACTCCTTACTACTTAAGTAGTTAAGACAAAGAATCATGTAGAAATACTACAGGAAAATAAGAAAAACAATTCCTGGAATTACCTAACATTCTTTCCCAAAGAGCCTAAGAACCTAACATTCTTTCCCAGGGACATGTGCTCTTGTACATCTTACCCCCTCAGTATTCCTCGGGTGGCTAAGATTATATAATTTATCAGCCATGTGGGTCTGGAAAACATAATGTCTCTGGGCCTCAGTTCCCTCACCTGTAAAATTGTTACAATAAATAAAAAACGTATCTAATAAACAAGAAAAATTATTATAATTTTAGAATCAATCTTACAGAGTGAGAGGATTAAATGTAAAAATGTATGAAAAAAATTAAAAAATAAAAAATGTATGCAGTAAATATTCAGCAAATGGTTGCTGTTGGAGGAGATCATTAATACTATTTCCATTTCTTGGATGAAGAAATGCTGGCATCTGTGTTAGAGAAATCTGAAATGGAATGCAGGTTTTCTGTCTCTCGGCACAGAATGCCATGAAGTGTACCTTCCTAACTTCGGATTTCCCTGGAGGATGATGTCTAATAGCACAAAACATCCAGCCAGAATATTGCAAGGTGCTCAGGCATAAAATACTTGGCAGCAGGCTAGAGCTCATAATTTTGTTGTCTTGACATAGCAGTTCATAAATTATTTCCCAAAGAAGACAAATAATTAGATTCACGGATAGAAAGCTGAGAACTGGAGATAATGGGAACAAGTGAAAGATAGATAGATAGATAGATAGATAGATAGATAGATAGATAGATAGATAGATGATCAAACTTATTTTTACTTCACTAGAGAAAAGGTTTTGATGAAAACCTCATTATTATAATACTTGCCATAATTTGCATTTATCCTATAGCTCAAATAACGGGTTTATCTTTGAACCTCCAAAAACACTTGATTTTAAAATCAACTGTCAGTTCCCTGAGCACAGATCCCAAAAGTAGTGCCATGACAACTGCCCCCGTCTCTTTTGCTCTAGTTAGACTGAAAATGTCTTCTGTGAGGGACTCAATTTTGTTTATCTTCATCCCCACTGCCTGTAGTAAAGTGTTTTGATTTTAAGAGTCACTTACAAAATATTGTTTGTTTTAGCCATTTAGAGAGGGTCTTTTGCCATAGAGGACTCCAGAACAGGAAATCAAAATCAAGTCAACAAATATGTATTGAGCCAAAATTATATACGTAACACTGGGATGAAAACCGGTAATACAAAGCTTAGGCCAATACCTAGTTCCAGTTCACCATGTGACTGAGAAACAGAAAGGCCAGGGTGCGGCATTTTGAGGTCAGAAGCAAAGTGAGAAAAGTACATGACTTAGGATTGAATGGATATATTTGGTGACAAACTTGGTGTCAATAATAATGAATTTCAAATGTTGACATTTTTCCTCCGTAGAGAATTGGTAGAAGAACTTCATCCATTAATGAAAGAAGCTCTGGAACGAAGACCAGAGGTAAGATTTTTAATTTAAATACTTCATGCCTCAGTTTATTTGGACAGTGGTATAAATTTAGATCATACTTAATGGTTTCCCCTAAAAAAAAAAAAAATACAAACACCCAGAATGCTTTTAACAGTGAATCTTAATATTTTAAATTTGTTATTTTTATTATTGCTCAGTATTTGAGTATTTAGTATAATACGGTTCCTATTTTAAAAGATTTTGTTCTAAACTCATGAAGGCAAAACAACCTAGATAGTCCTATGTATGTAAAAATATTACGTCCTTTTGCAGGAGGTTTGAGTTGATTGAATTTTGGGTTTTAGCTGGTTTACTTATTCTTCACAAGGAGTTGGATGGTCAAGAATATCATTTGTTTCATCTGGCGTAGGCAGCATTTTCCTCAACATTATCTTCCCTGGTGTGAACTCTGAAAAGGACAAACTTACAATGTATCAGGATAAAAAATAAAGAATACTTCCCATATAGTAGATAAGATAGAAGAAGTAGCAGAATTTTAGCAGTGCGACTTGCATGACCAGAACTGGTGGGATTCTTTGTGTCCAGTGTCCCTGTGTTTCAGTGACTCCGTCTTTCAGTAGATGCTGGAAGCATCTAGGAAATGAGGCTGATTAGTTCTCAACATTGCCACCTTGTAAATATTTATTGACCCACTTAGGATCTGTTTCTTTTAGAGCCTGTAATAGCAAGCATTTTCTCTAAGGATTTGGAAGAGAGAAAAATACCCTCGTCTTTTATGTTTAGGAAATTGAGAATAGCTAGATGATGCTTTTCTTTAATACAGTTTCCCAAAGCAAAGTTATTATTGTTTTGCCCACGTGCATAAATGGTATTACCTCTTTCTACACAGAATAAAAAACGCCGAGAACGGCGGGACTTGTTAAGGCTACAACTACTTCGAATTTTTGAGCTTCTGGCTGATGCAGGTGTCATAAGTGACAGGTAGGGTGAAAATTCGAATGAGTTCATCTCTCCTCAACACTTTTTGCCTCTCTTTCTTCCTGTCCTTCTTTCCTTTTTTTTTTAAATATGTTACCTTTAACTTTTACTCAGAAAAGTCAAAAAAAGCTTGTTGTTGTTGTTTCATATTTATTTACACTGCCCGTGGGTCAGGAACAAATTTAGTGTGCGAGTTCTGACAGTGAATCTTATTTTCCATGAAGCATTTACTACTCTGACATAAAGACTAATCATCTGAAAGCTTAATTTTTTTTTTTTTTTTTTAAATTCCAGCACAAATGGAGCCTTAGAACGGGATACTTTAGCCCTTGGAGCTTTGTTCTTAGAATATGTGGATCTGACCCGCATGCTCCTAGAAGCTGAAAATGACAAAGAAGTAGAAATTCTTAAAGATATCCGGGCACATTTTAGTGCGATGGTCGCCAACTTGATTCAGTGTGTACCAGGTACAGCGATGCATCACTGTGAAGTCCCTTCGTGCTTGAAAAACCCTTTGTGTTCCTCACTGCTCTGCTTTCCTTTTTCATCCTACGGGCCTGTGTGCAGGTCTGGGACGGGGTCCTTCATTTATTTTGAACTACTTGGGAATACACATGGGAACAGATTGTGGTAATTCAGCACAGAGTTGGAAAGGCAACAAGAGGAGTTAAATTTGGCTTTGTGCTTATCCCATTATTTCTATTCTTTGTTTGGGTTCCCATCTGAAAATGAATCTATGCAATCTCCAGAGGAAGGAAGTAATTCAGGGAGAACATTCACAGAGGCTTCATTTCTTCCTTCTTATTGTGCTCATCTGTGAACATGTGATCCAGCTCCACAGTATTCCTCCTCTTGACTCTCCCAGCAACCCGTTCTATAGAATTCTATAGAGCTTAGTAAATTATACCATTGAGAGGTTTGGTTTTTTTCCATAGAGCAAATGGGTATGAAACCTTTTCATCTAATAAAAGCGTAGAGAATAAAAATAGCTGGCCAGTGTGGTATAAAAATTACTGTATTTAAAAATGTTGACATAACTACAAAAGGTCACAGTTCAACTGGTTCTACTTTTTCCATTATTTTGATGTTGCAAAACCTTCTTCTTACCAGTCCTCCTCCTCTTGGATGACCCTAAGTTAAGATTTGAGTGGACTTCTTCAGTTAGAGTGTGTTTGTTTCAAATGGAGGTCTATACATTATATTTCACAGTACTTTCAAAGACGGGCGGCAGCAGTCAAAAGAACGTTTCCTCTGTGAGAAGCAGCTGAGTGGGAGGTATTGCAGTTTTCCTCGACATTGATTAGAAAGTGGTGTCTGCCGGTCCACTTTTTCTTTCTGCTTCCCACTCTGGACAAGGTGTCACCGACTGCAGCATGAGGAGAGGACTCTACACTTAGAGAGAAAATTAGGCTTGCCTTCTTAAATGCTCCTTTCATTACCTAAAGAAAACTCGAGTTAGGAAATAAAATTACTCCTTTTCTCAAAATGTAAGAATCATGTATAATAGTGACGTAAACTGTATTCACTATACTTTTCAGTCTAGGAGACTCTTAACTCTGTGTTTTTCTTTCTAGTTCACCACCGAAGATTTCTGTTTCCCCAGCAAAGCCTGAGGCATCATCTTTTCATCTTATTTAGCCAGTGGGCAGGACCCTTCAGCATTATGTTCACCCCTCTGGATCGCTACAGTGATAGAAATCATCAGATTACAAGATACCAGTATTGTGCATTAAAGGTAGGGCAACTTTGTCTCGGGGAATAACTTTTGTCAGACCGTCTCTCCTTAAATTAACAACCTTTCCTTAAACTGACAGCCATGCCTTAAATAAGGTTAAAGTAACTAATATGATATGATAAAATATACGTGCACATGCAATACACACACACACCCAGAAATACATAAGCTGATTTTTTAAAATTCCAAAACATACACACGTCAACGTAGACAGTTGTGTATAAATATGTACATATTCCAGTTGGGCTCTCAGTTTCAAAATACAAAACTTTTCCCAGCTCTCACTTTTATCTAGTGCATGAGAACCACATGGTTTTGCTTATTTACCTGTAAGTAACTACCTTGTCAGTTAGCTTTACAACCTGCAAGATCTCTATGTTACCTCAAATGCAGAATCCACCAAAAGCCACATTCCCTTTTTAGTCTCCTATTGTAGAAGACTCCCCAAAGTAAATTTCCACAAATAGGGCTATTCAAAAATTTCACAAGCATGATTCCTTACAGCCTAATGACCTTTAGAAAACTGTGTATTGGCTCTGTCATATATACTGGAAGTTTGCTGACTCTCCAGTTGACTCTTGCCTCAGTGAAGCTGATTTAAACCATGGCCCTCATAGTCATGGCGACCTACTAATTACAAAGTGAATCAAGATCGCCCCTTCTCTTGCATTCCCTTGCTTGCTCTCCTCCTCCAAGTAACTAAAGTTTATATTCCTAATTTTTTCCTTTGATTAAGAATCATAATTGTTTATTTCCATGTTTTCCATGGTTTGTCAATTTAGTACATTAGTCAAATATTTGTCACCAAAGCAAAACTTGAAAAGCTGTATTTACCTTATAAAGCAGAACTTATTCACGTAAAATCACTGAAGGTAAGTTTTAAATACTGTGAAACGGTCATTTCATTGTGAGTATCTTACTCTTTCATCGTAAAGATTTGTTATCATCATAAAGTTTTATGTCCATGAAGTTAAATATATGGCTTTTAATTCTTATTTAAAAATCCAAAATTGGGAATCTGGTCCTTTTTATTTAATTTAGGAAGGAATACTTTACCATCTTGTGAAAATAACTGCTTTAGAACACCCTCATCATTTACAAATGTGGTAGTTATGTTTTAGGGAGTCGGTTGTGTGTTACTAGATCATTGCCGGTTTCGTTCCATGTTGGGTGGTTTCGTTATCAGGCGATGTCAGCGGTGTTGTGCTGTGGCCCTGTGTTCGACAACGTGGGCCTTTCCCCGGATGGCTACCTGTACAAGTGGCTTGACAACATTCTGGCTTGTCAAGATTTACGAGTAAGTATTAGCCAAAAATACATTGTATTTATTTATTTGTTTGTTTATTGTGTGTGTGTGTGTGCGCGCGCGCACACACACAACACAGAGACTTATACTTCTGTGGCTGATTTGAAGATCATTCTGTGAACAATGCTCATGCACTTTAGTAACCCGATCAAGGCTGATCACCCTAGACAGAATGATCTTCAACATCAGCCACAGAAGTCTAGGTCTCTGTGTTGCACACATTACACTATGATGCATCAGGATAAAAAACACAACATACTTACCAAAGTTGACCATCAGCTGGGCCCGAAAGCAAGTCTCCATGAAGATCATATGATTGAAATGACACAGACTATTTTCTCTACTCACAGTGACAATAGGCTAGTAATCAATAAGAAGAAGATAATTAGGGCGCCTGGGTGGCTCAGATGGTTAAGCGTCTGCCTTCAGCTCAGGTCATGATCTCAGGGGCCTGGGATTGAGTCCCGCATCGGGCAGGGAGCCTGCTTCTCCCTCTCCCCCTACTGTTCCCCCTGCTTGTGCTCTCTCGCTCTCTCTGTCAAATAAATAAATAAAATCTTTAAAAAAAAAAAAGAAGAAGATAATTAAGAAACGCTCTTCCAGATAACTAGTGAGTCAAAGAACAAATAACAATAGAAACTGAAAATTATTTTTTACCTGAAGAATAACAAAATACTACATACTAAACTTGTGGGCTGTAAATAAAGCCTTGCTCAGAATGAAACATATAGCCTTGATTATATATATTAGAAAGAAAAAAGGCTGATCATCAATGACCTAAGCATCCATCTCAAGAAGTTATAAAAAGAATAGCATATCAAACTGAAAAAAAAGTATAATGAAGGGAATAATAGAGATGAAAGGAGAAATTAATGAAAAAGAAAAAAATTAATAGAGATGATAATTTAAGTCAAAAGTTGAATTTGTTAAGACTAATATAATTCATGGCAAGTCTGATCAAGAAAGAGAAAAGACACGTGTCACCAACATCAGAAATATAAAGGGGACATCCCTACAAATGGTAGATATTAAAAAGAAAAAGAGAACATATGAACATATTTGTGCCAATAAACCTGAAAATTTAGGTAAAATGGACAAATTCCTAAAAAAAACACAACCCAAAAAGGAAAGAAAATCTGAATAGTCGTATAAGTAATAAAGAAATTTTACCTGTAATTAAAAGTCTTCCTACAAGGAAAACTTTAGGACCAGATGGCTTTACTGATGAGTTTAACATTTGAGGAACAAATTGCATCAATTTTATACAAAATCCATAAAGAGAAAACAGCTCAAGAAGAAATACATCCCAACATATTTTATGAGACCAGCATAACATTATTACTAACACCTGCCAAGGATTTAATGGGAAAAAAAATTAAAAGGCAATTTTATTCAGGAGCATAGATACAAAAATGTAAATAAAATATAAGGAAATTGAATTTGATGATGTATAAAAATGATTCGTCATGATCAAGTTGGCATTATGCAAGAACTTCAAGATTGATTTAATGTTCAAATAGCCGTCAATTCTTAGTATGTTAATTATATTAATAGAGCCTCAAGAAGAAAATACATGATCATCTCAATAGATGCAGAAAAAGCATTTAATAAAATTCTACATTTATTTATGAGAGAAACTCCTAATAAAACTAAGAATAAAAAAGAACTCTTAGTTTGATAAAGGGCGTCTAAAAAAAAAAACCCTATTATAAACATCATACTTAATGGTGAATATTGAAAGTATTCCCTGAGATTGGAATGACCAAAGACGCTTGCTTTCACCGCTTCTATCAACATTATACTGAAGATCCTAGTCAATGCATTGGGAAAGAAAAAATAAGATACCAGGAGTGAAAAAGAAGAAATTAGATTATAGATATAAATGTGAAAGCTAAAAAAACTGAAGTTTCTAGAAAATAATACAAGAATACAGGAGGAAATCTTAATCCCTGGGGTCTAAGTAAGGTTTCTTAAACAGGATGCAAAAATTCCTAATTGTAAAAAAAGACCAGTTAATAACTTCCTCCAAAAGACACCATTAAGAGTGTGAACAGGCTAGCTACAGAGTGAAAGATGTTTGCAAGATAAAACCAGCACTTCTTATCTAGAGTATATCAACGATCCCTTCAAATAAATAAGATAGAGACATCCATAGAAAAATGAGCAAGTGACTTAAGCAATTTAGAAAAGAGGTTATTTTAATGGCCAATAAACATAAGAAACTGTTCTCAAGCTCATGAGTAATCAGAGAGATGCAGACTCACCACAGGAGATACTACCTCAAATCCACCAGAATGGTGAAGATTAAAAAGATGGACAATGTCGACGAGGAAATAGAGCCACAGGAACTCTCATAGAAGACTACAGAGAGTAGAAATCGGAATAACCACCTTGGAAAACTGATTGGCATTATCTACTAAGGTTGAACATAAGACACCCTACGACCCAGCAATTGTACTCAGATATATATTTCATAAAATATATATCCAGTATGTGCAACATAAGACATGTACAAAATTGTTCAAAGCAGTATTATGAAGTCAAAAGCTGGAAACACCCAACGTTGATCAGTACAGAATGAACACATTGTGAAATAATCATATATCAGAATACAACAGTGACAATGAATGAATGTGGATGACTCTCATACATGAGTTGTATGAAAGAAAACAGACACAAAATTATAATCTATATAATTCCATTGCAGAGAGTTCAAAACAGCCCAAACTAACCAATGGTGGTGGAAGACAGGATAGTGGTTCCTTTGGAGGAGAGAGAGACTAGTGATAGGACAGTGCCTAAGGCTGGCTTAAGTGGTGCTGGTAATGTGGTATCTACGTCTGGTGTTCACACTGGGGTGTTCAGTTACAGTAACTCATCATTTACCTGTGAATTATATGCTATGTATCTTACACTCCAAAGTAAGGTTTCTAAAGCTCAATAAAAACTTGCTGATTTTCTTTCACGTCAAACTAACTTCTTAATGAAATGTTATTTTTAAGTCCTTTGTAATAGTATCATTAGCTTTTATCTACTGCTAATTACTTAAACCTGTGGGGAACTAGGCTGATGATGTTTGGCCATCCAACGAGAATATTGCTCCCATCTTAGTCCACACCCTATTGTTTAAAAAAAAAAAAAAAAGCCAGAACCTTTCCTTCTCCACCTGGTCGCAACTGGCAAGAGAAGGAAACAGAAGGAGACAGGAAAATGTTACTCTCTGAAGGGAATATGGCCTCCAGGCACCAGGCTTCTCCTGGACAAATGTGACCATCCAGTATTTGACAGTAGCTTCAGGAACGGTCAATAAAGGATCCATTAATTCTATCTGGTATGATGATCAATTCACATGAGAGTCTATGATTAAGAAGAGTTTATAAGAACTACATTTCTTTTTAAAACATTGCCAGCTAAGTTTAGTAATCAAGCCCCATAAATATATTCTGATTTTTTTCCTCAAAAGACTTACACGCATAAAGGCCATCCTTTGTATACTTAATTTTTAACAAGATACATACATACATACATAACAAGATACAAAAATATTTTAAATGCAATAAGGAAACATTGCCAACAAAGTCTTTATTACCTTTTCAGAATTAAAATTTAAGAATAAGTGAACCCTATATATGACACATTTACAGAGTCTGATTTAGTTTATACATACATTTCAGTTTTCAGTTGCAACTTTGCATCCTCTTAAAGAAGAATATGCGGAATAAAAATTAAGTTGAAGGGACACCTGGATGACTCAGTCAGTAGGGGGCACAACTCTCGATCTTGGGTTTTGTGAGTTCGAGCCCCATGTGGGGTGTGGAGATGACTTAAAAATAAAATCTTAAAAAAAATTAAGATGAATACTCTGTCTCCACTTTCATTTTCCCCAGTTTATGTTGGCTAAGCATGATTTTGTGTCTTTCCCTGGAATAACTTTTCATTAAACATGAATAATTGCTTTCCTCCATGTATTCAGGTTCATCAACTTGGCTGTGAAGTCGTCATCTTGCTATTGGAACTTAATCCCGACCAAATTAATCTTTTTAATTGGGCAATTGACCGATGCTACACAGGTTCCTACCAGCTTGCATCTGGCTGCTTCAAAGCCATAGCAACTGTGTGTGGAAGCAGGTATGAATCCTTGCAAGTGAAAGGTTTTTAAGTGGCAAGTACAATGAAAGTTGCTCTTCATGATATGAATATGTGAGGGCTGACGGTTTTGCAATTATCTGAGCAGAGTAAATTCTAAAGAAGTACACAATGGCCAATATTTCCCCAGCAGATAGACCACTCCCTATAAGTCTGCAGCTACAATGATTTTTCTCATTCTCCTGAAGAATGATTTGTCCTTATAGCATACTTC